>NC_039277.1:13252649-13863135 GCF_003368295.1 Carassius auratus | reverse complement strand
ATATTATGCATTATACAGTACAATTGAATTATACATCTGCATTATAATCAGTCAAGAGCAGCCAGCCTTACCTGGTGAGGTTTATCAGGTCTGCGGAAGAAATCACAGTAGATGTATCCCAGCAGTCCCTCTGTTTCATGGACCACAGCCTGTTAAGAAACAGTCAATACGGTGGCGCATCTATATTAATACATCTATGACTGATTGAAGGAGAGCTGGACTTAAAAAATGAGCAAACAAAGATGGAGGACAGAATCTTACAAGCTTTCGAACATCTTCACTCCACAGTTCGCCCATCTTCGGGTGCTCCGCTTGAAAATAAACCCCCAGAAGCTGTGTGAAGAGGCAGTTGAGTCCCTCCATGCAAGCACCCAGAGAAAAGTACGGGCTGTAGATGCTGGGATCAATGTTAAACCTGCAGGTACATGCATGTGTATGAGGATAAAAATTAAGCAGATGGCATATCCAGAGGGATGTATACATGAAAACACCTTACATTTCAGTTCGTATGGCACTGCTCAGGTACGCATGATCCCACGGCATCACTTCCTGACATGTTTAAAACAATATTTTGAAAATCTGTCTGCATTTGTGAAGCAAAAAAAAAGAAAAGGAAAACAGCATTCCCAAAACAAATCCTTAGCAATAAAATAAACATTTACAGGATTTGTTGTGTGTGTTTTCCTCTTCACTTCTTTCATCATCTTGAAGTCCTTTGATGTTCTGTATTATGACAAACAAACAGAGTAAACTTCAAACACATCAAAGACTCCCATTCAAAAACAGCACTTAACCTGAACCGTACCTGTCAGAGAGTTTTTCGGTTAGCAGCTTCAAAAACTTCATCACGGTCTCTGTAAAACAAATATGTTTACAAATTCGTTTTCGTTTCTCCTTCGTTTGCAGCTGTTACATAAAAGTAGCTATGAGGACTATAGCCAGCAGATGACGCTCTGATTATTTTACCTGGGGTTTTAGCCATTGTTCCTTTCAAAGCCCTGTGTGCAAACGACTCATAGCCCACTAATGTTGCCAGCTCATGTCTACAAGCCAAAAGCTCATCCAGACAAAGCAAGAGACTAGTGTTGGGGTACAGAAAGATTTTATACGCAGCTTCCCGCACCTACCAGAGGGAAGAAAAAAGATGCTTACGAAACATGCAAATTAAAGCGAACCTTGCTATAAAGCTTGGGTAAACAGCCAACAGCATATCACACCACAGGGACGTGATGGATTTATGTGCACCTTTAAGCTCAAGCAACAAACAAAGAGATGGTAACAACATAAACAGAATCATTTGATCACACGCACCAACTCATTAGGAGAGTCAGCATACAACCCGCCGATCTGAACACGGTTCCCATCTATGGAAAAGCAGTGGCGGATGTGTTCTGGCAGAACTTGCTTATCTATGGCGTTTGGGAGCTGAGAGCCGCTGAGAAACTCGTGGTAAAGATCCAGCAGCTTCACATTCAGAGCGACAGCCTTACTCCTCTGAGATGATTCATAAAGAAATATATTTATAAAATCAGTATGATCACATTAAAGAGGGCTTGTATTTTGGATTTAAAGGATTGTTCTCACCTTTGAATAATCCAGATGTATTCCACTGATCTCAAAATCAAACATGAAGAGCTCTGCCACTCTTCTAAACCGGCAACAGAAACATATGAAAGAAACTGATAAAAAATGATAGTAATAACATTTATATCATTTCAAAAAGCTTGTATTTTAAATAAATGCTGTTCTTTTCAGCTTTTTATTCTTCAAATAATCCTGAAAAAATGTAGCACTGTTGTATATTAATGTATATAAAACAGCATAACTGTTTTCAGCATTGATATTTGATTTTATTGATATTTCTTGAGCATCAAATCAGCATATTAGAATGATTTCTGAAGGGTCATGTGACATTGTAGACTGGAGTAATGATGCTGAAAATTCAACTTTAACATTACAGGAATAAACTACCTTATAAAATATATTAAAACACAAAACATTATTATATTACATTATATTTTGATCAAGACTTCTTTCAAAAACATTAACCAATCTTACCGATTCTAAACATTTGAACAAATATAAACAGTTTTTAGACTACAGTCATTTCAGAAATACATCTTCTCCTGTTTAACTTCAAATGTAAATAATGTTTAATAAGAAGTTCACCTGCCTTGTGTCTGAGTCCAGTGTGGCCAGAACAGCCTCGTTTCCCAGCAAATTCTTCAGACTCTGACACAAATCAACGTTTGTATTGAGTCTGTAATACACATAAAAATTAAAATAAGACACAAATACCATTTAACAGTACTGCCAGAACAACCAGATGACAGAAACACACATTTCCACAACAGTTCCAACTTCAACGCAGGTCCTTTCCGCTGCCTCCCGGAACGCAGCATCCGGATGAGCCACTTTGATGAAATCTGCCTGCAAATGAAATGCTTGTGAGACCCCTAGCAAGAATCACAGTTTACGTTACACCAACACAATTAAGTTTACCAGGTCTGCAACTCTGCATAAGCTGTCAGATAGCTGATCAAATGTCTCCACAGTGACGGCACCAGGAGGATGTGTGCAAGCCTTGTGGACCAGAAACTCTGCCTCCCTGAGAGCCTGATGCTGAGCCATCTGGAACCCGGCAGGACCGCTGAGCTCTGGTACTCCAAACAGACCCTGAGCACAGAGAGGAGAGAGACTGACTTTAACTTTGCACAGCAAAAAAAGACCTTTCCAAAATGTTTGAACATCCCCCATTAATTTCTTTTTGTTAAGCAAAGAATTTAAAGAGCTTTTTCGTTAAGGCTTATATATTTACAAGTGTATTTAAAGTTGGATTTCTTCAAGTGTGAGTGTTGCCCCTTTTCTAATTGACAGAGCAAAACAAGGCCATTAAAACTTTAATAATTTTAATGCAAGCCTGTTTCTGCCAATGAATTAATTAGTTTTTTGACTTTTTATATCATAATTCCGACTTTACTTCTCATAATTCTGAGTGTACATCTCACAAGTCTGACTTTCATATCTCCCAACTGAGATTTAAACTCACAATTGGAAGATATAAACTCACAAATGCAAGAAAAAACATTTTTCTTGCAATTTTAAATTTATATCTCCCAAATGGTAGTTTGGGGTCATATGACCCATTCTAGGCTATCCAGTGGGTTGTGATTGGCTGAATGCCTCAAGAATGTGACGTAAATGTTACGCATCTCACCATACTGTGATGCCGTGTGTGACCAGACAAAACCAATAAAACACATTACAAACAAGGCATTTGTTGCATCCAGTGGGGACATAATTTTAAGGATTTAAGGCCAATTCAAAGCAAAAACAGTAGGTAATTCGGCCGGGGATTTTTACGGGGGTGGTGAGAGAAAAACACTGACATCCTCCGTCCGAATAGGGCTTTATACTCTCTTTTTAAGTTAAGCCTTCTTTCTTTGCATGTTCATCTGGGTGGCGTTATGCAAATCTTCCAACATCATGACATAGACATGTGGGGGTGTGTTTGAATGAGCCGTTTAGGGGGCGTGGCTGACTCTTAGCTTTTATAAAGAATACCTCTTTGAATTTGAGGTTTTAGTCTTTGTAACTTTAAAGATCTTCTATTTGCACCAAGCGCTTGTAACATTACAAAGAGAAAAGAAAAACTGAAATGACATCTTATAACCAATCTCGCAACTGTGAGATAATTGCCAGAACTGTGAGATAAAAAAGTAGCAATTACCCCCTTTTTTTTTCGTGGCTGAAACGCACTTCCATACATTTGCCAATGCATAAAAATAATATAATCATAATGCATTGTGAGCAATACAAATATACAAAAAATAACATATTTACATTTAAAACACTTTATAAAAATTAACATACTTTTTACAAAACACAACTAACAAAATAATTAAAGATTAAATACTTATAAAAGCTTTATACAAAATAACAATAATGAAATAAGACAGACAGATACGTGCACCTAAATTCTTCAACTGTTAAAGCATATATTATAATGTATTATAAAAGTTTTTTAAAAATATATTATAAAAGTCTCACCACATTTTTCTGTAAATGTTCACATCGTTGGTGCTGCTGAACATTAAATGCTGCTCCGACGGCAGACCATGTGTTGACGCTGCGTCCGTAGAGCGCGTGAGAGCGCTGCAGCAGGAGACGCGAGCTGCGCATCACTGACCCTCACACACAACACTGTTTAACATTACAGCATAAGCTTCTGAGAAAACTCCCTGTGAAACAACCAAGCCGGATCGGCTCTTGCAAAGTATTATGCAAACATAAGTAATTAACTCAAGTTTCCCAGCGTGTAAAATCTGCAGAGATCAGCTGTGGATTTCCCCTCTCCTGTGGAAACGCCAGAGTAGATTTCACTTCAGCACTTTCTATAATCAACAACGAAAACGTGCAAAAATCTTTAGTCAAGAAATTATCATCCAGAAATGCAATTACATTTATATTGTTCAGAAATGTGATACGTTATGTTTAGCAATGATGTGGTTAATTGGGGTTTGTTTCATATACTAACGAAACTGCGCGGACGTTTGGGTAAATGATATGTGACGTCAAACTCAGAGTAAATAAATCCAGCCAAAGCAGCAAACAAAAGGTCGCTCTGTCCTTGTGCTTCATTAATACACAAGCGAAAATGTTTCACACGAAGATTAAGCTTTGTTGTTTAAGTTAATGGCCGGTTTATTCAGTCATTTGTAGAATTAATGTTGGTTTAAAATCAGAAAATGAAGAGATTATATGCGTCACATACTGGCCAAAGACTTTTGAATTATATAAATATCTTGTGTTATATTTGTATTATCTTGTGGGTCACATAGGCTTGTTTTCCATCTCTTTTATATTGAATGTTCATAAGGAAGCAATAGCTTTGTAAACCTACATTAGAAATAGCTTGAATGTGGCACTATAAACAAAACTCAGACACTCCCTTGCCTTAAGCTGAAGTGTGTTAGAATATAAACAAAAACCCTTATGGCAAACATTATCTAGGTCATCACAGTCAAAACTGAGAAACTTTGGCTGGGGGTTGGGGTTACCATCACATATGGTGGGCAATTGCTCATCCAGTTATCTTATTAGTTAGATTTTCTTTTGGTGTGGGAACAGAATGACTGTTGATGTCACTTCCTGTGCCAGGTGCCACTTATGAGCTTGGATCCATCTGCCTCACATCTGACTTGGCATTTAAGATACTCACATCGACTAATAACATGTAAATGGGAATGGTTTCATATGTGTCCATATTCATCTGTCATATTAAATGAATAAAGTATAAGAAATAGACCATAGATATCCAATTCTTGGCATTGCATTTAAATCCCTGCACATTATAAAAACCATCAGAGAGCTGTCAGATTCAGTGAAAAACAATCTGAATGCTCTTGGAGGGAAATGAAAAAGCAAATCTTCAAACACTTTTGTAAAATAGTTATTCACCATACCAAAGAAATGTGATTTTAGCCATAAAGTGACATTTTGAATTAACATAAAATAACAAATCCATGTGTTAGTTACTTTTCAAAAGTACATAACTGTAAAGAAAAAATGTTTTACCTGGATCCTAAATTAAAGAGAATTAGTTCAAAAACATTTACTCATTCCTAGACAACTAGTCATTCTAAAAAGTACACATATGTACTTTATATATATATATATATATATATATATATTTTTTGTTAACATTTGTTTTATTTCAAGCAACTATGATTTTAGTGATACAATGGTATTTTTAAATATACCATACATTGTACATGCAGAACAAATTACATCATTTGAAAGTGCAGAAATCTTATCTCATTTTAATCACCCAGTTCATTTAATACATCAATCTTTTTAAAAAATGCAAGTATAACTACACCTACAGTAATGAATGTAACTTCAAAAATCAAAGGGAGAACCGGGTATCACAACTGATTTTTTTATTGTCTTGAACCATAACACACAAGAGATACATCTATAAACAATGATCAAAAGAAACTGTACATTTATACTTGATATCCAAGTCCCACAAAAATAATGCTACTGCTGGTCAGAACGCTTTACAACTAAGGAGATTTTACACCTAATGACTTCCACGAATTTTAATAATGCATTTGGTTATTTAAGAATCGCTGGCTTTGCAGATATTCATCCCACGTCTGCCATTGGTGCCATAACACAAACTCAACTCCAAGCCCCAAAAATCTTTTTCCTAGCAGTTTTACTAATTTATTGTGGTACTATCACAGAAAAGACGAAATCAATACACATGAAGCACAGGCCTGACATGAACTCCAGTACTAGAGAAAGTGTTTATTTAGCAGAAATGATAATGGAAAACTGCAGTTAATATAAGGAACACAGCTTACAAACGTTCTACAAGTAATCTTTCGCCTTATAAACAATGAGTTTTTTGCCCACCCCTCCCTCCCCAAACACACATTACAGGTCACACACGCACACACACACCCACAGACACACACAAAAACAAAAATCCCTCATAGAGCCAATGGAATGTTAGTCATTCGGACAAGCTCGGCAAGATGTCCAGATGTCTGTGTGAACGACATGCTTGCAACCTTCCCCTCTACCTCGCACTTAGAAAGCAAAAGCACAGAGGGGGAAAAACTGCCTGTCGATATTAACCATGACGGTAGTTTTTTCTGCCCAATGTAAAAACGCTGGATATGATGAGATCACTTTCAAAATGTTTATTTTCTTCCATAAAAAATGTGTCTCTACAATCAAACTACTAAAAAACCTGCCTTTAGAAAATAGTAGATAAAAATATTCCCCTGAATTGTACAAGAAAAGAGGTACAGGGAGTGCTGGTAAAAGATGAGACCTCAGCAAAGTTATTCCCCGTCTTCTCCCTTCTTGTCGCCGTCTTCTGTTGCCGATGCCTGAAAAACATCACTGGCGTTAGATTACATACGTATGTATATGTAAAATTTCCCAGTATATAACTATGTTACCTCTTCGTCAGCTTTTGTTTCTCCGTTTTCTGCGGGCACGTCCTCTTTCTTCTCCTCCTCCTTGGGCTCCTTGGGTTCCTTTGTTTTCTTAGGCTTGGCAGCCGCCTTCTACAATGTGTTAAATCATTTTTTAATATTACTGCCAAGTTATAATTTATAACTTAATTTAGGTTTGTATCATTCTTCTTAATGAAAGACTCTTGTTACCTTTGGCTTAGGCTCTGCCTTTGGGGGTGCAGGTTTCTAAAAATGAAAAAGTTATAATACATCAATTAGTTAATAAAGATTATAAATAACTGCCATGTGTGTTAAATGAATGAGAACTGAATATAAAAGTAGAACATGAATACTCACGTTTACCAACCTCTCCGACCTTCTTTTTGGCTGCAAAGTAATAACAAGTTTAAAACATGCAATTCAATACTTATTTTAAAATTAAAATTAAACCTTATTTCCATGCAATAAGGAGTGAGATCTGCTTACCTCAGTAACTTCAGCATCATTGTTCGCCTATGGGGGGAAAAAAAAGTATTATTCTCAAGTGCCATCACTGTCATTTATAACAGATTCAACTGTATAACACAAGTTGCATGTAGAAAATGGCTAAATTTATTAGCTTTAACAGTCTAGCTCATCAGGTAGGGATGAGAATTGTACAAATCTATTTTATTTTGATAATTTAATCATTTTAAATAATTAATAACTTGAATAATTATTTTAGTACTTTTGAGAAAACATGTTTTGAGAATATTTCTTCAAATGAGATAACAGAACAGATATAATAAATCTGAAATAAATGTAATAAAAATGCAAAAGATGTTTACAGACTTTTTAACGACTTTTCATAATTCTAGAGGCCAGCAAATCATGACAGGATATGAATAAAGCTACGTTGACATAAATCCTTAAACATTAATTTAAGCGAGCCTTGAGTAAAGTTACATCATAACACAAGAAACAGTTTTTGATTCCTTTCCATACAGACATGACCAAAGTAAATAACTTCTGGTTTCATAAGTGAATCAGTTTTTATCAACTGTGAATTTAGTAACCGCTCTAACTGATTTATTAGATTCATTAGAAAGGGGCTAATAAAAGCCATTCCATAAGGAACTGGAATAACGGAGTTGTTTTTAATTGATTCACTAAGAAACGTCTCATTCGAGTCATTGGTTCGAGAAACGGTCTCACTGATCGCCACGTATGGTTTTGATTCATTATTAAAAAGAATCGGATCATTTGAATCATTCGTTTGGGAATTTGACTACCCGGGTTCAAAAGAATCGGATCATGAGTGATTCGCTCGGTGTTCGTACATGGTTGCTCTACGTTTTGTACTTTTTGTCGATTATTTCTAAATGACTCCCAAAGACACAGCCAGTACATAATCAGTATTTATGTTTTGCCTCCGTTCTCCAATACTGTGCTGCTCCGTCCGTTTTTATTACAGTCTCGCGCGCACCGCCCCCTTCATGCGTACAGTCTCATTCAACGCTGATTAATGGAGATTTGCTCTCGCCCCACCGACCCCGCTCCATGACATTCCCGCCATTCGATTTCAAACACAACATCCCGAGGTGCACAGCCGCAAGAAAAAAAAAACACTTACGTTACAGAATATACCAGAATAATAGGAAACACCAAACAGTGGCGCTATGATGTGCAAGAATACCGCCATTGCATAATCTGGCACATGCACGAACAAATATACCGAGACGCAATCGTGCACTACAGCCCTAATGCACGAATTAAATCCCTAATGCGCGTCTATGATCTGCAGGATAAAATATTGCACCGTCTGTCACCGTGTTTTCAGACCCACAGCGAGTTTAAATCATCAGGGTTGCGCTTAAGGGCAGCCATGACACTAAAAAGACCCGAGCCTTTACAAAGACATTTACGTGCAATTGTAGCCAACCCTACTAAAGATAAAAACTGCATGTGATAGATAAATTAACAAATATCCCATGCAACAATCTGATTTGATGTCCCGCGCGCGACAGTTCAGGTTGCCCGACTGTATAAGCTGCACATAAACGAAAACTAATATCGTTACACCCCCTTTGTCTGATGTCGACAGGGACTTCGTCCATTTGTAAACAAAAACACGACACATACACACACAAATTAATAATCTACGTCCGCGCATGTGTGAAAATCAAGTTGGGTTTTAATTAATTTGATGGAGACAAAAATCTCAGTAGCGCGCTCTCAAATCAAAACGCATTTATTCAAACACAAGAATATGCAAACAAAAATGCACGAATACTAATGCAATTGGATAAAAATAAACACATTTGTATGCAAAGTGCACTATTGCACATGAACTATTCTTTTGATTCCGCTTTTGCTTTTTATTAACTGCATGTTCTATTAAAGATGGTGCTTCGATAAATTAGGAAACCAATGCGCTACTTACTTTGCTCCTTTTAGGCATGGCTGTGGGTTTGTACAACGCGCAAAAATCAAAGCAGTTAAAAATGCAAGATGCACGGATTTAACGCTGAAAAACAGTCGACACTGTGTTGAGCTCGGTTAAAGATTCACACAGTAGGTTTGAGCACAGTATAGGAACACGTTAACGCTCGTCCGAAACAAAAACCTGCTCAAACCGGATTGGATTCTCCTCCTCCTCCTTCTTCTTCCCTATTCAATTCATCACAGGCCGACCTGACAGCGAATCTTCGATTCCCACTATGGCGAAGCCCCAGCTTATGAATATTAATGATATATTGATGACGCAACCTGGCAACTTTCCGTAAGCGTCCAGTCACTTACCTTAATTAATATTCATGAGCCATGCCATAGAGATAGTAGGAACCGCTCATTGGCCAGCAGACTACAGTTCCCTTGCCAACGACTGCCTTTAAGCCAATCCGAATGAACGCAATTTTGCTAATTTAATATTCATAAGCATCATCTTCACCATAGTAGGATTATCAAATCCGTCTCTCCACCTCCTGCTCCCGGTGATTGGCCCAAGGAGACTGACTGCACATTTTCAAATCATAGCAAAATACCCCTGTGGACACTTTTGCGTGCCAATCAGTTGGTATATTAATAGTTTTTGCAATGACTTTGAGCTTTTGAAAGGAGATTTTATTGGTTCTGTTGTCGATTTAAAATGTTAGGTAAATCCCAAATCATATTGCCATCTTTAATTTCCGTGCGATTAGATCATAAATGTTGCACAATCTAAGGCTTTATTTTTTCATTCTTTTTTTATGGTTTCCAGATGTGTGCGAGCTATTTTAGGAGCCGGATTTGAAAGGGACCTCTGAGCTGTTGGGCTTTTAAAGCTTTTAAAGGTTTTGCAGGAAAAAAATGGCCACTGTGCACAGAAAAGATTTCACCTGTGAAAAATAAAATAAAAATTCTTGCCATTGCTGAAATCTACAGTGCAAACAAAAACAATGCAAAATGAATGAAGCTGCAGTTCCTGTGCCATTTTTCATTATTTTGTTTAAATTATTATTATTTTTTTTTTTTTATTTTTTTTTTTGCTTTTAGTGTATTATTAATAAGTGAAAAAATACATATTATTATAAACATACAGTACTGTGCAAAAGTCTTGGGCCATTAGTATTTTCACCAACACAAAATTGTTTTAATCCAGTTATTTCTATGTTTTGCTGTAGTGTGTCAGTAGTAAATATGAATTTACATTTCCAAACATTATTTTTTGCCATTAATTGTAATAATCCAGTGAGATTTTTGTTTGCACAAGGAGTCTGACAACAGCCGGTGGTCCACACAGAGATCTGATCTCACCATCATCCAGTCTATCTGGAATAACATGAAGAAAGAGAACAAACTGAGACAGATCAAATCCAGAAGAACTGGCAATGTCTCCAAGATTTCAAAAAATGGTGCTCTGAAATCTGTCATAATGTATGACCTAAAATGTACTAAACAGCTTAGTGTCATCATACAGCACATTGGTATCAGCAAAGAAAATTTTCTCATCAAGTACCATATTTTTGCTATATAATGTTCTTGAGTTTGCTACAATTCTTTTGAGGTTAAAAAAAGTCTTGACATTACAATACAGGATCTTCTAGCAACAGTAAATGTAGTTCTAAATAAATGAAGCATAAAAACTGATTTGTGGAACTTAAAAATATCTCATAAGGCATAAGTGGAATTTTTTATGTCCAAGGTCCCCATTTCTAGGGTTCCTGTATGTTCCTAGTCCACAACGTCATGAAAATCAGTCATGTCTTTTACTACATTGCTATCTCCTTATCCAGACCCTTGCAATTTCACAATGACCACCAGCAAGTCCCTCCCCGGCGGTCCCCTCCCCCATGAAGTTGTCCCATGTCTATGTTCCTGCAGGACTGGGATGGGGGTGGGTGTTGTAGGTGTGGCCGCTGAGTTTCAGATAACAGGTCACGATTAAAGACTGTTGCTATCCTTTAACTTCAGTTAAGACAGGAAGGAAAGGGGCACTGAAGTGATCTGTGCCATGCTCGATTTCAAAGCTGCTAACTAAGCATACATGTGAGGGTGAGATCATTGAGCATGTGTGATCGCGTCATTGAGAGAACACATAACACCAGTGTACAATGAGGTCCTAACAACTCAAGAGCACCATCTGAATGTCCTCAGTGTTTGCTTTATTTCACATGCTAAACACCTACGTACTCCCAATCTCTGTGTGTGTTTACTTGCAAAGAATTCCAATGTTTCTAAGGACAATCAAACCATATAATTTTAGTAGCTTATTAATATAAATGTGTACAAAACGGAAAACACTGTATGATGTCGCTATGCAAATGCCATGGCATTCTGAACGGGTTTAATGTTTTTCTGTGTGGTGGCAAGGGCTAGTTGCATAAAAGGTCTTAAAAGGTTATCATATATAAATATATATTTTTTATTTAATCCAAAAATAAGATGGATTACCCTGCTAGTGTGTCAGACTAGCTCTTAAGACACTGTAGAGGCTATTATGTTAACTGGCCCCTGTCTGGTTTCTAGAGTGTTGCTATGCATTTTCTAGGGTGTGAGTGGTTTCATCTGGTTGTTGAGGTGTTTTGGGTGGTTTTATGGTGTTGTTATGCATTTGCTAGGGTGTAAGTGGATTTTAGTATGTGGCTATATGGTTGTGGAGGTGTTCTGGGTTGTTTATTGGGTGTTGTAATGCATTTGCTAGGGTGTTCTGTTTTGTAATTCAAGTGTTTGTAGCTATGTGATTGCTAGGGCATTGCTATGCATTTGCTTGGATTTTCTAAATGGGTTTAGTGTGTTTCTGTGTGGTTGTTATGGTGTTTGTGGAGATTTCTAGGTTGTTGCTATGACTTTGCTAGGAAGTTCTGAGAAGCCTTGTTGTAGTGCATTGCTATGCAGTTGTTAGGATGTTTCGGGGATGTTGATAGGATATTATTATGGATAAAAAATTTTTTAAAAAAAGATCAATGCCTAAAACAAGCTTAAGTCTATATTATTAAGAAGTGGAAGGTATTTGGTACAACACAGACCCTCCTTGGATCAGGATGTCGCTCCAAACTGGATGAAAGAGCCAGGAGGAAACTGGTCTGAGAGGCAACCAATAGGCCTACAGCAACTCTGAAGCAGTCGCAGGAATTTATGACAAAGAGTGCATTGTGTGCATGTACTAACAATATCACAAATTCTCCACAAATGTGACTTGTATGGGAGTGTGGCAAGAAAAAATCCACTCCTCAAGAAAGACCACATGCAGACACGACTGAGCTTTGCCAAAAAAAAACCCACCTTTGAGATTCTGAGGCAGATATGAGACTAAAATTGAATTATTTAGTCTCAACACAAAACGATATCTCTGGCAGAAATACAATACAGCTCCAAATAACAGCATTTCTCTGCAGCAGGGACTGGAGCACTTGTCAGGAGAGACGGAAGAATGGATAGGGCAAAATACAAATTTTTGAGGAAAATCTACTGCCCTGTGCCTGAAAGTTGTCGAAGGGAAGAAGGTTTACATTCCAACAGTGACCCAAAGTACACACTAAAACTGAGCACACTGTGGTTGAAGGAGAAAAAGGTAAATGTCCTTGCATGGCCTAGTCAGAGCCCAGACTAAAACTCCACTGAAAATCTGTGGAATGACTTAAAGATTGTAGTTCTCAAACGCTCACCATCAAATTGGGCAAATATCGCAAATAGTCTAAAGACATAACCAAACAGACTAAAGGCTATAATTAAAGCAAAAGGTGGTCCAACAAAACACTGACACAAGAGGGTGATCCTTTTTCCAACTCAGTGATTAGTTTTTTTTTTTGTTTATTTTCTGATGTTCATGAGAAAAAATGGGGTCTGTCTTCATTTCAGTCTGCAAAGCAACAAAATGTGATTAATTTAAAGGAGAGTGCTTCTTTTATACCCACTGTATACTAACTTCACAAGTTTCACTGGTGACTGCACTAGAGCAAGATCATTTCTATTATTTGTCCTCTTTCATGGACAAGTACTTTCTTCAGTGTAAATGTGGTTAAATTCCTCATATTCTTCAATCTCTTAATCTTTAGGAGAGTTTCAAATCTCGCTGACTCTCTTGCGAGAAGTGTATCACACTTGCTCTGTGTTGCAAGGCATGTGATTGGCTGTTCTTCACTCATGTCACACATTCATGTGCATTATTATTATTAAACTCAGGATTAAAGCCTGGGTTGATAAAGAAAGTTAATAATCAGCATAATGGTACCAACAACACTGGATTTGAGTGGTTTGGTTTTGTTAATTCAAGCATCCTGTAACTCTGAATTTGTTGAACTGCCATTAAGGTACAGGCCCAAGGTTTTCTCAATCTTTTTGTGTGTGTGTGGGTGTTGCTATGTGGTTGCTGGGGTGTTTTGGGTAGTTGCATATTGGTTGGGTCCCTCCTTTCGTCTCTTTTTTTGCTTTATTTATATTTTATTTTTATATATGTATAATTAATGATTCAGCTATGGTATTTTGCCACATAGCCACATAGCCATGTTATTTTGTTAGAATGTTACAATGGCATATTTTTGCAAGGAAATCATGTTGTTCCATAAAGTTGAAAGGTGCAATGTGAGGACCGGTATGAATAGATTTACAGAAGGATGTGTTAGATGAGTGAGATTAAGATACCCAGGTCACCTTGAGGTATTTCCAGTAGCTTGAACAAAAGCCTCTTTGAGGGGCAGCACTTCCTGTGGTTCTATCATCCATCTGCCACAACATCTTACTCATTCGACCGCCTTCATATTACCCGCTTGATCATTATATAATCTGCGCACAGACGTTTAATTAAGACTCATTTCGTAGCAAAATCTACCAGACTTCAACTTTGATTTGGTTTGAATATGTCTGTTTGGCTCCAGTCAAACCCAGACCTGCACAGGCACGCCGAAGATGATGATGGTGAATGCTAAAAAATGTAAAACATAATAATCGTGGTGCAATCAAAAATCCTGCCACTAGTTGACTAAGAAAGGTTATAGCAGAGATCGGTGCAATGTAATCAGGCTTCATAAAACATACAGCGATGTTATCGTGGAAACATAGAGATTAAACTTGTACAGTAAAGCTTTGCTGATGTGGTCTTGCAGGAGTGGATACGAGCACAGACGGCTCTAGTGCACGCACTCATTTGGAAGTGCAAGTATAACCCAGTGACTATATGGATCAGTAAGTGGATTTCTCCTCGAGCGAATGGCTGCCTGCCCATCTGGACATGCACGTAAAGCCCAGATTACACAGAGTAATGGTGATGCTGCAGGGGTCAGTGAGAGGGGAGCAGACAGAGCTCCTCGCCAGTCTGGTACAGATTTATTATCTGAAAATACATGTTTTGATTGATATTTTTCTGCATATGCACCTTCTTCATATCTTTACATATTACATGACTTATTATATTACAATATTATAGTTTCTAATGGAATATTACACTACCACATTGACATTTTGCTCACTTGACTTTTACTGCAATAATGTTTGATGTAAAATACACTTGCGTTTATGCATTGAGCAGATGCTTCATCTAGTGCATTCTAGGCATATACATTTTTATACTTGGGAATTTAATCTAAACTACATAAAAGCTGAAATGTGAAAAACGATAACTTTTCAACTTTAAGATACACAAGCAATTAATATTATGTCTGTTCGTATGGTACAGTCTGTTAAAAAAAAAATTAGCATTTTGGGGAAAAATATGAACATTACACATGATACTGTTGCCAACTGAGGCCACGTGTTGGAGATTGATGTACAGCAAAGCTCGGAAACCTGCTGTGACAGAGTGTCGCTTTAACTGATGGACCAACTGGCTTAACAGATTTCCTAGAGGTGTGTCTTAGACAATGACATCATGGCTGACCAATTTTTTTTTTGTGATGAAGCTTATTGTCTCAAACTGCAGTGAAAACACAATTGGTTTAATCTTGGGTGAAGTAATGAGATTAACAAGGGACTTTTGGAAGTCAGTAACTTTAGATAATAATGAGGGACACCATGGCAGTGGATTTAAAGACCCTGTAGTGCTATCTGTGCCTCAAAACATGGTCAGGGCCAGAGAGCATCTTGAGGGCTTAACCCTCCCCCATACTATACAACATTTCCCATTTGCAGCACTGATGTCTTTATTGCTTACAGTGCTGCTATTGGTTTATTAGATCCACAGCATCCCCCAGTCAGCCTACAAAAGTGATTTATTTATACATCTCATAGTACATTTATGGAGAATTTCACAAAAATCTTCAAATACAGACAGAAATGTCTGTCATGGAGGGCAAATCTCATTAAGCCTCCTACAACTTGCTTCGTTTTTTCTCCTTCCTGCTTTGTTTGAATTGTATTGCCTTAGTGCTTAATTAACACACTGCTTTACAAATTAAAAGGCATTTTTTTAATCGACAGACACCGAAAAAGCGCCATTTTCTAATGTTTACATTTTTAGTTTTACATGTAAGAGCGCATTCCACCACTAGGAGGCGACAAAGGCAAATATATCTGACAGAATTTATGTAATTTTCAGCGACATTACAGGATACAGGAAACCTACCAAATAATTTTACATCAAACTTCATGGCACTGAGGTAAGAAATAGGGATGATTTAAAAGAATATGGTGACAAAAATACTTGTATCATAAAAAACGCGAAATATTCAAGTATTCTCAAAGGCATAATTTCACAATTGAACACTTTATTTAATAATACGAAGTTGTTCACTGTTATGCTAACTAATAAATAAATAAATAATGTTATTATTATTATTTCTCAGAAAGTGCATCAAAATTAGATTTTTATGGTCGTGAAAAATATTGTAGCCTATTTTATTTTTCCCAACATCAAGTGAGTATTATGAGCACTAAATATCAGTGCATATATTACAATAATGCAGGGAAGTCAAGAAAAATCTACAATTAATTTAAAAAAGGTAATCTACGTATAGCCTACACTAATATAATATAAAAATAAAAGCACAAGTTGTTGAAAACGACTTCCTAGATCAAAGATCACAGGAGTGAAGAAGAAAAAAACCCAATAAACAATTATATGAGGTCAGATGTTCAAATCTACATCGGAAAATCTATATTAATGTTACTTTTTTTCATTCTTTCAATACATACAGCATTGGTTTTGCATTGTTTAATGATGGTAGATGAAAAGTTATCATATTTAAATATTAATGAATATTAGCTGGGAGAAAACTGTAGCATTTTGTAGAACAGAAAATTATTTTTGAGAAGGACCCAGTAAGGTCACATCCCAAACCTGTAACACCTCAAAACCCTCCTCCCCAGGGGTCCCTGTGCCAAACCTGCTGCTGTTTTGCTGAATGAAGCAGCTCAATTCACTGGTGCAGGAAAACAGAGGAGCTCAAGAGGAAAATCTGCAGTGCAACAGCAAGGCTTCAGTGATTACATCTTCACAATTCACTTCAGTTTTCTTATTACACAGCTTTCTGAAAAAAATAAAGAAAAAAAATAATTCTGTGATCAAATATAATTTGTTATGTGGCATGTGATGGTATCAAATGCTTATGCCATGTTCATTTCCCCCCAACATATTCATATATCATAGAATTAAAAATGCTGATTCAGTGTACTTAAAAACATTGGAATTAGCACATTACTATAGCCAAACAAACAAGCAAACAAAAAAACAACAACATGGGAGACCGGGGGCAATTGCAACTCTGATTTCTTCTATTTCATTTAATATATTGTCCTTATTAGTGAACATATTTAAATTGTATTAATAATCAGTGCACCTGTATTTTATTTTATTTTTTTTAATCAAAATATGACTAGTGTATTTCAAGTAGCCAGTGAGTGCCCCCGCTCTCCACTCCACTTATTTTTATGTGTTAACTTACGTACTAAAGCACATGTACTTGATTTTAATTTAAACTGTGTGTTATTTGATATTACATTGAACATATTTGGTAATGTACTAATGACAACTAATGCATTATACAGGTGTTAATACAACTATAATAAATGGAAAGTTAAGATATAAAATGAATATTTTAATTTACCTTGAGTTGTCATTACTTTCGGAATTACACTTTAACCATATTTCAAAGCAATTATGAAATTACATATAAAGATGTAGCTACAGTTCTACTTAGTTGAGAAAAAACAGTCGAATTAACTCCATTTAATATAATTTTTACCTATAATTTAATTACAAACATGCAATTAAGTGTGAAAACGTTACATTTAGTTAACATTTAAGATATTCTTTAAAAAAAGGGAAAAACTACATTTACATTTATGCATTTAGCATACGCTTTTATCCAAAAACTAAAAAATCTAAAAATGCAAATTCCATGTTGCCCGTTTCTAGTGACTCCCCTGTCCACCAGTTGTGCACCTGCATGTAGTCTTTGTTTTTGACCTTGTGTGGTTTCTCTCCCTCCCATTGACTCTAATCAAATGTGTGACCTGCCATCTCTGGCTCTCCACAGGTGTAGTTCACGCTCATTGCTCATAAAGAGCCTCACCTCACTCCTGCCCCCTGCAGGCTGATTCGCACATGCCCTCTCTGCATTAACTCACTCTCGCCCCCTGCATGTTGACTCAATCCCTACATCTCATGTGAACCTCATAAAGTAGCTCTCCTCCGGATAATACCACAAAACTGGTCCAATCTTAATGTGTTGAATCCAAAAGACTGGGGATATTTTTGGTGAATAATGGCTTAAATATTTGACTGTTATTCACAGAAAGCTATCATGTGGCTTCAAAAGACACAGGCTATATAGAACCTGAGTCATATAGACTTCATGATATATATTTTTGTCAGAATCACAGCCGAAATCCGAATACAGGTCGTTTTCCATCAAACGTTCCTGCTAGAATGTGCCTGGTGTTCGTGCATATTATCAAAGTCTTTATTATGGGTGAAGTGCTGTGGAGAAACAGCCACGTTGAGTGAGTGGTGCTGTAAAACAGATTCATTTACTTAATCTTTTTAGACAAGCTGCCTGAGTGCTATTGCTATATTTCATTTATAATGGCTTTAATGGTACCGATATTTTTTTCTGGTGATGTCTAAGCTCTATTTTATATCCTTGAAAGCGTGTTGGTCTGATAGGAACAGACATGGATGTATAGCAGGGCCGTCAAATCCTTCAAGGCAGCATGACTGGTTACCAGTATGCTTTACCATCATTCTTTATCATTTATTTCACTCAGAAGGGCTTCAATGTTACCATAATTCATTCTGGTGATGTCTGATATCTTAAAAAGCATGTAAACAGCTGCAGATTTACAGCAGGGTCTCTAAATCTGACAAGAAAGCATAACAGGCCACCGAAATCCATTGTCTGGTGTCTAAAAATAGTACTTAAGTACAGTAATCAAGTAAAATTACTCAAATATTTTACACCTCTGGTAATGTCACCCAAATTCAGTTAGGTACTGTCTAAACTCATGTTCATATTTCATGCTCTATAAAACATTGTGGTCTTATGTGAGCAGAGACATTTACAGCAGGGTCACCAAATCCGACAACACAGCATTAGAGGATACCAAAATCTGTACCGAAATCTGTCGCACAGAATGGCTTTAATGTTACACTAATTCACCCTGGTAATGTCTATCCGCCTCTGTTTTATATTTTAGAAAACTTTTTTGTTCTGAGGTGAACA
Organism: Carassius auratus; assembly: GCF_003368295.1. NCBI lineage: Eukaryota > Metazoa > Chordata > Actinopteri > Cypriniformes > Cyprinidae > Carassius > Carassius auratus. Next base: position 13,844,048 of record NC_039277.1, on the reverse strand, counting down.
GCCGCAGATATAAAACAACAGGGACAACATAGAATGTCTTTAATGTTACCCACATTCCCTCTGGTGATGTCTAACTTTCTGTATTTTATATCTTAGAATAGATTTGGGTCTGATGTAAACATACACAGATACAGCAGGGTCACCAAATACAAGAACACAGCATTAAAGATTACAGAAATCCATCACCCTCCATGTTTTCCCACAGAATTGCTTTCATCTTATACTCCGGTGATGTCTAACTTCCCCCGTTTGCAACTCTAGAATCATTTTGTTTAGACATAAACAGACACCGAGATATAGCAAGGTCACCAAACCTGACGAGGCATTATTGAATATAAGTTTTAAATAGTTTTAAAGATTTATGCTAATATGCTTCTCAAGTAAATGTAGCTTTAAAGGATAATTTTTTATGCTTTGTATTTATGCATTTGTTTAACTATTTTGTAAATATCAGCGGATTTTAAAATTATGATTACACTGAAATTCATAAAAGAAAAAAGCAACAGGCATGTATGGTTTAAAAAGGAAAACAGAAAGTGCAAATAAATGCATTGTAAGTTATGGTTAAAGCCTGTGTCAAAGGTGTAATTCTTTATAATTGTACGTTTCTCAACTTTTTACATTTCACTTAAGAGTTTGGTTTGTTTTTACACCTGTTAATGTGTAGCTGGAAGCACAAACCCAGTCACGTCAAAGTTGATTTGTTATCATTTGTCTTCTTCGCAGAAGGTAAAGAAACCAAATACAGTGTCTCCAGGAGCCACAGGGCATGTAGTTTTGAATATAAACAGAATATGTGTTTCAGGCCTGACGTCATCGTAACCTGTTTGCATATGTCCTTCTGTGTACACTATACTTGTACACAGTTGATGCCTGGTAACAATAGATAACTCAAGCAAACAGAGTTGCTTAAAAACCTGAGATTCTGTCTGCTCATCTTAAGGTAAGTGAACATTACCTGTGCAAATTAAAAGTGGTTTTGTACAGATACAGTGATAGAGATTTGATATATAAATCAGCTGGGCTCCAGGAGTGACTGCTTGTTGACATTGTCTCTTTTTTTCTTCTTCAGTGAAACTGGGTGTGTCTGCTTCAGATTTAAATCAACTGCATTGAAGCACAGTCTTGCAGGAACCCTAACAGATGGATGGTGGGCTCATGTGCCCCCAAAGTGAACTTTCAGATAGACGGGCCACCTTGTTTGCCATGTCAGTGTGACACCAAATCATCATGAGATCTGCAGTCATATGCAAAGCAGACAGGCTGTATGGAGACGGTTTCCTGCTCTCTTTGATAACATGACTGGAAGCCAGCTGGACTTTGGCCATCTCTGTAGGCTGACAGGTGATTCAGGTGGTCTGACGAAGGAAGATTAGGGAGTGTCTTTGATTTTACTGGATTAATGGAATTTCATAAGGTAAGTCGTTCAAGCTCTTATTATAAAATTTAACTTCACTGTCACAAAGGGAGTATGTGTATTCAAATCTGAAAGCTGCTACCTGTCTTACCAGCTGTGTACTGAACAAAAAGTGAAGTAGTGTAGACAATATAGTGTATACCCATGATAAAATAGCACATGGCATTTGATCAAATATGTTATTTAAGTGTAAATGGCATATTATAGTTTTTTAGAAACATTTTGAATTAGTCTTTTTTCCATTATATATATATATATATATATATATATATATATATATATATATATATATATATATGCTATTTTATCATATATATTGAGATCTTCCCCCAAAATATAAAAAATGGAACAAAAGAGATTAATACTTTTATTAGACATTTATAAACATTATAAAAGACATTTGGAATATTGCAGATGATTTCCATTTCAACCAGAATATTCAATAACAAAAACAGCATTCACTATTAAAATAGAAAACCATTCTTTTAAATTGCAATAATATTTTATAATATTAAAGTTTTTATGTATTTTCAATCAAATAAATGCAGGCTTTTCAAGCATCAGTGTTATTTAACTATGGTTATGTAACTGGTACACTATTAAAGTTTTTTAATATATATTTTGTATTGAGTTTTTATTTTCCATTTTCATTTTAGTTAGAGTTAAGTACTTTTGTGGTGTATTTTTTATAAAAAAAAATGTACCCTCAAACACATCTCTATAATCTTTATAACATTTTATTTCAGTACTAGCTTTAGTTCTTTTAGTACTTAAAGTTAAACTAAAATTAAATGAGAAATAATTGCTTGGCAAATAGCTGATATTTTTATAAATTTTCTTTTATTTCAGTTAAAGTTTATATTATTTAAAGTTACTTTTTTATGGTTTTAGTTTTTAGTTTTAGTTAACGGTAATAACCTTGGTGAGCATTTTCTTTCAAAAAACATAATAAAAAAAGAAATACTTTTGACTGGCAGTTAATATAATTCTTTCATACTGAAGTTCATAGCGTGACACAAACATTTTGGGTAATATTTAGCAGAAAATCTTAATAATAACTTTGATTATCAAATAGATATAGTTTCAGTGACTGGACTATGTGGAAGCATGCTACAAATTAGTGTTTAGCTAACATGACAACAAGATATGTACGCACAGTCTTCATGTCAAAGACACACATGTTTGGAGACAATCGACAGCACGTACCGATCATTTCAGGGTTGTGTCCATCCTTTGCCCTTCCTGATTCATAATGGTGTGTATTTATTTTCTAGGGCTGTGGATGCTGGTGTGACAGGAACTGAGGAAACATGTATATTTTTAGACTCAGTCTTTTTCTTCTGACCACTACGGGTGAGTTTTCATATTCACTTCATCAGGGAGCCCACAGCACCCTCACACATAAAAAAAAAAAAAAAAAGACAATTTCGTAGTAGTCGGTATTTTTAATTTGTTTTCCAGTAAAACTATCTAAATATCTTTCAAACAACACACATTTGCTTGTTTGTTTCACCCACTGAACATTCTTTTTCTTTTTCTATAATAATAAACTTAAAGTTTATTCTAAAATTAAATGAATTGAAAACAAGTCTCGGATGGATGAAAGGATGGACGAATAATTAAGTAGCAAGTTTTTCTGGAGTTTGGAAGGATCAGAAAATATTTTTAAACTGTGATTTGCAGGCTTGGAAAAGTCATTGAAATTAGTGAAATTAGAAATTACAAAGTAAGGAACATTTCTATGGGAGTATAGACCAAAGTCTCTTTAAGACTATAGTCTTTGTATAGATGTCATAGGGCAAGCTGTCACACTGTATTCCAGCCAATATTTCTCAGAGTAGGTTTATATGAAAAGTGTTTATTAAACCGGGACAAGGGCGGGGTCTCAAAATTAAAGACATAACGCCAGCAGGGGTCACTCATTCTTTATTAAATAAATAACAAACAGTTAATTCGGCCGAAATACATAGAACATGAAACAGTATTGATTGTTTTTTGTTGCTAAGGGTGGATACTAAAGGTGTTGCTCAGTGATACACCATTGGGTAACGCGGTCATAGCAGTGCTGTATTGTGAATAAAACACAGCTGCTGACCAATCAGAATCGAGGAATGGAATTCCTCCTGAAACAAACATGGCAACACCGAAAAGGTGATGTCTAACCTTATATTTTGATGGTCAAGGATTACAATGATACCATATACAACACCATAAACTGTTCAGGTGAAGAACTGTTCAGATATGTGAGAAGGAAATCGCAGTATCTGAGTATCATAGTATCACAGCGTTAATAGTACATATTATGGCTATTTATTTTTTCTCTTTGATAATTAACTAATATTTTATATATATAAAACATAAAAATATTGTTTTCAAGAATACTTCAGAGGTAAAAACCAAAAACATCTCAGGTAAGTGTATTTTTCCTTACCTCTCAGGCAGAGTCGGGTAAGTAGTGTTGTGTTTCAAATACATTCTTGTTCTCTCTCAAGAACAATCTAACATCACACACAGATGACAACGCAATCAGGTGAACCGTTAATTGTTAATTCATTGATTTTATGAAAACGATTGCAATGAAATCTCAGATGACGCAGAATGAAATTTCAAACAAATTTCATGTAAACTTAATTTACAATTTTCTATCATGTTGTCCTCGGTGGGAAGCCAGTGTCCTGCATGCAGGCGGATACATGCATATCATAATAATGGACATATGTTGACGTATATGTAAAGCGACTGAAAGAACGGAAAGGAGGATTAAGAATCTCCAACGACAACTGGCAGTGCTGCACTTCTATCGCTGTTCATCATTCTTGCGAAATAAGTTGACACAATGCTTACAGTATGTTTGCACAGCGTTTTATATCCTGGTGGGTGAGGGCGTCTGGCCAATCAATGTCTACTTACGTCACAATTAGTACCAGTTGTGCTGGTTAGACCCTTCTCTGGATTAGGAGCTATTTGGGTCTTGAAAAAGGCCGTTCGGTACTTAAATAAGTGGATAGTTCCACAGTTAGTTCTATGTATTATGAAAAGGTTCCCGCAGTGCGGAAAACCATAAAGAGAGGTGTGAAGTGGACCCTTTTGGGCTCATGGAAGAGTAGTCATGCTTTTGATTGCGCCTGATGGAAGTTCAGCCAGAAGAGCATTGCAATAGTCCAGTCTACAAATGACAAGGGCCTGGGCAAGTAGTTTTGCAGCAAGCTCTGTTTGGATCCTTCTGATGTTGTGCAATGCAAACCTGCATGATGGAGCTTTACAATATGTTCCTTGAAAGTCACCTGATCACCAAAGAATATTTTTTTATGAATCTATCAGGATGATGCAATCTGATTGGTTAGCATTCAGCTGGTCATTCTGTGAAAGAAACAATGTAACTGTGTCTATAAAGGTGTGAAACAAATGCTCCCCAACCTTAGAATAACAAAGGAACAGCATTCACCAGGAACATGTTGTAGATTGCATCTTGGATCTGGGTGAAGGAAGAGAGGATAACACTACCTAGGAAAGGTGGAAGGGTGAAAGAGAGTGAAGTTTTTCCTAAAAGTAGCTGGTAAAGGATTTGGTGGCGCACAGGTAGTAATATGTAGGTTAAAACATAGGGGTACACATCACATTTTCTGGGTAATCTTTTTTGGTTCAGAAGATATGACATGAAATAACCACGAGACGTAATCATTTCACAAACATCTGTTGGAACAAAAACACATAATAAAAAAAAAAAAACACAAATCTGTGTAATGCATTATTAACTTTTGACTCAAAATCTGATATTCACTGAGATTAGCCACTGAACTAGCCCTGGTCTGTATATTATCTATTTTTATTCAGCTCCAAGTTAATGCTCTTTTCTTTTATTTCAAAAGAGGGGGGTATAAAATATACCAATTAAGTATTCCATGATTACCTTTAATGCTCATAACTTTCCTTTAAACGTAATTTATGATGAGAAGAAAACAGGAAAACATGCCTTGAATAACTGGATCTAAATAAGACCAACTCTGTGGAAGTGTTTGGAGTCATTCGTTTCTTGTGTGTCGTTCACTGCAGTGGCCTCCGCTCAGCTGCAGCTACAGCCTCTGAATGCAGCGGTGCTCCGTGGGTCAAAGGCTCGCTTCAACTGCAGCACAACTCAGCCCCCATCTGTCATGAACTGGATGGTCAACGGACGCTTGGTCATCACCATTCTGGAAGCGTCTGGGGTGTTTAACTTCACAGATCGTTTTTCGGCCCAAAATTTCACCACACCTGGAGATTACAAATGGGAGTTTATAATTAGCAACGTGCAGAGAGACGATGCGGGTGAAGTTACCTGTCAGGTTTTGGGTGGAGCGCCTCAATTGGCCACACTATCTATACAAGGTAAGCAGTGTTTTAAGTTCTATTGTGACTCATTTTAACTGATCCATGCCATATGACGTAAAATGTTTTGACCACAGAGAGTGAAATATGAGAGTATATGAGAGAAAGTGATCGAGACAGAGCAGCTAAAGATAATTAAAGCAAACCATTTAAAAAATATTTAAAAGTTTGGGGTCAGAAACTAATACTTTTATGAAACTTGGATGCAAACTGGTTAAAAGTGGTTTCTATTTCAAATAAATGCTGAACTTTGAACTTTCTGTTTATCAAAGTATCCTGACATTTTTTATTTATTTATAATAATTAAATTAAATTATTATAATTAAGATAACTCTTTAAAATATGAAATAGTTACTAGAACTTGTAAAAATATTTCACAATATAACTACGTTTGCGTAAATGCAGCCTTTGTGAGCATAAGAGACTTATTTGAAAAACATTTGAATAGTAAATGAAAGAAAGAAAAAATGTAAGTTTATTTGCATGGGCACTGCTGGATCTCTTTGAACTGTATGATCCACTTTTTTAAGAACATTACACAAGGATTTAAGTAAACAATTAAAAGCAGACAAACACAAATGCATGATTTGATCTCACTTAAGCTTAAGCTTAACTTCTGCTTCTCAGATGCAAAGCTGCATGCTTAATGATTTTGGTCATGGTTTGAATGTTAAATAACATTCTTCAACAGCATCTACCTTCTTGCTTCATGCTTCATCTTTGAGTGAGTTCCAGCACCTAAATCCATATGCTGATCTTTACAACCTTTAAACATTACTCAGCAATTTTATGCACGACAGAGTTGCATAGAGTTGCAAGAACATTCCCAGAGACTGTCTCCTTAAATATAGCTTCATTAACTAATGCTCACATCAGCACAAAAATAACCTTTGTGAATCAAATAAATATATCAACTAAACGGCAGGAGTAATTGTTTCTCGTAGACAATAAAATTAAAACGTGACCAAATTGAGACTCCCTAGTATTTTCACATTGCAAGAGATCTCAGCAATGTTCCAAACGGTGCTCAGATTTGCCAAGATACATAAAGTCAAACATCTTAAAAGTAACTCAAATATTTCTCAACAAATTCTCCCCAATCCAGAATATATTCAATATTGTTTTTTATAGCTATATATTCCTCCTTAAACTGATTCCAAAATAAAGCAAAATATAACAAATAATAAAAAAAAATCCATTAAGTCTCCTGCAATGAAAGAGAAACCTTTGAGCAAGAACATTTTCCTTAAATGTTCTGTCTATTATGTATACATTTTATTCATTATTTGTATCTTTGATGTTTTTAGATTGCATAATAGCTTGCTTAATTAAACAAATGAAAAAATAAATAAATCATACAATTAAAAAAAAAAAATTCTATATATTAAAATGTATTTCTGCTTAAATTGATTCCAGTATAAATAAATCATCTAAACAGTTGCAAGTTCATTTTGCTGTTTTTTTGTCAGGTGCATGATCCATGTTTTTTTTATTTATTTATATATATATATACAAGCTTTAGTGTAGCTGCTGGAATATACTATGTTGCTTATTTTGCTTGTTTAACTTTCATAATAAATCATTATTATAATATGTTATTATTTTTATTTATATTTATTGTGTCAGAATATTCTGTATCAGACATTTTAGCTTTAAAATGTATCAACAGAAGGTCAAAATAACCACAGAACATAGCAGTTTAGCAAGCATAATTTCTTCATTCTTTGATGAAGTCAGTGAAAGGAGTTTTGCCATATAAGATCTGTCGGTGCTTTTATGATGGACCACAAAAAGTACAAAGTGCAAGTACAAAGTTTTGTACAAAGCAAAACAAAACTCAGATGTTATCAGCCGCACCTGTGAGTCACCTGTCCTGCTGTCCCGTGGGAAATTATCCGATTACATCTCAAAGTGCAGATAATCAATAATAATCTACTTCTTAATTAAAGTGGACCATGTTTTGAGACAGGCCCAACCGTCATTAAAGCAAACGCACAAATCCACAGTGATTAGGGCAGAGTGTGTGTTCAAAGAGATAATTCTGCTCTGATCTTTTCCAGAAAGTGGCAGTGTGGAAATCGTAGGTGGAAATCAGACCAAAACGGAGGGAGTTCAGACAGAGTTTCAGTGCAGGGCTGTGGGCTGGTTTCCTGAACCCAGCATGTCCTGGTCTGTAAATGGAATGGCAAATTCCTGCAACAGAAGCTCTGTAGCACAGGGAAACCTGTTTAACTCCATCTGCGCGCTGACGGTCACTGCTGTCAAAAATTCTTCTGTTCAGTGTCTGGTCAGTGTGCCTGCCCTGAGCACACCGGACACCAGCACTGTCTTTCTGACCGTTGGTAAGAACAATAAACATGTTTTTATTTTTATGAGTAATCAAAAATTATAAAAGATCACACATTTTTTAATTCTATTCTAATGAAAAACACAAACAGAATCTAAATACAGCACAACAAATATTTATTTCCACCCACAAATCAGATGAGTTGCTTTCAGCAACAGATAGAGGGCACTGCAAACACCAATCCAGCCACATAAAGTTTAATATTACAATCAGAGTTAATTGTAATGAGAACTTTGCTGTCATTTTTGGCACAAATTGAAGAAGATGCATGATTCTCTTTTCTCTTTCTGTTCAAGAAAAGCTTGCTAAAAGAGACCAGACGGTGTTGATCGCTGTCACTGTGGCCTTCAGTGCTGCGGCTCTATTGTTTCTAATCATCTACGCAATTTTTTTCTTCTGCATGAGAAGGAAGAAAAGTGAGTATTTGAGAGGATGAATCCCAGTTTTCCTAATGTAAAACAGATTATTTGCATTAGTGGATACCACAAAAAGTACTTTGTGCAGCAAGATTGTGTATAGCCAAGCCTTTTAAATTCTAGACATAATTCTGGTCTTAAATTGTAATCAGCTCATTTTATTGTTTCTTTTCTACAGAGTCAAGCTACCAAGAGGAGATCAGGAGGTGAGAAATGAGCTCCAGTGTGTGTTTTGCATTTAAGAGGGACTGAAAATACACAATAATGTGGAATTGAGGAAATAATTTCTTTTAAAAGCTTTATTACTGTGAGTGGCTTGTTAACAGGTTTGGGTTTCCGTTTCAGGGCAAGAATCCAGTCCCAGATTAGGACGCCTTCCACAGAAAATGTGCAAGGACAGGACAACGGAGGATATATTAGAGATGGACATGATGGTCTGTATGCTTAAAATAACATACACAGGGGTGTGTATGTATATACATATACATATACATATATATATATATATATAGAGAGAGATATATATATATATATACTTATATAGAGAGAGAGAGAGAGAGAGAGAGAGAGAGAGAGAGAGCATGAGTTTGATAAAAGTTGAATTACCATGTACATTGAATGGTTTCATATATATATATATATATATATATATATATATATATATATATATATATATATATATATATATATATATATATATATATATATATATATATATATATATATACCAAGCAAAATTTAAACTGTACTTGACAATAATAGTGACATTTCAAAACTTTAAAGACTGTAAAGAAAAGAGTAATTGATTGCAGTCAAAATGTAAAATCTGAATGGGCATTATGTTTTTGCACAGAAGAAGCCTCATTTTCTTTCTTTTACTGACATCAGTTCTAATGTAATGATTTAAGAAAGCATGAATGAACTCTCATGTACTACAAACTTTCATGTGTCTCTCTTTACTGCAGGAAACACCACCAATGGAGTCTGGTACACAAACCATTCTGACAAACATCAGGTGATGCCTCCGATCAAGATTAAAGTCAACATCAAACCAAAACTTCATCTTTTTACTTCCTTAGTAAACATTTCTGAACTTGTTTAAATGATTCATCAAAACAGACTACTTCAATGAAAAATTGTCTTCATAATCTATGAACCAATCTTTTTTTTGTAATGTAAAGTGTCTCATAATGGAAGTAAAATGGGTTGTGAGCACCTTTTATGTTGAAAATTATTATGTCATGAAAATGAATATTTGTCAAGACTCCAGATCTAATACAAATCTTTGGTTTTTCAGATGACAGGTATTTTATTTGATGATGCTCACAGGAAGCACAGACACATGACCATCGTCTAGAGACTAAATGATGGACTTCACAGACAGGTGTTCTGGTTCTCTTCTTCTCTCTTGTACATAAAATCATCATTTTAGTTTTAATTACAGAGGAAAGAGAGACAGAGGGACTTATGGTGATCTGTTTCAACTCCACTGGATTATTTATTGGAACACAAGTATTTTCTTGGTGGTCTCTGACTTTTGTACCCCAATGATTACTGTAGATAATCACCAAGAACTTTAACAGATAAACATGGTCAAAATAAGGATGGTCGGGTTGGTAAAGACCGGCCGGAAATCACTTGTCTGTTTAGCTAAACAAACCAATATGACAGAAACATTGATTCATTTTAAAATCCTTCATGCATTTCCAAGGCAGGTTTGTTTGAATCAACATCTTCCTGTTTTCTACTGAATCAAAAACATGATCAGCATATGACACAACACACCCCATGAGAGTTTTAAACCAATTAAACCAAAAGATATTTCATGAGAAGATCATCTTATGCGACACATCATGCTTCACGGAACATGATGCGGTTAATCAAAACCACTGATCTTTAACTCCTCACATGCAGGGGAAAAACTGTCATGTCACTGAAAGTGTCATGAAATGGACTGGAACTATGATGCTTATTAATACATCAATTAATCAATAGTATAAAATGTACACATTTTTGTGTAGTTTTCACTTATCTGTGTTTCACACTTTAACAGCTCTATGATCCATTAAATGGATTACAAGCATTTTGAACAAATGTTTTTTTATAAACCTAGGTGTAAATTATTTGTATTTTTTTATTTTCTTGTTTTAAGAATGAACCTCACTTTTATGGTTTAAACAAGAACAATATTAAGCAATGTACTATAAATTAATCCAACTTGTATTTTATTTTGCTACTCAATTTTAATTTGTACATTCTTAAAAAAACAGATTAAGATTTTTTTTTTTTATGTGGCCATAAATTCTTATGTAAATACATTTTTGTTTGTACTATGGTTTTTTAATTGGTCAAAACTCAACTATCTATCTATCTATCTATCTATCTATCTATCTATCTATCTATCTATCTATCTATCTATCTATCTATCTAAGTTGACTTCATTATATTGTTTTCAAGATATTTCCAAAATGCTTACAGAAGCCACAAAGCTTGAGAAAATAAGAACAGACATATAGATCACAAACAGACATTTTCTGCTGCTCTTTTCAAGCGTTCCTTTAGTAGAACATCTCGCTGCGGTGAGTATTTGACATTCTTATCCAAGAGCTCTGCTGCAGTCAGTGTGTGTGAATATTAGCCCTCTTTCATATTTTCCCTTAAAAAATAATGAATGCTCATAAATAAATAAATAAAGCTGGGTTAATGGCCAGCTGTAGGCTGGCATCTATTCCCCTGTGGCTTGTTATGAGCTGTGGAGTCTTCCTCTTCCTCACGCCTCACTCCACCCAGCTATGAGCTGACCGAGCAGCTGATATTCTCCCACTCATTATGACCACACCAAAGACACTTCCTGTTATGTAACCAGCACTGTGTACCTCCAAGACACAGATATGGAACATCTCCAGTTTCATTCTAATATTAAGCCAAATATCATGGAGAACCCTGTGGTGATGCCCTGGTATGTTGATGGTATCAGCTGGTAATTTCAAAGAATACCACGGTACTTATTTATGGCAATGGATAATTAGCATATAGCATGGTATTTATATGCTACTCTAAGGTATTTTAAATGATTATATCAATTTTAAAGGGCTAATATGATGTGATTTAAATATTTCCTTTCTCTTTGGAGTGTTACAAGCTTTTTGTACATAAAAAAAGATCTGTAAAGTTTCAAAGACTAAAGTCTCAAATCCAAAGTGATATTCTTTATAAAAGTTAAGAGTCTACAAAGCCCCCACGTCTACATCACTGTGTGGGAAGATTTGCATAACGCTTCCCAAATGTTCACGCATAACTTTTATTCTTACTGTTACCGCTGCGGCCATGTCATGAAGACGCTGTGCATTTCCTTGTAGAAGCAAAACTACATTGTTTGTCCTTCCAAAAGAGGACACAACTAGATATCAGTGGTTAAGTTGTATTTAAATCACTGTTCCAGAACAGTTCAACCCAAATATTCAGATGTGTACAGCACATTTTATGGAGGACGAGGACTGTTTCCTGAACCAGTAGCCAATACTTCTGTATGCAAAGGCTGTTTCTATAATGTGGGGCAATTCCAGCTTTATAAGGACAGTTTGATGCTTTTGACTCACAGCCTGTAAGTATGTTTACATATTTAAAGAATTTGCCACTGATGATACAAATGTGAGTTTTGAGCAGTGTATATTAGCGCTTGTTGTTTGTTGTTTCTCTGATCAGAAATGCAGACGTGGTTTTATGTTTACGCTATGCGATACACAACACAACACTGCAAAACAAAGTATAAATCATTATAATCAGTAATAATGTCCCCACTGGATGCAACAAACGCTTCGTTTGTAATGGGTTTTATTGGTTTTGTCTGGTTGTGCCGGGAAACACCATCACAGTATGTTAAGTGGCGTAACATTTCCATCACACGCTTGAGGCTTTTAGCCAATCACAACACACTGGATACCTGGCCAATCAGCATACACCTCGCTTCTCAGAACAATGAGCTTTTGTAAAAATCTACATGTTTCAGAAAGAAAGAGGAGAAACAATAATGTTGAGTATGTGGAAAATATTTTTTATTAAACCACATAAACACATTGCACGACACCAAATACACAAAATAATATATATATATATATATATATATATATATATATATATATATATATATATATATATATATATATATATATATATATATATATAGTGAAACTCTAGACTGAAAAACACAATAATTCATGACTACAATAGATAATTAATGAACTAAAGAATAAAGTTATAGTGGCAATTCTTGCACTGAGACATTACCACTAATTTTATGTTTTTTTGTCTTACTTAAATTTTACTGTGGTAATGCACCAAAGTAACTGTTGGAAATCGTATTCCTCAGTTCTTAAAATTCCATTATAGTCGAACACTTTTCAAAAGCATTCTCTCTTAAAGAACACGGACCTTCAGAGTTGCCGTCATAAAATATTCAGAGTGTGAGCAGATGTAAAGTGCTCCACCGATCTTGCCACACTATTAACAACCTCTCAGAATAGCTGCTTGAGTCAGTTGGTTTGAATGACTGTCTTCTCCTGAAGCAAATGATCATGGATGTGAGAAGCGTAAAGGGCAGCCAGACTCCAGAGTTTATTTGTTCACACAATCTAGTGGGATCTTTTGCTAAAGGCGCTCTGGGAGTTAGTGAACCACTGTTGTGTTTCGGAAAAACCAGACAGAAATATGGCGAGCTCTAAAACTGATACACCAAGGTGGTCTTGCCAGAAGATATACAGCGTGGTTTCAGGCAAAATTTAGGAGCTAATGATTGGAGAGGAAATATTATCACCTTTGCTCACAACCTTGCTTTTAAAGATTTATCAATAAAACCTCCAGAGAGTAGCAAAACTGTCTGTTCTCTCTCTATATACCTCTACAAACTAGGAATTGCTTCTGTTGTGGTTGTGTGGTGTATACTCACTTGAGACCCATTTCTGTCTTATTATATAAAATAACTTGCTATTTTTGTACTTCCGGCAGAAAAGCAATGCTGATCAGCAGGTCAATGCAGATGAATTCATTAGTGAAATTAGGCCTCTATGGAATAAATAGTTCTCCCTGAAATAGAAATTTACTGGACATTTACTCTCTCCAGCCATCAAAAATGTAGATGTGGAGTTTGTTTCTTCATGGGAACAGATTGGGAGAAATTTATCATTACATCCTTTGCTCTCTGCAGTGAATGGGTGCCGTCAGCATAAGAGTCCAAACAGCTGATAAAAACATCACAATAATCCACAAGTAATCCACACGACTCCAGTCCATCTATTTACCATCACTTCCGGTCACTGACATACTTGTTTAGAACTGTTTTGGGCTGTTTTTGCTTGTAAACAGTACTTGACCTTGATTTCATTGAGAGCAATATTATGAATAGACTACTCTAATTTTAAGGCATCTTAAAGATGGATATCTTAACAGCTTTTTTACTTCAGAAGACATTTATTGATGGACTGGAAATGGGAGTTGTGTAAATATAATATTTTTATCAGCTGTTTGGACTATTTTGACGACACCCATTCACTGCAGAGGATTTATTGTTGGGCAAGTGAGGTAAATAAAAATTTCTTCAGATTTTTTGCAAAATTTTCCTTTAAGGTTTAACACCGAGACTAGATATTGCTTTAAGTTGTTGGAATTTGACCCATAATGGCGCTCTCTCGTCCTAACAATCACTAATGCATCCTGAAGCCAACAATCCATTTTCATAAGCTCTTTTAGCTCTTGTTAACAGTATTTTGATTTGGTTTATAACCGAAATGTATTTATTTAATTTGTATCTTTTATGTCAGTGGTTCTGTCAATGTACTATTTTCTGAACTGCACTGATCTCATTTGCCTGTTTGTGATTAGTATTCATGCAGTGCAGCATTCGTATTAAGAGAGACGTAAACCTCATGGTTTAATCTAAATTTTCTAGTGCAATAAACATGCAGGCATTCTGCAATTAAGATCTTTCTCTCATCAGCATTGAAGATCAATGTACACAGCTCCACCATTTTGCCAATCCATAAATTGCATCATAAATTAATGCCAATTAAAATTGTATTGCACATGTTTCCATGGAGTTATGGAGCGAGGAGCAACTCTTGCTCTTCCAACAAAATGGTCACGTTTTCCAGAAAGCCAGTAATAATTCAGTGTGATACAGTGTCAGAGAGCCATTTACTTCAAATGAGCCCACTGTGAATTGAACACTTCATTACAGCACACAGCTAATAAAAGTCAAAGAGAGGTGCAAGTGTATGAAAAGTGAAGTGTGGTGAGGTCACTGTAAAGTCCTCACTGAATAATTGAGAATAACTATTAATTATAAAGCTTAAAATCATTTATATAAATATAATTTTGATTTAAATGAGAAAGTAAGTAGTGTTTGTCAATGCAAAACTCACCACCATGATGCCAGGTTGTTGTTAGGTGTTCCTAATATGTTCTGAATGGTTTTTAGTGCATCGCTAGTCAGTTACTATAGGGTGTTTTGGGTGGTTGTTCACTTGAGACACAAGATGGTTCCACTTGCATTTGAGTGAAGTGAGAAGAAAGACAAAAACAGCAAATATTAGGAAATATCTGGAGAGCCATGTAATAATTACAACCCCAAGGCACACTGTGAGAAATAGAAACAGTCGAACCTGATCTCACAGGGAAAATATAACTATTTTACAAATAGTTATGAACTGCCATGACATAGCTTTGTAAGTCAGTATATGCACATATTGGCAGAAGCAATGACAGATAACACTGGCAGAAGGTCTGAAAGGGGTTTCCTCTGTAGATACAGGCCTCAAGACATAAGTAGGTTCATATAAGCAAAGCTGAATCAATGCCAATGAACGTTTCCCCTCCTCCTCTATCTCCTGCGCTCATCTCAGTGTAGGCAGTTTCTGTGCCAGCAGTGCATTGGAGATGATTCATAGGATTCTGCTAATGGTCATTGATAGGCTATCAGGAATGGCTTTAATTAAGGCTTAAGCAATCTCAAAGCCTTGTCAATGTAATGAATAGCTGAAAAGTAAACACGAGAAGTAGACTTTAATTAAGCTTTTGCTTGAATATGTACAGTAATGTGCTATTGCTGTCAGGTTTGGCTAAATTACCAGTATGGTTTGTCAAATACTCAACGTCAGCCAGGAAAATTTTAGCATTGAATACCACTGAAACACACAGCCAGTCCTTTCTGCAGATCTTACTAAAGCGTTGCAGTGTAACTCTGAGTGAAGTGTGGGTCATTATCAAATCCAGAGCTCGGGGGCAGCAGAGACATTATATGACACCAGGCAGCGCCATTAAAGCGGCACTGTTTACTGAGGAAAGACCAAAAATACAGAGACCCCAGCACAATTCTCTTATGTAAAGAAAAGAGCAGTGACCTTCTGCAGGGCTACGATTTGAATTAAAGCAATAGTTCAGCCAAGAATAAAAATTTGTTAAAACTTTACTCATCCTCAGAGCATCCAAAATGTCAGAACAGATTTTGAGAAATTTAGCATTACTTCACTTGCTCACCAATGGATCATCTGCAGTGAATGGGTGCCGTCAGAATGAGAGAGCTCAAACAGCTCATAAAAACATAATAGTCCACACGACTCGACACGATTTGTAAAAACAAATCCATCACTGCAGATTTTTTAAATTCAAACTGTTGCTTCCTGCCAAACTACGAGACCTCTATCCATAATATTGCTTTCTCTGGTAAAAAAAGTCATCTTATATTTAAAACACCTTAATGATGGATTTATTTCATACACATATACATCTTTTACTTCACAAGACAATAACTGATGGGCTAGAGTGCACATCGTGGATTATTGTGACGTTTTTATCAGCTGTTTGGACTCTCATTCTGATGGCACCCATTCACTGCAGAGGATCCATTGGTGAGCAAGTAATATAATGATACATTTTTCCAAATCTGTTTTGATAAAGAACAAACTCATCTACACCTTTGGTGAGTACATTTTCAGCAAATGTTCACTTTTGGTTTTTCACTATTCCTTTAAAGTGCTGGAAATGCAAAAACAGGAAGATAAAATTTTATCTTTCTATAAATGGTTTTCTTCCGTTATACACAGTCCATCACAAAATTCATGGTGACAAGTGCCCTGTAAGGCCTATTTGGCCAAGTGTGAGTCAAAAGAGAACACCACGGACTGCCTATAAATTTCCAATCTCCATTAAAACGTCTCTGTTAAAGCTGGTCTTTGCAGCTTGCATTAAAGGAAGGCAATCGATTGTCATTCATTTAACAAGCCAGCAAATGCAAAATGTTATGGGAATCCAAGGAACAAAGACAAACAATTCTGATCTCTCTGTAGTTGCGTCGCTCTAGCTGGTTTTATCCTGCATGGCACTAGAGGAATAGCCCGTGTTTAATGGAGCTCATCTGTTGAGAGAGATGATAACATCTGTGATAACCAAACTCGGTGCTCAGCAATTATAAAGACCGTATGTGAATCTGATGCACCAAGCCCCAAAACGGTTCGAAATTGTGTTCGTTTGTGGGAGGCAGCATGCAAACAGCAGTTCTCCCCCAGCTCACATGCTGCAGTCAAGGATAAAACAGCATGATTTCCCCCTCCACTGAACATGCACAATAAATGCATAATACACAAATGATTTATTAAGATATCCTTTTATCGAGGACCATTCTCTTCATCAGGGCCAGCTCTGGTCTTTTGCTGGTGAGGCATCTCCCTGCTGCTGTTTTATAGATTACATTGATCCAAACTTCATTTATGCCAAGAACCACTGCTGCAGTGAAGCTTTTGCACTGCTGTTCATCTGAATCTATGCGAGTCAAGGTCTACATGCTGACTCTCTATGAGGGAGATGCCAGATCTGCACCAAGATGCACAAGTACATTTGCTGTTGTGGAGGGAATACCGAATACCTTAAAACTGTCTAATTTCTGCAAACTATAATGGAAACTGGATCCCTTTAGGGGGGATACTTAATTGGTTGTATATTTATTCTATACATATTTAAATCATTAATATTATTTTATTTATATAATTATTACTATTATTTATTTTTTATTAAAACACCTTTATTCTTCAAAGTAGTAGAAATCCAAAAATTTTGCCACCATGCTGGAACATTCCATTTTTCTTTTTAAAGCTACAGATTTTTTTTTCCTTTAACACACACACACATAGTGGTGGAAATGGCTCGAATTCATTTACTCTAGCTATAATGCTATAATAACCTAATGTTATACTCTGTAATGTTATTATAATCTATAATAGCATTAAGCTGATTTCATAACCTTCTTGGATATCAAGACAGTAACCTTGCAATTCTGGCCAAATTAAATTGTGTGTGAGTTTGCACGTTATAATGTAAGCATCATTATGTATAAAAAAAAAAAAAAAAAAAAAGCAAGCCAACAAACAAACAAACAAAAAGATTGATTAGGGAAATAAAAGAATGATAAAAAAAAAACAATTTGAATGATTAGTAATTGTCTCTAATTGACCCAATTAGCTAAGCCATCCATAAAAAATATAGATATTATTTAGTGTTTTGCATAGATTGTATATTATCTTTAATAGTTTACAGTTTGCATAAACATTTACATTTAGTTTTTAAAAGGTAACATTACATTCTTCATAACTTGATGCTTACACACATATTTTAGGAGCTCTTATGCTCCTATACTTAAAAAAATAAAAAATAGGAGCACCTTCTGATCAATGACAGAAATTAACCTTACCATTATGAGGCAATATTTGACTCCTTAAAGTGATTTGCAAGGGGGATTTCTTTTACCTTTCTAATGCCATCTGTTTTCTAACTTTATTTAATGTATACTATCTTTTGTGTCAAAAAATGTATATTTATAAACTTTTATCAAACATTTTAATTGAACAATAAATGTAATTAAAATAATACAATAAAATCAAGACAAATAAGTTACCAGTCAAATGAAATAGGCATCAACAATACATCTTTGCACTAGAAAATGGCACAGAACAACACATTTTACTTTTTAGTACATCAAGATGTTTCAATGCAATGATGTTAAATATGTTGATAGAAACATATAGTATGCCTATAAGCTATATGTTTAATGCACTAAAGGCTGAATGCACATATGGTGGAAAGTAGCCTACATTCCCATGCATCAAAATATGTTATTTGTCAAACTGTATATTTCTATAGGAATCGTAAAGACAATTGTGCGCTTCAGTTTTTATCCAGAAGATTAAAGCGGTGACATCAGAAGCGTTGACAAAGGCATCTTTCCATTGGTTTAGTGCAAACGTGATGACATGAAAGGGAGTTGGAGCTCCAAGTATAAAACTCCAGCAGGCGCACAAACCCACGCAGCGCGCGGACTGAAGGACTGCATCACTGCTGCTCTTCTGCCGAGAATCCACCCTTCATCACCATACTCATCATCCAGCATGAGTGAGGTGAGCTTTCCTCATATACTATAACCTTCGGTGCACGATGCATCACTCTACTCTACTGTAACGATCTCATGGGGTTTCCCTAGGAGGAAATTCTCTTTCAGTTTTGGGGAGACCTGAAAATGCATCATTAAGACAATTCCTTGAACTTGCATTGATTGCAGTCAGACATTCCCCCGTTTGCTGAGTTTGAGGGCATATTTTCTACACTAGGCTACAACCGCAAATAATCGTTTAAATAACTGAAACGGCATCCATTTATAAAAACAACATGTTTAGTAAAGCTTAGAAGAGCACGACGGATTGGGACTATAGTTCTGTTGCATCTGCGCGCGCAGGCAGATTGTGGAATCAGCATTATCCACGTTATGATGATTAATGATGCAACAAATGACAGCTGTCAGTTGAGACTGGTATGACACGGTCATGGTTTCTTGATGATATGGCAAGTAAATTTGCTCTCATGATTTTTTTTAAATCTAGTATTTTGATGCACCAAATGTTTTTCAAATTAAGTTGATACTGTTTGCATGAAATATATGCATTGCTATATATTTATAATTAGTTGTAATTCTTGGAGTTTATACTTACGATGCACATGGAGCCAGCACAGATAGTTTAACGTTTTTACGCATGTTTCGCCTAGCTGTGTGGTCTGTTTTACTGGCAGATCTTTTTTAGGATTTATCTTTTAATTATGGCTGAATTAAAAACATTTGGGTCATAAACGTAAACACAGCCGTTTAGTAAATTCATTTTAATAAATTGAATTATTTCGAATTGGTTTACAGAGTAGATCATTACGATTCGTTGACAAAACGAACTGATTCGAACTAAGCTGTTCTCGAATCAACAACGCACTCGTTCGTTAAAACCGAGAAATGTTTGTTGTGGACATGTCCAACTAGTAATGGTCAAGGTTAACCCCACAATAAAATCATTAAACCGAGTCTCTTTTGATTAGGCTATTATTCCCATAATTCCCCTTATTTATACTATACCCACTGACGATGATCCTTCACGAAAGTCACTTATACTCTGCTTATACTCATTGAACTGACAGGGAAAAAACAGCAACGTTGACCGCGCGCGTCTGGTCTTTGTTAGTGAGCGCGCGCGTGCGTGCATAGTGCGCGCCGACCTACTGCTACAGCAAATGACGTGGAGACGCTTCTCTCACAGCAGGAGCAGGGAATGTAGGAATGCGATATAAATGATAATGTAATGTTGGTCTCGTTTAAAAACATGCCTGAACGTAGTATTTGCTAAGAGAGCGTAATAAGGCATGTGGTGCACTGCACATCTTCGGCCTTAACTGGCCCATCAAGCATGTCTGCCAGTTAAATGAACAGAGGAAGCACATGGATTCCAGAAATTATGGAAAGAGCATCATAAGCAGGTAACTCCTCCATGCACGTGAGTGGAGTATGGACTTCATACAGCACTCTGGAAGTGTATGCAAACCAGGAATATTTCTGGAATTACAGAGATGAAAGTGAAAAAAGTGGAAGAAAGTGAATGGATGGGAACAAGGGAAAACACAGGCGGGCAGAATCCTATCAGTGTAAAGATGCTGTTTATGGTCATTATAACAGTATAACCTCTTAACTATAAAAAAAAAAAAAAACTAATATCTTATTCTTACAGGAATAGTTCACCTGAAAATTAAAATTCAACCATTATTTCCTCACCTTCATGATGCTCCAAGCCTTTCCTTTGTGCAAGGATTTTTGTTTTGTTTTTTAAGGTAATAAAACTGGTTAAGATGATCAGGTTTGCATTTTAGAGTGCTGTCAATCGGTATAAAAAAATAAAATAAATAATCTAAAATATTTTCAACTAATTGCAGTTTTCTGTAATAAATTGCGATTAATCGCACTATTAAAATTTGCAAATACATTTGCAGATAGAATCTTGAAATTGACATGAAAACAGCTTCTTAATAAATACATTTCTGGGGATAAAATAAGTAAATATATCCATTCTTCATTACAGTAATACTTGTGTCAAATTTGTAATATTAGAAATGCAATAATTTAACTATTTTTTCTAATTTAACAATGCACATTTACTGACTCGGTTTGGGGCTTGATAGTCCCTGTGTAAAGGTAGAAACAAAGTAATAAAGCTTTTAAATAACATGAGGGTGAGTAAAAAAATTTGACCTCAAAACAAAACAGCTTTCCTGTTTACAAGAGTCCATCTGAATTTGAGGGGAGTGTCAGCATTAGAATTTGATATGTTTTGGAGTGTAATCTCTTATGACTGAAATAGGCTCTCTGGCATATTTACCTGATTATGTATCCGAGTCATTGTTTAAACAAGGATTTAATATGCAGTGAAAGTACACCACACAGACTGATGAGATCAGACAGAGAGATCAGGATCAGCGGTGACCTCCACTGATGTTTGTATGGATTGATTGGTCTTTCGGACATTTGAGAGTGGAGAATTCACTTTTTCTCCTTTGTCTTCACATTACTCCCAGAAAATCTGTATCGGTAAGCAAATCTGTATATAAAGCTACAGAATGAGCGCATGGTACTAAATCAAAAAGGTCAATATTTGGAGGGCAGACCAGAGACTGAACTGCTGTCCGAGATTTTAAGCGGATTTGTAGATGATTTAGCAAATTACTACATTACTGGGGTTTGGGCGGGTCTGACCCCCCTAAAAGAAGTCTTGATCCCCCCTGGGGATGGGGATGGGTGAACATGATGCAGGATGACTCAATGCGTGATGAAGCCTAGAATGCAGTTATATGAGCCTTAAGTTCAAGATATGAGGGCAAAAAATGGCAGTGGTTTAGCAGTATCACATGACTCGAGCAAGAGAGCTTTTTCCCCGAATATCTGTAAGATTGCAAATGTGATATTGATTTTATACAACAGTTTAATAAACAATACTTTCATATTGTGTTACATTTTAAACCCAATATTGTGTGTTTTTGTGCAATTTCGCCAATGAAAATATTACCTATAAAGCCCTACCAAAGTTCTGTGTCTCTGATCAGCACAGTGGTGTTTCATGACTGAATGAATCAATGGTATTGAACGAATCGATTTAATGTTAATCAATTAATCGATTGAAATTATGTTTTCTCATTGTGTGCTCTCAAAGTTAATATATATATATATATATATATATATATATATATATATATATATATATATATATATATATATATATATATATATATACATTTCTTAAGTATGGTTGATTGTAGGAGCTATAGTTGCGTAGAATAAATTTATTTATAAAAAATATTTATTATTTTTTTTTTTAATTTATATTTTTGTTTTTTGCATTGCATTGCATTTATGATTGTTTCTGGTTAGATTTTACAATGTGACCCTTTAGTGAGAGTTTAAAGTTGAAGGGGTTGCGCTAGCAGTAGAGTTACTCCAGGGCTCAAATAATGTCACAACACTTTTTGCAAAATGAGGGTTACCATCCGCAGAATAACTTGGTTACACTCATAAACTTAACCAATGTGCTTGGTCTATCTGGAGCTCCATCTGAACTGAGCAGCTCCATGTGCTGTGAGGAATGCAGCTATGAACTTGATGGAGATCAAAAGCAACTTATGACCCTCGAGGTGCAAACACTGGATGTAATCAGGCCTGACAATTGATTTTTATACATTATGGCCCAGCGCTTCTGCATCTTCCACACGGATAAAGAGGAAATGCACGCATGGGGGAACCAGACCGCACACGCATAAACAACGACCCTCCAAACGCACTGCATATAGCGGTCTGGGGCACACGGTTCTTTTCCTCATGCTTGTTTATGTCTTTATCTTCCTCTCGCTGCATTAAACATCTGACGGCGTGGCACTAGATCCCGCATTGCATGAGAGCAGATTTACTGTTTATTTTAGGCTTGAGAGCAGACTCTCAGCAACTCAGCACTGCACTTGTTTCCCTGATGTATCAGCAGTGTGTACACAGTATCGAACCGCCTGTCAGAACCTGGAGCCGTTATCGGCAGAAAGGGATTTGTGCCGCTCGCTCCTTAGAAGAGGTCTTGCAATGTTGAAATAGTGGCATCAGAAAGGATGGTTGGCTGACTGTGTCCGTCTCACCTTTCTGAACCCCAAGTCTGCAGATTAAAGGCGTCTGTAAGTGAATTACATCCTCCCTTGGAGAACAGTGATGGACAAATTTGGCCATACAGCATTTCTGAGTTAGATGAAGATGCGAAGACAAAACCAGTTCTTAATCAAACCGCCCACAAGACTACTCAATCACCAGAAGGGCTGTAAAATTTACTAGTTAACTACTTTTTGCTTCCAAATGATGGAGCAAATGGCTGAAATCTATTTAAAAATAACATATTTATTATACATACAATATTTAAATATTAGAAGCAAAATTGAAAGATATTGACCCTGTGAAAACTGACAAATGAAATAATAGTGTTTAACTGTTTATTGAGCCTTCATACAAAATATAAAAAACAGAGATATAAAAAAACTTTGCATATGTGTTTTGTTTAGTATCATATTTATGGCCAATATTCTCAAAAAAGGGAAAAAACACCTAATTTTTATTCAGAGGCCCAAACTCAACAAAAATGTGCAATTTGGTGTAGTTGTTGATGTTCATATGGCCAAAAGGTAAGACGAAATTGTTATAGGTTTTAATGTAAATCAGTGAGATCTTTAGCAAACTTAAACTAAATTTACCGTTACATTTTTTGTTACTTCATTTATAAAAGAAAAGAAATGCAGCATTTCTAATTTAGTTTAACTGAATGTACTAAAATAACAAAAACTTAAATAAAATGTGTAAGACTATATAGTCATGTATAACAAAAACGAAAACTAAAAAACCTTAAATAAAAAAATCTATCTTGTATAATGTCAGTTTTTCTTTCCCTAGATTGTATGTTTCATGCTTAAACAAGGGTACGTTGCAAAAGAAAATACTTTATGACGTGTACTTGGCTTTAGGGCTGTTACATGATAGGCTGTATAAATATCTCCAAACATGTCAAATTGTACAGCGTCAGATGTGATCCGTTCTGCTTTAAAACTCATGAACTCTATCTCTATCTCTGCACCAGCTTCCTAATGTCTGATGCATCACCTGCATCCGCTCTGTGATGAATTACGTCCACTGTAATGTGTCTGCTGTTTATCACAGTCACGTTTGTGATTCACCATCCCCTCAAACCATAATCATTCTGACAACACACACAGATTCTGCTCGGATCTTCCGTAATCCGTCTGAATTGCCAGAGAGAGTCCGACTGCAGCTCACCGGTTGAGCAGTAATCTCTGCAGCCGCTCTGAAAGGGAAATGTCACTAAACAGGGTAGGAAGAGGGATGAATGAATGAAAGAAGTCATTTTAGGGCAAGAGGAGGATTAGATGTGGATAGAGAGAGAAAACAGACCATTAAAGAGCCAATGAAGATGGTTTTACCCAACACTTCTAATGTCTGGCTCAAGTTTAAAGCTGCACTTCAGTGAATCGCACTCCAGTTTCTACACATCGTTCACTGCTTGAGGAGTGGATATCAGTAGAAGCTAATAGAATTTGGTTGTTTGGAATTTATGTACATATATATATATATATATATATATATATATATATATATATATATATATCTCTTTTTAAAATACTTATTAACAATACTTTAGGGTTTCCAGGGTGGTAGAATCTTCCTGCTTACAGAAGTGCACTGAGCAGTCAGCTGCATAAAGGGTGGCCATGGGGGATGGCGTTTCACATGTCAGGGCAGAAGGAAATACCCCTGCAGTGGTGTCCTCCTCTTATGCGGGGAAAGGGAGGCGCCTGAAGGCAGGCTGCTGCCACCACTAATGTCGCTAAATATTTGATGAGGAGTCCATGCACTCGTCGTCATTAGTCTTGCTTGGATTATCTCAGCAGGAAAAAAAAATTCCATTATCGCAAAATATACGTACAAGATGGTGGAAATGAAGTAAGCCTATGAAACTGGATGTACATGCAACGAGATGGCCAATAAAAGCAACTGCCAATCATTTGTGCTTATTTCCTCAAGTGTGATTAGCTATTCAGTCTTTCTCTGTTTTCCCAGTGTTTTCTTCCTGATTTTGTGTTTGTGTTCTGTTTCCCCCATTTTAATGTTTATTCATTAGGCTTGTTGAACAATAAAACCGAGGCGCAGCATTCTGGAACAGTGTGTTACTTCAGCGCTAGTGAGATTCCTGGAGATAATATTGTAAATCACACAAACTCTTCTGCATTGTGAGGCATATTGTTTTAGTTGAGTCATAAATAGTGCTCAGAAGACACCAGAGTGAAACACACAGATATATGTGTTCATATCTATATGCAAATTTGCTCCGGCTCAAAAATAACTGACCTTTTAGAATGTTAGCCAATGAATTGCTATGAAAACTGATTTATGGGCATCTAGTCAAAATATGAGGAATATATAGTGATGTAAGCGATAAAACAGTGTGAAATATCACTTAGCTTTACATTCACCTAGAAGGCACCCTAGCAACCAGAGCTGGGTAGATTACTCACAAATTTCATTAAAGAAAACATGATGAACACTGTACTTAATAATGTAATCTAGGTTACACATTTTAGGTAATGTAATCAGACTACGTTTTAGATTACTTTTTTTTAAAAATCAAACTTGTTTTAAATGTACTATTAAATATTCATATTTTAAAAGCAAAGGAAAATAATATATCAACGTCATAAAATGCATTAAACATTACATTACACCAGGGTTTCTGGTGTAACCCTGGTGTAAGAACTGCAGTAGGCTTGTGAGTGGATAAAAAAGCTAATAATAATAATAAAAAAAACACTTGAACGCTAAAAATACAAATATTTTCTTTGTTTACCTGTATGTCAGTGAGACCATATAAACGAAAAAAAAATTCATTCAAAATATGAACTTCCTCAAAGATATTTTAAGTAAATATTTTATTTTAAGAGGTTTGGCTGACAAAAAATGTTTGTGAATCCCTGCATTAGTAAACATGTAAACAACCATGATATTACATGCCCAAAGTCTTTCAGGTTTGAAATATTTGTATCCAGACTACCAGAACCAACAGATTTTACAGCAATACATCACCAGTGTATAGTAACTTGCTTAATTGCCTAATTGTTTGATAGATGCTTTTTTCTATCAAATTCAGAAGCATGATATGCAAATTTCTTTACAAGACATTTGAAAATATAGTCAAAGCTAAATTACATGAAACTGCAGGAAAATGTAAAAGAAAAAGAAAATAATGAGAGAGAATCATGATGAATAATTTACTGCCATTGTGTGAATAGTATGTAATCATATAATCCATAAAAAGTAACTGTAATTTGATTATTTGCATTTTAAATTGCAATCAATTTTTTGCAATCTGATTACGTAATCCAGATTACATGTAATCAATTACTACTTTATTAGGGATGCTCAGGATCAGTATCGGCTCCGATACTGGCTTTTTCTGCATTTCTCAGTTGTTATTTTTCATTAAAATGAAGTTGTCTATATGTAGTAGATTGTGTTAAACACAGAAAAGAGTGACGATCAGGTCAACACAGAGAAGTATAGAAATTCTACATTGATGTAAAAAAAAAAAACTGTGCTTGTATCGGATTGGATCGTTATCGATATCGGCAGATACTCAGAATGTTTGGTATCAGATCGTATTGATTCTGAAAAAATTATATCGCTGCATCCCTATACTATACCCAGCACTGTTAGCAACCACCTAGAAACATGCCCAACAACCAATCTTAACATCTTAGCAACTGCATACCAATATGCTAAAACGCTCAGAATACCTTAACAATCCAATAGCAACATTTTACCAACCACATTGGCGTCATTTAAAATCAGTTTATCTTCAGAAAAAAATAACGCTAAATAAATCTATTTTCTATTATAATTTTGAATATAATAGTATAAGTTTTAGTTTTAAAATCTATGAATATTAATTTATATAATAATATATTTGTATTTTTTATTAATGTCTAATAATTACTTTATAACTAAAATGAATTCAAATATAACTTTATTTTAATTTGTAATAAAAATATTTTATTTTAATTTTTAATTAATTTTATTCTTAGCTAATTCTACCTGTTTAATTAGTAGCAGTCAGCCATTAGCAAATGCAACTAGCAAAAACTCTTTTATTATGAAGCAATAACTCTTTGACTACATTTGATTATGCATATTGTTAAATACAAGATGTTCCTTATTTAACCATTGGCAACTAGTGACTAGCAAAAACTTCACATTCATTAAAGATTTGACTGTGTTTAATATGAATGCTATGGAATACAAAAAGTTTCTCTGCCAAAAATAAGTTGCGATTCGTTCCAGCAGGGAGATCTGCTCGGAGATAATCATTTATGGAATCATCAGCATGTGGTTTCACACATTCATCAGTTCAGTATTTACGTCCTGCAGTGTTTTTTGGTGGCGAGGCGCTCAAATAAAAGCCACCGTTTGAGTTCCCATCCTCCAGCATGTTTCCTACATTCAGTCGAGCATCTGTTAGCCTTCAAATATGACGCATCGGATCCGAGTTTTTTTTTTTTTCTGCTTTAGCCATCTGTGTCCTGGTTGTGTTTGTTTCTCCCTTAAATTCTTAATAGATGTTGAGAACAGAGTGAATGCCTTTCCAAGATCTCATCCTGCCAAATGAATCTAAAATAGCTCTCCAAATGGCTTCAAATAATAAAAAAAGAAGATTACAGTATTTTTTTTGTAAATTCCTCACAAGATTTTGGGAGAGGTGTAAAAAAGTTTGCTTTTTTTGAGTGTGAATCTTTAGTGGAGGGTGTTTGATTAGCATTTTTATAGACACAAATATCAGCTGCATGATTTGTTCCCACTGTTGGTGGAAAATAGCTGTTTTAGAAACCACAAGAGTGTCCATAAATCTCCTTTGAGGAGGAAGCTGTCAGAGTTTGGTTCAGTGATCGTCTGTAAATGGGGTTTAAAATGCATTTCTATTAATTAGTGAATCCAGCTGTCAGAGCGAGTGGAAATAAATGGGGTTCTTCATTAGCGTCGCAGCAGTGTATGTTCAAACTGCGAGGAACAGGATGCTGTCGCGGCGTCGGGTGGCAGTGCCAAGGGCTGCTCTGAAGGGCACTGGTGTGCTGAGCTCAGAGCATCTCTGTGGCATCAAGTTCAATTCACTGCAAAGCCTGGTTCTGTCGTGCATTTGCAGAATCTAGTGAGGCTGGGATGCTTTGCGAGTCATGCTTGGCATGAGATTTCTTTTCCACCTATGGCAAAAGGGTTCTTATTCATGTTTTTATATGCTGTGATTCTCATCCACTGCAGCCCTTTGGGTCTGAGTGTGTTTGTCCACTGAGAAGCAGCAAACATCCTGTTCTCTTAAAATTTTTATTGCCCCTTGATGTACACATGGGTTTCATTGCCAATCCTTGCTTCAC
Organism: Carassius auratus; assembly: GCF_003368295.1. Taxonomy (NCBI): domain Eukaryota; kingdom Metazoa; phylum Chordata; class Actinopteri; order Cypriniformes; family Cyprinidae; genus Carassius; species Carassius auratus. Next base: position 13,815,640 of record NC_039277.1, on the reverse strand, counting down.
TGCAGCTAATGAAGTTTATGATTACAATCATCGTTTTCATCATTGTTCATAATGAACACACAATATGGGGGAGGCATATGGCAGTAGAGAGAGAGAGGGTGAAAACGGTTCATCCAAACGGATCCTCTCTGCTCGCCACTTTCAAATCGAGCCGGTGTTTATGCATTAACTAATTATTTCCTGCAGTCATTGTCTCATTAATGTGATTTTGTGTCCCTGCTTTTCTTTCGGATAACTAAGATTGTCGTTTATTTTGTTGGACTGCAGAGGTGAACGTGGCAGTGCCAGCTAACAGGTAAAAAAAAAAAAAAAAAAAAAAAAAAACACTATGAACAAATGTTCTTCCAGTAACGTTAACCGAAAGTTATCTCTTTAATAATATTCTCAAAACGCTGGCACAAAATATATGTATATTTTTAAACTTGCTTGAAAATTAGAAAGGTTGCTTTGGCAGCTTACTGAAACACCAATAAAAAAAAGGTTAAGTACTAAAATTAAAGCTAAATATTTAAGAAAAACTAAAACTATATCACATAACAAAACTTTGATAAAAAATTTAGATAAAAAAGTCTATAATAAAAAATATTAATACATAATTTAATAGATTAAATAATACTAAAATAACACTGAGCATAACTTTGACTTACAGAACTCTGTAACTAAAGTAAATCCTCGCCTACACAGAAAATAATTGAGAGTGAAATGACTTGCCTTAAAGTGGCTATGCTTAAATCTTATTAGCTAAATAAATTCGATAAAATCTCTCTCTTGCCCTTGTCTGACCACAATCAGACTCACATCTTTACATGCCACACCACTGACTGACACTTCACTCCAATTAATGCATTTGTTTAATTAATGCATGTGCCTCCCCGGAGCTCAATGTAATAATCCTAGTTTAATGGCATTAGCTCTGAGTCTGTGTGGTTTCAGACTGTCAGGACGGAGGGATGATATTGATGCTGATATCTCCCTCGGCTCCTCACTCCAGAGTTTCCTCACATAAACAGGATTAGAAACAGGAGAGCGTTCCTCTGCAGTGAGGAGAATTCCCTCATTTCACCCTTTTCCAAGCAGAAACTGAAGCTGGGCGGGTGTCTCAATGTGGGTTTATACCTACTGCGCGGTTTGAAATTCGTTTGAATACGTGCTTTTGTTGGAGAAGAATAAAATGCCGTGACATACATTAATTCATCCTGACCTTTGCATCACAGTAATTGGCAAGAGAAATGGGCTCTCTTCCATGCAAATGTATGTTTTGGTCTGACCATGCCCAATGAGTCACATGACGCTTCGTTCTGATTGGCTGGGATTGTGCCACTTTTGCGCGGTGATTTGTTGTGGACAGTTTGCATGGGGAATAATTCCCCTGCTGGCAGATGCTGTGACCACATCATGTGGATCCAAAAAACATCTTTCTCCAATGAATTAAAACAATTTTCCAAATATCTTTTATTTACAACTTGGAGAATTTATTTTATTTATTTTTATTTTATTTTCTACAGTGCATTCATGCAGAACCTGATTTTACCAAGTGAGACATGTTCCTGGGACAACATCTTTGTTGACCCTGGAACAAAATTGTGATTAACCAATCAGATTTGAAGAACAAGTTTATAGATTTAGTGAAGTTTATGCTTAAAATCACTGTTTGGTGCTTGTACATCAGTGTCATTCATCTATCATTTCCTCTGATTTTAGGGATTACTCGTGGTTAAGGTTAGGTTTAGTTGTAGGGATATGGTCAAGAATATATTTTTGGAGTAAAATGTTGTTCCAGGGTCAACAAAATATGTTGACCTAGGAACACATCTAACTCAGCAAAATCAGGACATGCGTGCATTCATGTTTTTAAATAAAAAAATAATTTACTGCACAAGTATCAACTTAAGTATAAACTTAAAATTAGGGGAAATGAACATGCACAATTAAATATTAAAATACAATTAAATATATTTGTTCCATAATTTAAGTTTATGCAGGTATTGAACTAAACCAACACTGAACTCACTTGAATTAAATGATGACACTACTGTCTTGTTAGAGCTGCTTTACAGCAGAATTCTGTCTCAGATTTGAAGACGTTTCATCATTGATTCTGTTATTTTCCTGTTTAATATTGTGCAGCTTCTTTGAACCAGGCACTGTATATAAAGGTGACTTGACTTGACTGATTGGGAATTTGGGCTCACATTTTTGCATCTATTTAATTTCTCAAGCTTTTATCACTAAATGTAGCACCAAGTGCTTGTACGTTCAACTGTCTATGCTGTATGGCATTTCAAATGACTGTAATTTATGCAGCAGCGCCCTTCACCATCCCCATAACAGCCACAAAACTATTCACTACATCATCCAGCAGGATGACTTCTTTGCATCAGCTCCTTAATGCAAAGCAATAACCGAGCAGTTTATATCAGAAGCTATAGGCAACGTGAAGCATTGGCAGATTTTCCACTGCCAAACATTCTTATGCAAATTCCAAACGTTTATCAGAGCCTGTAAGACAAAGATAGAACTGAACGCAAGAGGATTGATTGAGGTAGAAGGAGACTAATATGATTAAATTGTGCCAGTGTGTGTGTATGTGTGTGTGTGGAATAATCCTTCTGCATATAATGACACGCTTTCCACTGTAACCAGATCTATACAGAATGCCATCAGCAGAAAACGAGCGGCACACACACACAAACACACACACACACACACACACACACACACACACACACACACACACACATGCCAAGGAAGATTGCTTTAGCGTCAGAGCATCAAAGCTCTTCTGAAGTGTTTGAAATTCATTGTACACACTGAGTTATTAATTCAGGATATGAAGCACTAAATTGTGATCAGCTAATGAGACAGAAAACTGACATCTTCAGTGCCTGTTTCATCATTCTTTGGCTATGGGATTTCTTCTGAATATATCCACAGACATTAATTTATGTTCTATTTTTGTTTGTTTACAGAGACAAGAATCCGGGTCAGCTGGAAATATCAAACCCTCAGGTGGACAAGGTATAATTCAGTACTCTACACTGGAATTGTGCATTTTGTTATCTGGATAAAATCATTTGCAAGTTTGCATTTCTCTCTCTTTCTCTCTTATGCAGTGTAAACAATATTTGTAGAAAATGCTATATGATTTTATGTTTGAAGGTAAGTGTGAATTAGTAAAGAGACATGGTCATTTAATCAAGTGTGCAATAGATCTATTGCAGGAATAGATCTCACAAAAAATGAAATCATGTAATGGTTACAGTAACAGTTCATCATCATCATGTTTTAAACTGACAAATTTCTAAGTAATGTTGGAAACACTAATGCTTTTAATGGATTAACTTAAGAGCAAATTGACATTTACTTAAGATTTGTTTCAGTAATTATTTTCATTTTTTAACATTCAAAATACAACTGTTCATTGTTAGTATATGTTAGCTCAGGTCTTTTAAACTGTTTTTTTTTCATAATTTACTGTAAAACATTTAAAGTGACTTTATTTATTTATTTTTTAATTGAAGATCACAGCAGCTTTTCTGTGAGGAACATAATAAAAATTTTCTTGCTATTCTCAAAAAATGCAAATATATGAGTTCAATATCTTTTTTAACTTTTAAAAGTCACATAACTTCAGAGCAACAATAAAGGAAGTAAATGATGACAGAATGGCTGATTTTTGAATAGTCCTTTGATTTCGCTCTTTAAAATGAAGGTTTCAAAAGGGAGTTTTCATAACGATGATATAGAAGAACCACTTTTGGTTCCCCAAAAAACCTTTCAGTGAATAGTTCTTAAAGTAACCATTTTTTTTCTTAGTGTGAAGAACATTTTAATGATCTAACAAACCTTTTGTGCAATGGAAAGTTCATAGATGTTAAATGTTCTTAATTAATCATCAATGCCACTAAAGAAACTTAATTTTTAAGACTGTGTATCATTTCATGTCATATAGCTACTGCAAAGCACAAGTCAGAGGTGTCCAAACCTGTTACTGGAAAGACACTGGCTGTGTCCGAAATCACCCCCTAAACTCTTAAATAGGGCACTATTTGAGGGGACAGACATTTTTAGTGGATGTTCTCAAATGCACTCATTTATTCCAACAAAGCACCACAAAAAAAACGAGTGTACAAATGGTGCACACTCAATGGCTAGAGAATACCCATAATGCACTGTGAGAGTCACACGTCGAATGAATTCCCACATCTAGCCATAAAATGGCGCCCACAGTGGAATAATCAACCCATTCATATTACAAAGTCATCCATGCAACATAAAGAACACCGGTATAAATGTAGGGAATAGTGAATGAGGGTATAGGGGGCAATTTCGGACATAGCCACTATCCTAACTCCAACCCCAAATCTTCAGATTGACTAGAAACTTCCAGAAAAGTGTGTTACAGCTAATTGGAGCCAAACTCTGCAGGATGTTGCCCCTCCAGGAGCAGGATTGGACACCCCTGGTATAAGTAAAGGTCGAACCTGATCAGCCATAAAAAGTATAGTCAAGCCTAACTGCAGAACTGCAACAGAAATGCAGTGCATGATATCGATCCAATACACAATGTGTCGTTCCCACAGATCCGTCCAAGAAGGACGTCCCAGCTGAGGACATTGACATTGACATGGGTGCCCCAGAGACGGAGAAGGCTGCCGTTGCCATCCAATCACAGTTCAGAAAGTTCCAGAAGAAGAAGCAGGCGGTGAAATCATAATCATGCCCCTGCAGGGTGTCCCTGGCCCCACGCGGGCCAAAGGAACCAATAGGACAGGGAGTTGCATGTCAGATACACTGTACTGTTCTTGGGTGGGGGGGTCATGGGTTGATTGGGGATGAGGGTGGGGGCAGATGAAAAGTGAAAAGGCAATTTACCTTCAGCTATCATCTGTTAGGAATACAATGTGATATTTTGGTTTCCCCCAGTACATAGATTTTTTTGAATACAGTACTTTCCTTTTAAAATACTTTTGTTATTTTTTGATAAATATGAACAGGCTTGTCTTATTAACATCAAGGTGTTTGAATATATATCCATCTTAAAGTGTAAATCATCTTGTGACAGTATTTCCTCTGTTTAAGATCAGAAACCAGGGGGATTTATTGCCAAATGATCAAGAATGTTGCTCAAGGTAAACATCCTGTATGGCATCTGAAACTAAGATCATGAAGATTCACACAGACTTATTTTAATATTTTACCTTGACTGATATTGTGTTTGTGGTTTATCATTATCATCTTATCCAAGTCAATGTTTTTTTTTTTTTTGTCATCAAATGGCATATTGTAATACTCCCGTCACCAAATAATTGGAAATAATCATATGTGAACTCAATAAATATTGGTATGACCTCAATGACTGATTGATTATTTCACTGTATTTTTAATACCATCTGTTTTCCTTCCAACAATGGTTGTCCAAAACCTCAGAAATATAAAGAAGTTGTATGCAACACAGGCAATGTCTTATGGTAACCCTCATTCCCTGAAGGAACTGAGACATCACGTCATTGACCGAGGTATTGGAATATCGCTTCGATTGACCAATCTACTTCGAGTGTAAACTAAACGAGCCAATGCACATTGGCATGCAATTATTGCATCCATCTGCAGCTGATCACAACGTGAGTATAAGAGGGCAGCAGGTGCAATGCATACCAAGTTTTCACTGAGGAGCTGAGCTGGTCAAGTCAAGTCAAGTGACAATTATTCATATAGTGCTTTAAACAAAAAAGATTGTGTCAAAGCAACTGAACAAATTAATTTTTAATTATAGGTGTAGGCCAGGGGCTCGCAACAAGAATTCCCATTCACCATTGTCGAAGCACTACCCACTCAGTGAGATTTGATAAACCTACACGTTCCACTCTAATATATTTCAGCCTAGTTATTTTCAACTCTGTTTCGCCACATTCTAGGGTTGTCATTATGCAGAAAAACACTTATACAACGCTGATACTGCAGAGTACTGCCATCATATTTCAAAATTGTCACTTTATTGTAACATAGTGAAACCAGTATTGAAACATCAATAATGTAACTTATTTGTAACATTTAAAATTTCATTTTAGTGCAGTATTCATTGTTACTTTGTCATTGCAACATTTTAGTGCACCATTCATTAACATCTGCAGTTTGACGCATACCTATGCAAACGCACTATTGTATGTAGAGATGGCCTTCTAAATTTGTCAGAATGTGTATACATGCAAAATATTTACACACACACACATATATATGTATATATAATTTTTATTATATTTTTTTCAACGTGACAACTACACGTTGTACACATGGCGTCATGTAACAGTGTAGTATTCTACTCCTTTGGAATAATGCCTACTTTTTAAAATTAGTAGGCAGTGTATAGTATTCATCAAGTTAGCACCAAGTTAATGTTTTTTATATAGAAAACTGGATTAAAAGTGCAAAATAATTTCCAAAATGCTATGCTAATGCTAATGTTTACAATGGGTGCTTCTCAAACGAAAGAATGCAGACTTGTAAGGCTGCCACATGCTAAAGCTCCGTCTAAAGACGTCTCAATTTGAAGGATCCTTAGTAGGCTGTCCTCGTTTCGCATCCTTCATTCAGCCTGTTCACGATTCCAGTTCACAAAAACTTACTAGACCATCTCATTCTAGTTTTAATGCTGAGAAGAACTCTAGCCCTGAAGCCTCAAAAGGACTAGATTTGTAACATTTGAACTTTAATTTTAGTGCAGTATTCACTGTTACTTTGTCATTGCAACATTTTAGTGCACCATTCACTAAGAACTGCAATTGGACGCATACCTAAATTCACAGTGGACACTATTGTTGCCATTAACATGTTTACTCATTCTATTACCACATTCAACAAAGCAAAATAATTGAGAATTCATATATCATTACTAGACACCTTAAAGATCAAAAACATTTGTCATATGTTCATGTTAACACTGTCCTATGCTTTTGTTTTGAAAGTGAAAGTGGTGTGACACAGCCAAGTATGGTGACCCATACTCGGAATTCGTGCTCTGCATTTAATCCATCCAAAGTGCACACACACTGCAGCGAACACACACCCGGAGCAGTGGGCAGCCATTTATGCTTGGCTTTGAAAGATACAGAAATATCTTTTTCAACATAAGATTCTACTTCCTGTCATTTGGTTGTCTCCTTAAAATTCACTGGTGCATTAGATTAAAAGCCAATCTAAAACTAGCGTCCTCAGGCGGTGCCTCCATTCAAAATGCTATCCGTTAAGTCATCGATTGGGCAGTGAGGCAGCTGCTTCGGTTTCGGACACAGCCATTGTGATGAATTCATTCTGGATCCAAGTCTTGGTTTATTGATCTGTGAAAGTGATTCAATTAATTACGCTAATGAATTTACACTCATTTAAAATAGAGCGAGAGAATGAGAAGACAAGCCCATCTCATCAACAGCATGCTGACCACTATAATCTAATAAAACTATGCTGAAAATGGACTGTTTCGTGGTGTCATATCAGTATGTGTAGCAAATGCAGAGCTCTGTGAGTCAGGTTGTTTCAAAGAATCTCCCTCATGGGTCTAATTACAGTAGTTTTTCTGTTCAGAACCACATGCTGCGGTCTGACAGGTTCATTAGGTTTCAGCTGGGAGGGGGTGTTACACTCTGATGTACGCAGTAAAGGAAAGGAAACACAGAGGCATTCAAACTGATCCAAAAGCTATTGCACACGGAGAAAAAAACATTGACATGAAACGTGTATTAATCTGTATAGCTCACAACCAAACTAAAATACACACTGAAAATAATGTGAGCAGTCAAACAGCCTGTGAATGTGAAACCCGATCAGTTCCACAAACATAAGCATTACTATACCTGAATACCCAAGGCAAAGAACTTGACTTGATCTTCCATTTCCAGTGAGGCTAATGAACAGGAAGTAGATATCAGCCTTGATTTGAACTCATTTTTCATGCATGTTCAAGCATACTACTCTTACTTTTTCACTATACAGTAAATATGTTGTAGGCACTATGCAAATGTTTTGTATGTAGAGATGGCCTACTAAATTTGTCAAAATGTGCAGAATAGAGAACTTTCCTCATGGAATATTGCATCCCATAATCATATGCAATATGAGCTTTTCCATTTTGAATGTTGCTGACATTTTAGTTAATCAGTTTTTCAAAAGTAAAAAATGCAATGCTAATGCTAATGCTAATGTTTACTATGGGTGCTTCTCAAACGGAAGGATGAAGACTTGTAAGGCTGCCACATGATAAAGCTCCGTCTAAAGACATCTCAATTTGAAGGCTCCTTAGTTGGCTTTCTTCGTTTCGTAACCTTCATTCAGCCTGTTCACGATTCCAGTTCACAAAAAAATTATTATCTGAAAATGGATTGACACTGAGCTTCTTCGATTTTATTATATTATGCAATGTTATGTAATTCTTCAAATTATAATTTTAATAGTATTGTTTATGCCATGACTGCAGAGTTGGAAAAATGTATGACGTAGCCATGCACACTTACTAGACCATCTCATTCTAGTTAATGCTGAGAAGAACTCTAGCCCTGAAGCCTCAAAAAGACTAGACTAAAGAGAAGCGCTTATTTTTCTAATGCATAATAGTTGCATGATTCACATGCTGTTTAACATTTTCACACTTTTTAATAAAACTGCAGTATACTACGCAGTATGCCAATACTCAGTTGAGATCACAGCCAAATTGTTCTCAAGCCGATGCAATGAAGATTAACCAAACAGAATGAGAGGAGCTCAGCCAGGTTCTTTCATTCAGACGCCATCAGTGTTGTGTTGCTGACAGCTGTGTGTTTTTCCTAGGCAGATCAGAATTCAGCACATTGCAGCTTTATTTCTGGTGGTGGATATTAACAGCTGAGCGAGACCGTCTATAAATATGTCCCAGCGACGCTTAATTTGTTGCACACTTCAGACAAAGATGAAGAATATAGCTGTCACAATGACTGACGTGTTCCCCCGTTACCCACCGGGCTGACATAACATAGCACTATAAAACACATTTCTGTCCAAGTGCTCCAGGAAGAGTGTCTGTCCCCGGCTCTTCACTGAAAGCTTCTCAATCAATACAGATGATCTGAGAGTTGCTCACACTCTTTGAAGGCCACACAGGAATTCGCTCACCAAACGACTGACTGGTCGAGAGGGGCTCAGCAAAATTATAATAGTCCACAAAAGATGAAAACAACATTAATTGTTTTTCTGCCAACTAACTTCAGGTGAAGTATGCACTCCATTAAAGGAGCGAATTAGCATTTGTGAGTCATAGGTTCCTTTGGGAATTTCCTGTGGTGGTATAACTTTTGCTGAAGAATAAAAGGCAAGTTTCTTTAGGTAACGTTAACCACCAGTCTGATTTTACCTTTAAATCCAAAATTGCTATTGTAAAAAATCTACAGGAAACAGGGAACCATAGTTCCCTATCTGTCGGTCACTACGAGTTATGTCGACCGACAAATGGGGTCTCACTTGGGAGGCCAATCATCTCTGATTTTAAGAGAAAACGCCAATGAAATTGGCAAGTGGATTAACACACCTGAGCCACTCCCCGTGCCAGCGGGTATAAATAGGGCGACAGGTGCATCCACTCATTAGATTTTTGCTTCGGAGCCGAGTGGTTGTATGAAAGCCGTTATACTCCACAAAGCCATTCATCTGCTGTGTCGGGAAGCTGTTCTGGTTGGCGGTACGGCGCAAACAGCGGTGTCCCTTTCAGCGATTCCCCTGGGCGCTTCAACTAAGAGAGCAGATTTCCTAAAAGAGCAAATCGCGGACGATTCGCGTCTTTTTCAAGACGCCGTTTCGTCCGCGTCCTTCTGGATGCGGTCGTTTCCTGTTCTCTGACAACGGCCACGTTCGCTCTCTTCCGTGTCTGGGCATTCAGCACGCTGAAGGCGCGTTCGTGGATGGTTCATGCACGCACTGCGTGTATGACCATGGCAACGCTGTGATCGCGTCTCCTCTTTCTTAAAGGGAAGGGAGCAGACCCCTCTGTCACTTCCTGTTCTGGTTTCTCTGTCTCGAGCAGAGGACCGCCGGCTAGTGCTCTGGGAGATTTGAAGGTGACCGTGAGAGCTTCTCCGCCGGGCCACGCCCCACGGACCTCTTACCCCTTCCGCAGTGTTTGTCCTGTGCAGCTGCTGGGTGATTTTGCTGGGCTGTCTTATGGCAGTCCCAGCGGGTCATTCAGTTTGCCGCCGGAGATCAGATGTCGATTGCAGCATCGGGGGATGGGTTATCGACCTCTGTGGATGAAGATTCGGCGGGGCTGCCCCCCTCGGGTGTTGTCGCCACTGCCGAATTGGACCCAGAGTCGACAGCCGTGCTTGCCCGGGCAGCTGTGAGCATCAGGATGGAGGTGAATGCACCGCCAGCCCTGAGTGCTCATGGCTGTTTGATTGGTTCCCGGTGTGGAGCGCGACTCACAACCGCGTTTTACTCTGGTTCCTTTCTTCCCGGATGTGCATGGGGAAGTGATGTAGTCGTGGATGGCCCATTTTACGGCCGGAAGCAGCTCATTTCGTTCCTCCGTCCTCACTACCCTCGATGGCGAGGCAGCTAGGGGTGTGTTGACATTCCCCAGCAGGAGAGTGCGATTGCGGTGCACTTGTGTCCGCAAAACGCCGCCACTGGGAGGGATAGTCCGCGCCCCTCACCCAAGGCCTGTAAGCTGTCGGCCGCGCTCGCTACCAAGGCTTACAGTGCTGCGGGCCAAGCTGTCTCTGCTTTGCATGCCATGGCTATCCTGCAAACCCAACAAGCCAAGGCTTTAACAAATGCACGAGGGTAGGTCCAACCCGAGGTTGATGCAGGAGCTGCGCATGGCGACTGACCTCCCCCTTCTGGGTGACGGAAGTCACAACGCAGTCCCTCGGGTAAGCGATGTCCACTCTGGTGGTCCAGTAGTGCCGTTTCAGGTTCAGCCTGGTCTGTATGAGAGACATTGACAAAGTGCATTTTCTCGATGCTCCCATGTCCCAGGCTGTCCTGTGTGGCGACGCTGTCAGGGGCTGTGCCCAGTAGTTCCTGACAGAACAACAGCAGACTGAGGCCATACAGCACATCTTGCCACGACGTGATCCTCTGGTTGCCACCATTCCGTCGCAGGCAGTGCCTCAGCCTGCTCGTCGCCGAGGGCGCCCCCCTGCGTCCTCCACACCAGCTCTGCCCCGTGCTGAGAGTTCTTCGAGGCCGGCGCGTCGAGCCCCGCGCAGGAGAGCGGCGCCCCCCGTGTCACTCCCGGCTGCAAAGTCCTCGAGGAAGTCGACTAAGCGGCCCTGACACGGGCAACTCGGAGATGCGGAGAACTGCTCTTCAGGAGATGGCGGAGAGAGCGCCACTCCCTCCCCCGGAGGAGGGCCGGGTGGAGAATCTTCTGGTTCTGTTCCGCCGCTGGTCGAACTGCCAGTGGCACCCACATTTTCATTGGAAGAGCAATTTCTCCTTCCTCCGAGTTGCAAGGCTTGTGGGCTGACAATGAGCGACGCACAGCTTCCTCATTCTCACCCACGACGCCCCCTTTCGCCAGCGGCCAAGAGGTCGCGGTTCGGAGACGCAACGCCTCTCCACGCGTCTCTGGCCAGTTCCTCCGGGAACACGGGGAGTGTGGTTGCGATGACCCAGGACGCAGTGCCTTCTGGGCCTTCCGGCACGACTCCCCATCGCTGCACCACTGCGGGTATGTCGACTGTCCCCTTGGTGCCACTTGTACGATATCTGGGAGCGTGGCTTGCGCTGCCCAACCCGTCACGCTGGCTCATCCGGACGGTTCGACTCGGCTATGCGATTCAGTTCGCCCGGCGACCCCCCCCAAGTTCAATGGCATGCTCGAGACTTCGGTGGCAGTCCAGGACGCCCCTGTCTCTTGAGGAGATTGCTGTCCTCCTGGCGAAGGATGCAATCGAGCCGGTCCCTCCAGCCGAGATGAGGACGGGGCTTTACTGCCCTTACTTCATCGTGCCCAAGAAAAGCGGTGGCCTTCGACCTATCCTGGTTCTGCGAGTCTTGAATCGGGCCCTACACAAGCTTCCGTTCAGGATGTTGACGCAGAAACGCGTTATCAAATGCGTCCAGCCCCAGGACTGGTTTGCAGCGATCGACCTGAAAGACGCGTACTTTCATGTCTCTATCCTCCCTCGTCACAGACCGTTCCTGCGCTTTGCTTCCGAGGGTCAGGCATGGCAGTACAAGGTCCTCCCCTTCGGGCTCTCCCTGTCCCCCCGTGTCTTCATGAAGGTCGCGGAGGGCGCCCTTGCCCCACTTTGGGAAGTGGGCATCAGGATCCTCAACTATCTCGACGACTGGCTCATTATGGCCCGGTCCCGAGAAGAGTTGTGCGATCACAGGGACTTCGTGCTTCGGCACCTCAGTCAGTTGGGGCTTCAGGTCAACCGGGAGAAGAGCAAGCTCTCCCCTGTGCAGAGAATCTCTTATCTCGGTATGGAGTTAGACTCGGTGAGTATGATGGCACGTCTCACCAGCGAGCGTGCCCACTCAGTGCTGAACTGCCTGAGTTCCTTCAGAGGCAGGACAGTGGTACCGCTGAAACACTTTCAGAGGCTCCTGGGGCATATGGCATCCGCAGCCGCAGTCACGCCGCTCGGGTTGCTTCATATGAGACCACTTCAGCACTAGTTACACTCCCGAGTCCCGAGATGGGCATGGCGCCGCGGTACACATCGTGTCACCATCACACTGATGTGTCGCCGCCTATTCAGTCCTTGGTCGGACCTTGCTTTTCTACGGGCCGGCGTGCCCTTAGAACAAGTGTCCCGGCACGTTGTTGTCACAACAGATGCCTCCAACTCGGGCTGGGGCGCGACATGCAACGGGCAGGCAGCTTCAGGGTCCTGGACAGGACCTCGACTGCTGTGGCACATCAACTGCCTGGAGTTGCTGGCAGTGCATCTAGCTTTGCGACGGTTTCGTCCGCTAGTGCTGGACAAGCACATGTTGGTCCGCACGGACAACACTGCGGCTGTTTCGTACATCAACCGACAGGGCGGTTTACGATCACGTCGCATGTCTCAACTCACCCGTCATCTCCTCCTCTGGAGTCAGACGTGGCTCAAGTCGCTGCGTGCTGTCCACATCCCGGGGGAGCTCAATCGTGCAGCCAGCGTGCTCTCACGACAGCTCACTTTCCCCGGGGAATGGCGACTCCATCCCCAGACGGTCCAGCTGATCTGGAGTCGATTCGGGGAAGCCCAGGTAGACCTGTTTGCTTCCCACGAGTCCTCCCACTGCCAGCTGTACTATTCCCTGTCCCAGGCCCCCCTGGGCACAGATGCACTGGCACACAGCTGGCCTCTGGCTTTACGCAAGTATGCGTTCCCCCAGTGAGCCTGCTCGCACAGACACTGTGCAAGGTCAGGGAGGACGAGGAACAGGTCCTGTTGGTTGCGCCTTACTGGCCCACCCGGACCTGGTTTTCGGAACTCATGCTCCTCGTGACAGCCCCTCCCTGGCGCATCCCCCTGAGGAGAGACCTTCTCTCTCAGGGGCCTGGCACCATTTGGCACCCGCGCCCAGATCTCTGGAACCTCCATGTGTGGCTTCTAGACGGGACGCGGCAGACCTAAGTGATCTGCCCCCAGCGGTGGTAGACACTATCACTCAGGCTAGAGCCCCTTCTACGAGGCAGGCCTATGCTCTGAAGTGGAGTCTGTTCACGAATTGGTGTTCTTCTCACTGGGAAGACCCCCGGAGATGCCCGGTCAGAGTCGTGCTTTCTTTCCTGCAAGGTAGGCTGGAGCGTGGGCTGTCACCCTCCACCGTGAAGGTGTATGTGGCTGCCATTGCAGCACATCACGATGCAGTGGACGGCCGGTCCCTGGGGAGGCATGACCTGATCGTTAGGTTCCTGAGGGGTGCCAGAAGGTTACATCCTCCTAGGACACCCCTGATTCCCTCCTGGGACCTCTCTATTGCCCTGGCGGGACTTCAGAGGGGTCCCTTTGAGCCGCTGGATTTGGTTGAGCTGAAGTTCCTGTCTCTCAAGACAGCGCTCCTGATCGCGCTCACTTCCATCAAGAGGGTCGGGGACCTCCAAGCATTTTCGGTAAGTGAAGAGTGCCTTGTGTTCGGGCCGGCCTACTCTCACGTTGTCCTGAGACCCCGGCCTGGATACGTGCCCAAGGTTCCCACCACTCCCTTCCGAGACCAGGTGGTGAACCTGCAAGCGCTGCCCCTGGAGGAGGCAGATCCAGCCTTGTCGTTGCTGTGTCCCGTAAGAGCACTTCGCATATACGTGGACCGCACCCAGAGCTTCAGAAGCTCTGAGCAGCTCCTGGTCTGCTTTGGAGGTCAGCAGAAGGGGAAGGCTGTCTCTAAGCAGAGGTTGGCCCACTGGATAGTGGACGCCATCGCCTTGGCTTACCATTCCCAAGGCGAGCCGTGCCCCCTGGGGGTGAGGGCCCACTCCACACGGAGTGTGGCCTCCTCCTATGCGTTGGCGCACGGCGCCTCTCTGGCAGACATTTGTCGAGCTGCGGGCTGGGCGACACCTAACACCTTTGCGAGGTTTTACAACCTCCGTGTAGAGCCAGTTTCCTCCCGTGTGTTGGGTAACAGGTAATTGGCGGGAAGGGCTGGCTGGGTGTCTCGCTTGCTGCGCCATTCCCCCTAACACGGGGATGTGAGCGCCTTCTTCTCCCAGTAGAGTTCCCCGGTTGGCGTACCCTGGTCGAGCATCCTCCAGCACCCTCGGCGTCAGACTTGGCGGAGCAGTCTGTCGCCAGGCCCAGTACTGGCGTTAGCATGCCCGGAGCCGGTCAGCCCCTGTACTGGGCTAGGTGTCCATATGGCTGGGTTCCCTACGGGTAATCCCATATGTGTATTCTTCCACGGTAAGGTTTCCCTCTTGGCAAACCCGTGTCTTCCCTTGACAGATCGCTCTGTCAGTCTCTTCTGGCAGCCGTTCCATCCCTACTCCAAGGTAGGACCTGCCTCAGAGACCCTTTCCATATGTAGTACTGCCCCCTGGGTCAGTCCATATCGGTATATCCACATGTCACCTCCCTACGGGTAGGATGTGGTCTCCGTAGCGACCTTTCCTAAAGGCTCGCTTCCCCATTGTCTTGCCAGCTGAAAGAACAAATAGGGAAGATTTGAAGCAATCTTTCACTGAAGGTTGAAATCCCTTCCATTTACTTTATGTGGGCGGAACAGCAGCATGGCCTTCTCCAGCAGCGATGTACTCACCCTTTGGCCCCTTCGGTACCAAGGTCAGTGAATTTGCGCTGGGGCTTTGGGAAGGTTACGACCTTAAGCGTAGCTTTTGTGGCACGCCAAGGCTCGTCAACAATTGCAGCGCCTCAGGGTTGTGACGAGGTTCAGGTTATGGCGTTTTCCATAGGACCCCATTTGTCGGTCGACATAACTCGTAGTGACCGACAGATAGGGAACGTCTCGGTTACGTACGTAACCCTCGTTCCCTGATGGAGGGAACGGAGACGTTATGTCCCCATGCCACAACCTTGAACCATTCGCTGTTGCCGGGACACGTTCTCGGCTCCTCAGCGTAAAACCTAATGAGTGGATGCACCTGTCGCCCTATTTATACCCGCTGGCACGGGGAGTGGCTCAGGTGTGTTAATCCACTTGCCAATTTCATTGGCGTTTTCTCTTAAAATCAGAGATGATTGGCCTCCCAAGTGAGACCCCATTTGTCGGTCGACATAACGTCTCCGTTCCCTCCATCAGGGAACGAGGGTTACGTACGTAACCGAGACGTTTTGCACTTAAAATTGACATCAAGTAGCCTGCTGTGGTGATAAAGCTGTGGTATTTTGTATTACAACACTCTTACAGGACCAAAAATTAAAGCAGAAATGTAATATATATATATATATATATATATATATATATATATATATATATATATATATAATTATTAATTAAACTTCTTATGGTTTTAAAAAGATTTATTATTAATGTAATTTTTCACTAGTAAATATCTAAATTGTATTCTGATGGAAACAAAATCAGCTGTAAAACACTGCATTCAAGGTAATTCTTAATTTGTGTTGCACATTTTTGTGTAACTAATATGATACTTTAATGCTAATATTATGAAAATTTTTGCAGGATAATGGAAATAAGTGCAAAAAATTAAGCCACAAGCCTGGATCTTACTTTACAAATAATTAGGCAACAACATAAAACATTTTTATTAGGGCATGTGTTGCTGACTTTGTATAACAAAATATTATTCCAAAATTTCAGTGGTTGGACTTGTATCATCATAATAATGATTTATCCAGTGAAAAGTTGTCTTCTCTGAATCAGGAGAGAAATATGCACAGATTTACAAACTAAAAGTTATAAACAAAAATGTTATTGGGTTTTGATGTGATTTTTTTTCACTGGAAAAAGTGTTATTAAGCATTATGTATTACGGGCATTTCAGCAAGATGATAGTTTAAAGTTGGATTTGTATTTAGTTTTTACAAACACCTTTATTTATTTATTTATTTTTTATTTCACTAGATGTTAACTGATGGACTTGTAGATTATATCATGCTTCATGTTTCAATAATTTTCATGTGGATTATTGTTTTGTTTTTATCAGCTGTTTGGACTCTCGTTCTGACGGCACCCATTCACTGCAGAGGATCCATTGGTGAGCAAGTCATGAAATGCTACATTTCTCCAAATCTCTTCTGATGAAAAAATAAACAAATTCATCTATATGATGTCCTGAAGGTGAGTAAATATTCAGCAATTTTTTTTATTTATTTCAAACTATTCCTTTATAGCACATCTGTTTTGACTTCTTTATGTCCATTTGACCCATGCAGTGATAATTTAGCAGATTCCCATATTTAACTGAAGTGGTTGCACTTGAAACCTTTCAGTGTGTATGTGGCCATTGGTCATCCAGCATGAATAATAAATGCATTACATATAGAAAGCCAACATAATCACTTTTAGCTCAATTAGTGGCTTATTTCCTTCACACTGATTATTTCCATTGTGATGTGGACCGTTTGTCTTGTGGTTTATTTCAGGTTCATTACAGACTATTTCTAACTTTTGTTTGCATCGCTAATGTTCTGTTACCCCCCTTGGGCCACCGTAGATGAGGAAAATCAGCACACCAACAAGAAAAGGAAAGTTCTGCTATCTCTCAAGAGGATGTGTGGTTCTACTTTCACTGTGTTCTTGCTGAGCTCTCGGTCTCTCATTTGAGTATGATTTCCAACTCTGGTATTCATCCAGATAATCCAGTGGCTTTGCTGTGATTAACACAAGAGTTCACCCAAAATGTGTTATTCCAAACCCTGTATGACTTGCTTTGTTCTGTGGAACACAAAAGAAGAAATGCTGAAGGTTTGTAATCAAAAATAGATGGGGTGAATTATTGCTTTAAGTTCATCTCTATAAAGTGAATCCCATCTTAGTTTGGATATTAAGCTGTTCATTTTCACATTTCATCACATACGCTCAGATCCCTTTATATCCCACAGCAAAATGAAAAACGTTAACCAAACTGCCAGATTCGTTTGGGGATCAACCTTTTATTAGTCGACAAGATTATCATGGAAAATCTTTTCTGGAGTGTCCCAACTGTGAGCACTCTGTAAAAAAAAAAAAAAAAAACAAATAGAAAAAAAGAAAAACAAATTTGTAAATACGTATAGTAAGGACAATATATTTATCTAATCAAATATAGTGAAATATCATCTCACAACTCTTCAACATAACTCTCCCTGCAAGACAGCTTGGTGCAGAGCGGCAACAATAACATATTGCTACCATACGGCTCATAATCATATAGAACTGCTCGTGGATCTTTATGAATATGATCATAACTGTTATTCTTTTAAGGGATCTCTTTAGATTGTCTTAGTCTCCCTGTAGTGCAGTATGTCTGCAATGCAGCAAAAATAAATCTAATGAAGAGAGAGCGTGCCCTGAAGACACCTTTCTAGTGCACTACGCTTAGGAGGTGAAAGAGCCACACTGTCAGTGCAGCAGGTGGTCCGGTCTCCCCCCATGCAGCATGCTAAATCAATCTTTGCTTCCACCGCAGCTAATTTGCACCTGATTCTGTCATTTCATTTGCTCTGGCTATCAGAAGCTCACGTCATGGGTGAGTACAGCAGAAAGCAAACGTGGTTCGTGGATTTCCATATTGCACCATTGCGAGAATGGAACACAAATAATCATCAATTTGCTTTTCTAGGTTAAACAAGATATGTGCAAACCTGACTAAAGGACTTTATTAACCAAATCAAAAAAAAAAAAAAAAAATCCCTGTAATACCCACAAATAAAAGTGATTTCTCATTTTATATATCTATATATTTTTTTATATATTTATACTCATAAGAATACGAAATCTTCACATTTGAATATTTTCGTAGTCAAAAAAACTCTGGGCCCTCCAGCGGTCGTTATTCATACTGTCATCTTCATTTTAAATTGGTTCATCCTCATGCACTCCCAGGATTTCTTCCAAACTGACCGGTGACGACATTGGACCAATGGAAATCACTCTCACACTTTATCTCAAACAAATTACACAAAAAAATGTAGTAAAAAAATGAAAATGGATTCCCATTCATTAGTTTGTGCACACTAACTGCTAAAATAAGTGAATCAGTAAATCATTAAAGTCAGCATAATTAATATTGATGATAATAAAATCATTTTGGCAATCTCTGGGTGTGTGGAGTTCTCTTTAAGAAGTCAATTCACTGTTTAAAAAAGCATAAAATAAAGAAACTGTTCGGAGTAGACGTGGAAACATATATACAACCGCGTATGAAGAGTTCGCTTTTTGCTCTTGATGTTTTATTTTTGTCCGGTCTTTGTTATACCAGTGTGTAGGACTTTGTGTAGGGATTGTTGCTCTGTTTTAAGTGTCCTCTGGAGTCCAGCAGTGATTCCTGGGAGGTGCTGATTTTGGCAGCCTGCGCCAAGTCCGTTCCGGCCTCTCTCTGTGGAAGCGTCGAGGCCGTGCCCGGCTGCCACTGCTGCACGTCCCTGCTGGTCGGCACCTCCATTGGCGTCGGCTCCAGCAAGGCGGGACGCTTCAGCGAGCGGGTCTTCTGTGGCTCCAAACAGGCCTGGCCCATTGCCCCCTCCCGAGATGCTCCCGACACACCCCTGTTCAAAAGAAAGTCCATCCGCAGGTATGGAGGCAGGTGTACGAGCTCCCCTCCTGCGGGATAAAGAATTCCAGATTGCTTTTGTGAAATCCTTTTGAAATGACTGAATTTTGCCCTCCAAAAAAAATAAAAAAAACTAACAAAGAGAAAAAAAACATTGCTGAAAAATGATGACCTTACGCTTTAGAGTGCATAAAATGTTAGCTTCACATTTTTTTATATTAACTCACTCAAGGTTATTAAGAAAAGTTCCAATTGGCTGAAATTGAGTTTAGAGTCCTTACTTCCCAGCGGTAGTCTCACCTGGTCTGTGGGCCTTGGGTACGGCCATGTTCATCACCCTGCAGACGTCCTGGGGTTTGGGTGGTGAGGCAGTGAACCTGCAGATGCCTGATTCTGACGGTGTACTGGAGGTCAGACTGTCCGTGTAATCGTTGGTGCCGGCGGTCATCTGCTCGGACGATGTGTCTGAGATGAAGCACTCTGTGATGGTGAACTTGGCGTGTCGTAGATGTTCCTCCATCTTGGCATGTTCATAGGCTCTGGCCAGCTCCTCATACGTAGAAGACGCGCTCTCAGTTGAGACCATACTGCTGCGAGCGCGGTCTGAACACAGTGGGTCAGAACTCATCAGTAACAACAGGCACTTCTAGCATGTATTAGCTTTGATATGATACTTGATATTATTTTGTTGCTGATATGAATTGACACTGTGATTTTGGTGATCATTTAAAATTATTTTTATTTATATTTAGTCATGGAGTATCTTCTGAGAAGAAATAAGAACAGAGATACACTATCGTTCGAAAGTTTGATGTTTTAAAAATGTTTTTGAAAGACATCTCATATGTTCACCAAGGCTGCATTTGTGTTAATTCAAAATATAACAGTATTATAGTGAAATATTATTGCAAGTTAAAATAATTGCTTTCTATTTTAATATAGTTTCAAATGTAGTTTATTCCTATGAAGGAAAAGCAGAAATTACTCCAGTCTTCAGTGTCACATGATCCTTTAGAAATCCTTTTAATATACTGAGATTTGGTGCTCAAGAAACATTTCTTAGTATTTTTGTGAAAAACATGATGCATTGTTTTTAGGATTATTTGACAAATATAAAGTAAAAAAAAAAAAACTTAATAAAAATAAATACTATATTTTTACCATTATATAAGTATTTTACAGTCACTTTTGAAAGTATTACTGTCTTAAAAAAAAAAAAAAAATCTTACTGACCCCAAATATGTGAACAGTATCGTATTTTAATAAAATGCTGATAGATTACTTAATTTTGCACATAATATTCTTTAGAGCTGTCTGTTAGAATAAATCTGTTCTGAATTTATTCTGAATGATTCGATTGCGTCCATAAATTTCATGGATGTCCCTGCATGCCATTTATATGCTTTAAAGTGGTTTAAATATGTAAACATTATTTTTATTTCTTTGTAGTTTTATATTCATGCGTAAAAAAATCTTTTTTTCTTTATTTTTTTTTAAAGCATGCACATAAATATTAAGAAATATACTAAATATTGTAAAAAGGCTGATAAGATAATTTTAATACCCAGCTGTAATGATGTGTCAGAAAGAACCTAACAAAAGCTTAAGATGTACGTACAGTATAGTGTATGCTGTTTGCTAGTGTAACAGACTGACCTGTGTCCTGTGACGGACTGACGCTATAGCTGTCGCTTTCTTTGTCCACTGAACCGGCCACTCTGGGCGTCCCCAGCCTCCAGTCCGTGCTGAGAGTGTGGACGGAGACGGGATGGTTGGGACGATTCAGCGTCCACTGACTGGCATAACGGTTACGGGCCGCAGGGCCAGCTTTAGCTGTCCGGCGAGAGGTGGGATCTGGGGGTGGTTCCGAAATGCTCGGTTAAACAGTATGATCAAACAGCCGCTCTCTTATATATGTGCTAAGAAGTTTCTTTCTTACTCGACAGACTGCTCTTGCTCGTCCCAGGTCGGACATCAGAGACGTCCACCAGTGGGCCGGTGGCCTGCGATAGAGACTGATAGTGGACAGAGTGAGTAACGGTAGCAGACTTCTGTTTGGCAGTTTCTCCGAAATCGTTATCCGTCAGTAGCACTGTTGATCTGTCGTCTAGCAGGGAAGGGAGAGATGGAACTATTAGAGACCTCTATAGCATCGTTCTTCCTCAGACAAATGTTTAGGTTTGAATGTGGTTCAGCGCACACGACTCACCCACTGTTTCCATGGTGTCTCTCTCTTCGATGAGCAGCTGCGCTCGGGGAATGTCGATGTGCATGCGGAGGGTCTGCTGTTGTTTGTTCATGGTATCTGAAGGCCTTGTGTTCTTACTGGAGGAGAACACAAACAAGCCTGTGAATAACATCTCCGCTTCTACAAGGTCAGCATGACATGTGAGTCATCAAAGGAATAGTGCATTATTTGCTCACCCACCTATAAGATTTTTTTTTTTTTTTTCCTTTGTGGAACACAAAATAAGATATGTTAAAGAATTTCCCAGCTGCAGTTTCAATATAATGTAAGAATATATGGTAACCAAGGACTGTTAAACAAAAGAGGACACAAAAGTCAATGTAAAAGCATCCTTAATCCAGAAAATCTTCTGAAGCAGCAGCCTTTTGTGGTTTATTCATCACACAGATCTATTTATTATTGAATCATTTACTGTCTGTATATGTTCAAAAAGCTGATTCTTATTGCTTTGCTTCAGAAGATTTGGAATATAGCAACTCCTTGATGGTGCTTTTTAATAAAATGCGGATAGAATTTGATTCGTTTGTGCATAATATATTCTTTAGAATTGTCTAATACAGTGAATCTGCTAAAAAAAAAAAAAGAAAACTGATTCAGAAGATTTGGAATGACCAAAGATTTGGAATATAGTGAGTCATATGACCTACTTGAAGCTTTTTTAATAAAATGCTAAAATAGTTTGAGTAATTGAGGTTAGATACATTTGTGCATAAGTATATCTTATTTATATTCCATTTACAGACAGTTTGGGAATTATTTGATGGTGATTTTTAACAAAATGCTGATAGAATTAGATTCATCTGTGCATAATATTCTTTAGATCTGTTGATTCGAAGAAACTGATTGAAATTGTGTTTTGTTTTAAGAAGATCTGGAATATAGTGAGTTGTATGAACTACTTGGTGCTTGCTTTTTAATACAGTGCTGAGTTAGAATCTTTTGCGCATGAACTATCCATTACGATGAATCTTTTCAATGAAACTGATTCTGTTTTGCTTTATAAGATGTGGCATATAGTGAG
Organism: Carassius auratus; assembly: GCF_003368295.1. Classification (NCBI taxonomy): domain Eukaryota; kingdom Metazoa; phylum Chordata; class Actinopteri; order Cypriniformes; family Cyprinidae; genus Carassius; species Carassius auratus. Next base: position 13,793,236 of record NC_039277.1, on the reverse strand, counting down.
TCATATAAATGACTTAATGGTGCTTTTTGACAGAATGTTGAATTTGATTCACTTAAGTTTGATTCATTTGTGCATAATATGCTTTGGAACAGTTACAATGGATCTGTTTCAAAACACCGATTCTATTGTATGGCTTCAGAAGATTTGGAACAGTGACTCGTAAGAACTACTTTTAGGATACTTTTAGTCATTTTGCATCACTATGCTCTCAATAAGTGGAATAGAGCAGCTCAGAGATTATTCTAAATATCTTATTTTCTGCTGCATAAAAGAAAGAAGATTATATGGAATGAAAGAGGGCGAATAAATGACACATTTTGAATTTTGGGGTGTTTCTGCCTTTAAAAGCAAAACTGAAAATCATCAGGTTTACCTCATAAGCATTTCAGCCAAACTCTTTGCATCTGTGAAAAAAAAACAAATCAGCTTTAGTAACATGCACTGAAAATGGAAGTACTATCGAGTCATGAAGAATAAGGCTGATGTACATATATGTAACATATGCTCTCTGTATTTATGCCTACGAATCTACACCTTCTCTTTGAAAACACTGATTTGTCGTTAAAAGCTGTGAAAACCATCTGACCCCTGAGCCGCTTCAGCCTCTGCTCTCTCCTCCTCCTCCTCAGCACCATCAGCAGGACGAAGATCAGCACCATTCCCACCAAAATGCAAGAGATCGTCACCATCATCTTCATCCCCTTGTTGCCGGTATTTATCACTGGGTCCTTCACCGCCGTCTCCACCAGCGGTGCAATGGTGGCTTTTGAAAACACATTTAACATTTTAAAGCACAAACAAATAATTTGCATTTATTGTAAAGGTGATCCGTCAAACTCCGCTTACTGCCGTTGAAGTTCAAAGTAGCAAATTTGACACGTTTCTCAGCCAACCCTGCGCTGTTGTACACCTTCATCTGCAGTTCGTACCAAGTGGCTTCTTGCAGCTCCTGGAGGTTGAAGCTCTTCGTAAGAGACGTGCACTTCACCTTGGTCCAGACGGGGCTGTCCAATGGACGGTATTCCAGATTGAAGGAGGTGATTGGACAACCGCCATCATTCCAGCCAATCAGGTTGAGTTTGACACATGTTCCATTAATGCTATTAAACAGCTCTTGCTCTTTGGAGAACTGTGGCTCTGTGATGGGTAAAGACAATGAAGGAGAACAGGAAAGGTGTTTGTGATCACTACCTTGAACAATTCCCCACTATTATTTGAGAAATTGGGTTTCCAAAACAAAATGCACACCTTTCCCATGAGTCTTTGCTTCGATTATCTCACTGATTCGGCCTGGACCAACAGCATTCTGGGCTGTTAGCGTGAACTTGTACCAGGTGCCACAGTTGAGGTTCTCCAGACGGTAGGAACGCTCGCTAGGACTAATGGAAATACTTCCCCACTTCTCACTGTTGTCCGCTGAGTATTGCAGAATATATCCTGCATAAAGACAGACACAGAATTAATTCATAATAACAAATCTTTGTTTGGATTTCATATGATTCTTTAGGATTGACTGTCATTATTCAAGCAATGCAATTGGATCCATTTGTTCAGTGCACTTTATATCCAGCTCATCCACATCAGTTGCTATAGTAATGACTTCATCAGAGTTGTTTTCTTCCAAACCGAGCTGCTGTCAGTGTGACAATAGAGGACGGATGCATTGTAGATATTGCTGTATTTTATGCATTTAAATGTGTTGTGTCTGTAAGTACATACTTGTTTTTTTAGGTCCCACTTTTTGTTTTATTTTCTAATGCAGAATGAAATGCAGTTCACATTCTGACATCATGATATAAGGGATTTTACAGTATATTATGTACAATTGGTTTATATTCACATTATTGTTCAAAGGTTTGGGGGCGATAAGATATTTTAATGTTTTGAAGAAGTCTCTTCTGCTTACCAATGCTTTATCAATAGAATCAAAAATAGGGTAAAACAGTACTATTGTCAAACAATATTTCTTATTATTAAAATTTTAAATTTAAACTGCTTTATATGTTTATGGAAACCATGATTTTTTTTTTTTTTTTTTTTTTTACATTCTTTGATACTAATTTACTAAGTACTAATTTCTTTCAAAACAAAAATCTTACTGACCCCACACTTTTGAATAATATTTTTTTCTTTATTTTTATTTTTTTCTCATTATTCTGAATGTGATGGATACCAAACCAAAGGGCCAGATTATTTAAAACAAATAAATCAGTGCAAAATCAGATTCAGATTATGTAATAACAGAGTTTAAAACTAATTATCATGAAATTATAATTTAGGCTCTAAATTCACACAACACAACAGTAATCACATTAATAAAATTTTATATAAATGTAAAGGAATATATCACATTTGAATTAGATTTTAAACATCCTGTGATTCCTTGGACTGAGTTTCTATGTTTTTTTTTTTGTTCAGGCTACAAAAACTAAATGGATTTTAATAGAATATGCCAAAAAAATCAAGTTCAGTTGACAGACAGATCAGAGTTTTATTCTCTTTTTCTGTTCAGTTTTTCTCCAGCAGGAAAAACTGCTGAAGGTGGAAGCGGCTCACCTCTAATGGAGCTCCCACCGTTGTCTCCTGGTATCCAGGACACAGTAATGGATGTGGTGGTTGTCTTGGTCACAGTGAGTCGAGGTTGGTCAGGGGGGACTGAAGATGATATTTATATAGTGAGAAACACTGCGTAACACCTCAGAGGAAATGAAACCGACACAAAGAGGAGGCGATACAGAACGTGACCATCCTGCCCGACTCTCACACCTCACCTTGAACCTGAAGGTTCAGAATTATTTCGTCCGTTCCCCAGTTATTGCTGGCGACACACGTGTAATACCCAGAATCCTCTGCTTTCACAGTCTTAATGACGAAGCTGCCATTTCCATGGATACTGCGCCTTCCATCAATGACGGCAGGAGCCGGGCTCCCGCTGGCGAGAGACAGTGTGAATCGTCAATAAGAGGGGCAAGAGTTTGACATTTCCCAGCATTCCCCAGTGACTGATTCTACTCATAGGTATTCAGATGCTTGTGTTTGCTCTTAATTAAAGGCTAGAGCTGCACTGCAGTATGTTCTTCACTATAATACTGAACTCAGCATACGTTGTTAGCATGTTTGCCTTAAATCACATTCTCATTCTAATGTTAATATTGTTTTTGAGAGTGTATGTTCTATACATTCTTGTCTGTGCCAATGGAATGGGTTTATTTACCTCTCTTTCAGCCATTTAATGGCAGGAGGTGGGTCTCCGACCGCCCTGCAGGGTAAAACAACATCCCTCATCCATGGTGTTGTAACAGTCCCGCTGAAGGTGAGGATTTTGGCAGGAGCTGTTAAAAAAAAAAAAAAAAAAAAAAAAAAAAATTAAAAACAACAGCAACAACAATAAAACAAACAACAACAACAAAAAAACACCACAATTGAATATGTTTTTGATTTATGAATGCTGTTTTTGATTTATGAACACAATCAATGCAAATTACACAATCTTACACAACCTTTCATTGTCATTATTATTATTTTATTTTTTTAAGAAAAAATGTTCATTAAGTTTTATTAAACAGGGATGCAATAAATTGATCAAAAGTTACAGTAAAGACATGTATTAATGTTACAAAAGATTCCTCTTTCAAATAAATGTTCATTTGAACTTTTTATACACAAAATAATACTTAAAAAGTATCATAATTAACAAAATATTAAGTAGCTTAACTGTTTGCAACACTGATAATAATAACACTGAAGACTGGAGTAATGCATGCTAAAAAATCAGCTTTGCATCACAGAAATAAATACATTAACAAAATTATTTTATCAAAAAAAAAAAACAAAAAAAAACAAAAAAAAACATCTATTTTAAATTGTAATAATATTTCACACTATTATTGTATTGTAATTTTTTTTTTTACATTGTATCTCTGATCAAATAAATGCTGCCTCGATAAGCATAAGAGTCTTATAAAAAAAAAAAATCTTATTCACCCCAAACTTTACAACATTAGTGTATGCTGAATATTAGGTAACTAATAAATATGCTGTTTATTTTAAGAAGATGCTCATGGCCCAAAAGAACTCAAAATACAACTAATTACTCCAGAATGAGTGTTTCACAGAATGGCTGCATAAGAGGTTTAACTTAAAACATCCTCCTAAAACCGAAGACAGCTGCTTTGCTTCTGAAGAAGGTAATTGACTCAAACCTTTGGCCAGAGGTTCGACGGTGATGACATCACTGCTGTTCCCCCGGCCGGCCGCAGTCACCGCCATCACCCAGATACTGTACTTCTTGTTGCGACTGAGATTGTGAACCCGGTGCAGGAATTCATCTGGGGCCACTTCAAACTCACTGACCACCTGAATGAGACCCAAAATAAATGATCGATGGTTAGTGCTTGTGTCTTCCATGGGCTGACAACATCATCCTTAGCTCCACTGCACAGTACTGGCTCTGTGCTAAAATGCTTTGCACTTCCACATGCTGTTTAACACTGTCTTAATAGCCAGCCTGATATCTCTCCTGTTAGTACTGTATGAGAGCAGTTGGCTGAGTCTTACCGTGGGATACGAGCTGGAACAGAAGACTGTGTATTTCCTAATGACGCCATTCAGCTTCAGCGGAGGGAGCCAAGAAACATACACCACAGAGCTGGAGGCTGCAGCTGCCTTTACCCCGCCGGGTGGACCTGGCACTGCAGAAAAAAGATTCAGGCAGTTTGGAGAGATCTTTACTAACTTTTGAACAGATTCTCAAACAGAGGGACAGAATTTGACAGTAGTGTAGTTCCACAACAGAAGATCTTTTTTGCATGACTTCAATTGGTTGAAGAATGGATGTCGCTCAGACGTACCGTCCTCTTTGGTGCGGATGTAGATCTGGTCGCTGCGTACTCCGTCTCCTGCTCTGGTGAAGGCTAGCACCTGGATACTGTAGTTGGTGTATTTCTCCAGACCCTCCAGCTCCAGCTGGGCCTTCTGGGTAGTGACGTTTCTGATTTCCCCTAGTTCTGTATAAACAACAAGACTTTACAATCTTTCTTAATACTCACTGTCGAATATACATATAGTAAACACAATACTAAATAGATACAGTAAACACAATACTACTGAGTGACAGCCAATGAGATTTCTAAAATTAAGTGAACATTGATATTAATCAGTATATATGTTGTAAATAAAAAAAGGCTATGCAAAGGAATTGCAGATTATGGAGTTCACACTTGAGAAAAAACTCCTTAATTTTATTCAAAGCCCCCAATTAAAGGGTACTCCACCCCAAAAGGTAAATTTTGTCATTAATCACTTTATGACATAAGCTGCCTGCCCACGCTGATGTGGAGAGACACAGAGGAGACACATTGTTGAATAAAGTTGTTATTTTTGTTTTATTCGCATACAAACAGTATTCTCGTCACTTCATAATGTTACGTCGAGCAAGGTGGGAGCGTATTTACTGGTTTAAACAGGAAATATTCTAAATTAAAGGGAACTAACTTTCTTTAGAAAGATTTCATTGACATTTTTCCATGTTTTTTTTATTTTTTATATAATGCCTAATAAAATAAGTGTTTACCGCTGTGTTTCTGCTTTTTCAAAAGCGCCACCTAAAGTCAGAGAGTGAATTTGCATTTGAATTTGCATGTCTGCTGCTTTTGTTGATGTCAGTGTTGTGAATTGTAACGGTTTGATGGATATTAAATTCAGTCATGAAAACTCTTGGGATGGATTGTAAAATCTTTATTAATGTAAACAGAATTTGCATAGGTTTGGTCTTGGTCTGCTGCAGAGATAAATGCTCAGATGATAAAATTTAAAGGAAACATTCTGCTGCTGCTAAAGAGAGGAAGATCCCTGTAGCAGATTTAAGCAGGTGGTGCTGGGGAGGTGGTGGGCTAGGATGAGGGAGACATAGTATTCATAGTACATAGTACTGAATATGTCATGGTTATATAGGTAAACGGTAATGAGTATGTGAATCCAATTGGCTTGGACCCTTGAACCAATTAGAACGCAAGTAGATTTTCAGTTATTCATAGCAACTCGAATAATAAGGTATCTGGAATTATTTGATTGTTTGATTCATAGATTAAGTATTCCAAATGGTCTGCATACACACCAACAATGTTACCAACATTGTCCAAAATATTTTATTTTATGTTCAACAGAAGAAAGAAACACATATAGGTTTGGAACAACATTAGGTCACTCATTATTGGGTGAACTTTTGAGTTCGCTTTTGAGTTTGATGTATGATATGACTTCAGTAGCTTTTTAGCCAAAAATTTGTCATTGTATAGTTAAATAATGAACAATGTACACCCATGCAGGATATAGGGCAGACACTGAGACAATCTTGCAGGTTTGACATTTTTAATGTCTCCATTATATTTCCTGTTATCATTCCTTAAGCACTCTAGCTGCTGCTGCTGGATGGAAAAGAGCCGCTGTCTTTTGCTGCTCGGTGCTGAATTTTGTACCTGAGTTGCCTGGGCTGAATTCTGCTGCTTCATAATAAGGCAATTTATAAGCAAATAGCTCCTGGGAAGAGCCGGATCAACATAATGTGTGCTTTGAGTTTGTTCTACTGAGCACAAGTTGATCGAGAGCCATGAAGCAGCCAATTAAACAGGTGTGCAGAATGTGTTATGTTGCTCTCTGTTTGTGTGCTGCAGCACAGTGATCGATTAACTAATCTCACAGTCTAAATCTATCACTCATGAGAAGCATATTCAGACAACTGGCTGGCACAACACTTAAGAAAAGAGACTATTGCTGAATTGCAAAATACATGTACTATGTACAAAAAATATGCTAATGTGCTATGATTTGGGATGCACCATTAATCTGTCACACTATATAAGTATACACTATATAATATACCTTTTCAACTTGGAATTCTTCCTCTTCAAACCAAAATAAACTTAATACCAATATGCATAATGCCTATATGTGAATTTTGAAATTCAGTTCCTTTTGGCTTAAAAAAAAAAAGAATTCCCAGTTTGAAAGGTACATTCTGCCCCCTAGTGGTCCATGGATGCAAAATGTGTAAAATAATACTAATAATAGTGTTATATATAATAATATCTCTCTATAAGTTCTCACATTTATGATATATAATAATAATTAGTCTGTGTATAGACACATACCAATTATAAAAAGTAATAAAATATAATATCCTTAAGCATAATATAAGATGCTTCTAACTTGTGCTATTATGAAACAAATGCTATTTCAGGCACATTAAGCTCATTGGGGCCTGAGCTGTACCTCCGTCTGGTAGATTGGCCCAGTAGATGATACGGAAACCCTGTAGAACGCCGTTGAGAGCTTCCCTGGACAGAGTCTGCCAGGACAAAGAGATGCTTTCAGGAGAAGCAGCGGTGGCCACAACCTTTTCTGGGGCTCTGCTGGGTACTGAGAACACAAGAGAAATACAGAAAAATCATCTCATTTATAGCCTAATTACTCATTGGAACAGAATATTTACAGTAGGTGTGAAAGAAACTAAAATTTAACTGTACTGTACTGCACTGTAAGCATTTCCAGTAGCCACTAGTTGGCAGCAAATATTGCAAAGGCGTTTGGTGAATATCATGCTATTTTTGATGGTTAGTTTTTAAATTTAAGCTATAAAAACATTACATTGAAGGTCTAAAATTTGCTGCATCATGTGAATGATTACAATGGCTAACCATCTTCCATTGTTGTGGCCCGGACTTCACTGGAAGCAGGTCCCGGACCGGCACTGTTACTGGCCTGCACCACCACCTCATACTCTGTGAACTTCTTCAGGTTGTTGAGGCTCAGGGACTCTGTCTCTCCCGTGGCCTCCATGCTGATGCAGATGAACTGGTGACTGCCGTTTACGGAGTGCTCCCGATGGCACACCTGATACCCCCTGATCACGCCATTCTGGAGATGTTTCAGCGGTGCCTGCAGATCATGAAATGATGCTGCTTATAAACAAGACCTCAGTTATTGGCATGCACTCTTAACTGGCATTGATAATTCCATGATATAGTCACAATACCACCTGAAACCATACCTTCCATGTAACTTTTATGCTTTGGGATGACATGGCTTCCAGTGTCACATCTTGGGGTGGTCCTTCGGGATCTAGAGTGGTCAAACGAACACTCGGTTTAGCCTGGTCTGATATCTTCCATCATATTTCTTACAAACAGTAGCATCAGTGGTGATCAGTATCTCAATCACACTCCTGTCATGCCACCCTTGGACACCAGATGGCAGTATTGCAACACAATTCCTTCTGTGTTCAACAGGAAGTGAAACATTACTATACATTTATATTATTGTTCTATTAATAGGAAAGCACTTCAAAAACTGGCCTAATACATTTTAAACATAAGAAATAAGATAATAAGTAACATTCCCTGCTGAACATGAACATTAAGTCATTTTGATTTCTCATGACAGATCTGACTAGTATATCATACCTGCTTCATCGGTGGTTACGGTGAGCTCGTTGCTGGGTTCACTGTCGCCAATGTGGTTCTTGGCAAACATACGGATGTTGTAGGTGGACGATGGGTGAAGTTCTATGATGGTGGCCTGGTTTAGGGTAGGAGAAACATCTCTGGTCCTGCGAGCTCGTTCCCAAGTTTCTGTTTATAGGGAAAGAGATTACAACTGGTTGGGAAAATATCTAGATTTCATATATAAGCTGATTCGCTGTATTTCTTGTCATGTGAATCACACTTATGATATATATTCATGCCAAAACTAGACTTTATTGTCTAAGGTACTTGTTACTGTTGCTTGTATGGGTTTGGATCATGTACCCGTTTTATTTTTGCACTCAATATCGTAGCCGGTGATGGGACTGTTCCCATCGAATCCCATGGTCCAGCGGAGGGCGATGGTCCTCTCTTTCACCTCACGAATCTCCACTTTCGGAGGCTCTGGTGGTTCTGAGAATTCAACGATAAGGCGCTCAGATTCTCAGAGGCTTTGAACCCCCCCACCTCCCATCCCACCCACATTTAAACACCACATTTAAATCAGGAGATTTCCCTCAAGAGTCTCCTATAAAATGCTTAATAAATTCCCCTAATCTCCAGCCAAGCCCAGGCGATTTTCCGGTTGCTTACCCTGAACCGTTAACTGAAGGATGCCTCTGTCTTCACCATAGGAGTTAATGGCATGACAGGAGAAGAACCCAGAATCCTCTCTCATCGTTGGGTAGATCTGAAATCAGGAAAACAGTGTGTGAATGAACTATAAAAAAAAAATCCAATATTCATGTACTAAATGAGCCTGATCATCACTAACCATTCACAACAAACTTATGTAAAAAAAAAAAAAAAAAAAAAAATTGTTTAGATACCTGAAGGACCTTCTATACCTATGCAATAATGAAATAAATATTTTACAGAACTCGTATAAAAATAAAACTCACTGTTCGTATTGTCACATTGGTGTTGGTGTTTTTTTTTATTAATACTTTTATTATATTTGCATCAGTGCATCAGTGTAAAAAGTTGGACTGAGTGTGAAGGATTGTTTCATTTTGAAAAACGTGCATTGAAGAGGCCAAGCATGAAAGATGACAACGCACAAATGAAGAATCTGACCTGCAGGGTGGAGACGACCTCGTCGCCGACGTTCTTGACTGTGACCGTGTGCCGCCACATGTCTGGATTGATCATGTGTGACTGCTTCTCCTTCTCCACCTCCTTCTCCCATCTAACCATGATGGGCTTCTCACCATGCGCCTTGCAGCTCATCTCTATCTTCTCTCCTTTCGTTGCCAGTGAGTTGTTGGGATATGATGTTATCATGGCTGGAACTGAGAGAGAGAAAAGCATGATGACAAATGCCATCACTGCAGATCAATCCGAACAAGTTCTTCTTATGACATCAACGACTTTTAACTTACAGTACAATTGTGCAAATGCCATGTAATGTTTTGCAACAGCGAGGATCAGAACACTTTACTACTCCAGACAAGGTCAATGTTTTACAGATTTATGGCAATAGCAAGATTGAATGTGATGCTTTATGCAGTAGTACAGTTATTACTCCTCTTTCTTACTCTCTCACACACACACATGCACGTCCCGTTTCCTTACAGGCATTCACTGGGGGAGCGAATCGCCAGGCGGGTACACGGGAGCGCCGGTACAGTGTGTGATGTGATTGAGTGTGTCAGGTTGAAAGTCCCGACCGTTTACATGTCATCTCTTATTCACTCCAGCAATTCTCAGACCAATTTTTTGCTGTTGCTGTTTTTTTTTTGCCTGAATTAAAAAAAGGTTACATGTTTTTACATGTACTAAATACCTTTTTAATATAAATATATTTAGAATATTAAAACCACATTTTTAAAAATCAAAATAGATTTTTGTCTTTTGTCACAATTATATCAAGCAATATTGCAAGTGCTGCACATTTAACAAGGAATTTTTTATTTTATTTCATTAGATATATTCCCAATGTTTCTTTTTTTTAAATTCTTCCTCCAGGAAGTGACATCATTATTTTAGGGAAAACAACAGGACAAATATCAGTAGCGAACACCAGTTATTAACTAAGAAAACATATTTTAAAATCAGATTCTTTTTTAATTATTAACAATAACTGCTTTTGCCTTTTTGAAATAAACGGAACATTAAATAAAATAAACATTTTAAAGGAAAAAGAATACTACCTTTAAAACGTAAAAAATGTAAAATAAAAATGTTGTCTAAGCAACTAACTGAAGATTAACCTTAACTGTCACTCATATTTTTGAACATAGACTTTATAGTGCACGATCCAAACTTACATTTTTATAATTCATGAATGAAAACATTTTGTAACATGATATGTACAATTTACATGGTAATGCAATGTGTGATTTTAAAATGGCTTTTAAAGGATTAATTTTGACAGTTAAAGGGTTAAGAACTAAAATTACTAAAACCAAATAAATATTTGTAAAAACAAACAAACAAACAAAAAACATACAAATGTTAAATCTACAGAGATTAATATTAAAATATAACAACGTTAAAACTTAATAAAACTTGAACTAAATTTAATTGAAAAATGAAAATATAAAATCTAATTATATACATCATGATTCATTGTGTTTTTGTGATAAAAAAAAAAAAACCCCACATAAATAAACTGAGTGACCCTGGACCACAAATCCAGTCTTGAGTCGCCGGGGTATTTTTGAAGCAATAGCAAAAAATACATTGTATGAGTCAAAATTATAGATTTTTCTTTTATGCCAAAAATCATTAGGATATTAAGTAAAGATCATGTTTCATGAAGATATTTTGTAAATGTCCTACTGCAAATATATTAAAACCTAATTTTTTGATTAGTAATATGCACTGCTAAGAACTTCATTTGGACAACTTTAAAGGCGATTTTCTCAATATTTAGATTTTTTTTGCACCCTCATGACTTATATATGACCTCTAAAATAGTTACAGAATAGAATATGAATGAATTATTATCAGTTTGATTAATATAAACATGTCAAAAATTAAAATGACATCATTATGTACTGATTATGTAATGCCAGCCCTTTATGTTCACCCTGTTAGCAATCCTAGCGTCTTCATTTGTAAACACTGAGAGGACCCGTGTGAAGTCTCTTAAAATGACTACAGTTGATCAGAAGGTAAAAATGAAGCTGTACAGCCTAAACTGGCATCCTATTTCTTATCACGGCCAAGCGCTCGCTCCTTATGTGATTATCCAGAATCAAACACTAAAGAGGGAAGTAGTCTCTGTGTTGGAGGGGCAGCTGTATCTTCCCTCAGGCTGCGAGCTGTCTTCATCATGACTGCATAATTGCTGTGTTGATGTATTTCTTTAATATCCAGCTGAATTATAAGCAGCAGTTGGACTGAAAGGGAAGGTGCTAATTCCTCTCCTGAGATGCAGACAGGAGAAGAGTGTGTTGCTGGGCAGGAACTTGCTCTCCGGCTGTAGGAGTGATTTACGTCTCTCTGGATCCTCTCTGATTGATTCAGGCTCATTTTACTCGTTCATTTAGGGGTCGTAAATGGACAAAAATGAGCTGGTTTTCAGCTGTTCAATCGTGAGAGTTTATTTTTGCATGTCACGACTACACACATTTACTCACAGTCTCTCAGGGTAGCAGTTTCTGCAACTTCTGTTCACTTCAGTTAAGGCAAACTCTATTAGAGTATATGAAAAGGTTCACATGTACATTAAAACAGTATTCTATAGCTGCCAAAATTCATGTGTTTACACATGACACATATTTAACAGACATACTTTGTCCAATCAGACATTTAACAGTTTCTTTCTGTTCTGTGCGATTTCAAAAGACACAATCCGGATCCTTGTTCATCCTACAACAGCTTAAAGGCAACAGCACATTTCTTTATAAAATAAATTTTGGTCACTTTTAATGAGAGTAAAATAATTTGCAGTCTATGTTTGACAGAATTGATTTAACGAAGCTAAATATATAACTTTACTTGTGAAACACACTAATTAAAAATTTTATATTAAAACTGTAGCTATATTACACACTCACACAACTAACTAATGTAAGGCATATACAAGTACATCTAAAATATTTTGAATATTGGGAAAAGTTATTTTTCATATTACAATTATTTTTTTTATGATAATAATCATATTATTATTTTTCGTAATTGAATTGAATCTATCTATCTATCTATCTATCTATCTATCTATCTATCTATCTATCTATCTATCTATCTATCTATCTATCTATCTATCTATCTATCTATCTATCTATAATAAGAGAGATAGATCTGTATGCATATATATATATATATATATATATATATATATATATATATATATATATATATATATATATATATATATATATACAGTCTTGTTCAAAATAATAGCAGTACAATGTGACTAACCAGAATAATCAAGGTTTTTAGTATATTTTTTATTGCTACGTGGCAAACAAGTTACCAGTAGGTTCAGTAGATTGTCAGAAAACAAACAAGACCCAGCATTCATGATATGCACGCTCTTAAGGCTGTGCAATTGGACAATTAGTTGAAAGGGGTGTGTTCAAAAAAATAGCAGTGTCTACCTTTGACTGTACAAACTCAAAACTATTTTGTACAAACATTTTTTTTTCTGGGATTTAGCAATCCTGTGAATCACTAAACTAATATTTAGTTGTATGACCACAGTTTTTTAAAACTGCTTGACATCTGTGTGGCATGGAGTCAACCAACTTGTGGCACCTCTCAGCTGTTATTCCACTCCATGATTCTTTAACAACATTCCACAATTCATTCACATTTCTTGGTTTTGCTTCAGAAACAGCATTTTTGATATCACCCCACAAGTTCTCAATTGGATTAAGGTCTGGAGATTGGGCTGGCCACTCCATAACATTAATTTTGTTGGTTTGGAACCAAGACTTTGCCCGTTTACTAGTGTGTTTTGGGTCATTGTCTTGTTGAAACAACCATTTCAAGGGCATGTCCTCTTCAGCATAGGGCAACATGACCTCTTCAAGTATTTTAACATATGCAAACTGATCCATGATCCCTGGTATGCGATAAATAGGCCCAACACCATAGTAGGAGAAACATGCCCATATCATGATGCTTGCACCTCCATGCTTTACTGTCTTCACTGTGTACTGTGGCTTGAATTCAGAGTTTGGGGGTCGTCTCACAAACTGCCTGTGGCCCTTGGACCCAAAAAGAACAATTTTACTCTCATCAGTCCACAAAATGTTCCTCCATTTCTCTTTAGGCCAGTTGATGTGTTCTTTGGCAAATTGTAACCTCTTCTGCACATGCCTTTTTTTTAACAGAGGGACTTTGCGGGGGATTCTTGAAAATAGATTAGCTTCACACAGACGTCTTCTAACTGTCACAGTACTTACAGGTAACTCCAGACTGTCTTTGATCATCCTGGAGGTGATCATTGGCTGAGCCTTTGCCATTCTGGTTATTCTTCTATCCATTTTGATGGTTGTCTTCCGTTTTCTTCCACGTCTCTCTGGTTTTGCTCTCCATTTTAAGGCATTGGAGATCATTTTAGCTGAAAAGCCTATCATTTTTTGCACCTCTTTATAGGTTTCCCCCTCTCTAATCAACTTTTTAATCAAAGTACGCTGTTCTTCTGAACAATGTCTTGAACGACCCATTTTCCTCAGCTTTCAAATACATGTTCAACAAGTGTTGGCTTCATCCTTAAATAGGGGCCACCTGATTCACACTGGTTTCTTCACAAAATTGATGACCTCAGTGATTGAATGCCACACTGCTATTTTTTTGAACACACCCCTTTCAACTAATTCAACTAATTGCCCAATTGCACAGCCTTAAGAGCGTGCATATCATGAATGCTGGGTCTCATTTGTTTTCTGAGAATCTACTGAACCTACTGGTAACTTGTTTGCCACGTAGCAATAAAAAAATATACGAAAAACCTTGATTATTCTGGTTAGTCACATTGTACTGCTATTATTTTGAACAAGACTGTATATATATATATATTCACACACACACACACACACACACGGTCTCTGATTTCTGTCCAGGCCGCAGGGAATCCTGGCTGCCTTCCTCACCCCCCTTTCCTCCCATGAGAGCCTGCATCTCCCTTTCACCTGGACACGTTACCATACCAACCAGCCAGGCCTGCCTGCTCTCCCCCAGCTGTAAGAGGGTGCTGTCAATGGAGGACAGGAATAGCACACACATCCACAATTGATTTTCAGAGGAGAGCAGTTGCGAGCCTGCATGTCTGCATCATGGATCTGAGCTGAATATCTTTCTCTGGGACGCTAGTAATCTTGTCCTTTTCCGGGATTTAAAAGAATTGCATGAAAATACACAATGTGTTTGTTTAATGTCTTGATGTGTATAAGGCTGGAGGGGTTGTCAAACTAATCAGTCTAATTAAGTCATGAGGGGTCAGAATTGAGGGTTTGCTTTGCACAGCTCTCTGACATTGGACCCCAAACTATCAGCCCACACATAAATCTGTGAATCAGAGACAGATACAGCAATATGATCCAGTTTCCCCTGTACAGAAAAAAGTATCTAAAGTCTCTTTAAAAAAAAAAAAAAAAAAAAAAAAAAAGGTTAATCCACAGGGCATCAATATTTAGATATTATATTAAGAATTTTAAATACATAATATTAATCATTGACGATAATAATAAGAAATGTTTCTAAATCAGCATTTTAGAATGCCGGAAAATTCATCTGTGAAAATTCACAAAGGGATGCATTTCATTTTAAAATGTATTAAAATAGAATAATATGTATCAATATGACTCTTTTTACTGTATGTTTGATCAGATAAATGCATCATTGGTATATAAGCAAGAGAGTTAAATAAAAAACGCCTATTGACCATTAGTGCAGATATACATTTTGATAACACTGCAATAAGGTTTCATGTTAATATTAGTTAACTACTAAAATTTATATAAACTAGCAATGAGCAATACTTCTACTGCAATAATTAAATTTAACTCTTGTTCATTAAATCAAAAGCTTTATCTGTTGACATAACGCATGAATGATCTATGCCTTTTTATTAACTCTTTATTAAATCACAAAGGTTAATAAATTTATAAAATATATTGCTCATTCACTCAGTAATAATAGACCCACATAACCATATCACCCAGTCATAAAGAAATGTTGAAATATGGGAAAAAAAACATGATTTATTTCAACATTGAGTCGGAACACTATAAAACGATCTGAAATATGGGACTTTCCCGGAAAAAAACAAGTATTATCATAAATATTGGTCAAATATCGAATCTCAAGGTCAAGTTATTTATTGTAAAAATGTTAAACGTAATATTTTTGGGGAGTTTGCAATATGCTGTCACAATTTATAATATTTCTTATAATAAACGTGAATATATTTTAATAAAAAATATATTTATATATTTTAACAAACAAATCTATATATAATAAAATGTATAAATTGTGACAGCATGTCACAAGCTCACCAGAAAGATTATGTTTAACATTTACTTAATTTCTAGGCTGCATAATGCTACAAATTGAGCGGGAATGGCTGGATCTGGAGTTTTCCTCCAGTGTAATGTTTCTCCTGTCTTAGTCTCATAGCGACTCCTGGCTCCCTGCAGGCTTTCTGAGGGCACCTATCATCCCCTATCACATCAGCGCTCAGGGCTGTGTGTGGGGGATGTAGGCCAAGAACCTCCGCCTCGCTGGGCTGACGGGCAGATTACACGCATGTGTACAGCAGCTCCTGCCCCACGATGCACTGGGGTAAACAGTGAGCTGACTGGTTAAGTGGCTGTGTTCACCACAGCCTGATATCCTCCTTTACTGCATCATTGGGCTTTACGTGGAGAATGAGCCGCATCACGATGACGAAAACTGAAAATCTTGCAACAAATCAGAACAAAACAGAGGAGGGATCATGGTAAAACAACCACTGATGTGATGCACCACTATGTCTTCCTACAGTTTCCTGGGATCTTCATAGCTTTTTTTTATCATCATTCTTTTATCAGCAGGATTTCATGAAAATTGCACTGCACTATTAAACATCAGTATTTTGTTTTCTAAGTAGCATACGTCTGTATCGTATTAATTACTGTTTGTACAGTATATATTATGTGCATAACATGTTTACAACTGAATGCAATGCACAGAATATTCAATCAGATAATGCAATGCACTCAGCTTCATAGAAGCTCTTTTCCACCCTTTTTAAAAAAGGTCATAAAAATGAATTCACTTATCATAATTGCATATATAATATAGGAAATAGTCTTTTTCAGATACCATAAAAATAAAGATAAAATGTAAATATAACGAAAAAATTTTTTTCTTGTAAAACGTACTGCAATAATCTAAGACAACTCACTTTTATGGTGTATTACATTTTATAAACAGACAATGACATCTCATAGTTAGGTAACATCCATATGCAAAACTTTCTAAATCAGCACTTTAATATAAACTTCTCACTAAGAATACATTAGAATATATATATATAAATATATTTAATTGTTTTGAGAGTTTTGTTCCAGTTTTGTGGTCATATGGACACGACCTGAGCTCTCAGCGCTGATCACAGCTGATCTTAACGAGCAGCTTGTTTGTGGTAAACTGGAGAGATCACAGTGGACTCTGAAACAAACCGCTCAGGGAGACTCGAGTTACAACAGCGAGCCATAACAACAGAGCTGTGTCTCCTGGAGCAGAGCTCTCCGCACAAACACGACACAGTATTTCACCTGTCAGCCTGATCGATCTCTCTGAGAACAGAGCTCTGTGTGTGTGTTGTTACACGACATGTGAATGAGAGCGGCAGAGAGAGTAGAGACAGAGAGAGAGAGTGAGTTAGGGAGGGAAAGAGGATGAAGAAGAGGTCGTACTCTGCAGGGAAGCTCCTGCTGCGTGCTGATAAGAGCAGGGTGTGAAAATAAGCCTCTCTAACATCACACTCTGATCAAATGAGAACGCAGCCGCCACCGCATGCATAGACAGACAGGGAATAGAAGGATAACATGACATTTAAACTGTTAATTTAGGTGCTGTGTCACACACTATAGAAAACCCTTTTAAATCAAATGGATTCACACACAATAAGGTTTAAAGAGTTAAAAACATTCCTTGATTAACTCAATAGGAAATAAAAATCGACCCAGTTTACCTGGAATGCATGTTCCAGGTTTTATTGAAATAAATCTCATTAAATATAATATAAATCTCTGAATGTCTGAAATAAGCTATGAAAAAAATATCTGGATGCATTATATTATGGATGTAATATGGGTTGTGGACAAGTTCCATGTTGACTTTAAAATAAATAGTACCGTTCTCATTCTATCAGATTCTATCATTCTACCTTGGATTGCTTATAATTGAATAGTTCTTACACAAGCACTGTGAAGAAGAATTTCATGAAATGATAGTCTGAGGTAATCTCTATCACTCTCCTTCTCTCTCTCCCCTATGTGTTTACTGTACGTGTGTGGTAACAGAGTGTAACAGAGTGGGTGGACACAGAAAAAGTGAGACATGCACACACACACACACACATTTAGAACACTGAAAGCACATGCTTTTCCACATGTCAGCTCCTACTGAGGGGGAATAAGGGTTTTGGCTACTCGTGGATAAACACCCACATGTGTCTGAGGCAGACAAAGAGACTCCGCTGCAGAGACCCTCTCATCTCGTTCAGTCTTACTATTGACAATAATGTTGCAAAAAATGTATCCAAGCCTGCACAAAACAAAAGCTTTCACCTTAAGCATACAGATGATTGGTTTTGCGAGTGGCCCAGTGGATCAAGACTGGCAGTAACAAAAAGGTTGTTGTTTCTCAAGCCATAACACAAGCTCTATGAACTTTCTAAACTATGTTCTTAAGTACTGTAAAATAAATAAATAAATAAATAAAACCTAACAAAAGTGTCTCACTATTTACCTCTTAACAAAAACCTAAATATTAGAATTTTAGCAGAACTGCAAACTGACCCGGCAAACCAATCACCGAACATCTCAGTAAAATAGTGTTTCTTACTTTTCACATTGAGGTACATGGACTTGCTGACATCGGCTCCCACGTCATTGCTGACCTTGCACAGGTAATAACCTGCGTCCTCCTCGAGAACGTGCTTAATCAGCAGTGAGCCGTTCCCGAGCAGCTGGACCCTGAAGCCCGAGTTTAGAGCGATGGGTTGAAACTGGGGCACCCCAGCACCTGGCACAGAGAGGAAGACGGTCCAGTTAAAGTCCTAAAAAACATCTGTGACATCATACTTTTCTTTTCACCACTGGCAAATTATTTTAAAATGTAAAAGAGAAATGTTAAGTTTATTCTAAAAAAAATAAAAGGCTACAGCATCGGTACATTTTAAGTGAAAATATCGAAATATCCACAAAAACCTAAACTGCAGAATACATTTTTTTATTATTTAATTATTTATTTTTATTACATTTTATTCTATTTTTTTTCTCTCTTGTAAATTGCTTAAAAAAGGGTGAAGCTTATGATTAAAAAATGATAAATCTATAATTAAGTAAAAATATCCAGGAAAAAATACATGTACATGTCTGCGAACAAATTCAGAATTATTATTATTATTACTAGTACTACAGAATAATTTTTTTCTCCCGACTGGCAAAAGGTTTATTCTTAAAACAGATAAGGCTATAATTTTGTCTTGATTGTTTAATGTCCATTAAAAACAAAATATATATATATTTTTTAACTATATTATTAATAGTAGTACTAGTACTACTAGTATTTTATTTTTTCGCCACCCGCAAATATTTATAAAACAAACAAAAAACACAAAAACAAAAAAAAAGTCTTAATTCAAAGTAGATTATCTGAAAGCTAAGTGTATTACATTTATTTAGTTATGCGTTATTATCTTACACAGTTGTGTTTCTCAAGTAAATGTATCTTGATTTAGGAATGTTAACATATATTTAAAAGACAATACACCAATAAAGACTTTTGCATGCAACATTATAGTTGTCAGTGAAGTCATGTACCTTTGGAGTACTTCCACTCAATAGTTGGCCGCGGCTCTCCATCCGCAGAGCAGTTCAAGGTGACAGATTTCCCGTAGATTCCATCCTGGTCTTGAGGCTGCACTTTGAACCTTGGTGGAACTACAAAAAATCCACAGGATCACATTCATTCAAGTTCTGTCTTTGTGAACGTTTCTTTGTTATACACACAACATGTAGTCTTACCTCTGACTATGAGCTGACTCTGGTATTTGACGACGGCAGCATCGTTTTGAGCAATGCAGGTGTAGGTGCCATTGTGCATCCGCTGGAGGTTGGAGATCCGCAAGGAGCTGGTGAAGTCGATGTTGTCGATGGTCACCCCGAGGCTGGCGTTAATGGGTTTTCCATCCTTCTCCCAGGTAATAGAGATGGGAAGGTCACCTGAGCGCACGACGCAGGGCACGAAGACGCGATGGCTGATGGAATAACGTGGAAATTCGAACGGCTGGATGAAGGGAGGCACTGACAACAACCAGAGAACACTGTTAAACACTGCTATACCAAATGTCATCGTTTAACTCATTATACTTCAGATGTCCAGTATCGCTACCTTTAACGGTGATGTGGACGCTCTGATTCTTGAAGAGCTGGGGCTGAACCAGCACATGGCAGCTGTACTCCCCTTCGTCCAGTTCTTTCTGCACGTTCAGCAGCTTCAGCGTGCCATTGTTCTCAAAGGCCCTTTGACGGTCATTAAAAGGGAGAAGGTTGGAGTTCTTGTACCATTTGATGGAGTAATATGGGTAGCCAATCACATGGCAGTGAATGTACATGTCCCGCCCAGCTATAGCTGTGATGTTTTTCATTGGTCGGATGTCAGCAGGACCTTAAGGGTACAAAAACAAAAAAACAAAACAAAACAAAAAAGATTATTGACAGTCCGATTTGCATTAAATGTAGCAAAAAAATTATAAAGACAATGTGGATTTATGGTTTATGGATGAGGGCCTTTCTAAGATCGAAGAAACAGACAAGACAAAGTAAAATATTAGGATGGTAATTTTGACACTCCTTCATAACTTGTTTCTCACACATTTCATCTCTCTATACATCCTTATGTTATACTGAATGTGCAATTTAAATCTTAATGGTATATTCAAAAAATAAAAATGTACTTGCAGATAATATAATTAGTGCTGTCAAACCATTAATCATGATTATTCACATCCTAAATAATAGTTTTTGTTTACATAATATATGTGTACTGTATGTACTGTGCATATTTATATACACACTCATACAGTATATATTTACTTGAATTTACATGTTTATATGAATATATTTCTTCTTAAATATATGTGCATGTTTTTGTATTTATATATACCTAATAAATAAACACAGAACAGAATCATATATTATGTCAAGAAAATTTAATTTTCATTTTGGATGCGATTAATCGCGATTAATCATTTGAAAGCACTAAATCTAACATTAATGAAATAAAAGACTTGAGTGTACTTAAAGAATAATTTTGGGACAATTTCTTAAAACACATAAGTACATTATTAAAAACTACACTTTGTAAAAATGTCAAATTAACCATTTTAATAATATTTTGTTGTGTTTAAAGCTAATATAATTTAAATGTACTAGATTACATATGAAGTTAAATTTAAATTAAGCTCATCTAATAGAAACTGAACGCATAATTTTCATTTAATGAATGTAAATAACATGCAATTCAGCGTCCAAAAACAATACATTCAGTACAGACTTGAGCATATTGTTTTAAAATAGAATATTTCCATAAGTAATCTTATGCTAAAGTGTACTTCTCCAGAGGAAATTGTTAAAAATATGGCAATTTTGTGTTTGGTCTGTAAACGATGCACTATAAATGGAAAATGTTTTCCTTCGCGTTTTTAAAAGGTTTTACATACAGACATCAATGTTGTTAACACGGATTCACATGGATCTGTGAAAACAACTAAAAATGCAGTTTGCCAGGCCAGAAGTTAATGATGTGCACCTGCACATTAATGGTATTGTTTTAAAAACTTGCACTTTTAAACCTGTTTTCAAAAGTTTGTGTTTTCAGGCCCCAAAAATGCAACTGTTGTGTAAATAAACAGCCAAAACTGTGTTGTGTAAACTCCCACCTTAGAATAAAGAATATTTAACATTTTCCACTCTAAAGATTTTCTTTTTATAAAGAGTTCCACTGATGTTAAATGTTTTTTCATGGAACCATTGATGTTAATAAACAAACTTTGTTTTTAAGAGTGTGGATGGAAAGAAAAAAAATACACAGAAGAAAATAAATGCACACTCAGCCATATGAAAGAGTGAACGTGACCACCAAAAAAAGCAATAAAAGACCAGAAAGATTAACAGAAATAAAAAAAATACCAGCAGATGTTAGTCAGGCCCTCGTTTCACGCATGAACTTGAGATGAGCAGAATGAAATATATATGTGTGTTTTTGAGGAGCTGATCTGACAAGCACCTCTTACGTTTATTCGAGCCTGGTAGGAGACCATCCCCGCCGAGTTGTTGCAGGTGCAGCGATAGACCCCGCTGTCCCGGACCTGGGTGTGGGAGACGTTCAGGTAGCTGACCACGTTGCCCTCTGCTGTTATGCTGTGACCGATGCGGTGCCGACTGTCCTTCATGACAACGTCATCGTCCAGTGTCCAAGTGACGGCAGGCTGTGGAGTTCCCTTGACGTGACACATCAGAGAGACAAACTCATTCGGACCGACAACTTTCTCACTGAAGGCAGACAGGATCTTAGGGGTTCCATCTGCAGACAGAGATGTTTTTGTTAAGTTAAAGAAATCAAAATGTACCAAAATTAAAAGGCTGGGATGGTGCTGACCTTCTAATATGACTTGCACAAAATCCTGAGCTGATATTTTGGCCTTCCTGGCAAAGCACTGGTACACTCCTCCATCGCTCTTCGCCATCCCATCCATCACAAGGTTCTCCTTATTGATCCCGTTCATCCGAATGTTGGCGCCAGCGCTGATCTTGTCGCCGTTGCGGTACCATGAGAGCTCGTACTCATCCGAGCCAGTAACGCTGCAGGTTAGTGACACTTGGCTACCCACACTGCCTTTCACATTTCGCGGACTGACCACCACTTTAAGAGGTTCTTGAAAAACACAGTGATATTATTTATGTTTACTTTATCAATAAGATATTTAGAAATCAATCAGAAAAATAGGGCAGGAGAAACCCGATATATACCTTTTACCGTAAGACGACCTATGACCTCTGTGTTTCCAAAGCTGTTCCACACCTCACACAGGTAGCTGCCGGTGTCACTGGGTTGGGCTCTCTCGATCAGCAGGCCTGTTACGCTCTGACGGTAACGGGAGTCTGACTCTAGCGGCCTGTTGTTTTTCAGCCAGCGGTATTTTGGTGCCGGGTGTCCGGAGGCCTTGCATGGGAGCTCCACTCTGTGGGATGCCATGACCTCCCGCTTCTCAAACCCATCGAGGATCTCAGGAGCCGACTTTGTTGGATCTATTAACAAGAAAAACATTTTTCATTTAATTTAATCTACCCATCCATTCATCAGTTCATCTATTTATCTATTTACCCATCTATCCATCCATTCATCAGTTCATCTATTTACCCATCTATATATTCATCTGTCCATCCATTCATCAGTTCATCTATTTATCTATTTACCCATCTATATATTCATCTGTCCATCCATTCATCAGTTCATTTACCCATCCATCCATCCGGCCATCCATCTGTCCATCTGTTTGTCTATCTATCTATCTATCTATCTATCTATCTATCTATCTATCTATCTATCTATCTATCTATCTATCTATACATCAATTCAACTATTTATCTATTTCTCCATCCATCCATTTATCCATCCATCCATCAGTTCATCTATTTATCCATCCATCATCCATCTATTCATCTATCTATCCGTTCATCAGTTCATCTATTTATCCATCCATCTATTCATCTGTCCATTCATCCACCAGTTCATCTATTTATCCATCCGTCCACCCATCCACCTATGCATCCATCCATCCATCTATCTATCTATCTATCTATCTATCTATCTATCTATCTATCTATCTATCTATCTATCTATCTATCTATCTATCTATCTATCTATCTATCTATCTATCTATCTATCTATCTATCTATCTATCATCTATTCATCAATTCAACTATTTATCTATTTCTCCATCCATCCATTTCTCCATCCATCAGTTCATCTATTTATCCATCCATCAGTTCATCTATTTATCCATCCATCATCCATCCATCTATTCATCTATCTATCTATCTATCTATCTATCTATCTATCTATCTATCTATCTATCTATCTATCTATCTATCTATCTATCTATCTATCTATCTATCTATCTATCTATCAATTTTAACTATTTGTCTATTTCTCCATCCATCAATTAATAAATCTATCCATTCATCTATTCATCTATTTACCCATCCATCCATTTATCCATCCATCCATCCATCCATCCATCAGTTCATCTATTTATCCATCCATCATCCATCTATTCATCTATCTATCTGTTCATCAGTTCATCTATTTATCCATCCATCAGTCTATTCATCTGTCCATTCATCCACCAGTTTGTATATTTATCCATCCGTCCGTCCGTCTGTCCATCCACCTATGCATCCATCTATCTATCTATCTATCTATCTATCTATCTATCTATCTATCTATCTATCTATCTATCTATCTATCTATCTATCTATCTATCTATCTATCTATCTATCTTAACTATTTATCTATTTCTCCATCCATCTATTAATCTATCCATTCATCTATTCATCTATTTACCCATCCATCCACTTATCCATCCATCCATCAGTTCATCTATTTATCCATCCATCATCCATCTATCTATCCGTTCATCAGTTCATCTATTTATCCATCCATCCATCTATTCATCTCTCCATTCATCCACCAGTTCATCTATTTATCCATCCATTCATCCATCCATCTATTAATCTAGCCATTCATCTATTCATTTATTTACCCATCCATCCATTTATCCATCCATCCATCCATCCATCTATTAATCTATCTATCCATTCATCTATTCATCTATTTACCTATCCATCCATTTATCCATCCATCCATCCATCCATCCATCCATCTATCTATCTATCTGAATGGAGAATTGTCAGGCTTAAATTTACACCACATCGGTTAAAATTTCACAAAATATATTTCAAAATCTGGTGTTAACTGTAAATCAAAAACATCTTTAGCTATAGCTCAACAAGAAGAGCATGACTGTAAGTTTGATTTCCAAGATGATCTGTAAGTCACTTTGAATACATTTTTTTTTTTAAGTTCTTTAAAGTTATTTTACACATATCTCATTTTTGTAAAGTCTCCTTATAATTTCTCTGTTAGCGGTAGCTTCTCTGGTAGCTAGTTTAGCTCTGGCTTTAACACTGAAACTTTAGAGCAACAGGAATGACAAATTTCTCATCTGACTGACTAATAATATATCATTTAAAATTTTTACCTGGCACAAATAGCCGTGCGCTGTTGCTCTGTCTGGTCTCTGACGTGTAGCGATGTCTCGTCATGCAGCGGTAGTTGAATAATTCGTCCTCCTTCTGCACATCAAGGATGTACAAGGCCCCCGTGGACGTTATGAGAAATCGAGCCCCTAAAAACACAAAATATGATTTTATTAAGATGATGTAAACATCTTTGTAAACTTTAATAAATGGGTGAGTGTTAAACACAGTTAATCAGGAGCATGTATGTCATAATGAGACATTATCATGGTTAGCAGTCTTATTTTTCCCATCAGCTTCAGTAGGAATTCGCTGATTTAGTGCAGCTATTCCTACCGGTCACGTCGCTCATGTACCAGTAAGTACTGATTTCATGCTAATGGTCTGATAACACAGAATATGCAGGTCATAAAACTTTATGAGGAATAATGTCTGCCAGGGCCGCCACACGGTCTGCCATGCCTCTCAGAGGAGACGTCTGTGTCAGATTTGATTGAGAATGCCATTTGCTCTCCTTTCGATGCAATGACTAAAACGGAGGGGTGGAATTTGTGTCATTTCCTATAACAAGAACATATAGCACAGGCCTCAAATAAGAAGGTAATTCCACCACGTCATTTAAAGCCAAATATTTTTTTTAGTTAGGGAATGAAACTTTACAAAAAGTTTTAAGACCCTCAGAATGGGCAACATTATTATTTTTTTTCCAGATTTTTTGGAAATCATATTTTAATGTTAATATATATAAATAACAAATATATTTTAATAAATATATTTTAACAAATATATTTTAACATTAACATTAATGTTTTGTGTTCGGGTCATTTTGGACCCGAGTTTGTATGTTGTACGATTAGGAACCAAAAAAAACTTTTTGTAAGATTATCTACAAAGTTATAGTAGTTTAAAAAAAAATTACAATTTAAAAAATAACCTTCTGTTAAATATTTATTTAGATAAATAATATTTAGCTTTTCCCCATATCTCACACACTTTTGGCATTGAATTTTGTTGATTAACATGAATATCTGCGCCTACTGAGGAACCATTGCACCATGAAAATTTCGATTTTCATGATAAATCAATGATAAATCTTTTTTTTATCTGAAACAGAAAGTTTCTGCAAGTAAAATGTATTTAGTTACTTTGGGGGGAAAAAAGTATATTAATGTTGTTTTGTTTGAAATAAATATGTAGGCTTCATAAATTTGGACTGTTTTTGAAGAATCATGAGTTTAAAACTCCTGATAAATTCCATTCATTCCAGTGGGGTGTTTTTCTCACATTGTAGTCTTATTAGTATTAGTTATTAACATACTCTGATAACATTTATTACAAATAAATGTCATATATTTGAACATACTTCCTCATTCCCGCTCAGTATATAGAAAAGCAAGACCAGGAACATGCTGTACTGTAGAAAAACTGGCTTGGGACAACATAAAAGTGCGTAAATGATCATTTTCTTTTTTGGGTGAACTGTTTCTGTACACAAGCCTTAAAGACCAGCTACAAGGATGATGCTTTCCTCTAAATTACAAATATTCAAATGCCCCTGTGAGTTGCTCCTGATGCTCCTGTGGGCTTTGTCTGGGCTATTTTCCAACAGAAGCTCCACATAGCCTTTCTCTCTGTGTGTTTATGTTAGTCTGTTAATTCTCTGTGCAATAAATCAAGTACCATAAATAAAACAGTTTAGCAATGAATAAAAGAAGCTACAGTGAGCCAAAAGGCGAGATGCAGGTATTGTGAGTTCTGACCCAGTTAGAGATGACACACTGCAGATCTGAGGTCCTGCAGGCTTTGCCAGTCGTGGACTTAACGTGGAGTGTGACGAGTTGCAATTTACACAGCAAGTGGGTGGAGAGAGAGAGAGAGAGAGAGAGAGAGAGACAGAGAGAGAATGTGTTCATTTTGTCTAAGCAAAGATTAATGAGCTGTCTGATGTTTAAATCACTAGCATGAAGAAATAAGGATCTAAATTTAAAATGAGTTTATTAAATTAGTCGAATGTACTTAAGAGTACTTTTTTATGTTGTATGACTATATATATATATATATATATATATGTGTGTGTGTGTGTGTGTGTGTGTGTGTGTTATTGTATTACAATAAATGTATAAAATACATATCCTACTGTGACGAGTGGGGCGGGGCCGAGAGCCATGGGAACGGAGCAAGGCCGGTGGAGTGATTGGGAAATGAGCGACACCTGGTCCACTCGCCGGTGAGATCAGACGGACACAAAAGAGGAACGACGACAGTGAAGGACGAGAGAGGACCAGGGTCCTGTTTCACCAAGGAGGTTAAAGGCGCAATATGTAATTTTTCTGCTTTAAAAATAGCAGAAATCACTATATCTATGTTATATATATTTTTTAGTTGTGTACTTACATCATCCCGACAGTTTCCACGAACTTTCAAATCCGGAGAAAATTATAGTTTAATTAGAAGATTAGACGGCACGTTTCTTTATTTCCGTTTTGTCGCCCGTCTATGGCGTCATATAAACTTTGACCCCTCTAGTTTATCTAACTTCCTGCGGAACCACCAAATATAAAGGTGAACAGAAACAAAGACGAGACGAAGAAGAAAAAGTAGTAGCCTTGATCGAGACTATTATATCTTATATTTATATTGTTTATATTCGTATTTAAACTTAAATCAATAACTTAGTTATGGATCACGATTATGCTTTGCCTGCACGTTCTGTGAAGCGCAAACGTACGGGTGAAATAAATGACCCGAGATGGTTTTGGGACAAGAGAAGCAACAAGACACTGGTAAATATTGGAGTTGCATTTCCAAGATAGAGTTTTGTGACAAGCTGAAACTACAGAGAGATGCCGAACTCGCTTGCATTCTGATAAACAGGTATGCATCCATTCAGCTAACTGTATCTATCCGTATATTTTGTGAAACGATGATGTCTTGTGTAAAACGCAGACGGACTAGCTCTCATGTAAATCTACATTTGTTCTATATCTAGCTGAATAAAGTAGCTTCAAATGCAGTTCTCTAACTTGTTTGATATCATAGTATAACGTAATTATCATTATTAACGAAAGGCGACCGTGTTTTTTAACATATATTACTACTAGCTAGATGGAATATTGATTTGATAGGGTTCTCATAATTCATATATCTCTCCGTTCGAAAAGACGTGATTGTCAAAATATTAAGTTAGAATGAGTGAAGAATGTGGGAAGTGACAGAGCGCGTGATCCAATGAACAACAACTCCCATGAGCTTTACGCTCTTTCCCGACGTCATCAAAGTACGTCTTATGTTATTATTTTGATTGAGTGACACCTGGTGGCCAAAAATTCCATACTACACGTTTAAGTGAAAACTCAGAGTATGTTAACCCTGAAATGAGGGACACTCTAAATTTTCTGTTTCGGAAGGGAGGTTTGTCAAACCTGAGAAAGCAGGGTAAGTCAAGCCCATTTCTGAAAGAGAGCTAACTTATACTTAGAGTCAGTCACCATGGTGAACCTAACCTGGTCAGGAACAGGTTTTCTTTAGTAAACCCAGAGTTTCTTTCGGTCTTCTCCCCCTTTTTAAATACTTCATTGATGCACGCTGGAAAAATGCTCTTCTTACTAAGTGTTTAAAATATATCACGATTTTCACTGTACATTTTTTACTACATTTTTTGCTACTTGCACTTAGCCTACTGTAAATAGGATCGATCGCTAAGAAAGTATGTTAATTCCACATAGTGTATATAGCCACTGCCATATTTCTCTTACTCTATTGGCAGATCATTTGTAAAATAAGAAAAAATAATAATTAATAATTATTAATATTATACACACACACACACACGCACACATGCACACACACACACACACACACACACACACACACACACACACATATACATGTATATATATATATATATATATATATACATATATATATATATATATATATATATATATATATATATATATATATATATATATATATATATATATTGCTCATGGGATACCAAAAAATTATTAGCTATTAGTTCATTAATCTAACGTTCTGTCAGTTTTCACCTGTGATATTATAACAGTGAGAATAGTTACATTTATAGAGTTCAAGTTTAAACTCAGAGTTGGTTGAACCTCCTTAGTGAAACGGGCCCCAGGACAGGGTTTTGTGTTTGTTTTTCTTTTTGGTTTGTGTGCAACAGTCATCCGCAAGGGGCTGTTGCGCCGTTTTGTGTTTATTTTGGTATTAAGGTCTTTATGTGAATGTCCGCCGGTTCCCTCCTCCTTCTTCCCGTGATTGTGGAGTTTATAAACTGTTACACCTGCTTAATTAAAATCATACTAAGAAAAACATCTGTTTACATAAATAATATTTGAATTTAATTACATTTTCTTATTTTTTTTATTTTATTGCACACACACACTTTTTAAAAAGAAGTGTACAAATTAAAATAAATAAGATAATTAATTTATAATTAATATAAATAAATAGTAAGGTAATTTAAACATAAATGTAAATTAATATCCATCTACATAAATAATCTTTAACATTAATAATCGGAATGTGTAATGTTTCCAATTTATATTATATTAATATATATCATTATATTTTATAATTATCTATATATTAAAATTATGTATATATATATATATATATATATATATATATATATATATATATATATATATATATATGCACACTTTTTAAAATGAATGTAAAAATACAGTATTTAAAAAATAAATAAAAATAAAATAATATCAGAAATAATGTGTGTAGGCATTTGATAATTTCTTATAAACAAACCTTAAACATACATACATGCAATTATTTTTATTAATTCTTATAAATGAAACCTTATAATTCATACTTTATAAAAATTCAGAAATTAGAAATAAAAATTCTGATTACACAATTTTATTTTGAGAACAAGAAACTGTAATACTAAGAAACCCCATCACATCACAATCTGCAATCGTAGTCAAAATTTTTCCCGTCCCTTCAGTCCAAATCCAGCAAGACACATCACATTGCAAAGAAATGCGAGGTACTTGTTTATCCGTTCCTTTGCATGCGAGCAGGTATAACACAGCTTGTCTTCAGTGACAATAGGAAAATAATTGTGTGTATGTGTGGACACACACACACACACAGACAAACACGTGTCTCTGTCAGATCCTGACGCTGCAGCTATCTCCCATTAACTCAAACATACACTTCAGCAGGAGCAAATTACATTTCTACTAACAGTCACACTTAATGTGCTGTTGTATTTGTCTTGAGAATGAGGAGGATGAAGATGTTTCAGGTTATTTAGAATGAGATTATTAACTCAGTAGCACTGCTATCCTGTGCCGTTTTCTATTTGAGATGGTGCAATGAAAGGCCAAGCATTGAGGATGAATATACTTACAAAAGAGCCGATAGGGAGTCGTGTGCCCCAGTTTCTTAATCTGATAGCTGGAGCTCTTGAGGTGCTTTAACTGTGTCGAAATGACAGGTTACTGGTTTCTTTTCTCTTCCTGTAAAGCCGATTTCTCAATTTCTCCCTCTAGCAATCTCACGTGTTTCACCTCTCCTTTAAATACAGTAGCAAACCCAGACTGCACAATGCTATACTGCATATCCCTCACAACACAGTTTCAGCCTTTTCTTTACACCCTGGAGCCATATAGTCCAAACTAGTCTCACATAAAACTTGTTAAAAATCTTTAGATACCATACGTTTGCCATTAAAACAAATCAAACAATACAATCAATACAAACTGGCACATATTCCCAAAATAGATTTCCCTATCTCATAAGCATAAAACACCAGCTCCTACATATTTTACAATTTTGCCAACAAATCAAGACTGGCACTAACACCAAGATTTCAAGGATTCCAGGCCTCTGGTTCCCACTGCTGCAAAGGCACATCAGCAAGATAAGACACACGTGAGTCACCTTCCAAATGACACATGAAAACATTGAACACAATTAACATGAATCTGTTCCCTTGGCTCTGACGATATTCCTGTAAGGTATTGAGCATTTAATTGATTTGTGTGTGTGTGTGTGTTCACTGCACAATAGCCTGAGATCAGTGGCCTGTCTGCAATGTGAACCACAAAGAAAAGCCTTCAGTGAGTTTTTGATAATGCTGAGATGTCTGATACAATGTAGTCAATAAAAATCAAAAGGCGATTCACAGTCAACGCATAAAAGCATTTGTAGTCAAATAAATATTTAGTTAGTAGTGCCTGATAAGAAGCTTGTATTGATTATACAAATCAGTTCAAAAGAATGATTCATTTGTAAATCAGACAACACTTATAATGAAATGACTTAAAATAAAATCAGTGAATGATTTTTGTTAACAATTTCACTACTGCGAATTTCACGATACAATTTTTAAAAATGTTTTTGAAATGATTTATTTATGCATTTACAGTGTTTGGTCAAATTACAGTGAAACTGTAATATTGTAAAATATTATTACAATTTAGAAAAGTGGTTTTATTCTTGCATATATTTTAAATTGTAATTATTTTTTAATGTCAAAGCTGAATTTTTAATGCCACATGATCCATTAGAAAGCATTCTAATATGCTGCTATTTCATTTTATTAATAATGTTGAAAACAGTTGTGGTACATATTTTTTGTGGAAACCATAATATGCTTTTTTTTAGGTTTTTTTTTAGGTTTATGTGATGAATAGAAAGTTAAAAATAGAAATAGAAATAGAAAAAAGAAATAGAAATCTTTTGTAACATTACAAATGCCTCTACTGTCACTTCTGATTAATTTAATGCATCCTTGCAGAATAAATGTATTAATTTCTTCAAAAATTCTTACTGATTCCAAACATTTAAACGATAGTCTATATCAGACAGTTAACCTAAACATGCATAAGCATGTCAAATGTACATTGTTTTTTAGCACAAACATTTAATGAGCACTTGCAAAGTCCCTGCTTTATTTGAAGTTTCGGAGCTCTTAAAACCATAGGCTAAACCTGCCGACTTCCTTAACTTATGATAAAACACACTATCTAGTTTGTATGCCTGTTAAATTCATGCTTTAAAAACTGGAAACACCATGTCTAATGCTGAAATTGTTGATGTGGCATTTACCAAAAATGTATCTCAGAAATCAAGTTCTGATATTTTTCTGTTAGCTGATTCACACAAACTAATAATCACATTTTACTTCGTATGGTTATATATAGTAGACCTCACATACCTCAAATCACTTACATGCTAAAAACACATGCCAAACACACTTCCTGCAGTCCCAAACAGGAATTAACTGTTGCCCATCACAATCTTGACTGAACCTAAACTTGTAGGATGACCTTTCAGTCCAGGTGATTTATAACTCTGAACAACAACAACAAAACTTTTTTTTAATTTTTTTGTACTTTTTTTTTAATCTACATAGGTTAGGAGTTTGATAAATTCACGTGGTCTAAGAAACAGCAGTAGCACAAAAGCAAAATACAAGTCCTCTGTTGAGACCAAATTATACAAAATAAAATGGGAGAGAGTTTCCTGAGAAAAAAAAAAATATATATATATACACGTGAAAGACCCAGGCGTTTAATAAAGCCAATCATGCAAATAAGTGAGCTTCAGTTTGATCAGGGACTTTATCAGAGGGAGATGGAATGCAATTAACACGGCTGTAAAAAGCATCATTTGTCAGAGAGTGAGATGTTGACAGAGGCTGCAGTTGTCAGGGTAACGCAATCAATCATGTTACCATACACACGCACACACCCACACCCACCCACCCACACACACACACACACACACACACACACACACACGCACACACACACACACGCACACACACACACAC
Organism: Carassius auratus; assembly: GCF_003368295.1. NCBI lineage: Eukaryota > Metazoa > Chordata > Actinopteri > Cypriniformes > Cyprinidae > Carassius > Carassius auratus. Next base: position 13,760,399 of record NC_039277.1, on the reverse strand, counting down.
ACACACACACACACTCCTGTCTGTTCTCCACATCTGAAGAGGACTGATCTTCAATCCAGCTGTTCATACAAACATTCAAAGAGACTAATATGTTACAGTACAGCACCGGTTTAAATTAACAGATCTACTGTAAACTCAATCCTAGTGATTGCTGCATATCAGTGCAACATTATTATTCAGGACAAATTTTAAAAAAAGAGAAATCTTCTGACAATTTGTAAACATTTTGAAAGAAAATGTGAGAAGTCTTTTGCCATGCAAAATTCACAGCTGTGACATTACAACCCATTCTCACTCCAAAGGCGTCAAAAACCGAAGCATGGTCAAGCGCCCCTGGCGTCACTTTTATGACGCCAAATGTGCCTCTCGGCGTCGACTATCGAAGCACTACGACCTTCATTGCTTTCAGTGGGAAACTTTTGGCGTCAGAATTCGACACGAGGACATGAGATGTTTATCGCTATGAAATCACGTTCAAGAAGTCTCATTCAGCACACATCGCGCGATACTTGCTATCAGTTCCACAGTTTGGGTGAGTAGTCGTATATACGCTCTTTTAACGCCTTTTATCAAATGTATTCTGTCTTCTTTATTAATCAGATTAGTGCCATATGTTTAATCGCTGTATTATATCGGTCATCCGCGGCTGTCTTTGAGTTTCATTGCGTTTAAATAAATGAACACAGCTGCTAATTAGTGTGATTAAACTCTATCTGTCACGTGACGTGCCATAGACCTTCGATCCGTTTTATATTATTATTAATTTCAGGATCAATGATGTAAGTTGTATTTGTAGTAAAATCATGGTAATCACGACACAATAGTAATAAATGAAATGTGAAGTTAAAACACAGTAAATGGGACATTAGTAACTGTAACTGTAGTTTTACTATGATATATTAATAATCAATACAACAATACAATAATCACCAAACCAGCTATGTTTGTACCACTGTAATGTTAGTGTTTTTATGTGCTTTTATATGACAGATATCACAGTAATCATGTGTTCTGTACCATGCTTTTAATACCTTTTAATGTGAATCCAAAAAAAAAATAAAAAATCAAATTAAAAATAAATAATAAAACATGTATTTTTCCATCTTGCAGTTCATTCATATCAGTATATATATATATATATATATATATATATATATATATATATATATATATATATATATATATATATATATATAAATATTTTGCTCACAGATCATTATTAACATTCTGTATATAATTCAATTTTATTTTCTCTCCCCTTTTTTATTATTTATATTTTTAGCTGAAAAGACGTAAAGGCAGTCAGCCCAGTGGTGTTTCTGGAGAGGGATTCCTTCAGAAATGGAGAAGACAGAAAGCTGCGGAGGCAGATATTTGCAGCAGTAAGTCTGTGATAGTTTGTCTCTTTTATCAAAAATTCCTGCTGTTATAATTTGTACAGCATTTGTTGTTTCTTAAACTGTTGCACTGTCCAAATACCCACACTTGCCATCTTTTCACTTGACCACTTGATTACTTATTTGAAGTCTTTCCTGTATTTGGCCTAGTGTTCGAGTGAGCATGATGACCACGAGTGTGTGTCGAACTTTTCATGACCTGATGACTGTGTTTCCCAATCCTGATCCTGGAGAACCCCAGCACTGCACGGTTTTGGTGTCTCTCTAATCTGACTTGGAGTCTTCACTGATGAGCTGATGAGTTGAATCAGGTGTGTTTGATCAGGGAGACATCTCAAATGTGCAGTGTTGGGGTTCTCCAGGACCAGGATTGGGAGCCACTGCCTTATGGGACACTTATGTGTTTAAAGAGATTTTTAATATCTAATTATCAATATTTCACATACTGTACATTGGACAGCTTTCCATGACCTCTTGTGAGATCTCGGCAAAAAGTCTGACGATTTATTCCAAAACATGATGCATGATGGGATACACTAAGCTTTGTATAGTGCTCCGTAGCAGTATTGGAGAGGTTTAGTGTGTGTTAAGGACGCTGTGCTTTGGCATTATTAAGACCGGGGACAGTCTTGTGCACACACTGTCACGTACACACACTCTCAAGTGGCCAAGACTGCAAGTTTGGGTATCTGGACAGGGTCAAAGTCTTAAAAATGATCCCTAAACACATCACAGTCTTAATAATCCAGTTTAACACTTGTATGATATTGTACAAGCCCCAGGACTGTCTCATCTGACACTATCAAAGAATTCATATGACTATAGCTTGTTATTAATTACTTGCTTTCAATAATGGATTCATTTAACATTTAATTATACAGCATCTTTACAGAGGTGTAATGTACAAGCTGAACGTAATTTTATAATATGTCCTTCCTTCTGTCTTACAGGATTTTTTCCAGATAATGCTGTTTTTCTTTTTCAGGTCTAAAATATCGAGCTCAACAGCTATTTTAAGAGCCAACCCTCACAAACCTTCCTAAAACCTAAAAGAGCTATTACTGAGTCTCAGCGAATCTTGCCATGATCAGCTCTTCCCAGGTACATTTGTTTACTCCAAAAATGCTCTGGTCTGAATCTTACTTTAAATTAACTTAATTATGTTTAATGAGCAATATTAATTGCACAGAGAGTAAGTAGAGATTATCTTGTTTCACAGAAGAGAAGGAAGAACAAGGATATGATTTGCTCAGGATGAGGAATGAAGATGGCCATCTTGTGCTCAAACAAACAGAAGTCCTCTGGTATGTGTGTGTTGAAGCAATGTTATACAACATTTTATGATGATCTCTCACAGAATTGGTCATGTCAGCCTTGATTTCGTTTTATACTATTACAATTACAGCATGTTAGCAAAGTGTGACTGGACATTTTTAATATTATGTTTTTAAAAACACACCACCTGTTTTATTAGCAGACAAGTGTCATGAAATTGGTTTAGTTGATATAAACACCAATTGACATTATTTCATTGTTTTGTAAATGTTATGTTATTAATTGTGAATTGATAGTTGATTGGTTTGAAGCCAGGCATTACACTGCACAGACTAAAACACATTTGTGAGAGAAGTCAGGAACTTTGGAGAAAGATTCTAGAGGAAAAAAACACATTTACTGCAACAACAGATGAATTCTAGAGTCTCTGAGAACTACACATGCTAATGTCTCATGAGCAAGACCTTTGCTTCTGTAACTTTTTCTTAATTCTTGCAGAATGACATATTTATTGCAGTATTTTTATTTGTACAGATGATCTCATCAGCCAAATGAGGGGTTTTGACCAAGTGATGCTCTTGAAAGGAGTGAAAGAAGAGGATGTGGTAAATTCTCTTCAGAGAAAAGCTTCTCAAAAGATCTTAAAACAGCTTGAAGAATGGTAAGTGTACAGTACTACAAGGGTCATAGTTGGTCACCCTGCTAAAACCACACAGAACATAAGCTGCGCTCTCTGTCCATTAAACAACTTCTTCTGCATTGTTTGTTTCACTTTGACCAGGTCTGGGATCTTAGGACTGAGAGATCATCTGGCTGAGAACAAGCTACACCTCATCAGTGCTGGACATCAACCACAAACTGTTTCCAGACACGAGAGAAGAAGATCACGATGGGGAGATGAAACCAGTTTAGATGTGATGATGGGAATCATTATTTTCTGAAACAGTATCACATGTCTTATATGTATCACATGATCTGTATCACAGTTGACTGGATGGGACTGTGTGACTTTTAAGGACATTTCATCACTCATCTGTGTGAACTGATTTATATATGAGGTTAATGTATCTTTGATGATAATTATTTTCATTGAATCTTATTTGTCTTGATGCTACTTTATCAACTTTATAGTCTATGCTTCAATAAAATGAAAATGGTGAATATTGTGTTCTGAAGATTCTTGGTAAATACATCATTTTACTAGGTAGGCTCATATGTGTTTATTTTAGACTTGGAAAAACGACATATTAATTATTGGGATTATTTTTTTATTTAAGACATGAACATTTTTGATCGGATTAATAACATCTGGGACATCGGTACACCAGAAAGTAATTTTTTTATATTTTAGTAACAAATATGCAAATTTTTTGTGAAATACAGGGAGTTACAAGATTAATTATTCTGCATTACAAGATGGTGCCATGGGCTTTATTGTTACAAACACTTGAGGGATAACTGAGAATGTAGCGGGAATGATCAACGTGGATCTTGTACTGCATTAAAACCAAGAGCACACACATTACTGATGTCCAGCACATGAGGAGCAAGATACGGGGGTGAGGAGGACATTTTTACACTGATTTCGGCTAATTAGTTATATGTAATGCTAATATATATATATATATATATAAATTAATATTCTTAGCACTGCATGAATTTGTCCTTGTGTAATAGTGAAGTATCACAATGTGTATACATTGTCCTTGATTACTGCTTTACAGTGGGGAATAGATAATGGCAAGTTGTTGCAGGTTCATCCATTATATTTCTTGCCATTTACTTCAAAAATCAAAGAAATAATCTATTATTTTCATTATTAAATCATTTCTTTATAATTTTTCCATGTTTCATCAGATGGCCTCACAATGTCCTGTCAAAAGGTATAATAGCCATGATGAATAGAATAGAAAACAGAGGACTGTGAAAACTGTCAGATATAAATGTGACTCAGCTCAGTTTGTTGTTCATGATGAGGAGAATACATATATGTAGGTTTTACTGCCCTGCTACCCCCAGGGGCCCAGTAGCACCCCCCGGAAGAGCCCAAAACTGTACATTTCAAATGGCTGTAAATCAGAGTCCAATTAACATATCAAAGAGAAAATGGGCAGGATTATTACTTATGCTATGCTGATAAAATAATGTTGAGCTCAGTTTTCAGAAATAAGTGGAAAGCTGGCATAAAAGCATTTTAAATATTGCTCACTGTAAAATACCACATTTCAGCCTGCCTCTCAAATATATCATAGAGGTTTGCACAATAAACATATTTAGATATCCAGTTTACCTTAAAATAAATAATTTATTTAGTTTCGTTAATAAAAAGTTTTAAACTACATTACCCACAAGCCTCCGTCGTTCTATCTATAGAAAGGCAACACTAGGGATTAGGATCTCGCTAAAGATGTCATTTTTCTCAAGATAGCAACACTTCATTGTTGACTTAATATATTACTAATGTGATGATAGGAGCAAAACATACTTTTTAACATGATGCGCTGTTTAATATGGGTTAAAAGATAGTCCAACCACAGACTGTCCTGAAAAGTCATAGCCAATGGCATCTAAGCTGAGCAGCAGCGTCACACTTCCTTATCCATGTATGACAGATGTCTTTCGTTTTTCGGCTGAAGGGATAGATTCGGTTAACAATAGATTAAGCTTGCTACTTATTAGATTCTGTTTTATTAACGTCTTCACCTTCCTCCGTTGTTCAGCTTGACAAAAATTGGGCAATATTGATGTGCACATGCCCAGCAGTCGCAGTTGTATCCAACAGATAGATTCCTCTCATTAAATATAAGACACATTTTTAAGATTTGTAAAAAAAATTTTTGACCAAAGACAAATATATTTACTAATCAAATGACGTGCTTCTAAAATTTACATTGTATATTACATTGTGTTTTAAAGTTAAAATTGTTCACATTTGTGTTTCTGTGATTTACCATTCTCTACCATTTGAACCCTAGGAATAAAAACAGAAATTATAAATTAATGAATGAATGAATGAACAAATAAATACATAAAGCATAATAAACATGCATATTTTTGTAAGGATCTTCCATTATTTATTGATATGTCAAACTCATTTAAAGACAACATGCCCAAATTACTACACTGCATCCTCTGTCACCAAGCTCGTTTTTGCCACCATAAAGAATAAAAAGGCAGTTATGTTGTAAACATTAACTATTTTCAGTATGCAAATGAAAATGCTTTTATTAAAAAACAAAACAGTAAATACAGTATGTCTTTCAGAGAACACTGGAAAAAGATCAATTTTATTAAAAAAATTAAATTGACCAAAATGTTATACAACACAATGTAAATGTTTCAAACTCACAAAAAAACACCATGAAGACATGCATGTCAAGTGTGCAATATCATCTATAAAACTCAATCAGCACAGCATCAAATAAACACTGATTGTCTGAACAATGGAAGACAGAGAAAGTGTTCAGGAAAACAAACACCTGCTAGCTTTGACAATAACATCATGAATTCACTTCATGACTGGAGCTAGGGGATGACTGTGTATGAATATCTCCTTTACTAAAACTCTTAATTAAAGTCTAAAAAGTTCACTGTATGAAGCTTGAAAGAGAGAACAAAATGCTTTATCAATACGAAAAATACTATTTTTAACTATTGTTTTCATCACTGGTTCTGTAATGTATTCATTATGAGCTTATAAATAAAACAAAGTTACATCTTCTGCAAAAATCAAACCACTGCAAAGTCTAATCACTGATCCAGGGACCATTTCTGTGTGTGTGGGGGATAAAGAGTTAACGAGGTGAGTCCTTGTGCATGATGGAGAACTGCAGTGTTATCCTCAAACAATCCTGTAAAACAGAAATATTACATTACATTCAACTTATACATTACACTGTGTTTTGTTTAGACCATAAAAGCAGCCTCTGTAAAGATGCTGTAAAATTAAATGTTAAATGAATCCATTATTGAAAGCAAGTAATTAATAACAAGCTATAGTCATATGAATTCTTTTGATAGTGTCAGATGAGACCGTCCTGGGGCTTGTACAATATCATACAAGTGTTAAACTGGATTATTAAGACTGTGATGTGTTTAGTACAGTATGTGAAATATTGATAATTAGATATTAAAAATCTCTTTAAACACATAAGTGTCCCATAAGGCAGTGGCTCCCAATCCTGGTCCTGGAGAACCCCAACACTGCACATTTGAGATGTCTCCCTGATCAAACACACCTGATTCAACTCATCAGCTCATCAGTGAAGACTCCAAGGCAGATTAGAGAGACACCAAAACCGTGCAGTGCTGGGGTTCTCCAGGATCAGGATTGGGAAACACAGTCATCAGGTCATGAAAAGTTCGACACACACTCGTGGTCATCATGCTCACTCGAACACTAGGCCAAATACAGGAAAGACTTCAAATAAGTAATCAAGTGGTCAAGTGAAAAGATGGCAAGTGTGGGTATTTGGACAGTGCAACAGTTTAAGAAACAACAAATGCTGTACAAATTATAACAGCAGGAATTTTTGATAAAAGAGACAAACTATCACAGACTTACTGCTGCAAATATCTGCCTCCGCAGCTTTCTGTCTTCTCCATTTCTGAAGGAATCCCTCTCCAGAAACACCACTGGGCTGACTGCCTTTACGTCTTTTCAGCTAAAAATATAAATAATAAAAAAGGGGAGAGAAAATAAAATTGAATTATATACAGAATGTTAATAATGATCTGTGAGCAAAATATTTATATATATATATATATATATATATATATATATATAAACTGATATGAATGAACTGCAAGATGGAAAAATACATGTTTTATTATTTATTTTTAATTTGATTTTTTTTTTTTGGATTCACATTAAAAGGTATTAAAAGCATGGTACAGAACACATGATTACTGTGATATCTGTCATATAAAAGCACATAAAAACACTAACATTACAGTGATACAAACATAGCTGGTTTGGTGATTATTGTATTGTTGTATTGATTATTAATATATCATAGTAAAACTACAGTTACAGTTACTAATGTCCCATTTACTGTGTTTTAACTTCACATTTCATTTATTACTATTGTGTCGTGATTACCATGATTTTACTACAAATACAACTTACATCATTGATCCTGAAATTAATAATAATATAAAACGGATCGAAGGTCTATGGCACGTCACGTGACAGATAGAGTTTAATCACACTAATTAGCAGCTGTGTTCATTTATTTAAACGCAATGAAACTCAAAGACAGCCGCGGATGACCGATATAATACAGCGATTAAACATATGGCACTAATCTGATTAATAAAGAAGACAGAATACATTTGATAAAAGGCATTAAAAGAGCGTATATACGACTACTCACCCAAACTGTGGAACTGATAGCAAGTATCGCGCGATGTGTGCTGAATGAGACTTCTTGAACGTGATTTCATAGCGATAAACATCTCATGTCCTCGTGTCGAATTCTGACGCCAAAAGTTTCCCACTGAAAGCAATGAAGGTCGTAGTGCTTCGATAGTCGACGCCGAGAGGCACATTTGGCGTCATAAAAGTGACGCTAGGGGCGCTTGACCATGCTTCGGTTTTTGACGCCTTTGGAGTGAGAATGGGTTGGACATTATGCTGTTTATCTGTTTATTATAATATATACATACACACACACACACACACACATATTTATTTTATATATATATATATATATATATATATATATATATATATCTTTTTTTTTTTTTTACACCATGACACAATGCTCTTGTGGTCGTTTACTGTATAAAAAAATATATATATATTACAATTATCTTAACAGCGCATCAATATTACTCACACAGATTTATAAAGCATTATGAATGCATTAGTTCCCAACTGATTGCACTGTATTTAATGTAAAATAATTTCTATTTTTATACGTCTTAAATTATGTTTAAGTAAATTTTTAAATCCTTTTCAAAGTTTTTAAATTCCCTGTTTTAATTTTGTGATTATTGTTTTCATGATCATTTAACTTTTTGATGTAAAGCACTTTGAATTAACATTGTGTATGAAATGTGCTATATAAATAAACTTGCCGTGCTTTGCATTGCATTAAACCGTATTATACAGTATATACAATAATTCATTTTTTTAATATAAACATTTTTACATAACATGACTAACTCCCCAGCAGTTTGAGGTTTAATTTTTGCATCCCATCCCAGTGATTATTAGCTGCTCATAGGAAACTCATGAGTCGAAGAACACACATCTGCCGGAGAGCAAATCTGGATGAAATATTCAAACAAGCTTGACCCTTAAAGGGAACATGAGCTGTACGTTATTATTACTATTATAATTTTATAATGCTCTCTGGGTTTACTTATAAAGTTAGTGTTGTTTCTCAATAAAAAAAAATCATCATAATTTATAAGTAAGAGGCTATTTTGGATCTTGTTTTTGAGAATCTCTGAAGAACAGTTGTTTTTATAGTTGAGTACATTCAAGACCACTGTAAAACATTGTCCTGTAAATTAACGGTAATATACTGGCAGCAGGTTTTCCAGCAGTGTACTGTAAATGCCCACTGCTATGATTGGCTAACAGTTTTGCTTATTAAAATGACAGATGGACACTTCTGTGACGTACTCTGAAAACAACATGGATCATATGGGCTAAAAACATAAATACTCAGTATATATCAAACGTTCTGGACAGACATTGCAATAGTGGTAAAAGCACATTTACTCACATTTATGTGTTGCGACATTACTGTTGTATCCACTCTAATCAGACTCAGCACTGCATCATCATTTACTTTCAGTCTTTCTGAAAAGACTGGCTCATTCTGTCTTGTTTTAAAATGAATCTGTAGCAAAGTAAAGCAAACAAACAAAGAGTGTTTCACTGATGCGATCTGGAGCTCTTTACTAATTTCACCCGTGTTTACACCAGACGCGAGTGGTGCAACATGACCATAGACAGCAGAACGGCATAGATTGACATGATATATCTCTGAAAGTAAACCAATGTCCCATTCTGTGTCTGACATACTAGCATTCACACCACTGACCTGAAAGAGAAATTGATCTGCGAGATGATGCATAACATCCTCTCTATATATATTAGGATCACAAGAAAGCAATTCAAAGACTTTTCTCACAACTTACACTGCGCAGTGTCTTGTAATTTTGCAAGGTCATCTGTATGGTTCTGTTGATGAAGTATTTATTGTGTTTGCTTCTCTCTAGTATTTCCTCTCCTCCTACTACAAGCATGTATCAGTGGGCGGGGCTAAAGAGATCTTCTCTTGCGGAGGTGGTGCTTTGCCACACTATTACATCATAAAGTGGAACATTCCAAAACGAGTCGCTTTCTAAGCTTGGTTTCAATAAAAGTTGTTTTTAAATCAACAAGAACGTTTTGAGTTTTGAAACATACAGGATGTTTTTATACTGCATTGACTTATCTCAGACGATCAAGGGAAATATGACTTCTCAGTTCATGACCCCTTTAAAATGATTAACTTCTCAGCTGTGAAACGAACGATTGAAAACAGAAGCTCCATTTGTCTGATATCTCTTCATTATGGATGAGAGGCACCATAAATCAAAGACATTAAATATTCAAGACTGAGTACAAGAGAGAGTGATAGAGAGAGTGATGAAGAAGGGTTCGAGACAAATGAAAGATAAATGGACAGATGAAAGCTTGCGACAGTAAGTGTGAGAGCATGTGTCCTTGCTATTGTGATCAGTTCATTAAACTCCCGGAATATATATATATATATATATATATATATATATATATATTTATGCTGTAAACTGAATCCTATAATGTCAAATCATGTGCTAAATTAGATTCTATTTACTTTTTATAACACTGCTTACTGGGAAACGAGTTTCATTTACAGTGAGGAGCTGATGACAATAAACCAAAACAGCTTTATGGGCTAAAATTAAAACACATTAACCTGCTACAGCCTTCTTTTAGATTGCATCCCCCCCCCACCTCCCCCCCCCCCTGTAGCTCAACATGGCAGTAGAAATGGCAAGGTCATGTGATCGATTTCTGGAGAAAGCAGATACTGATAAAATTGATTTTAATTCATGGTAAGCTTTGGATAAAAGGACATTGCAAATGCAATGTAAATAAATCGATTTCTGCTCTGACACATACACATTACAAGGTGCAGAATCTCTGCCAGTGGCCCGCAGTGTGTTTTCTGTTAAATGGATATTTGATGACCAGGTTTATTTGCAAATAATCTTTGTGCACCTCTATCTCTTCTGGAGTCAGTGGAGAGACGAAGTGTGATAACACCCTGTCAATTATGCTCAGGTTTTAATTGCTCCAGGGGGAAGTTTCCATCCCCTCGTGACTGCTGGCTGGACCGCCATCCCCATCAGAGTAAACAGGAACAGACGGCTACGAGCATCTCGGGACATCCGGACAATACTTCCCCATGTCAACTAGACACAGTAGTCTGCATACAAAATGACTGATGATTTTCAACAAAGACAAAGCAAGTGAATGGTTTTGTCCAGCTTTATTTTTTGTACATTATCATTTTTTTTTTAAATAAAATGCATATTACAATTTATAATTTTTTGTATAAAAAATAAAATAAATAACAAATGAATAACAATAAATAAAGTTAAAGCAAGTGGTCTTATATATATATATATATATATATATATATATATATATATATATATATATATATATATATATATATATATACACACACACACACACAAATATTTGTGTGTAGTTCAAATGAACAAACAAAAAGCAAAGCACAAAAATAAATGTAAATAAATACATACATGCATAAATAATACATCGACAAAACAGCCCACTTGCTTTGTCTTTGTTATTCATTATTATTTATTATTAAATATTATCTATAACTGTTTATAACAATTTCTAAATATTTCAAAGAAACCGTAAGTTGAACTTTCCCATGCAAGAATCGGCATATTAGAAAAACGAAATAAATAAATAAATACGTAAATAGGTAAATAAAGAAAAACAGCCCACTTGCTTTGTCTTTGTTATTTATTATTATTTCTAATTTGTTCTTAAATACTGTTCATCATTTATTATAACAAATGACTTCTAAATATTTGAAATAAAATTTGAGTTGAACTTTCCCATGAAAAACTGGCCACCGTGAAAGTTGTGGTCATTTACTGCACAAAAATAAATATATATATAAAAAAAATTGTAAGTAAACAAATAAATGTGTGCACGAGTGTGTGTAGTTTCATTCAAAAATAGACAGTCAACAATCTATATGACTGAATCAAACTGACTACATTATATTAGAATCAGCAAAATGTTAAGATCAGAACCAAAGGTCAAGGTAGAAACTTTTAATTAAAAATGTTTCAAAAACATACATTCTTCAGTTCTGAACTGCACATGATGAAAAGGATACAAAAATGGGGTATTAACCACATGACCCTCCATCTCTCTCTCTCTCTCGCTCTCTCTCTCTCTTTCACTCTCAGGGTTAGTACGTAATGGTTTTTCTGTCAGCTGCTCCACCTGAACAATGTGCACAGAATGTTACCGTGGAGACCGACAATTACTCCATTACGCTTTTGTGGAGTTGACATTGTTCTTTTAGCTCTCTACATCTTCCCTTGAAAAGCCATGTTTGCCTTCATGCAAAGTTTCCAAGAACCTGCAGTACATAAATCATAAAATCACACATCCTTTGGCTTATGCTGTCGGACACTGCAATATGCATCTTAGTAATTTAAGCGAACAATGCCAATTTTGATGTGCTCGAATTTTACCTCTCGTCCCAACTGCAGCTGCTGCTATCTGAGATAATTAGCCCCTGGCTATGGTTTAATTGCCTGTCAGCACATGCAGTAAAATGCAGGTTAAACGCCCAGGTGCCAAAAGGCTGTGTTTCCTCTGTGGCTGCCGCCCGCAGTGCTGTGATGCACAAGACAGCTTGTGCTTGTGCACCAGACAGACAGACGGACAGCATAGAGAGCGAGATGCTCTTTTGCAGAATACAGCTGTCCTGAAGCTTGCAAATTTGCAAAAGTCGGGTTGTCATGTCTGATACACCCACTTTCTACCCAGAACACCCCCCCACACACACATACCTCCCCATCTCCACCTCTCTCGGGCAAAACTGTGATTCTTTCTCTTTCCTTGACAGCTGTTCTTTTTCCGGCTATGTACTGAACAGAAAAGAGCTTTTAGCTATTTCAGAGACGTGTTTATGTTGTGGTTTGCATTCTATCTGACTCTTTACTACAAGACGTATCGGTCTCTTTAGGTGTGATGTGACGGGCGAGGGGAAGGTGAGTTGGTTACTGTGGCAACCAGCGGAGTGATTCGTAGGCTGTGACATTAGCGGGTGGAGACGGGGGGGTAGGGGGCGGTGGGATTGCTGGAGGCAGATCAGAGCAGTGTGTGACTGGGCTACAGCACCAAGACATTCTCCCTGTCTCTTGCTGGATGGAATAAGAGAGAAAATTATCCCTTTTTAGGGTCCTGCCTCTGAGGACGTCAAGCCTCCAGCCTTACAAGCCTCTGTGTCTTACTCAAAACTGATGTGACTGAACATACAGAGTCAAATTTTGCATTATACATGTTATAGATGGAGCTCTTTTGATGGACTTAGCTGTTTGAAATCGGACGGAACAGGCCTGTGGGCTACAAGAAGCCCTTGGCATGTTTTTTTGCCACATTTAGATGGCACTATGGGGGAGATTTAAAATAAAAAAGATGACTGCAATGATTTAATTAGTAGTGGCTGTTAAGGCAAACATCACTATCACTGTATACATATTACCCAGCTAACAGAGAACATTCTGGCAGGGCTTTTTACAAAATTATAAACAACATTCTTCCAGTGATGATAATAGAATGTTCGTTCTCTCAAACACTGGAGTCACATATTAAGAAATAGTTCATCCAAGAATGATTTGGTTTTTGTTGGGAATTAATTCTCCAGAACCATAATTGTGCAAAAGATCAGAATTTTTTTTTTATGAATCATAAACAATACTTGCATGCATGCTAAGGAGGCATAAGGCTACTCTCCAGACTTTTGGTGAATAATGACTTAATCATATGACTTGATTTTATATTTTATGACATGATTTTTGTCGTATGTTTTGTGATATAGCATGTGAGCCATATGGGCCACTTTTATAACAATATGATGATACTTTTGAAGTTTGAAAGCTCAGCACATTATTCTAATTCTTTTCTTTTCTTTTTTTCCTGAAAGCCTTACAGGTTTAGAACAAATGTACGAACTAATAAATGATGACAAAATGTTTATTTTTTGGTAAACTATTCCATTAAAGAAATGTTCTGTCCTTAATATCTATATGAATGTGTCCTGTATAAATATTCTAGTAAATATTTGATATTATTTAAAGTTACTACTTAAACTACACAATTTGCCCTGTTTTTATAGTACACTGAAAATACACAAATTAAAAATTACAAAACTAAAAAAAAAAATAAAAAAAAAATAGCACATTGATAATAGTAACATAAATAAATAGAGCTGAGCTCCGAGTGTCATTTATCCTGCTTGTATACTCACAAACACTGATGAGAGGAACAATTTATACCTCTCTGGTTTGAACTGTTAGTCAACAGGAGTTTCTCACAGGTGTCTGCGATATATCAATGAACTAGTAACATCTCCCAAAGATCAATGTAAGAAGCAGACGTCGAATGATCAGAACAGTTCTCCACATTATGCAGAGCAAACTGACAGATCTTTGATCACGGCAACAGACGCCAGAAAAAAGAAGCTCCCCTGTTCCTCTCCGCATCCTCTTTCATGTCTGGTGAGGTTCTGGTGCTCTGGGCATATGGTGCCTGGATCTCCTGTGATGACAAGTGACAGGTTAACAGAGGCCCCCACGTGGGGGGTGGGGGGAGAAGGTGGGCTGTGAGTTTGCTAAACACTCCCATCTGTTCATATCCTGAGGCGCTACTGTATCATCTTATGCAGATGAACTTGTACGGGAGGCACGTTAGCACACATACAGCGGAGTTAGGAAAGCAGCTACTAGGTTCAGAATCTTCCTGCGAGCAAACATCGTTTTGTGAATTAAATCAATTTTAGGATATAGATGTAATCCTGCTGACCCAGTTTTACTCATTAACCACAGCTAGGCTGGAGGCTGTGCCAAAAACCTAAGTAGCACTTGACAAGAGTTTTGTAGAACTAGCAGAGTTTCCTAAAAAGTTTAAGAAAGAGCTGACTTTCAGTTAGCTTTAGCAACAATGCTAATAACTCACTGTTGGTAGCAGTGAAAAACAGTAGTTAAAGGGAGTGTTTTGTTTTTACACTGGAGTTGCGTATATGTCCAAGATCTTCGATACCGATTAAATGTTACTTACAGTATATAAACAGGATAAATTCAGTTCAGTTAATCCTTGCTAGAGATTTAGATATTATTGAGGATGCTTTTTTTTAAGCAGATGTCTTATGCTGTGGAAAATCTGCAAAACAAAATAGTCAGATTAGAGGATTGAGAACATTGAAACACATGTTATTTTACGATCGGCTGATACACAGAGAGCTTGATCTCTATAATCCTATAGTATGTACCTAAATACATGTATTAAATTTGCTTTGGCTCAGAAACAAGTTTAAAATAAACCTAAGAAGCTTTGGCAGACACAAAAATTGCCGTATTAAAAAAAAAAAAAAATCCTCAAATCCATGTAAAACTGATGTAATTACTCCACTAATATTCTCCGTAAGTTATGACTGCGTGGGTTAACTGAGGATGATGATGATGATGATTATAAGAGTATTTTGTCCTGATTGGGCTGATTACTCTCACAAACTGATGGTTTAAAGAGTTTAAAGATGAACCACGGCGCTCATGAACACAGTCAAAGATGTTGTGGGCTCTGAAGAGTCGATCTCAGAGGATGTCAGACCCCAGTCCCTCATTAGGTGCCAATTAGACATTAACAGCCTGACTCACTGCAATGGAGAGAAGTGATCTGTCTCTACATTTTTTAAATATGCATATTCACAATGACCACAAACTTCTTCGATATAACCTAGTTGTTGTTTTAGACTGTAAACTCTTAAAAATATACTGTCTAAATAGGGGTTTTCGCAGCATAAAAGAACCACGTCAAGGAACATTTCTTAAAAGAACCACTTTTTTCTTAGATTGAAAACGACACTGAACAAAATTATAAACGCAACACTTTTGTTTTTGCTCCCATTTTACATGAGCTGAACTCAGGGGCGATTCTAAGATTTTGATTTTAGGGGGGCTCAGCCCCCAATAAGGGTATGATTAAAAAATATTATTTTACTATTAGGGTAGGGTTGTATACTACTAACCTTATTGCAATCCACTATTCCATTGTATTCCCTGTATTTCATATATGGGAGTAGGAGTACTGACTGAGCCATATATAACACTGTAAAAAAAACTAATACAGTTTTTTACATGTGACCAGTCACTGGAAAATTTTGAATTGGGAATGTAGATTTTTACAATAAAGACTTCCTGATTCAGTATTAGGACATTCATGTTTATCCTTTGATGATACCACTGCTTTTTCTTATGAAATGTACGTGGAAATTGGCAGAAAATTAAAACAACATAAGGGTTCAATGACTGCAATGAATCTTGGGAACACAGTGGTATTGTGTGTGTGTGTGTGAGGCTGTCTGTTCTATTCTCACCTGACTGTTGCTCATTTGCAGACCTACTCCCGCACGACAAAAAAAATGTTGTATATCCATCTACAATGAAATATAAATTATTATATTTTATTATCATTATTATTATTATTATTATTAATTTTTAGCTTTTTAGCCTTTATAATCAACAATACGGTTGGTTATACATCAAGTCAGCCCCTGAACATTTATTTCATTTCAAATCATTTAACTAACCAGCTAATATTCATTAAGAATATAGACAAAACATGTATTAATGTAATTGTCTATTGGCAATATGTTTAATCTGTTCTATATTTATTTATATTTATTAAAAATAACATCATTATCAATTTGCCACTTCTATAAATCAATTACTTAAAAAAAAAAAAAATCACAGATCCCTTTAGCCTACTCTTACTCTAATATATGTATCATGATACACTAATGATTAATTATTACTTAATACAAAATTATGTTTAATAATAGAAAACAAAATAACTCCACATGATGTTTCTCTCTCTGTGCCATTTAGTACTTTCAGACAATGATGTGTGTCGTTAATAATTTATTTTGCATGGCTGCATAATGTAATGCCGAAATACACAATAATATGTTTTCAATTTCAAAAAGTAAATTAAAATAAATCATGATCGTTTTCTAAAGTATGTTTTCATGGGTGTTAATCGCTTCATTTTTGTTGGAAGAAAAAAAAAATCTGTCACACTGTGATAAAGGCTGAAAGTGAACGCAGCGAAGACGTACTGGTATTGGATGCGAGAACACACACACCACACGCACACACGCACGCACACACACGCGCACACACACACACACACACCTTGTACTCTCTGATGTTCGCTCTGCTCGGCGCCCCTGTGGATTGAAAAACGCGCTGAATCCATGCAGACTCAGATAAGGGGAGGAGCCAGAACTTGATGCAGCTTGCCACCGTCTCAAATGAGATTTTAAAGGGGACTGAAGCGATCACTAATTAATTAATCAAATAATTTTTAGGGGGGCTGGGCATAAGTTTAGGGGGGCTGAAGCCCCCCTAAAAAGGGCCTAGCGACGCCCCTGGCTGAACTCAAAGATCTATGACAGTTTCAATTCTGACATTCAATTCACAGGCAACAGCTCTGGTGGACATTCCTGCAGTCAGCATGCCAATTGCACATTCCCTTAAAACTTGCAACATCTGTACCTATGTGCTTTTTGATAAAACTGCACATTTTAGAGTGACCTGCTATTGTGGCCAGCCTAATGCACATCTGTGCAATAATCATGCTGTCTAATCAGCATCTTGATATGCCACACCTGTGAGGTGGACGGATTATCTCGGCAAAGAGAAGAAGTGCTCACTAACACAGATTTAGACAGATTCGTGAACAATATTTGAGAGAAATAGGCCTTTTGTGTACAAAGAAAAAGTCTTAAATCTTTAAGTTCAGTTCAATAAAAATGGGGGCAAAAACTAAAGTGTTGTGTTCATATTTTTTTTTCATATCTAAATATCCCTTTTCCACTGTAAAGAATGTTTTGTGCATCGGAAAGGTTCTTCAACCACTTCAGCTCAGATGAGAATCCCAACTGGCCACCAAAGACCAAATATTTGTTCTTAAGCTTTAATTCATTTGTTTTTGTCTCTGCGTTAATTCTGTTCATCTCCATATGCCAGCCGGATTACTGCACACCAACAGTCTGGAAGTGGACACTTTAATTACTCTGTGTGGCCCCTGCCTGTGTGGAACTGGATCGCAGCCCAGGGGTCCATTTTTCAACCTACTTATAGTACAAATGGCATTAACATTACAGAGAGGAACTATACGCAGTGCCATCTTCATCTCCAAAGACAGAGCAAGGATAAAACGAAAGCTGATTTTAAATGATTGCAGATTAGAAAGATTTCCTTCATTTTAAACTAAACCGTGCACATTCTCTTATTCAAGACTGTTAATGATTTGAGCTGAAATGAGCTTTTCCCCGTTATTTCCTCAACACTGTAATGAAACAAAGTCACAAAAACAATGTATTATTTTTTAAACATATTAAAATGTATCTTCTAATTCAATATGCACATATGTTTATACAAGTCTGCATTAATTGAGTTTATTTAATGTTTTATTATGCTTTATTTGGAGAATATCAGCTTAATTCTTCAAACAGCAGACTTATGCTCATTTCAACAGACTACAGAAATCGTTTGTTCATCAGTCTGTCAAATTATTTAATCAAAGGTGGGGAGGAAAGTAGGCCTCACTGTTTCCAGAATTGTGGAAGTGCTCACTTGTGATTTGTACTGTAGCTAATGTATGTATTTTGTATGTGTTGTTGTTCTTAATGTTAGTGTTTATTTAGCTGTTGTTTAGTGTGTATTGAATGCCTTGGGATGCAAGGCAAATTTTGGATGAAATTCGAACAATAAAAGTGAAACTGAAATAGTATAACAATAAATACAATACATAATTATAATATTTTTTAAAACAATAGAGTGTTACAATAGGAATAATGAAAATGACAAAAATTGAGGGCGGTAGCTTTGTACACAGTATGACTTCCCGGCACACATCCTTATTTGTGCAATGTCTTCCCTTTTCCTCTAAATCTTGTATCTCAAGGGTCAGCATACTGAGGTCACCCCTCCCCCACAATCACCCGACTTCCACTCATCTGTCCATCTAATCTGCCGAGACCCATCTGCTCAGTGCACCCCACACAGAAGAGCAGAGGACAGCCATGACAACAACAACACAAGCTGTTTGAAGAGTGCGACGATCACTCGCCAGTGTTTGCCCAGTGTCTAGATGCTGACTCGCTCAAAATCTAACCTCAACATGAGGGTGCAGTCACATGCACAATTTATACGTCACAACATACGTTCTAAATGTCAAAGTGTCAAAAACGACATATTTCAAACTTAAAGTTCCATATACACCAAATATATATTTTAATTGAATTTTATATACATTTTATTTTTTTATTACTTAATAATATCTATTAAATCAATGAATTAAATTGAAAAAAATACTTAATAAATATGTAATGTAAATCGATAAAAATGGATCAGTCTACGATGACTGCCCTGCCCTGACTGATTACATACAAACAGGTCATTTGACATGCAGAGTTTCAAAAATTACTTGAACCAACCAAACAAACAAACAAAAACCTTTAAGCAAATACTCAGATGTCATTAAATATAAATCGAGGTTCAGATGAGAACGCATTTATGCATTTTAACACATTTTAACAAGTGCAGCATCTGGGGTTATTCATTCATAAATAATTCACCATATGTTTACAGTGCTCATATCAGGATTCATATTTGTGGAAAGAAACTGGTGTCTGGTGCCTCTGGCTTCAAGTGATGATTCTGCAAGACACACTGCAAAAATGTTAGTATTATTATTATTAGTAGTAGTATTATTATCCATACATACATTCTTTAAACCGCTTACACTCTCTAGTCTAGGGTTGTGGGAATGATGGAGCAGTAATAATAATAACAATTTTAATTATTATTATTATTATTATTATTATTTTATATATTGTTTTAAAGTTTACTTTATTAAATTGTAAAATTGTTCAGAGAATATAATTAGATTTTTTCTTCTTACCACATGGGGAAAATAGTTTCAACCATATCATATTTAAAGCACATCTATCTATTACAGTATCAATGATGAACAATTATTCTATCCCTTTCCCTCCAATAAAACATTCATTCTGCAGTGTAAATGAACAGCCTTGTCTTTACTCAAGCTTGTCTGCACAGTCACACAGAAGATGGCTGCTCACGGTCACATGATTTGGCCTCCATTTTGGAGTTTGCATGTTTGAGCAGTTGCACTAGTGGCAAAGCTTTACAGCGGGAGGAAGAGAGACAGCAGGCCTGAAACCTCAGAGCGCTAGAGAAAGGATGAAACATACTTACAAACAGAGTGAGTAATAACTGTCAAGAGAACAGGGCTTATCTTACCCACACAGATAATATGGAGGTCGCAATTAGATGAAGCCCCCCCCAACCCCCTCTTCGTTTGAGGTAATTTTGTTAAATTTCTTTAGCCAATTTACTTAAAAAACGGGCGTAGACGAATTCACTGGCTCCAGTTAGAAATGCATGCAATGTGTCAGCCAATCATTTACCTGCATAGCTAGCAGCGTAAAAACCTAGCAACAACATTTCTATTTGGTGAGGAATATGAAAGTTTTATCCTTATCCCAAAATACATTTCTGTCTTATGTTATTGGTAATTTGGTCATGATTTTTTTTTTTAACGCAAACCGTAACCCTCCTTGATATTGAGTGGACTGATTAAAAATAAAAATAAAAAACACCTACAACCACCGTATGGTAGGCTAGCAAGTCTGCAGTGGACATTAAACATTGAACTTCTAAAACAACAGTAAGTAAACACACATCTAATGCGAACAAGTTACAAGTAGCTGTTAGCCGATAGCTTTGTTTGTTTTCATATAGACGGTTGCAGCGTTGCCATGCAAACAACCTTAAGCGTTTTACTCTTCCTGTACCAAACGGTTCACCCTATTCACAAACATTTTTAAGATTATCATGAAAGCGCCTGCCAGGTTTTTCCTCCTTTCTCTCTGTAAACAATAGCAGGGAAGCGGTGTGTTAGGGGGCTGTGGGCATGAGCACAATGAACGCTGAACAAACGTCGCCACCATTCAAACACACTGCGGCAGCTGTCCGCTGATGATAAGGGCTCATGGAGACGCTCCTCAAGAGTGATTAGCTGTTGCAGTGGGGAAACTGATTTGCAGATGCAGGATACAAAATAAGGAGTCAAAGGTCAAATGAGGCATATGACATCATCATAATTAGCCAGATTGGGGACAGTTTGTACGTTCCAATTTAAGTCTTAGGGAAGCCAAATGTTATTTTTGTGAAGCTGGATATGATCCAGTCTGAGGCTGGGGTTTAATCATTTATGTGGGAGGAACTGTAATCAACACCAGCACACGATGTAAACAATTTAACAAAGATAAAATGAAAATTTAAATGAGAATAGACTGGATTCAACATAATATCTTTCAAATGACCAAGAATAAACTGACTTTATATGTGTATTTGAAAGAGCTAAGATATGTATGTGTGTGTGTGTGTGTGTGTGTGTGTGTGTGTGTGTGTGTGTGTGTGTGTGTGTCAAGTCTAGCATTGGCATAGATGTGACTTCTATATTGCTAATGTCATGAGGGGTTTAATAAACGGAGGGCAAAAATGTCAAATAAATAAAAGGTTTCTGCCATTTTTTTTCAATGTTGATTCCACGAAGAGTGTGCTGCTCTTTGATGCCGTCACAACACTGAGCTTCCGCCATGTTTAGGAATATTTGGGAAATGTCAAGGAATTATACACTTTACCTTTAAGAAAGTTAAAAGAGACCATTTTGAATTCACGTTGACCATAACAGTTTATGAAGTACCATTTAATAAAGAACCAGTTCTTAAGCAACAATATTAACCATCATTTCACTGTTCATAAATATTTCAACAATTAGCATTAACATAATCTATAACAATCAAGAACAATCACTTTAATCTGATGCCTCAGAAACCAGTGAACACTGAGAACTGCACACTCCCTCCGTCTTCCCATAATTCTCTCTGGCACCCGCAGCATGATTAATGCACACTGATATTGATTTTCTTCTGCTTTTCGGAGTATCCCTTTTATTTATCCGGCTAAGCCTCGCTCGTCTCTGTCAGAGAGGAAAAGACGCAGGGATTGAGAGAGGGTTGGGAATTCTGCTCACTGAGCACTGACGTACAGAAAAGGTTTTTAAACAGTTAGGACGGAGAGAGCATCACTCACCATCCCAAAGCCAATTTCTCTCCGGTTTGCCTGTTTACACATGCTGTCCTCGGTGGGCTGGTTGACCCATTTTTCTCTGGATAACAATACTTCAACCAATCACAGGGAAAACCTAAGACAAAAGTCCTCAGTCCTGCTTGTCATACACGGACCACGGAGGCGAGAGCTCAGCCTCAGTGGGACCAGTTAAAAACATTAGCGCTCCTCGACGATTCTTCTGAATGCTATGCAACCTTTCTCCTTCATTTCAAACATATCTATGCATTTGCATGCTCAACTTTGTGTTCTGCTTTCCATATTTGTCAAAGTGTAGGAATGTATTGATTGCTTTCGGCCCCACCGACTAAACGGTCTCAAAATATTGAGCATTTATGAAGCAGATTAGCGCTAATGAATCTATTCGTTACAGCTATGGCTTGTTAGGTAGGTTCACTCTATTAAATGGGTGTTGGGTTAAATGCACACTACACCCCACGTTGGGCAGCTAATGTGACTGAAATGTGAATGGTCAGTTTGCTGCTCAATGGATTGCAAAATGTCAAATATACAACTGGAAAACATGAAAAGGAAAATCTACGGCATGCCACCAGTTTGATACACAACAAGGCCCGAGGTGGGATTTACTCACTCGGAATGACTGACAGTCTTTGCAACATTTAATCTACGTCAATACATATAAGCTTCTCTGAGTAAGAAGGTAGAATTTATTTTTATAAGTTTGCCAAATCTGTCTGCACCAAAAATGCATCTGTTCACTGCGGAATATGAGCAGGGTAGCACCAGAAAGAGGGGAAAAACAGAACAGAATGGGTCTGTCTTGCTGGCGCTTTCTCTCTCTCTTCAGTGGTTGTTCTGACCAGAGGTCTCAGTGCGAGGCATGTGTGTGGAATGCTAAAGACTCTCTAAAGTGCATGTAGCGGTTTGCTCTGTGGCTCACCGCTGCATAACACAGCCGCCTGCAACCAGATCTTCCCAGAATCCCCTGCAACTAAAACACCTGTGCAATACCTAATGTACTTCAGCCACGAAACCAGAGTTAGAGGTGCTAGCTAAGGCAAGGATTTGTACTGGCCATGATTTGCCTTTTTCACAGTCTCTAACCATCAGAATGTAATTTATCTCACACTTTTTATACTATTGACTTGGATAACTTAAATCTTCTATTTAAAGGAGGACTAATGCATCATTGATCAGACTTTCACTGTTCACCTTTTACACAATAAAATGGCAGAAATTGATAAAAAGTGCTAAACTGACTATCAAAGTGATAGTTAAAACTTATATTGTTATAAAATATTAAAATTTTGAATAAATGCTGTTATTTTGTAACTTTTTATTAATCAGAGAATCCTAAAGAAAGTACGAAATGTTCTGAAAAACAATATTAAGCAACGCAACTGTTTTTAACATTGAAAATAAATCAGATATTAGAATAATTTTTGGAGGATCATGTGACACTGAAGGCTGGAGTAATGACCAATGAAAATTCAGCTTTGCTTCGCAGGAATAAATTATAATTTAAAGCATATTAAAATATAAAAAACATTATTTAAAATGGCAAACATTTTAACAATATTACTATTTTTTTCGTTAATCAAATTAATGCAGCCTTGATGAGCATAAAAGACAAAAGTAAGAAAAAAGAAAATTTGAAAACAAAAACATTTCACTACACGTTGGAGTCCAAATGCACTAGACAGAAATACAGATAGAAATGAATATTTTATTACAAAAAAGTATACAGCAGCTTCGCTTTTCCTCATGTGAGATCACATTGAAAGCTTATTTATTTATAGAATAATAGCAGAAGAATAGTTTTTAGAAAATTTTAGAGGGGCCATTAACAAATGTACATCACACACACAGATTCCTTCCAAATGCCCTAGACAGTGTGTGTGGAAAGGCAGTGAACTGTGTTTAAACTGTTGTTTTCAGGAATATTGCTCTACCCATGAAAGATTTGGCATGGAAAAGAAGCGCAGACAAGCGGCAAGCTAATGTTTTGTGACTGCAGCTATTAACTGACAGACATCCATCAGATTCATTGCACACTTTCTCTTTTCTACATTGAAATAGACCCATCCTGGGCTGCGGCATTTATATATGAATATAATGTGCGCACAAATGGAGATTGAGCATTAGACGTGAGATGTTTGAAGAATTTAAAGACTGTACTTTAGACTGCAGGTGATCATTTGTCACATTACTCTCTGAAGATGAAAAAACAGATGGTGTTTTTAGCCGAACATAAACACACGACACACCATTGGAAAATGTCCCCCCTCGCTCCCCAGTCTAAACCTCTTTTGATTCTTTATTGAATTTGCTAAATGCCCCATAAAATGAGCCAACAGCCCTGAGGGAGGGAGACATTTGTGTCGACGAGTGTACCATTTAGCTGATACAGTTTTTTTCGAAACTGTGCTGCCTCTGGAAGGGAAATAGGTCAGATCTGAATGACACGAATGCCACCGTCCACTTCTTCAGGATCAGACAGCTGTGAGCCGAGAGAGCAGCCCTTTATAAAAGCGTTACTGTGACAGTATGCCAAGTTAGAGACTAATACATCTCATCTTGTCAGCAACAGGACAAGAAACAACTAAAAATGTGGATGTGTTTTCAAGAGCAGGCATGGGTTGATAATCTGATGGAAGACCAAGAAAGCAAGGACTGAAGATCAAAACTGCAAAATTCACACAGAGTTAAGGAATCGTTGATCTTAAAATGTTGTAATTTACTCATCCTCATGCCGCAAATCTGTTTGACTTTCTTTCCTGTGTTGATCACATAAAGTTTTGAAAAATATCCAGGCCGATATGATGAAAGCAAATTACGACTGGATCTGTGAAGCTCTGCAAAAGCATCATAAAAAGGTTTATGTGACTCATGCACTATATTCCAAGTCTTTTGGAGCCATACAATAACTTTGAGTGAATGCAACCTCTAATCAAGTGGCAGCATTGACGTCAATGACATTTGAGTCCCCGTTTACTTTCATTATATGGATACAAGTGATTTATGCAGTTGGTTTGGAAATACACGAGAAGACATTGGTGAACCGTTCCTTTAAAGTAACATAAAATTGCATCTTAATACTTTCAAGCACAGAATATGAGACAAGCGTCCAGTGTCCTACCTGAGACGAGTGGTAAAGTGTCTCTCTCCCATGACACAACATTGATGTAGTTCTCCACTGAGGAAGGAATAATGCACTTGAAGACCGCCACGCTGCCTCTCATCGCAGTCTGGTCCGCCACACGGACCGTATAGGGCTCTCGTAAGACTAGAGAGAAAGAGTTTGTGTTGACTGAATTTTGGTTTGATCATTGGTTGAAAAAACAACAACAACATGGAGTGCAAAATATGTAGTGTTTTTGTTTTTTTTCTACCAGATATGCAGACAAGTAGTCTTTCGCCAAAAAAAGTAAACACCTATGACACTGGTAAAACACTGCTTTATTTCTTTGAGAAACCGACTAGCCCAGCATAGCAACACTGGCTCAGCCAATGGTGTGAGTTTGGGGTGTTTGACATGAACAATGACTGATGGTGCGAGTGAAACCTGTCTGAAACAGTCATTCGTTTTGTAGTCTGGTTTAACGACACTGGTGGTGCAGAAATTATACACTTTTGGCCTTTTCAAAAACAATAAAGTTACCTGAGAAGCAAAATGTTTTGTTTTTTTGAAAAATGAGAATGTTCCATTCACATTCGCACAATGTGCTACTTCCCATTCAGTTAAAAATTATATCAGGGGGAGGAACGTTCTCATTCTAGAGAGAATCTGATTGGACAAAAATGTGTAGTGCACAATGAGTCATCAATATTTTTGGTCATTTTTACTGGAAAGACTTGGAAAGATCTGTTATCTTTGTTATTACGTCAACATTCACAGTAGATGAACTCACAACAGACCCGGAAGAGAAGACAATGCTGAATAAAGTCGTATTTTTTTTTATTTTTGGACCAAAATGTATTTTCGATTCTTTAACAAATTCTAACTGGCCCTCTGATGTCACATGGACTACTTTGATGATGTTTTTATTACCTTTCTGGACATGGACAGTAGACCATACACACAGTTTCAATAGAGGGACAGAAAGCTCTCGAACTAGGTCTTACGGGTTTGGAACTAACTAACCCTTTAAACCCTTTAACATTCATGTATTTGAGCTGCACAGAAAATTTTCATCCATTTGGATCACACTTTTTTACATAAATGAAATAGGTAAGATTCAGGTCATTCTGCACTCAAAAATGTGATATAGTTTATTTTTAACTATTTGCATCTATTTCATTTCATTTAAATAACCACATTTTCAAAATGCATTGACTGAAATCGCTTATAGAATCAGCAAAATCTGTTCATAGTGAAAACAATTACATGTATTTATTTAAAAAATGTGAACATAGTTAATATATGGCTAGCTGTGAAAAAAAAAAAAAACAATGTTCAGGTAGGTAAAATGTAAGATATTGGAGACAAATTGATGCTAAATACTGTATATTAGTGTGTGTTTAAAATGCATGCAGTTTATTAGTACAATTACATAAATACCTTTCCTGTTTCATTTATGTATGACTGAAAAATATGCATCACATTGAGTATATTAGTTTGTTTTAGTATTTATGTTAATGTTAAAATCGTGTAATCCAAATAAATGGCAATTTTACAATATATGCAATTCAAAGCAAACATACATTTACAAAAATTCTCAAAACACTCATTTCGATCTGGCTTTAAAACAATCTTGCAACAATCTGTAAATATCCTTAAACACTCACCGGCCTTAATATGAACATCTTGGCTTCTAATTTTCCCTGAAGGATTTTCCGCTGTGCAATAGTAAGTGTTGTCGTGGATCACTTTGCTAAAGCTGGACGGAGGAAAGTGGAAGATCTGGAGAGTGCCGTTTGGATGGACATGGCGGATCCCTGGGACGTTGTAGCTCTCCTCGCCGGTGGCCAGATACCAGCGCAGGGTAGCAGGCGGCACCGCTGCTGCAGGACAGGGAACCAGAGTCCCCGTGGTGCTGGCGAACACTACCTCTTGCAGAGATGCATTGACAAAATACAAGCTGGAATGTAGGTCTTCACTGAGAACTGCAGGAGACAGGAGATGACGCGTTGTTAGTCTTTCATCACAACACAACACTTGTTTGTCACAGCTGGTCTACACATCTCCAGGGACGTGTTACTTTAACAGCTCATAAATATATTAAAACAGTTAGTCTTGGCACTTTTTAGTCACTGCTCCATCAGATTCAGGGCTCAGAATCTTACATACTTAGACACACAAACCTCCCAGATTTTAATAACTCAAATAATTGCAAAGTACACCATTTCAGGTAGCTCTAAACATCTGACATAAAATGTACTAATCTTACTAAATGTACTAATCTTTCAAATAAAACTGACATATTGTAGCTACTGTAAATGTAGCCAGCAAGGCCAAATTCAGCCACATTTCTCCACTGGGACTTTTAAAAGAGATGATTTCATTTAAAGAATGAGTCCTGAACCCCATTTTAATAAAACCACATCATTTCTCATGTATTTTAATACTTTATATTAATTCATTACATTTGTAATGGCCATTGGCAATGTGGTAACACAGTTATGCCAGTAAATCCATTTTGAATCACTGGATTTGTGCACTTAACTTACATTTACAGATGGACATAAAGGGCAGAAAAAACAATTTCAGTGCCCTGGGGTATTTTATAGATAATGGAGCTCAGTTTTTGGCCATGAAAATGCTCCTATTGTCTAAAAAGCACATAAAGATAAAATATTTATACCCATACTCTAGCTAGTTCCCCTAGATAAAAACACAGATAAATGGAACAAGAACACAAGAGCAAAATCACAGCGTACTTTTTTCCCCCTCCAATCTATCAATCTGTATTTAGTACATACCCTTCAGCATTTAACATAAAAGAAGTTGCAATCCATCACTGATAATCCAACTTTTTTTTTTTTTTTTGCACAAAACATATAAACCTAAAATCTATTGGTAATCCAGAGCAAAGCATCGGTGAATGATCAAAAGAACTTTGGATCTTAAGAAGAATCATTAAATATTAAAAGATTTATGACAATACTGAGATAATACAGTGTTACCATGCAGCATTTTAACTGATATTTCATATACTGCCACTGTATAGGATTCTATAAATCATTATTATTATTATTGTTAAAAAGTCAAGATCAAACAAATAGCAAAAAAGCCAAACATTTTAAATCTTCTAATTTACTTCATGTAATATTTCTTATAAATAGATTTTTATATAACAGTATTTATTATAAATCTATATATCTTTGTAATGAGTCAAGGGCAAAAATAATAAAAACCAACCAATTGGCTGAGCCTTTTAAATAGTTTAATTTATTTATGTAATATTAAATACATTTTACAATAGTATTTCTTAAATATCTCTATTTATTTTGAATCTTTTTTTTTTACATCTGTCTAATAAAAATACCATATTTTCAGAATACGCTGCTACAAAAAAGATTTATAAAAGAGTTAAAACTCTCAGACACAAGAGGATGACATAAAGAAGCCAGCAGCTGTTATCCAGACATGATGCATGTAATTTAGCATCGCAGACATCATGCAGTAAAACTTGTGCATGGATTCAAGCACTGCTGGACTCTTCATCTTCAAAAATCTGCATGGTCAGCATCTGTTAATCTGATTTAAATTCAGATAGTAAAACCCAGCACATGCTTAGCGACGCAGTCAGAATTATTCCGCTCTCAATTAGCGAAACGAAAGAAACGGCCAGACACGACTCTTCAAATATGAATGGAATGAATTTATAATTAATCTGGCATTTTCAGAAAGCGCTGAAGGCTGTTTGATTAACAGCGATTCTTATCTGCCTGAAATAACAGACAGAGCGCTTTCTTTGTCGCTGCTTGTTTCTATCTTTCAGAGCTGATCATTGTTAATTCCTGCTGAGAGTGTGTCTAACGCGCAGGCCCTCTGTGGCCCTGTCTGGGCTGGACTCAGGGTGATATTTAAGGGGTGAGCATGTGACCGCTCAAGGGCAGAGACAATTTTAAAGTCAAGCTGATCTAAGGCAGGGTGGTCGGATGAGTACACATTTTGCTTTAACAATCAATGCGATTAAGATGAAGGTCTGGCTAACATGTAATATATATATAAGACAATTTAAATAATTGTTTAAATAATATTAACTCTTAAAATAAAAATTCTATACTGATCATATATACATACATACATACATACATACATACATACATATATATAAGTACATACACACATAAGTGCTTTTAAAGGACATTAAAAGTTGCTTTATTAATTATCATTGTTAAAGTTAAACTAACTTTTTTTTTTTTATTATTCTTTTTTTTCAGTCTTTAAAGTTTTGAAATGTCACTATTATTGTCAAGTACAGTTTAAATTTTGCTTGGTTTATATATATATATTATTTAAAATAAACTGTAGTGTCAGATAAAGTAGGAAAAGCTTTTTAAAGACAAATTCATATTTTCAGATTTTACAGTGCTGTAATATTTACTAAAAGTCACAAACAGAGAAGTCGGTCTTAGAAAACAATAAATGTTCATTATATATGAGCTTGACAGGTCTGGCTGGTCATTTGTAAAGAGGAGCATTTGAGTGGAATGACATCTGCATTTAGGGCGAGCAGAAATATGGGTTTGTCTTTTGAAAATACATTAGCATTTGTCCACTGATGGTGTGTAACCAGCCATCACAAGACCCTTTTCAAAACTAGCCAGGCGATTTATTTAAGTAATGTGAGATCAATATTTACCCTGCAAACCGCAAGGGTGGTTCTGGTATTAACCCTTACAAACCTAAAATTTGGTTTAGAAATGATCAGGACAGACACAATAAAGCCATACAAAAAGTTGTTGCAGTATACTATACACTAATGCTATCAGATTATTCCCATGGTAGTTTAATGCACACTAGGATACTGAAAGCTTACTGCATTCATACAGTATATCATGTTATTACCATCTGTATCTTAAAACAAACAAACATTATTTAATGAAGAAATGCTATTTAACCTAAACATGTGGCTAATTTTCTAGAAAACACTGAAAATATATTTTTGGAATGGACTGAAAATATACAACAAATTGTTTGGGTATAAATGCAAAAAAAAAATAAATAATAATAATCTAAAAACATGTTGAACATGGTAATACCATTATATTGTTTTCAAAAGTGAAATATCCCCGGACCCTTCCAAAACTGAATCAAATATATTTTGATAATTTGAGCATATTTTTCACAAAAACTATACACACACACACACACACACACACACACACACACACACACACATATATATATATATATATATTAAATTAAATAAAAAAATAAAATTTATGCATTTAGCAGACGCTTTTATCCAACATATATATACACACACATATATATATATATATATATATATATATATATATATATATATATATATATATATATATATATATATATATATATACACACACACACATATATATATATATATATATATATATATATATATATACACACACACACACACACACACACACATATTAAAAATACTTAAAGTATCCAAAAAAAATTATTTGATTTGATTTTGTCAGATCTAAATCCAAATATATCTAAGGGGATCTGTTTTCTATATCTAATGCTATGTTTGATAGCAGAATTACTTTAAACTGTACAGTGAAAAACCTGCAGCTCTCTGAGGATGAAATCTTGGCCCTGGTGTGGGTGGATGGGTCACTCTGTTGGCTGCAGGCCGACTAAGTCTGCGCTGTTGTCTGTGCAGCAGACAGGAGGTGTGTTTCCCCCCTTGACGGAGCGTCACAGGCTCAAGGTGATTAAGGCAGAGGGTGCAGGGGAGCCCGGAACAGCAGCCAGGAGATTCAGAATTCCAGTCCCTGCCCTGGGTCTACAGCGGGCCTGGTGTCAGGGAGCTGTAGCGGAGCACTGTAATTTAACCAGCTTGCAATTTGCTCTCATGAATATTAAGCACAACTCAGCCATGTCTGGGTTAATGGAGACTGCTCACTGCCAAAATGTAAAGCCGCAGACAACCCCCAGATGACGAGGAAAGTGTGAGAGCGGGAGCAGCGCTAATCCCACCGGAAAAGCTACGTTTTTTTTTCTCTCATCTCTTAAGTGAGATGATTTGAATATCATCTGAATAATATCAGAGCAAATGGTCGTTTAGAGTCTCCCTGGTAGTGAGAAGGAGATCAAACGGCCTCCATGGATCTACATCAATTATGAGAGCAGACGCCGCTGATGTCTGAATCTGAAGCGCCGCTGACTCGGATGATGAGGAACGCTGGGCTGATGTCTCCTCAACTCCCAGAGACACGTGTAATACAGCAACTCATACTGATCGCGTATTCTCAACCGAGCCAAAACTATGCTAAACAACTAATCAAATTATTGATTTACTGAAAAATACAAATCATATATAAAGAAATATATCATTTATAACTCGTTTACTGTAATAAATGATTTTACTGAAGCTGTAAAAAAAAAAAGAAAAAAAAAAGGTTATTCAATTTGCATGCACATAACGTCACCATTTACACTAATTCACATGTTTATAGTTCACGCGGAGATGATAACAGTATCTTTAAAACCCATTTTCAAAGTTTTGTGTTTTTTTTTGCTGTAAAAGGAGTCTGAGGTTCGCAGAGACGAATGTGATTTAGGGACACCTATTTCCTCTAAAATCATGCATTTATGACTCAAGACTCACACCAAAACAAAGAGCATCTCCAGCTCTTTATTGGTCAGATAAACTCCCCATCGGAGTATCAGTGGTGAAAAACAAAAACAAAATTGGGTAATTATCAGTTCCACACAACAGAACATAACCAGAAAAAGGTCATTTTGGACAACCAAAACAAATAATTAAGATCTAAATTAATGACAAAAATATCAGTCAGGCTGACTCGTTTAAAATGACCATATTATGCTATTTAAATAATTTCAACATTTTCACAGATTATTTAAATTACACACACACATTTTGCAATGTATATGCACATATATCGATTCATCACTGCTCAAAATACAGTTACTATAACAATTATTAGTATTATATTTTTTTTTTCTAAAACAGCTTACAGTATCCCAGTGTCTCAGTTTCTGCCCTCTTCCAAACGTGTGCATGTGCTAATATTTGGGTGTGAGTCTCCGGTCAGCTCATCTCCTCTCCTCGCGCCCCGCGCTCTGATGCAGCCAAGCAGATGTAAATGTATTCAGAGCATTTAGTGCTCAGGATTAATCGAATTATAATTTAATCATCTGATCAAACAGCAATTAGCATAATCACTTCTGGGGACGGGCCGATAGAGAAAGCAAAGGAAACAGAACAGACCTGAGGCGAGAGCAGCTTTAATCAGACAATTGCTGGGATCTCTGTAAATGTAACACATTTCTGGGTGTTGAAATTCTGCCCAAATTTTTGTCCACTCTGCTAGATGGACACATTCAGTGATCAAACAGACCTTGTTAAATCATGGACAAAAATCAAGTATGCAAACACGTATTCAGGACTGAGGGGAGCAGATTTAATCTATTTTCTCTCTGAATTATTTTATAGTCTACCAAAATATATGTGTACAATCAGATTGTTAATGAAAATGTTGTTGAAAGGGAATAATAATACTTCTTTTTCAGGGCCATAACCACCACAGACAGTATTTACATTAGAATCTAATTTCAATTTATTTTAGATTACTGTAATTTCAAAAATGTATTATGATTTCATTTAGAGTGTATTTAGGTACAAAATTTGTAATCTAATTTGCACTGTAAAATTAAAAATATATATTTACAAAAATTACAGCCAGTAATATATGATAATAAAATCTGGATTTATATGAAAATATATAAATGAAGTCATGATTTTGAAAACATTATTTGGGAACTAACATTATATGTAAGAATGGTTGTATTAAATTGTATTAAATGCTTACTGGAAAGAAAAAAATATCTGATATGATCTAAAATATATATTATATATTATTTACTATATGTACAAATGTGTGTGTGTATTTCAAATCTTATATATCTATATTTCATATCTGAACAAATATATGTGTGTATATGTATATTGCAAATAGTATTTATTTCAGTAAATATACACACACATATTGTGTATATATATATATATATATATATATATATATATATACAAATTTCAACAAACATGTACATTAATTTCAGATGTAAAGATTTAATATCTTACATGTATAGAGATATTAGATCTTTAAATCTGAAATCAATCTTAAGATATACAGTATGTCCCTCTAATATTTATGTTCTCACATTCTTTCCTAATCAAATGACGTGTGAGGACAGGTGTAAACATCACATGCAAGACCTTAAAATGCATCTAATCCAAGCACATGTATATTCATCAGTTCCTCCCCATCTATTCTCTGATCAAGACTCACCAAAAACAATCTCTTCCACTCATTTCTTTCACAACAACAGGCCAAAAGCACCATGGTTGCACTCAAAGGGAAAAACTCCCTGTCCTATGTCAGCTGGTCACAGTGGATGCAGAAACACAGAGGTTTGTGCTGAAGCTTCCTTACTAAAAAAAAAAAAAAAAAAGCCTGAAAGTCCTCATCAGTGGAAAATACGAACATGCTTTTCTGCCAAGTCATCAAAGCTGGAAATAAATACACATTATGGCCACCAGCACAGGGCCGTCTGTCAGGCATATTTCCTGCTGATTGACAATAAGCTGTGCTGATGGAAAATATGAACGCTGATCAGCCTTACTGCTCACTAAACAGTTAGTACAAGCAGATCATCAAAATGCTATTATGCCAAACGACTCCTGGAATTACTGATATGCAAAGAGCTACTGGGTTGAGTGGCGCAGTGTGTGTGTGTGTGTGTGTGTGAGAGAGAGAGAGAGAGAGAGAGAGAGAGAGAGAGTCTGACTCACACCAAACATCTGTTTATGTCTATTTCTAAAACACATTGTGCTATCCTGTGGCACAGCTTTAACCTTCCCAACTACTGATCTTAAAACTAGAACAAGAATAAAATGTAACCATACTGCTTCTGCATGAAACAGATAAAGATACAGATTTTTTTAATCCAGTTTTCCTTTTCCTAGACCTTTTTTTTATCATCTGGCATGGTTTTACTAAAATAAAGTTGTCCCTAAAAGTGAGAATAAATACATAAAGAAATAAAATGGTTAATTTTTATTTAATTTCCAAAAAGCTAAAATTATAATAACCATATATATATATATATATATATATATATAGAGAGAGAGAGAGAGAGAGAGAGAGAGAGAGAGAGAGAGAGAGTGAGACAGAGAAAGAGAGAGAGAGAGAGAGAGAAAGAGAAAGAAAGAGAATAGAATAGAATAGAATTGAACTAACATTCAATGCACATTTAATGAGCTTTAAAAAAAAAAAAAAAAAAACACAATGAATCTACAGTGTTCTGATTCAAAGTTGATTTTAAACCATCTCAAATGATTTGCAGAACAATATCCAGTTTGCTTTGCTTTCAGGACTGCAAACATGGTCTTGATTTCTCTCCAGCACTTTAATGTGCAGCACATGGTCTTCAAACCCAGGCATACAATTGAGCAAAACAAATGGATATGCCCACACACTTCTGTCTGTTTGATCTGGACTCAGCTAAAAGCTCTCTTAGAAGGCATCTCATGGAAAGAGACAGCTGATTGGACACTTTGCTCTATGCCGTGTTGTTTGCTTGTGTCCATTTGAGTGTATGTCAGAGTTGGCCCCTTGCATCAGTTTACAAAAACAACATGGAACCTACTTTACGCTCCGTCTGTGCGAGGATGCTTCTGTTTTTCCAATTAGATTTGTGTGTTAATATGCGCATGGTCTCGAGTGTTCTTCACCAACACAAGAGCCATTGAAAACAACTCGGCATGATTTTACATGCAAAAACATTCACAGTTTAATACCAGGGCAGGGTTATAATAGTTAACTAAAACTGAAACTAAAGTAAAATAAAATAATAAAAAAAAAACATAAAAAAAAAAAAATTATTTGCAGCAACATTAGGTGCAACATTTGCAATTTTAATTCAGTTCAAAAATAAAAATGAATAAAAGCTATATACATAAGTTTTATAAAAATACTAAAAACACATAAAAATAACTAAAATTTACAAATAAATTTGAATAATAAAATGGAAACCGAAAAATAAAAACTTTTTCAAAATATTAATATAAACTATAATAGCATCTCAATGAAATACCAAGGAGCTGAGCTTAGAAAAACTTATAGAAAATTAAAAAATTATACAAAATAATTGTATAATTTCATCTACAAGCTAAAATGGCACTAAGAGTAACATAAAAATGAATTAAAACTACATAGATATGAATGAAAAAAACTAAAACTACTAAAATGACAAAAACAAAAAATGACTTTTTTTTACTAAAATGGAAATGAGAATGGAAATATAGAAATAAAAACTGATTCAAAATAATAAAACTATAATAGTATCAAAAATGATACTAAAACAAGAGGAGATGAGATTAGAAGAAATGTGTGAATGTTATTAGGACTTTCAAACATTATTTAAATATTTTAAAATATTAATTAAAACTCTAATAGTATCTCACCGATACAAAAAAAAAAAAAAACTCTTGTACTCAGAAGATGAGCTTAGAAAAAAGGTGAAAATGTTTTTTATTAGGACTAAATAATACAAAATAATTGTATTAATTGTGCATCTACAAGCTGAAACTGCACAAATTAAATAGAAAATTACAAAAACTACACAGACTGATATAAAAAAGAAACTATTAAAAATGACAAAAATGAACAACAAAATGACTTTAACTTTAACTGAAATTCAAATGAAAACTAAAAATGGAAAATAAAAACAGATTCAAAACATTAATAGTATGTACCTATACCAGGGAGATTAGAAAAATGGTGCAGATGTATATTATTAGGACTAAATGTACATACGTATTCTATTATTTGTGCATCAAGCTGAAACTGCACTGAAAACTTAAAAGGAAAACACAAAAAGGAAACATATGAAATCTCAAAAGGTATATTGAAGAAACCAAGGAATTAATTTATCTGTCCCCTCCAGATAAACATCCCAAACGGCTTCGTAAACAAGCCCACCACATTTTCCACTGCTAGTCATTACAGAAACACTTCCGGGGTCACCTGCACAGGAAGTTCCAAGGCCACTGCGCCAACACACAGTACATATCAGGGGTTTCCATAGAGACCAGCGAAGAACTGGGCTGTGAGCTTAACCAAATCATGAAAGGCTCATTTTGTATGGCTTCTTTTTCTCTCTCTTTCTCTCTCCCCCACACACCCCAAAGAAACATGCTACAGTGGCCAGAGAGAGAGAGAGAGAGAGAGAGAGAGGCTCACTGCACTGCATCAGAACACTGATCAATGGAGCCTCAGAGACCCACATACACACCGCCAGAACACAGCAGCACAAATTGGACCATATTGATTCAAAGAGAAACACTTAAAATGCTTTTTAGAAATGCTCATTTGAACACAGTTGGCTAGACATGCACCACTAAATCAGCCAAAACCCAAACCCCCTCTGAAATGATAATCAATTTCATCGATGCACCATTAATTGAGGTTAAACGACTGTGTCCATTTCTGCCTCCGTCCGAGCCCTGCGGAAAACTGACAAAGCTTGGGAAAAGATCATTTGGAAGACCATCACAGAGCTCCTTGTGCTGCTCTCCAACACCCTTTGTGCTAAAGCATCGCCGTGTCCCTCTATTTTTTTGGTGCATCCTATCAAAGCGCATCTGCCATCGACGGTCATTCTACGTTGGAGTGACCTGGGTCTGATATTAACCTTCCACAGTGTTGCTCTGTTAAAACCACCTAAATGGTCCCATTTTCTTCTTGCTTCCCCTCATACCCCCCTCACTCTGTCTATTTCACCACAAACACACCCATTCTGATTTAGCCCAGCAACCAGCACCCACTCGCTGTCTTTCCATTTTAAGCCATCAACACACTCGCCTCCTGTCGAGCATTCGCGTACAATTTTTTCTAGAGGTCAATAGGAATCGGACACACACACGGAAGGGAAAATGTTTAAATAAATGTTTTGTGAAAAGGTCACAGTGAAAGCATTCAGCAAAGTGTCAGTTGAGTGACTGAGTTATTTTTTTTATTCAATGCTTCAGTGCTTCTCCGTGAAACATGGTGGCTGTGTCACTATGCCACAATACAACAAATTATAACAAATTATATTCTTTTTCTCTTTTAGCCAGTTTCCAATGTTTTGAAACCCTTTTAATGAAAAAATCTGCTTATTTATTTTTCAAAAATGTTGTGCATTTTTAAAAAGTATCTCAGATCATAAATGTAGATATGTTCATATGTAAATATGTTCAAGGTCATAATAAAATAAATAAAAAGAAACATTTTTTTTCTCATCAAATCACATCACATTTGATTCAAGGATGTCAAGATTCATATTCTTTACATTCTTGATGCACTACTTGCATATTAATGCATGCATGTTTTTTTGGATAATGAGCAGTGAAATGTAATAAAGTAACTAATAATAAAACAGCCAGTTTGAATGCTTATTAAGTAGTCTATTACTGTACTGGCTCCTTCTTAATTACTTGCTCAAATTAATTTGCAATATTTAAAACTAGTGTGGAAAAAATACCTTGCATTGAATGTATAATGTATGCATTCAAATGATATTTGTGAATCTTTTAAAAGAATACAGTAAAGGTGCTGTGAAATAACATGAGACAAATTCAAATGGACCAGAATGCATTATTTTTCAAGCATGCTTAAACGCATTCCTAATGAACTGCACTGTTAATTAATTTCAATGAAGTTACTTCCAGCATAACAATGATAATAATCAAATAAAACGCTACTCACCATTCAAAATGCACTGGAAAAAGATGATGGCCAATATCCACATGCCCTGCTCCTTTCAGTCTCCAAACTAAGATTTTTCTTTGCCCACTGCACACTTTTCCTCCCAATAAAAAAAAAAGAAGAAAAAGGAAAAAAGAAAGAAAAGAAAGAAAGAAAGAAAAAAGAAGAATAAAAAAGCCGTTGCGCAGGAATATGATTATCTTGTACTTAGTAGTTCCAGCGGAAGGGATGCATATGGAGCGTGCGCTCCCGGACTGATTGTCTCCGAGCTGAGATCCAGCTGTAGCTCGAGACGGTGAGCGGCGGGCAGGTGCGATGCTGAGTCAGAGCGCGTGCTTACTGAGGACAATGCGCACAGGTGTAGCCGCGTACGAGGGAGAAAACGCGGGAAAGTAAATCCACTGAATTATTAATGAGTCGAAATCATAGCTAAAACTTTTACAGAAAAGAAAGAAAAAAGAACGAAAAAAAAGAAAAAGAAAAAGCTCTGAAACTCCAGCGCGGGATTAGATAGTGATGATGGCTGTTAGCTGGACTCTGAGCAACATCCCTCTTCACCACCTCGCACCGTCCAGCAGTCAGCAAGCACGCGCATCTTCCCCTGCTGCACTGATCACTCCAGAGCTCAGCATCAGCACCAGAGCATCACACAACACAACACCCCCTCTCATTCTCTCTCTCTCTCTCTCCCTCTCTCTTTCCTCTGCAGCCTTAAAGGTGCAGGGGTACTACTCTTAAAGAGAGAGACCAGGCGCACTGAAGCAACCCTAAGAAACCATGTGATGTCACGCATTTGCAGCATATTAGGGTTAAATTGTGTGATGCTCATGTTTATTTTCGAGTTTTTAATTTAACTGGAAAGTATATTAAAATTCTAATAACACAGAGGTGATGATAAAGATTTTTAATATGTGTGTGTGTGTGTGTGTGTGTGTGTGTGTGTGTGTGTGTGTGTGTGTGTATGTGTGTGTGTGTTTGACAAGTAAAAGGTGGTGTAACAACCCTATCTGGAGATTGTAAAAAAAATAAAATAAAATAATAATAATACAATTTTAATTAAAAGAAAGTCATTTTGCCGTCATGTGACAAAAGAAAGGATTCCTTCATGACCTTATGAAAAGTTACACTGAAAAAAAAATGGTGTAGAAACAATTTTCAAGTAATTGTAAATTTCACAATTAATTACATAGAAACTGGAGCACTGAATTAAATGTGAAAATTTGAAGTAGAAAGACTGAAATACAGTACCATTCTCTTGTAAAATGTACTCCAAAAATATTTCAACTTAGAAAAAAAACTTGTTTTGTAAAGGTAAAATTAAGCAACTCTTTTTAACGTCAAACAATTAACTAATTCACCACTGATTTTTCTTAAAAAAAATGTTTTTAATGCCATGAGCTTTTAAAAAAATTAATGAAACCAAAATGACTAAGGTCTTGAATTTTAAACTAGATTTTTAAAGCAATTTCCTCATCTAATCTTCCATATTTGTCATTGACCCATTAGCAAGTGCA
The DNA here is from genome assembly GCF_003368295.1 of Carassius auratus. Taxonomy (NCBI): domain Eukaryota; kingdom Metazoa; phylum Chordata; class Actinopteri; order Cypriniformes; family Cyprinidae; genus Carassius; species Carassius auratus. The sequence continues at coordinate 13,720,765 of NC_039277.1, read as the reverse complement.
CACCACACATGTTCAAAGTGAAAAATAAACAGCATGTAATGAAGGTAACAGCAACATCACAGTTGTATGACAACTTCCTCTTAATGATCTTAATTGGTGAACATGACTTCATGTCATTTAATGCGGTTTGTGTTAGGATTCAGGACCCCCGAGGGCGTGTGAGGTTTTTTTTGTCCTTTAAGCTGGCTTCATTAATTGACCTTGACAAATCAGAGCATTTGCCTCCTGCGCAGTGAGGCGTTGGGCCAACTCATTGCCTGTTCATGAAAAACATTAACCTTTAATTAGATTTGAGTATCCTAATAATAACAGAGTATGCATGATGTATTTGAACCATTTATATCTATAATCTATTAAACATAAAAAAATAATAATAATAATAATTTAAATACACAAATGTGATGATACTTATTTTGAAAATAACATTGTTGTTATTATAATTTGTAGTCCAGGAATCGTTTCAGGATTCTCTGGGATTTAGGATGAAGCTAGCATGCGCTTAAATTCTGTTTTATTCATTGTAACATGTTCTTTAGTAAGGTTTTTTTTTTAAATAGCCATCTTTATGCCATTAAAAATAAAGAACAAAAAATGAGTTATTATTATTATTAAAAAGACAACAAAAAATAATAATATTTGTGTGTGAGTGTGTGTGTGTTTAATATACAAGTATAATATTAATAATATTAATGTTCATATCATATTAAAAAAGAAAATAACTAAAGTGATATTTAATGTATTATTATGAACTAAATGATTAATAATATATAAATATTACTATTAATAATATTGTATTAAATATTATTTAAAACTTTGGTTTTAAGTATGTGTGTTATATATACATAATCTCCATTCCATCTGTCAAATATCACAGCAAATAATTTTAATGTCCAATAAAACCATATTCAACCATTGGCCCAGGTTAGTTTAGCATCTGACTGATGGCATGCTCTCTTTCCTCTTTACGGTAAATTATAATCAACTGCATTTCTATTTTTCTTGATCTACTGATCTTCTATCTCCAGTGTGATTTGTAGACAAATTGCTCTTTTCTTGTCTGTCCTCTGCCAGTGGTTTTCAGATTCAGCACAGATCTGTGCATGCCGCAGAATACAGGAGCTGTCACTTGTCACTGCCAAACCCACAGCACATCATTAGACTCAGCCACCGCAACACGCTCGCTTATCCTCATGCATTTACCCAAATCCCCCACCACACACGCAACTTACTACAATGTGTGCTGTTACGATTAGCTCAACAGGCGCCGTGAAAAACAAATTCCACTGGCAAATAAAAAAAAGAACCTGGGACAGTTCGCATTTTAGGAATCAATCTCTTCTCAAAAAGCCCTGTGATTTTTAAGGTGCCCGTATTGTTTCCGTTCACTGTCTCCAGCAGTGTGTTTTTCCACGTCTGTTTCCACGTGAGCTGCATAACTCATTACATTCCTCTCAGATCAACCAATCCCTCCACCCAACAGCACAACCTCTGCACCATTTACTGAATTACAGACAACTTGGTCCCCAGGATTCCCTTTCTATACACACAGTTCTGCCATTTTTGTGTCTTATTTATCTAATGTTTGTCACATTGATGACTAGTCTATAACATTCATTCGGATTCTCTCCATGCATGAGCCATTTCGCTGCAGCATAACTGAGCTTCCTCATGCACCGTAAGCTTGTCTAAAGCAGCCATTGATTCATGGAGCATCCGCTCAAACCAGACAGGCTGCTGTCACGAGACGCGAAACAGAAAAAAAACTGTTTTGTTTGCTTTTGGAGCCAGTAACAATGTTGGCGCTGGGTGCGCACAGCCCACGCGAGACAGCCGCGGATGGTGCTGCAGGCTGAACAGAGGGGAGTCGTGTTGGCTGCTATCACAGAGCAGATATCAGGGGGCGAGTCATGTGCACCAGGCACGCCCAGGATGCTGTGTCCATGGATAGGCGTTGCCCATGGACATGTCATGTGGTTCGCTCTCTCGGAGTGACTCCACCCTAGAGGATGGGAGAGAACCTCGGGGAACGGATTAAACAGAACAGCTAATTATGAGCAGGACAGGCAGTAGTCAGGAGAGGTTCGGGATGATGTTTCCACGCGGTTTAGTTTCGTTAAATATTTTATACCTTAGTTCCTCTTTTCATATCGATTGTTAATTATCATTACAAAAACTAAATCAAAACAAAAGCATGCACATCACTATAAGAACAAAAATAAAATTAAGTCTGATGAAAAGCCTGTGTGCTCGAAACGTCACTTATGTGATAATCTGTTATTCAAGTAAATTTGGACCTAGGTGTGCCAATTTTTTTCTATTTTTAAATAGTCATTAAAAGCAATACATTTTAGGCAATCTGGATCAAGGAAGTTTTAATATTTCCTATTTTTCAGACACTGCAGAAATCATGCGGTAAAATTCAATAATATTTTACTACAGTATTTATTATGAATAACATTCTACAAAGACCTAATAATTAAATATTGATAGAATAAAGTATAATTCTATAAATATACATTTCAGGATTTGGGATGATGTTTGCATTTATTTAGTTTTGTCAACTGCTTTATGCATTATAACATGCTCTTTAGCTTCTGTTTTCCTTTCGTTTGAAATTAATGAATGAATGAGGCATTTATATAGCATTTTCATTGTGTATTGCTGTACGCGTTATCATTCAATGCAATACATTTTAGCATGTATGGATATTAAATGTTTAAATATTTCCAGGCTGTCAGAACTTTTTTTTAAATAGTATTTTACTATTTACTGTTAATAACATTCTATAATTCTATATAAATTACATTTAATAAAAAATTTATTTAACATTCAATCAAAAACAATTAACAAAAATTTAACTAAATTAAATAATTGTTGTATAAAGAAAGAAAAGAGAAAAGAGTCCAAGAAACATTTCAGGATGTTGTAAAGATTACAAAAGGATATTATTATAAAATTATATTATTATTATATTATATAATATCAATAATATTCTATAGTTCTGTATAAACTAAATGTATTAAAATATGAATTAAACATTATTTTAAAATAATAAAAAAAGAAAAGAAAAGGAAAGGAAAAAATTCCAGGAAATATTTCAGGATTCTCAGTGATTTGAGACCTTAGTTTATATTCTGTGCTTGTTCTGGAGAAGAGCGTCAATACTAGCCCCCTTGACATGGTATTATTTATATGCAAAGGTAGGATGATGCTTTTGGACAGCAGTAGTTTTGATACAATAAGTGTTTCCCATAAATTTGTATTTTCAGCAGATCTCTTGCTGTCCCTCACTGGCTTTTTTGTAAATTACCCATTACAGTTATGAATAGTCACTGTGTCTGGATGGTCCCTGGAGCTCTGGCTATATTCTGCCCTAACAAGCATTTCTGTGGCACTCTTGCAGCTGTTGGGCTGGAGAATCCCTTACAAAAGCACACATGCCTGCAGCTCTCCCTGGACTCTACTCACATGCTTCTTCTTTTCATCTAGAAGTGGCTTACAATAGATGACAGAATCTTACCGGATGCTCCTCTGCATGGGAATGGATGTTATCTGTGCCAGTAGAGAGAAAAAGAACAAAATGAGTCAAAATCCCAATTATCGTTAGAAAACTGCTATAAATAAAATTGAAATACAATTGTTTATCTGTATTCATAGTATAAAAGTATTTGAAAATCTAAGAAATTAACTCATTTTGCTAAACAGATAATATACATCAAGATACGTTTTAGGAATTTAATTTTCTAAATGGTATTCATTCTAATTGTGACATAATTCCTCCTCAAAACATATTTAGATTGTAAATTATCATTAAAAGTGCAATACATTTTAGTCAGTATGGACTTCTGAAAGTTTACATTTTTCTTGGCTGCCAGAAGTGCAAAAATCATGCAGTAATATTCTAACATTTTACTATATATTATCATTTTTTTATTCTTTAATTTGATTTATTATTATTTAATTTTATTTAAATGTTTTTCTCTGGGTTTTCTTTCAATTTCCAATATATATGTGTGTGTGTGTGTGTGTAATAATATTATAGTTTTATATTCTATTCAATTTATTGTAATAAAATGTTTTATAATAAAATTATTAAGTTAAAAACAATTTTTCTTATTTTATAGTTCTCCAAACAGTAAAGTAGACTTTACACGTTTTAATGAGATAACATGTCTGAATAAAGAAAAGAAAAAAACATTCACAAATGACTGTAAATAATGGCTGCAAGTCTGTACTTTTGAATGTTATGTGCTGGTAATAACCGATATTATCTTATCATCAGCTTTCAGGCACCAGAATATGAACAAACACAGAATGTGTAAAAAAACTAAGGGGATTTCTCTTCAACTTTATTGTCATAAACGCTTAAGATTTGACGTGTGTTTGATTTCATTAATACCAGCAGTCGAGTGTAATGTGAATGAGCTCCTTTTACAGGAGAGGTCCTGCCTAAAAAGGTAACGTCCATGAATCACTGGGAACTAAATGAAATGGTGAATCTCTCCCACACAGGAGAATAAGTGCTTGATTGGGCTGACGTGCTGCTGGGAATCCATATATTGATCATATATATTGAATGCTCAGTCTAAAGGCTCAGTGCTTCATTCAGATGTCATCCTCTGAAGCAGCACGTCCAGTGCAGTGATGAAACAAAAAAACACTTTGATCTGAATAATGCATTTCTTCTGATCTCTGTTCAAAAGAAAATGTAAGAAATGTCTGTCGTTTTGCCTGTTAATAAATACTGAAATCTGTATAATGATTTTGGGTGTGTTTTCTGCATGTGAGTAAAGAAGTGCTGACCTTTCCTTTATTGTGATTATGACACAGTAACCCCACCCTGCTTCATTGACCACTGACCGCCACCCACCTGCCGGCCTGCTATTGGCTCTCCACACTGATTCACGCCCAGCAGGACTCTACAGGCACAATGCAATAAAACGGCACTGGAGGAGAGACAGAGAGAGAAAGAGAGAGAATGAAAGGAGCCACTGAATGAAAGTGGCATCATAATAGTACCTTTGATAAGTCATTCCAACTACAATTTCATTTTGTAACTCAAACTATACATTTCCACTACTATTCAAGCAAAAAATAAAAAAATAAGAAAATAAAACACACACACACACACATACACACACACACACACACACATATATATATATATATATATATATATATACACATAGATACATACATACATACATATATATATATATATATATATATATATATATATATATATATATATATATATATATATATATATATATATATATATATATATATATATATATATATATATATATATATATATATATATATATATGTCTACAGTATTTAAAATGTTCACCATAGTAATTTCTGCCAGAGAATACTACTAAAAAACAAAAAATATGTTGGACATTTATTTGAAATTACATTTACAGTAGTTCAGAAAAGATAACCAAAAGTAACTGAAATCTGCTGTGACACTGGATATTCTTTAATAATTAGTGAGTTTATGCAGAATGTTTGAGCACGAGACTGTCGGGCTTGACTCTGCACAGTAATCAAAGCCTGACTGTTACTCTTCCAGCCGTACAACCCATCTGAGTCGACTTCAGACAAAACCCTCACACAGGCTTTCAGTGTTGCTTAGTAACAAAAGCACATGGCTGACCTTATGTGTGGTCATGAAAAAGTTATTTTATTTATTTCTCGATTTTGTTTCTCACTTGCAGTTGTGTCTCACCAGTAGCAGAATGACTGATCATTATTGACTGATATTTATATATATATATATATATACATATAGCTGAATAGTATTGCTGCATTTTTTTCTTTTAATTTGAACACAATTATAATAATAAGCAATAAGCAATGATATTTTATATTTCAATTTCAATTTAATTTATGCATTTAGCAGACACTTTTATCCAAGTCGACTTCCAGTGCATTCAGGCTATCAATTTTTACATATCATGTGTTCCCAGGGAATCGAACCCCCAACCTTGCGCTTGATAGTGCAGTACTCTACCAATTGAGCTATATATTTATATATATATATATATATATTCTGCTGTATACATAGATTTATATTTTATATATATATATATATATATATATATATATATATAAATATATATATATATATATATATACACACACACACAGTATATTTTTATAAAAATAAATAAATGCATCTAATATTTTCAACATTGATAAAAATAATTACAATATATGTTTCTTGAGCAGCAAATCAGCATATTAGCATGATTTCTGAAGGATCTTATGACTCTGAAGACTGCAGTAGAGGCTGCTGAAAATTTAGCTTTACATCATGGGAATAAGTTAAATTTTCAAATATATTAAATTAGAAAACAGTTATTTTGTGTGTTTTATATTTTAATATATATTATATATTATCATTGTTGGGGAAAGTTGCTTTAAATGTAATGCATTACAATATTGCGTTACTCCTTAAAAAAGTAACTAATTACTTTTTAAATATGAGCGGGACTCAAAATAATAAAAAAAGTTCTATTTATAGTAAATATAAAAGCCCTTTCAAAACAAAAAGTGTAATGAATAAATCTCGGGCTGAAGGAAAAGTTTTTTGTGAGTAGGATGAATTAATGCACATTCACATTTATCCTAGAACTAAAGTAAGCATCATGTTCACACAGTGCACACAACGCCTCTACTATTACTTTTTCATGATGTATAATGTTTCAAGGTTAGGAAAAGTTCAGTCCAGTGAATACTGCCTTTTTTTTTTTACACTTACATTGCAAAACTCACCCTGTCTACAGAACTGCCAGCCGGTGGCTGTGTTTAAGGCCAGCAGCAGCTGAGTCGCTCAACGGGACATTCCCCCGTCTGTCCCACAGGACACACAGATGTTGGGCTTGCTGTCTGCACAGCTGTAGGCCTGCCACGCACGGCGGATCCTGCAAACTGTCTGACGGAGAGACGGCAGGTTGGCACAGATGGCATGGAGGTGTACCGGGGCCTGGAGGGAGTAAACTGGCAATGGAAATAAAAAGGCAGGTACCAACATATCCTCCATCTGGACTCATCACTGGAGAACAGCCAGGGGACGTTAACATCACTGCGGCTGAAGACCTGTCAACATGACAGACAGATAAATGTACAGAGCTGCGTTTGGAACGTGCACACAAAAATAAGCCAAATGACACAAAGCTATTTCTGATTGCAGACTTAAGTGTTATTAGTATTTATTTTTATTATATAATTATATATTTATTAAATGTAATAATAAAACATTTAATTAGCATTATTATTGTTCTGTATTATATAAATAAAAAAATTAAATTACAGATTTTGAATTCATGATCGCACACATTAGTATTCTTATTGTTATGATATATTATAGAATTATGTAAAAAATGCATTATTGTTATATTACATAATTATATAAATAAAATATACATTTAAATTAAATTAATTAAAAGTAAGCAAAAAAATTGCTTTTAAAAGTTTGAATTTCTGGCGGGAATCTTTTGTATTTTTTTATTATATATTATATAATCGTATTGGAATTTCTGATACTTTATTATTTTGGGAAATCGGAGCACAGTATGAGATTTTAATGAGACATTTTCTTGAACTCTAAAAGGAGACACGTGGGATTTTAGGATCTATTTCTCAGGAGAAACATCTGAGGAATAGAAGACTTAAGTAAAAGTCTCACATTGTCTACATTTAACCTCATTGCTGTCCAAGACGCACAACTGTGAGATTAAAGAGTTCTTTCTTACGACTTTTCTTTCTCACAGAAACACTGGGTACAGGCACCGCCACAGCTTTACCTCTGATCCAAAACCAGAATCCTCTTCCCTTTCATCTTAAAGCAACACAGACGGACTTCAGCTCAACATTAAAGGCAATTCAAATCCAAGCTGGTCTCTCTAAAGGCAGGAAATTACATTTTGCAACAAAGTTTATTGTTCTATAAAGTCTTAGAAAGCTTTCAGGTGTTTGCATCTGAATATACTGCATTGTTTTCAAAACTGGCATGCTAATAGATGCCAAACCATTTTGGGATGCTTGTTGATAAAGATGGTGTAATTGATGTTGATGGCGATAGAGAATTCTAGCAAAGTAAGCTCGAATCTAGATTTAAAGGTCATTTCAGAGACCATTTTCATTTCAGTGTAAATATGCAATGCAGTTCCGGTAACAAGATTTTTTTGTTATTTATTTACCTCTCCATTTAGTTCACATGCTGTTCGGGTTCAGTAGGCCATAAAATGGGGTGTTGTTTCATTAATGGGAAATAAAAGATGATTGCATCCTGGAGGAAAAAAAAAATTAAACACTAATTGTGTTATTCTACAGCTGTCTCAATTTATTTGCCTCAATTACACTGTATCAAGTATAACATCGAATTAAAGAAATGAGACGAGGACGGACCATCAGTGTGCAGCTCTGGTTTATTTCTGTGGCGGAAGCCCAGAGAAGCTGGAGACTTCATTCATCATCAGAGAAGGTGTCAATCACTCCTGTAGAGGACATGCTTTACTGCTGCCCGAGGGCTCCTGTGTGACCTAAATACAAAACTGTCAACAGAAAGACTGACCAACACAGAACAAGCTGAAGAGCATCGCAGAGAATATTAGAGGATTCATGCATACACTTCTATTTATAATGCATACAGAAGAACTGAAATGCAATTACTGCTATTTATACCAGGTTCCAAGGCATGTATACTTATGAAAACTCTTTTCCAACAACAATATATTTAATCAAAACTGTTGTCAAAAAATACACACGCATTTTATATATGTATAAAATCCTAGAAAACACGCATGAAACATCTTAAAATAACCTTAAAATTAAGTGTGTGTGTGTGTGTGTGTGTATATATATATATATATATATATATATATATATATATATATATATATATATATATATATATATATATATATATATATATATATATATAAATTCAAAACTTGTCAAATATGAATCAAATGTGTTGCGTGTAGGCCATTCTGTAGCAATATCGTCAAAAACACTTTGTTATACTTACTAATGATTATTTAATTAGTTTGTTTTATCATACTTAATCTTGTGACGCTTCCAGATTTTCTATTTTTAAGCAGACAAGTGAGACAAACTGAAGGGAAACCCCACAACTTCGAGGTTATTCCTGACAGTCCGTGACGCCGCCTGCTGTTTGTCAGGAGAACTGCATAGACACACTAACGAATCACACACTTTACGCTTTTATTTTTTCGTTTTAGCATCTACAATGCAGTGTAAAATTTTAGATATTTAAATTAAGAGCACCTTAATTTTGCATCAAAATCTCTACATATTTAGATTAAGAGCACCTTAATTTTGCATCAAAAAAAAAAAAAAAAAAAAAGAATTAAATCCTGATTAGGCTAATGTTTGATTTTAGCTACAAAAGTTTTCAAAACATAAGAAACAGGCAAAGACGGTGGTGCAGAGTTAAAAAAGGGAAAGATAAGAAAGCAATACAAAAATATCCTTTGACATTTCCCATATACGGAAGTAATTTGATGTCAGCAGGTAGTGTTCCTCTAATAAGCCTAATATCGCTCGTGTTGCTGAGGTGAGCTGATAGTTGATGCTATTAGCTGATCTTAAATGCAGCACAGAGTGCTGATGTTCAGTAGAACCGCACACAGCAGCACAGGGAACCTATGAACGCCAATAACGCTGATGTATGACATCGACTTCAAGAACAGAGAGAGAGGGAGAGAGAGCGAGACTAAACCCACAACTGCCCAGTAACAAGCTCTCTCCCCTCATTGGCTGCAGAGGCAAGTGTATTTGATCAGGCCCTCAGACTAAATGACACACTCTGTTTGATGGGTGGACACTAAACCTCACGTGAGAGCTAAAGGAAGACCTCAGCATCTGTCCTATCTGAAGAATCTGCCCTGCTCACAACTGGGTAGTTCACAAAAACAAGCCAAATTCTGCCAAACCTCATCTGTCTTCTCTATAACATAAAATGAGATGTTACGCAGTGCATCATGGCAGCTCTTTTCTGTGTAATGGTTTAAAATGGTATAAAACTGGTTTATCACTTGTTTGTTACATGTACACCTCAAGTCTTCTGAGGACATAATATGGTTGAAAATAAGATATTAAATCTCATTTATTCATGGCATGACATTACTATGTAAAATTGAAATCATAGCTGCAGTTTGATCCTTTTTATAGTATGTTTATGGTCCTTCTATCATTTTTGGAGCTTGACTGCATGTGTATATTTACTTTCATTGAATGGAAATAATTAGATAATTTATCTACAAAGGATCTTTTGTGACACAAAGTGAGAAATAATTTCACTTGGGAGAATAGATATTTCAGATGCAGATGAGACAAACAAAGCGAAACACCAAACAAAAAATTAATTAATCCATAAAACGGCATTGAATGCAGCAATGCAAAAAAAAAAAATTTATAAAAAAAAAAAAAAAAAAAAAAGAATGAATTTGACAAATTCAAAATCAATGTCTGTGGTTTGAATTATTTGCTCTTCTTAAATTATATATATATATATATATATATATATATATATATATATATATATATATATATATATATATATATATATATATATATATATATATATATATATATATATATATATATATAATCTTAATAAAACCATTTCCTATATATACAATATATCCTTTAAAATTCATTCATTCATTATCATACGCAGGCCGAGTCAGGCCTAAATCAGCATTTTGGGGTTTATGGACTTCTCAGCATATTTTCCCCAGTTGGGGGGGGTGTGGGGGGGGCATTACGGGAAGCAGGTTTGTTTGTCAACACACCGTGGGTTCCCTGCCAACATTTTCCTCTCACAGAGACTGAGAGTAAAGCTAAAGATGAAATGTGTTCCCAGGCTGCCGTGTAATTGCGTAGCCCTTATGTTGAACCCCTTGAGCATTCATTCAAATGAGGCCGTAATTGTCACATCTGTTAACCCCGTGAAGAGCCGTCAGCCGAGTGTCACGCATCTGCTAATTGGTACAAACAGGTAGCAGACGCTGATCTCCTCCACTGAGCATCTGCCGATTAGAGTCGCAAATTCAATGAGCGGTGATTAAAGGTCCTGCTAAATGGCAAAGGAGAGGTTGAAATACTGCTGCTGAATATGCTATAACACTTCATAATGGTGATTAACTGGGAGCCAGGAACTGTGATGACTCCGTGGGTTGGTGTGAATTCATTGTTTTAGGCGTGAAGAAAAGCTGAGGAAAATGGGTCATAGGAGTTTTACTCCTGTGGTTTGGTTTGCTGATTGTGAAGCCTTAATGCTCCATGAATCCATAAAATATATATATTCAGAAGGGGATTCTGTACCTGTTAAAGTTGAATCATTCAGTTACAGATAAAAAAATTAAATAATGTAATATAATATATATAGTCTTCAACAGTCCATATATAATATTTTCAAATACCTTTATATAAATATGTTAAATATAAAAAAATGATTTAGCTTCACTTAATAACTTTCTACAAATTAATATGACCTTGGACATTATATTTTGAAGAATACATATCATAATATCCATGCATCTATGTATAATACATGAACTTTATGATATTTTTAAAGATTTTATACAAGTCATAAAATCTGGGTCACATAATTTATGTTACACATTTGAGAAATGTATTTGAGAAATGATGTATAATAAACCATTTAAAACAATTTTTAAAGAGCGTTAAGATTAGATTATATTTGCAACTTTTTTTTCCTCATTTAAATTCAGAGACAACATTTAATCAATTATGTTTATATTTCATTAAATCATGTAAAGACAAAATATTGATATTGAACCTGTCCAGTCAAACAATCATATACATTTTAACATAAAATCTTGATGTTGTAAAAATAATTTCAACTATCCAGTTTTTTTTTTTTTTTTTTTGGCCTGTTATTTTATCAAATACTGTAATAATGCAAATGTGAACTGTTGTGGTGGCAAAGAAACCCAGAGAACAGAAACACGTCAGTGATGTAAAACCTCATGGTCAGGTAGGGATTTTTATTCAAATCATTTGTACAATTGTGTTCTTTATACAAAACATAAACAAAATTAATAATAATAGCATATTGTAGCAAATAAATTTGCAATTAACTTCATTATAGACACTGGTGAAAATAAATAACTGGTTCTTTTTAGATTTATGTGAATACACTTAAATGAAAACCAAAATTTAAATACAAGACTACAAAAAACAATATCGAACATTAAAGGTCTCCTGGACCTTGTCACAGTTCCTCAGAGTCAGCAAATTTGGATCAGTCGCTCTTCTCAAAAAGCTTTTTTTATTAAAAAGCTAATATCTCTGGAAAAAAGAATATTGTATTTTAGTTTTTCTTACTGCATATTATTATTATACCTAATATTTAGAATTCATTTCAGTTTTATATAAACTACTTTTTACATTTTAGTCCATACAAAATTAGGGTAAAACAAAACAAAGAGGTAGTTTTCTTCTTGTGTAATAGTAATAATAATAATAACAATACATTTTATGTGGCACAGCTTGGGTTTATATTTAAAATCTTACCCGCATTTGTTCATATATCCAGTCAAGGAAGTAGGTCACATTTCCGTAGACTCCAGGCTTGTTTCTGAAAGCACATCCATCACCCCAGCTAGTGTCCCCAACCAGCCACCATAGAGAATTCTCCTTTATGACCAGAGGACCCCCACTATCCCCCTGTGTGGAAGATCGCATGTTTATTTTGGCTTTTGGCACATACATTACATTTACAGTGCTCGAATGTACTCTTTTGAATGATCAAGCAGCTTCTAACGGTGTTTCTGACCTGACAGGAGTCCACGCCGCCCTCCAGCTTGCCAGCACAGATCATGGTGTCTGTGATTCGTCCGTTATACACTGCTCGGCTGTTGCAAGTCGTTCTGTCGATTAGCTGGATTTTGGCTTCTTGTAAGGTTTGTGAGGCAGGTCCTTTAAGAAAACAAAATTAGCTTGAAACGATTTTCAGTTTCAGAAATGTAGAGGCATGAGTTATTTTGTCTAATATGAATCACTACACATGTATTTGGATCTGTAAATGGTTACAGCTCTGTTTTGCTTTTTGAAAAGTTTCAAACCTCCACTAAACAGTGCCCCCCATCCAGTGATGTAACTTTCCCGCGGGGCAGCAAAGTACATGCCTTTACGGGGAAGACAAACTGGCCTGACGTCCGCTGAAACAAGAAACAAAATGCAAACTGTCAACATCCAAAACAAAGGAGGAGATATTTTGCAGAAAATTTCAAGCTGCTGTTTTCCACACAATAGAAACTTCTGTCTCCAAAAATCCACCACAAAGATGGTCCATACAACTTATTTATTTTCTTCTGAAGTCATGAACAGGGCAGACTGATAAACAAGGAGTTCTATGAATAAAACAGCTTTACTATTTTACAAAAGCTTTCTCTTAGGGTTCGACACAATAAAGAATCTTTTGAACAACCTGATGGTGAGTAAATGATGATTCTTTCACCTAAAACTCAATTATCGAAGTCATGTTCTATATTAAAAATATTTTACTCTGGGGGAAAAAATGTACCCAGAAATTTCTAGTAAAAAACACACTGAATTAAATGTGAAATTATGAAGCATAAAAACTGAAATAGCATTTTCTTGCTAAACATATTCCGCAATAATCTGTTTCATTTAATACTTTGAATTTTTTTTACTAATATAATTATTAATACTATGAAATAAAATATTAAATACAAACAGTATTCATTTATAAATATAAAATCCAAAAATAATTATTCAATAAAAATACAGAAATGTTGACTTTCCAACGAACTAAAATGTAATTTTTAATCAATTCAAATGACAAGCACATAACGGAATTACAAAAGCTTACAAAAAATATTCACATAAAAGCTATATTGTAAATAATACCTACGGTAAATAACAGTGTGAAACAAAAACACTTTTATTTAATTTATTATCATTATCATATTATCATGAAATTTTCTTATTGGCTGGGGGGAAATGTGAAATTCAGTCTTACATGTAAATCTGAGTGGTTGGTTTAGCTTCATCAGGGCAATGTCATTTTCGTTGGTCCTCGGGTTAAAGTCGTGCATGACAATTCGGTTTACAGAATTGCCAGTGGCCGAGCGCATCTCAGCACGAGTCAGATATCCAGCATACACAGTCCAATCCCTTGCATTTGAAAACCTACACCAGTTGGTCATTTATTAGAGTCATCATAACTTGTCAAATGAGACTGGACTAAATGAGAGAACTTACTCATAAACACAGTGAGCCGCAGTGATGATCCAGTAAGGTGTAATGATAGACCCGCCACACAAATGGTTTCCGGAAATTTGCAGGCTGACCTGCCATGGCCACACCCCCTTAGCGGTCACAGTGGTTCCTCCCACGATTCGGGTCACGCTGTTCCGTCCACAATCTACAACAGAATTCAATAATCATTATCAGTGTATGTGAAAATGTAGCTTTCCTGCCCACAAGCTACACTTCATATTAATACTTTAGATACTTAAAAGGATGGGTCACCCAAAAATGAGAGTGAGTAAAAGATGATGACAAATATGTACATCGGGATCAGTGTTATTGTTTCATACTTATTTACTTTTATAGTTTTTGCTTTTATTTTTGCATTTTCAGTTTTCATTTTATTTTAGCCTAAGGTATTTAACCTTTTTGTTTTATTCCAGTTTTAGTTATTTTAGTACTTATTTTCATTTAGAAGCCATGGCTTTTAAATTTTTTTCTCATATTATGATTTAGTTTTTCTTACTGCATATTATTATTATACCTCATATTTAAAATTAATTTCAATTTTATATAAATTACTTTTATCTTTTTAGTCATACAAAATTATGGTAAAACTCAAAAAAAAAAAAAAAAACACACACACACAGACACAAAATAATAATAGAAAAATACAAATTAATAGATGCAACTATTATCTTACCTATACATTTGAGTGCCACTGCTTTGTTAGATGGACAGTCTGAACTGAATTATTATAAGATAAATATAAAAAGAGTTTTTATAACATAACCAACATGCAAAACCTAAACATTTTAGATGTGAAAAACTGGAAAATTCTGTATAAACAGTCTGTGACGCACCTTTTACTGTGAAAACTTGTCAGATTGAAAGAGCTGGGAGTATCTGTCTTCACCAGCATGTAGTCAGACGATGCTCTAGAGTTACTCTCCACATAACCCACATAAGTGTTCCTGAGAGATAAACCACACACAAACACACAGCACATATTACAAATCGCCTCTTTCAAAACCCATTCTGAAAATGCTTTACATTTTCATTTGATGGCAAAGCTGAGTTTTCAGCATCATTTTTCTAGCATCTTCAATGTCACATGATCCTTCAGAAATTATTCAAAAAAGTTGATTTGGTGCTTTTAAAAAACTTAATTTATTATTATTTATTTTTTTGTGGCAACTAAAACATTTAAGGATTCTTTGATGAATAGAAAGTTTCAAAGAACAGCATGTATTTCAAACAGGACGTTATTTAGTAGCAGTCGCAGACTTTCCTCTGAGCAGTCGCAGACTAACCCTGAATCAACAAACAGAACTAACAATTATTGCTAAATGTGTGACTGAATCATATAATAACTTAATCAATAATATTGATAGTTCATCGTCTAGCTGACTACGTCTTGTATTATTATTATTATTTTTATTTTTTCTAAAATCCTGTCAAATGTGCACAAACTACTAGCTACTACTAAATATTGTAGAAACATAATTTTCTGTAAAGTTGCTTTGTAACGATTTGTTTTGTAAAAAGCGCTATACAAATAAACTTGAATTGAATTGAATAGATGAGTCGTACTAATATTACCTCTCGTATCCCATCTCCTCACATGCTTGCTTCCCGAGGTTGTCACTCCATCCATCCATACAGACATTCTCCCATTTTTGGCTCTCACGTGAGTACATCTGAAGAAGGGAGTTAGATCCATACAGACGATCTACACAAAAAAGGTACAGTAAAGTGCTTTGAATGGGATCAGTTCATTATGTCAGACCATATGCGTAAGGGATTCTTACAGCAATGAGCTTCATCGTCTCCTGATGGACAGTTCTGCACGCCGTCACACCACTGCGAGAAGCTGACACATTTGTTATCCGTTTTACAGCGACGCCCTTGCAAACAATCAAACCCATCTGTTGGAGTAGATGGAGGATATCAGAGCAAGAAAAAACTGGGTAGATGTATAGTTGGAACCAGTGTGTGGGTTTCTTACCATAAACCCAAAGCACCGCAGCTATGACCCCAGCAACAACCAGAAGGGTGATGACTATGCAAAGGATCAACGGCCATTTTTTTCTCCTGGAAGCTGTTGGAAAATCAAAGCTCATAAAAATCAAAAAAATTGTAAACATAAAAATGATAAAAGAGATCAAAGGGAGAGCTCACCCAAACTTGTATGAATTTCTTTTGTCTGTTGAACACAGAAGATATTTTGAAGAATGTGAGTACCTAGAAGTTGTTGGTCCCCATTGGCTTAAATAGTATGGAAAAGCAGAAACAATAATAATACTATGGAAGTCAATGGGTACCAGAAACTGTTTGGCTACCCGCATTCTTCAAAATATCTTCTTTTGTGTTCAACACCACAACAGCTTGGAAGAACTTGAAGTAAATGATACAACATTTAAATTTTAAATACCTTTGTGAACCGGATTAACGTCAAGGTAGAGTCCAGGTGTGACCGTGTGGTGTGTGTTTACAGGTGCTGTTTGAGGCGTATACTGATGCAGGCTCTGACCAGGCGAGTATCTCTCTGTAAAGTACTGTGGAGGAGAATTCTGGTGTATATACTGTGGGTTTTGGGGACCGGGGTGCTGAGGTAAAGCCGGGTTTATTCCAGAAGAGGGTGCATGTGGAGGGGGACGCTGCTCTTCATGTTGGAAACCATGGTTCACGTGCGAAACATTGTCGTAAATCTGAGAGAAATGTGGTTTTTGTCAGTTTCTCAGGTTTAATAATGTGACAAATCAGACTGAAAATATTCATCAGAAAGTAACTTTAGACTACTGTGAGAATATTAGCAATTACAATATGACTAACAGCAACAATGTGCAGACTGTTCCAGGAAAAACTAGCCTATTAAATACACATTGTTCCTTATTTGAACAATAATATGCACTATTTACTCCTTTATTGACATGCTTTATTATATGTAATAAACTATATTGAACTTAACACGCCTTAAGAGTAATCCAATATTTCATCCGATCAACATTTTATTGCAGTAGAGACAGGAAATGAGCTGCACTTGCTTATATCTTACAACACTGGAAAAAAGATTTTTTTTTTATTTTTTCAGATTTCATGTAATTAAGTCTAAATGTCCAATATAGACTACTTGAAATTAAATGTTATATTGTTACCTCCCCCAAATTAATGAATAAATGAATACTAATATATATATATATATATATATATATATATATATATATATATATATATATATATATATATATATACACACACACACACACACACACACACACACACACACACTCAAAGGCCACTTTATTAGGTGAACATCGTAGGTACCTGACGGGCTGGTCTGAGTATTCCAAAAACTCTTGAAATTCACGCATAACCAACTCTAGGGTTTACAGAGAATGGTCCGAAAAAGAGAACATATCCAGTGAGCGGCAATTGTGTGGACAACAATACCTTGTTGATGTCAGAGGAGAATGGGCAGACTGGTTAGAGATGATAGAAAGGCTACAATTTGCAAAGGCTCAACAAAATTGGACAATGGAAGATTGGGAAAATGTTGCTTGGTCTGATGAATCTCGATTTCTGCTGCAACATTCAAATGATAGGGTCAGAATTTGACGTAAAGAACATGAAAGCATGGATCCATCCTGCCTCGTCTCAATGGTTCAGGCTGCTGGTGGTGGTGTAATGGTGTGGGGGATATTTTCTTGGCACATTTTGGGCCCATTACCACCAATTGAGCATCGTTTAAACGCCACGGCATACCTGAGTTTTGTTGATGACTATGTCCATCCCTTTATGACTACAGTGTACCCATCTTCTGTTGGCTACTTCCAGCAGGATAATGCACCATGTCACAAAGCTCGAATCATCTCATACTGGTTTCTTGATCATTACAATGGGTTCACTTTTCTCAAACTGGCCTCCACAGTCACCAGATCTCAATCCATTAGAGCAGCTTTGGGATGTGGTGGAACGGGAGATTCACATCATGGATGTGCAGCCGACCAATCTGCAGCAACTGTGTGAAGCTATCATGTCAATATGGACCAAAATCTCTGAAGAATGTTTCCAAAACCTTGTTGAATCTATGCCATGAAGAATTAAGGCAGTTCTGAAGACAAAAAGGGGTCCAACCCGGTACTAGCGAGGTGTACCTAATAAAGTGGCCAGTGAGTGAATATATACAAATATACATAGTTTTGGTTGTATTCCTATCTGAATAAAGAAAGGCTATTTTGGTTTCAATTAAATTGTTTGCATACATTTTTCAGGTACAATAGAAAAGTTCCCTGTAGCTTATTCAGAAAATAGTTCCTTATGGAAATGATGTATGAATCAGG
Source organism: Carassius auratus (assembly GCF_003368295.1). Classification (NCBI taxonomy): domain Eukaryota; kingdom Metazoa; phylum Chordata; class Actinopteri; order Cypriniformes; family Cyprinidae; genus Carassius; species Carassius auratus. The sequence goes on along the minus strand of NC_039277.1, from coordinate 13,702,145 downwards.
CCATTATCCATTGTGTCTAATGTTATCATTATTTTTCATGAATTCATTTCTAACTGCCTTTCCATTATAAAAGACCAAATGGCCTTTCTGATGAATCATTCATTAAGTGCTTGGTTTGTCCTCAGGATAGTTAATGCTTTACAAATATATCTGTTGACTGACAGTTTCTGCTTTGTTCCATAAAATCAATGTCAAACAAAAGACAACGGGAACTAAAAGATCCAAGCTGGACAGAAGAGGGTGTTCAGACAGGAGTTAAGATAAGAAAAAACAACTAGTTTATGTCATTACCGCATTTGTCGTCTGCATCTTTTGCCTTTGGCTTGTTTGAACTAAAAAAAAAAAATCACTTGAACTTCAAGCTCAGTCTAAGATCTGCTGAGTAAACAAACATTAAAACATGCATTAGTCTTAGAAACAGCAACAGATCTGTATGAAATCATACATCAATGTCATACAAATTATAATAATATACAGTAAAACTCACCTGGTTTTCCTTGTGTTTGAGTGTTAGTGGACTCTCTGTCCGCTCTCTGTGTGTGTAATGAACAGCCAACGCCACACCTTTGCTTGGTAGATCAGCTAAAACACCCACCAGTCAGGTGAATGCATAAAATATCAATCATAAAATATCACCCGGTGACCAGAACTAAGGGTTTATTATTCAGAGCACTTGATTGGTTTTCTTTTCAATGACTATCTGGTCTCACATTTCTCGCACACAGATGACGCAACTTTGCATTGTAAAATACCAAGCAAACAAGTTGTGTCAATAATAAGGAAAAAAAATATATTCCTGTCAAAGGAGCTTCCTTACTGCAAACTCCATTTCACAACATTTTGAACGGGGCACAAATGCAATAGAAAAATATATAAAATGACATCTGTTTTTTATTTTTTGCTTTTGTTTAGTCTCGCAAATGCAAATCTACATTAACTTCAGTCTCTGTGATTTGAATGCTATGGTTCAAGTCTGCTGAAGTCAAATGATAGCTTTGTGTGAGAATTTAGCCAAGTTTAGTTCCTATACACTGAAAACCTTCCATTCATAGCTCAAATCTAATTTGTAAAAATAAAGCAAGCTTTTGCGTGCTGCAAGTGTGCACTAAATATTCCCTTTCACTTGAAGAAGGAAACATTTGGTAAATCACAATAGATTAGAAGACACGAGAATCAAACATATTTGGTACTGTTGTTATTATAGTATCATATTCCATCATAGGTTTTATTAATATTTAAAGAAGCAATTCGTTTTTTTTTTTTTTTTTTTGATTTAAATTAACTTTTTGTTTTTATCATTTGTAGTATATATTTTAGTTTTAACTTTTTTGGCAAAATGACAAAACTATTAATTATTAGTTGTACTATTCCTTTAAATACCCCTTTAAATCACAGCACACAGCAAATCAAACACTATCCCCATGTGTGTCAACCTTTGCAGACCTTTTAACCCTCTGTGCCCCAGAGAAAACTAAACAATCTTATGTTTCACAAGAGTGCTGTTCTTTTCAGCGAAAGCTTCAAAATCATATATGAACATATTTCAGTGTCATGTATGAACAAATATGGAGAGGAAATAAATATAAACAAACTCAACTTTAAGTTCTCATGTAAATAATTTTGTACAAAGAATCACCTGAACTGCTAAAAGCTATACATCCTTTACAAGGCTTCTATTTGATGAAAGTTTCATCGGTTGCAAGCTGTAACTAGACTTCCTGTTCAATTTCCTGACACGACACAATTTCCACATGAAAAACAAGCTGTAAAGATCATCTGCACTAAGAAAATGTGTGGCTTTCCAAACTCATCTCTCGCACAGGGGTCAATCTCAGCCCTGCTGTTATTCAGTAACTTAGTCAATGAGCCGATACTTTGAGATCCATGACGTTACAAGTGCTCTCTCAACATCATGTTAATATTTGACTCCCACGCCTGTCTCGTAGACTGAAGCACGATAACATTTTAATGACAACTAGAAGGAAGAAACTGAAAATTAGAGCTTGATAAACATTCTCTGTGTACTCAGTAAAATCAACATATGGTGTTATGTGATGAGGCAAGACTTGCGTCTGGAGGTGGAGCCAAAGTTTGTTTTCGGTCAAGGTGTTGGATTATTGATACAGACCCGGAAAGAAGCTCTGTCAAGTTCTCAGGAGGAAATAATTGTTCCTTTTCACTTGCTGAAATCCTGGTTACAACCTAGAAAAATTCTGGGGCAAAGTTAACTCATTTCTGTTAAATAGCTAACAGGCATTTTCAAGGTGAAGTGACTGAAAATTAGCTGTTCAGATTTACTTTTTTTTTTTTTTTATACATATAACTCTTTGTATTTAATGAGGGTGATTATTTCCCAGCAAGTAATTTAAATGTTCTCAGCCATATAAGTTTGGAATGACAAGAAAGTGAATAGTTTATAACAAGTTTAGTTTTTGATTGGATTATAATCTCTTTATTGTCATTGACATATTTAGCATCTAGTTGCTTCTAGTTCTACCCCTTTGGCAAAACATTATTTAACAAATGATCTAGTAACACAGGTAATTTAATAAATAAAGTACATAAATTAGCATAACTTCTGCAAAAGAAAAAAAAAAAAGATCCTCATGGACTCAATAACCAGGAACATCAGTAACACATTGTAATGATGAAACTTGAGATATTGCACATACAGTATGAACTTAAAATGTAATTATGTGATTCTAAGGCAATGCTACTGTATATGTAATAGTGATCTATCATAAAAATAAACTGATTCTGAATAATTTTATTATTATTCATTTTGTTTTGCTTTTTGTCGTTGGTTTTTCCCACTCTTTTTTTAAAAATCAAACGTAATATTACAAAATCTTTTTCATTAAAATAAAAAAAATAAAAAAACTTGACTTTCCAAATGAGGAAAATATATAGAGAGACTGATTAGGAGACTGATTAAAGATTAAGAAGAGTAAAATATCTCAATTTTAACATTTTGTTTGTAGTTCAATGCTTTGGGAAAATAAAATGTCATGAGATAATGGTAAATTAGGTTTTTATTGTTTTTTTTTGTTTTTTTAACCTTTGTTAGAATCAAGATTTTAATCACTGCCTCATTATAGTCTGTGAAAAGCATCCATTAGCGAATCAGCACACAGAGCTCAAAGCACACACCATCTGGTGTTCATTCCGGTGAAATGCATTGTGTTATTTCTGAGTATATTCATCACACATTCAACATCAACGAAACCAACCAATAATCTATTTCAGTGCAAACACACACTTTAACATTCTAAACCCTTTTATTAAACCATTATTTTGAGAATGATCACCATGTAACAAAATATGTAACAAGAGCAGAGAGATTTGTACAGTATGACCATTCACAAGTTTGTTTCCTATTTTAAGAAAAAACAGGACTGACCTCGCATTAATAATGCAGGCATGATGATATATCTGGCACAATGACCAAATCCTACATGCATTCTGTAGGTTAAAGTGCAAGTCCTAATATTTCTGGATCAGAATAGAGGAGGCGCCACCTCCTCCATTGCAGATTCCGGCCAGGCCGTACTGTCCCGATTTCAGATTGTGCACCATGTGTCCAACGATTCTCGCCCCTGACATTCTAGAAATCGCAAAACCAGCACATTAATTATTGAGCGAATCTAATTACAGTATGTCAATATAGTAACCAGTGATACATCTGAAAGATGCTGCATATCTTTACCCAATTGGATGTCCAAGAGAAACAGCTCCTCCGTTGATATTGACTTTATCGGGGTCGATGTCTAACATCTTGATGTTGGCCAGCACCACGACACTGAAGGCCTCATTGATCTCCCACATGGCAATGTCTTCTTTCTTCACACCGGCTGCTTTTAGGACCTGTGCGAAACCGATGTTACTACACTGAAGGACTTCACTTTAACTTAGAAATCAACAGATAAACATCAGCTAACCTTGGGGACGGCAAAGGCTGGAGCGATAGGGAAATCGATGGGGGCGACAGCAGCATCAGCGAAAGCTGTGAATTAGGATAAAATGGTGATCTAGATGTGAAACTATAATTCTCTGACAAAACTAGCCATAAATGAGTAGCTAACTAGCATGACAGTACCACAATTGTTCAGTCCAAATAGTGTAGTTTTCCCAGTAACAAGACTTTTTTTTCTTCTCAAGGGGTGGAGCTATGGCAAAACTCAAATGCTGCTTCTGTCTCTTTTTTCTTGACAAGAATTACATTTATTTAGACATAGAACATCTTTAAGACCACATATTAGGTAAAGCACACTTTTTTTATTTAGTTTACAGCATGTATGCATTATGTATAGATTATTTATTTTATATTTTTAGGCTGATAATTTTACCATAAGTCCGGGACTGCAGATGTAAAATAGCCTTTTGGATAATTCTGGAAAATTACGTATTACTGATGTGCATTGTCCCTGTGAAATAAACCTGAATAATATAAATAGGATGAGTTTCAACCTGCGTCATGTTCAAAAGAAGTCTCATTAGAAGTTGTTATTTTTTTAATAGTCTAATAAATCTAAACATTGATAGTTCTCTATTATACTGTTATGTTGAATGGTTATAGTCAGTGGTTAAATATTTGGAGGGAAAAAAGTTAATAGAGACATCAGTAGTATTTGCATCAGTGATACATTCTGGCCTTCAGTCATAAAAAAGATACCATTAAACAAATATTACAAAATATACTGTCCTTATGTTGTTTTTACATTCATTTGAATATTGAATGTGAAATTATTGCACTATAAAAGTATATTTAACAACTTTAACATTAGGTGGGATTAATCGAAAATTTAATTAATGACCAAATGCGATTATCTATTTTTTTTTTTTTTTCATTTATTGATCACACTGGTTAATATAAAAGAAAATCGTAGACTCGCTTCTGTGTTGTAATATGATAGATAATACATTTCAGTTCATTTCAGAATTTAATGTATTGTAAACCTCTCAGAATATTGTTTACTGTCTTTATGCTTGTAAATGTGTTCTTCGTTGCAAAAACAATACTAAAAGAAAAACTATAATAATAATTTGATGTGTTAGTAACATTTCGTTTTTAGCATGTAGCTAACTACCTTATCAAAAGGGTGACAAGTTTAACTAGTTTATTTAAATAATTAACATTAAATTATTAAAGTATCTTTGAATGAAGATACTTCTATATTGGTGTACTGTAGTTCAGCAAGAAAATTCAAGTGGATCTATCATAGAGCATGTATCACAGTATCATTCAAATGAACAAAATACACCATAAAATGTCATTTAATTTTAAACAGGTGAAAAGTGGCTCACCAACGATCTTTGCAAGCGGCGTGATGTTGAGTCTCTTTGCCGCATCTGCAGTCATGAGCACGAGAGCCGCCGCGCCATCGTTTAGCGTGCTAGCGTTGGCTGCCGTCACTGTGCCTGCAAAAACAAACGTTTTTCAATACCCCCTCATATATAGAAAAGAAGCACTTTAACATAATTTTCAAAAAAGCAATTATTACAGAAATAATCTAGTTTTCTAGTTTTTGTCAACTTAAGTGAACACTAAATATGTTTTCAGACACTTAATTGCATGTTTTAAGCAATTACATGAAAATGTATTATAGTTTAAATCTATAATAAACGCAATTATCTCAAAATCAGAGTGTTTTTTTTATCCCACTTAAGTAGGCGTTAAGTGCATCTTTAAATGTAATTTCATAATTACTTCTATTGTCTACTGAATGTACTGACAAGCATTTAAGGTAAACTAAAATATACTTGTATGTAATTTTTACATTTGCTCTGATGAAGCTGCAATGAAAAAAAAACTTTAAATGTAATATTGAATAACATTCTACAGTTAATTCATAATCAAGTCCTCTGATCTGCTTTAATGTTAGTCAGCACATCAAAATAGGTGGACAAAATATTATTAAAACTGATTTTTTTAGTCAATTTTTAATTTAAGATGAATACGATGTGACTTTTTAAAATATTTATATTATTTTAAGGTAGAGTTTTTTTTTTTTTTTTCTTTTTTTTAAATATGCTTTTAAAATGTGAAGAACACTATGTTCAGTACTCTTCCACTAGGGTTAATGATAATCTTGTACCGTTCTCTTTCTGGAACACAGCCCTCAGTTTGGGGACTTTGCTGAAATCAACCTTCTTATATTCTTCATCTTCCTTCACAACGATGTCTGGTTTTCCTATACGGTGAGAGAGCACATTTTATTGCAATTATGTATCATATTTATATATTATGCAACCAAATATTTTAATTCTTGGGGAATGATGAAACTTAAACCAACCTTTCTGAGGAATGCTCACAGGAACCACTTCCTTGGCCAGGATGCCAGACTTCCATGCTGCTTTGCTGCGGCTGTACGAGTTGATGGCAAACGCGTCCTGCTCCTCCCTGGAGATACCGCTGTTCTTAGCTGTATTTTCAGCACAGCTGCCCTAAAAATGGAGATATGTGGAGGCGTTTTACACAGTCATGGTCTCTACAGTGTTATACGCACTGCTGTCAAGATGTTTCCACACAATTTCATTCACTTCCTTTATTTACTTAGTACTTATTAACAGGCTTCACTACTATGCAAATACAATGCAATCTGTTTTACCATGTGGAATTTGTTGTAGACGTCCGTCAACCCATCCTTAACAATCAGATCCTCCATCTTCACACCACCATAAGGGGGCGCTTCTCTAGCCATAACATAAGGAACCTGAGACATGCTTTCCATTCCACCAGCAACCATCACATCCTGAAAGAGATCATGTAGATTTACTATCTCTGCTGTATTAGCATGCTTAAAGCTGTTACTTTCACACAAAACACTTTCTGAATCTCTGGCAACGTGTCTTTTACATTACCTGATGCCCACACATGAGACTCTGAGCGGCCATCATGATGGACTTCATCCCGGAAGCACACACTTTATTGATGGTAGTTGCCGGAGTGGATATAGGGAGACCTACACGAGGAAGATCACAAACATCACTGAATTTTTTAATTCCTAAATAAAAGGTGCATTTTTTTGTTTGTTTGTGTGTATGATATAGGACTCACCTGCACCCAGAAGAGCCTGTCTGGTTGGTGCTTGTCCTTCTCCTGCCTGCAACACATTGCCCATATAAACTTCCTTCACCTCCTCAAGAGGAATTCCTGTGGATGACACATAAACCTTTAATCATGCAGACAGCTAGAACAAATAAGACTTAAAAATGCAGAAATATTAACATGCATATCAATGCATTAGAAATATCAAACTGCGTTGGACTAGTCGTAGAAACAAATAGCACACCTTTCTGATTACCATTATAATTTCTCTAGATTATTTGATAAACAGAGGCTCCAAAGAACAGCGTTTATACGAAATCAATTTTTTTGAAACATTATAAATGTTTTACTTTCACTTTGGCTCAATTTAATGCATTATTGCTAATTAAAATTATTATTTATTTTCAAAATGTAATTATACTGACTCAAAACTTAAAGGTGAATTAGTGTACATTTGAAAATATTACTGAATAAAAAATATGAATTATAATTAGCTATATTCTTAAACTACATAATCTGCATAATAAAATAGGAAATAAAATATGAATTCCTCCTAAAACCATCAGAATTTTACCTGCTTTCTCGACGGCTCCTTTAATAGCAATGGAACCCAGTTTAGTTGCAGGGACTGTGGAAAGGCTTCCTTTGAAAGAGCCAATAGGAGTCCTGACTGCACTGACGATGACAACTTCCTGTGCAGACAGAAATGAGAGGAAGATAACACTCATCAATGCAGAGCATATTCAATGAAGGAACCAGCTCTGGCTCCGTAAACTGATAAAATCGCATAATATTTTACTCACATTTAGAGATGGTCGTGTGCTGTAGGTCCTGCTCAGATATTTATGTGCCTGCAACGGCAGATTCAAAAACTATTTTGCTGGCAAAATAAATGACTGTTATTTATATGATCACCTCATATTTTGCGTGTCTACAATTTAAGAGGTGAGGTGCAATGTTTAAAACAGTACTGTGTAACTTCGGTTCTGAAATAATGAAACAGGCCTGCAGTCAAACTGCTGTATGCGCCGCATTGTCTCGCAGCATAGTCAATATCGGCTATCGATTTATGTATTTCAGACTCACCATTTGTCTGCACAGGTGTGTGCGTGTACTGTAAAGTGCGCAGGACGTCATAATCGCGATGGAAAACTGCATACAGAGAACAGCAAATTTCACCTTCAACCCTCTGAATGAGAGCGTACAGCGTAGTACTTGCAAAAAGCAGCCAATCACAGTAGAGGTGTGTCTGCGTCACATGGCGACGCCCCGCGCATTATGGGTAATGTAGTTTATGTCCAGGCGCTCATATATAGCGCGACCACACCAAAACAACGTCTACCTGATTACTAGACTAAGTTGTCTTCGCTTCTGATTGATTTTGCGCCTAAAACTGTCACCAAAAAACACATGGTTTAGCTATAAACACAGATGGTTATGTCTAAAATGAAAGTAAACATTTCAGAGAGAAACAGATTCGTGTAGCTCTTAAAGTGACAGTAAAAATGCTGCAGCTTCTCATTAAAGGAATAGTTCACCCCCAAATTAAATTTCTGCCTTTAATTGCTCACTCACATGTTGTCCCAAACCTGTATTAATATTTTTCCCTTGTTGAAAATAAAATAAGATAATTTGAAGAATTTGGGTAACCAAACAGTTTATTTTCTTAACAAAGATAAAATAATAATACCGATTTTTATCTTTACCAGCTTTGGCCTGCCATTCTTTTTTATTTAATATTTTGTTGAGGTGTTATGTTTCTGCACTCTTCCATTTTTAGCAAATAAAGACTACTTGTGTTTGTTTTCAGACATAACAGACATTGTATTCGTGGGCTACAAATCTTTGGCCTGTGCAACAAAACCTTTAACCAGCACCATTGCTATGGGCAAAAAAAGTTAACCTGCAGCCCTGATATATATATATATATCTGTGTGTGTTTGTGTGTGTGTGTGTGTGTGTATATGTTATTCTCTTTACAAAAATAAACGCTTTCACATTTTCTTTTTCTTATTATATTAAAAGATGAGTTACAACTGAATTGCAAGTTTTTGCAAAAAAACAACAACAACAACAACAATTATTTATAATAAGATTTATTTAAAAAAACAATAACAAAACAAACAACAAAGAACAATATAGGTACACTATTATGAATACTGAAACTTAACTAATTTAATTTCTTTTTCATTTAAATATTTAGTAGCAGTCCAGCCATCCATAGTTCAACAGCACCCGATTCACTCGTTTTGAGGTGAAATCATACTCCGTTTGCCTTGAACCTTCTGAAAAATACAGATAACCTAAAAAGAATACATACATTAATAAATAATTCAAGGAAACAGCATTAAATGAATAAGGAACGATTTAATAGTTTTGTTTATTTAATAGCATTTAAGCTCACCATAATTTTCAAAAGCAGCATCCACCCGTGACCCGATGCCAGGGAAATGATGTCGAATAGTTTTAGGAAAGCCGCTGTCCATTTGAGCTTTTCTTTCATTGAAGCTACACCATTGTTAAAATTATGTTAGTTTTGATGTTATTTTGAAAAATCAACACAATGTTAAGAGGAGACAATGTGACATATAAATGTTCATTTAAACTATTCAGTCATTTAGGTTTTTCTTACCTCCAGTATTTTGTTCCAACAAAAAACAAAGTGCGGCCAGTTGATTTTACATATACAGCTGCATCAATCTTTTTCACATATGTGGGAATCCCGAAAGTGGATATGGGTTTGGGATATCCAGGCAAAGTAGTGGTGCCCTTTACTGCCCAGTACTGCTGACCTGTATGTGGAAGACCACACAACTACATTTACTGAAGCCTTGTTATACACCACTCAAAATCTCTTTAGGAATTATGACTTTACCTTTGAAGAGGAAGCTAATGTCTCTGTCACTGAACTCATAAGCAGCATCAACAGAGTCAATGGATGGCCAGGTAGTTTTTACTTCTTTCATTGAAAGTCCACTGTAGTAGCCCTTCTTCCAGTAATAACTGATGCAAATGAAGAATTAAATATGCATAATAAAATTAAATATTTAAAAATCAAACACACATAGTGTTTTTATTATTATTATTATGATTATTATTATTATTTATTTATGTGTGTGTGTGTGTGTTATTAAATATAAAAAAGAAAATAAATTCTTACCCATTTTTAAAGAAGAACAGTTCTCCACGAATGCTGGTTGCTGCATCAAATACTAAGTCACGTTTGCACCGTTCTGGTGGAGGCGGTCCAGGATTAGGTTCTGGTTTTGGTTTTGGTTTATTTGTTGATGGTCTAACTCCTAAAACATAACACAAGAAACATAACAAATTATATTTATTGATTTTTGTATAATTGATAATGCTCACTAGTGACCATGCAATATGATCTACTGTTTTTTATATATTGATATTGCACTTTGCGTTCTCTATCACAAAAAACATTCACCATACAGAGCCTGGACCCCAAGTCGGTCATCACGGGGAAGTGTATAGCCATTTGTGTTGACATATCGGTAAGTTGGGTACATGAGAGCCGAAGGGTCTTTGGAGTGGTCTAGTCCCAGTGCATGTCCGAATTCATGAGCAGCCACCAAAAGCAGGTTTATATCTAAAGCAGATTTATGATTTTTAAAAATAATAAATAATAAAAAGTTAACATGCACATTAGTATGTGATTCTGTGTGATTTGTGCATTTACCTCGTGAATGCAGGGTCCACCTCTCATCATCATCAAAGTGTGTGTCTCCTCCCTGCTCTGGACCGGGTGAGTTGGCATGGGCCAGAACCCCATTAGGCCCATCAAATGGGTAAAAATCTCCATGATCTAACAGGAAACATACATGAAATAATTACATAAAAAAAAACTAAAACAGTAATATTGTGATATATTAATACAATTATTATCAATGCTGAATTATTAATAAAGCTTAATATGGAAACTTTGATTTTTTTCCCCCAGGTTTTTCAGGAAAAGAAATGAACAGCATTTATTTAAAATAGAAATCTTGCATAATATTATAAATATTTTGCACCATTTTAGTCCTATTTTTGTATACAAATCGTATCTACCCCAAACTTTGAAATGGAAAATTAAGCAGCACAGCTGTTTTCAGCATTGACATAATAATAAGAGCACCAAATCAGCAAATTAGAATAAGGACCATGTGACACTGAAAACTGGAGTAATGATGCTGAAAATTCAGGTTTCCTGCCACAATAAGTTACATTTTAAAATATATCACAATAGAAAACAGTTTAGGTAAATACAGCATTAGTGAACATTTGAGATTTATTTAAAAAACAATGCAAAAAGTTTTAACTATTCCAAACTTGTAATGGTCCTGTACATATACCCACATCCTGCTTTGAAGAGGATCATGATGTCGGCCGTGCCGCTGTAGATCTGTTTGAAGTCAAGTGGAATAACATCACTGTAGAGCTGGAAAGCTTTAGCGATGGTGTCGTCCACCTCTTTCTTGCTCAGCTGTGATGTATATTCAGTTATTCTAAGAGAAAAACAGCAGTTTGTAGTCTGAAATTCAATACTAAACAGTTGCATTGAAAAAAAAAAAAAACAACTAATTTTCTCAGTCTGAGAAGGTCTGTTCTGATTGGTTGATTTATATGAACAAAATTAAGGAGCTACATCTACCTGTATGTTACAACGCTCTGCTTCCACCTGGGACTCCCCTGGAAGTGTCCGTATTTGGCCACATCAGTGACTCCACACCGCGGCAGCTTCATCGTCTCAAGAGTGTTCGAGTCCAGCTTACCCGTGACCTCCAGTCCAAAAAACTCCTGCATGACCTTCAGTTCATTCTCGAGATCTGGGAGGAACATCATTCTGCCAAGGAATGTGGTTGCATTCGGGTCCCTGTAGAACTGTGACAGATAAGCCTGGGAAGAAAGAGGAAGGAACATTTTTACACTGATTTTACAATGAAATAGAGCAGATAAATATCATAGTTTCATGTCACAAAGTTAGATCTGTAGATTTTTTTGTGTCATAAAAAAATGCATAAATTGAATAAGTTAGTAAATAGATAATAGGTACCGACCTCTGCTATTTGATGGTCTTCCGTTGATGCTGTCGTGGGAGCGCCGTCGCAAAGAGCTAAAAACCCAAAAAGCATCAGGCTGAGAGCTGTCAAGTGCTCCATACTTCAGTCTTCTTCCTCTGCAGGGAAAGAAAATTGATCTCCACGGTGTCTGTTTCTGACTTTTATAAGTGGTCTTAAAGGGGCTTGTCCAGTGTTTTATCATTTCCGATCAGTGGCTGTATTAGCGGGGGTGGAAGTGGGAAACTCAGGGTTGCAGGGTTTTTTGGTTGCTGTCTGAACATGTCAGACAGATGTTTGTATTGTCGATGACTTCAGCTCTGACGCAGCTGCTAAATAGGCCACCTTCAGAAATATTTGAAGTTTTGTATCCCCGGCCTTTGCTTTTGTTTTGTTTTCTTTCTGGGGACTTTCTAACGAGGGGATACGTTTTTTCCCCCCAAAAATAAAAAAAATTATTAATAATAATTCTAAGTTTAGGTCTGAGATATATATATATAGAATGAATTGCACTGCATTTCTACATTGTCTAAATTTCTATATTAAAATGTCACAAAATGCATAATGAAGAAATGGCATCAACTCATAGAAATTATATAAAACATTCACCAAGCAGAACATGATGAGCTTGATAGTTTTGTTTTGTACTAATAATTTGAAAATGTACCACAAGAAAATATTGCCAAAGTGATAAACTCTAAAAGACTAAATAGTTCCTAAAGTGGGCCTGCTGAGTGTTTATCTTAAGCATACATACCAATGGGGGTTTGTGAGAAAATGACTTGAAGGGGGTTTCGGGAGTCAAACTGATACAACTGTTTTGAATTGAATTAAGGATTATCCCAAGAAGGAATTCACTCTGGTAATTTATATATACATTTTTTAAATATTGTGGACTGACATTTTAGTTAGTTTAGGTAATATTGTAAGTTTTTATCAATAATCTATAAATGATAAATGTTAAAATAGTCAATAAAAAAAGCTTCATAGATATTCATATATATATATATATATATATATAGTCTAGCTTTACACAGTCACTGGAATTCCCTTCAGGGCACATCAAGTGCATACACGTTTCCCAAACCCTGACATGACTGAAAGATAAAAATACAAAAGCACAACCCCAGAGGCTGTTTAACAGAGGCACTCCCTTGTTCATGTCCTAAAATGTAACCACAGAAATGATGTCCATATATGTCTGAGTGAACCATTTAACAGAAAGACCATGACTGTTTTTAATGTCCAGTACATACACATGGTGATGACAAAACAGTTTTCTCAGAAATTCCAAATACTGTATCAACCACAAGTGTCAACAGGCTTTGACAAAAAGTCTGCCCTTTTATAAAGCTTTAGAGGTCTACTTATTATTTAGAATTTAGATGGTTTGATATTTTACAAAGCTGTTTACTGATAATGGATTTGCAGTAGATACTATACAGTATATAGGTCTGCCCTGTAAATCAGGTCAGAGTCTTTTAAAAGGTTAAAGTCAAAAGTATTTCTACACCAAAATCAGTCTTGCTTACAAAATGAAGACACTCACGTGCTGTTTAGTTGAATTAGACATTTTAGTTTATTTGGAAAAAATAACATTTAATTGATTCTGTAAAAACCCCAACCCCAACCCCAGAGTTTTCAGACTAAACGTTTGCAACGTTTTCAAAAATCTCAGTTTTCGACGAAAACGTCGGAGTAGTGTAAACGATAGGCGTAACGGTAGCAAACATTATGCGTTTTAAAACGAAAAGGCACTGGTGTAAACATGGCCTTAAAGGGTGCAGCACGGAGGGACGAATATCCAAAGTTTTTCAGACTACTACAGCTTGCACTCATGCTGCCTGTTGGTTCAACAACATTATCAATACGTTTCTCAGTTATGAGGAGAATAAGAAACTGGCTCTGGTCTACCACACAGAAAACAATTTGTCAGATTTTTTTTGTACTCTTTGTACAGCAGTTATTGTTCATTCTAAATGTATTTTAATGTAGAATATGTGTTACAGAAATACATAAAATACAGAACATATAAAAAAGTGCTCGTGGCTCGTCTGCCAGTGGGTGCCCTCCCCCCACGCATACAAGTGAAGCTCCGCCTATGTATCCAAACTCATACACATTTCTCCCACTGTAGAGATATATGTAACCTGGAAGACAAAAAAATCATTCAACTACACTAAGTATAATCATTGCACATAAACGCTTGTGGGAAAAGATTAGAAACACCTACCATTGGACATGTGGGCTGCTGTAACCTCTCCAGTCAACCCTGGAAATCCACTTTCCACTCGTTGGGGATACCCTCTGTCCATTTTCTTTGCCCTTTCATCATAGCTACCAAAAAAAAAAGGGGGGAATTCCAACAGCTTTTCGGTGACAACTGTCAGGGATTTTGTTTATGATGCATCACTAGACCCACCTGTAGTAAACCTTGTCAACAAAGAGCAGTGTTTTTCCTGAGTTTTTGTCATGGACGGCAGCACTAACTTCTCTCACAGATGCTGGCAGACCAAAGCTGATGAGAGTCTTGGGATATCCGCGCTCAAGATTGATGCCATTAAATGCCCAGACTTGTCTACCTGTAAACAAAGACAGACTACAATAAGAGTTTTTCTGAGCATGGATCTAGAGATTGTAAGGGTGATTGTGGCTCCAGAATCCCCAGATTGTTTGAGAAGGTACCTTTGAATAGGAAAAGTTTATCTTGCACTGGATCCTCATAAGCAGCATCTATATTATCTGGAGCACTGGCCCAGAAACTCTTGATCTGATGTTGCGTCACAGTTTTGTTCGGAGATCTACGCCAGAAAAAGCTGAAGAGAGAGACATGAAGATATTATAGGTCTACTTATATAAAAATACACTTAATTTTTATTTAATTTGTATATTACCCATCCTTGAAGAACATTGTTTCATCTGTTAGAGTTGTATCTGCATCTAAGATCACATTAGGGTCACAAGCCTTAGGAGTTGCTTGTACTTCTTGATGAGTTTGGGTGGGGGTCATGTCTCTGTTTGGGCCTGAAGGAAATACCACATATTAAACGACTAAATATTTTCACTTAAAGATTGTTGATGTGCTCTTGAAGACCTTATGCTTACCATAGAGCGACTGAATCCCTCTGATGTCATCACTGGGCAGAGAAAAACGATCCGGATCAGTAAAGCTGTATGTGGGAAACATCAGAGCGCCGGGAACGTCAGAATGAGAAAGACCCAAAGAGTGACCAAACTCATGAGCGGCCACCAGGAACAGGACAAGTCCTGTGGAGAAATTAAGCAGAATAGTTTAGGTGCGATTTATAAAATAAACACATTTTGGAGGAAAATGTTAAATGGTGCTAAAGTTACAATCTGCAGTAATGAGTTCAATGCACTTCTAAATTTAATAACTTTTGTAAACTAGTAAAACTCACCTTTAGATGAGCAGAATGTGAAAAACTCATCATCGTCGAAATGTGCATCTCCACCAATTCCAGGAGAAGGAGAAAAAGCATGAGCCAATATGCCTTGTGGTCCATCAAACGGGGAAGCATCGCCATGATCTGTAGGTAAGTGTTTGGTTTTATATTTAGTGTTCAATAGAGATGTGTGACGAGTGGGGCGGGGCCGAGAGACGTGGGAACAGAGCGAGACCGGTGGAGTGACTGGAGATGAGCGACACCTGCTCGACCCACCGGTCTCGAGTCCCACGGAGGAGATGGAGGGATATAAAACTGGAGCGACAACAATGACGGACGAGACAGGACCAGGCCTGGGTTTTAGTTTTGTTTGGTTTTTATCTGTTTTGTCTTTATTTTCTCATTAAAATGTAATTTGATTGTCCGCCGGTTCCTGCCTCCTTCTTCCCGATGATTATGAAGGTTTAATTTGTTACAAGATGCCTTTCACGTGATTGCGCAGACACGCACACCGCATGCTATTGGTTCTGTAAGCAGACTCACTGAAACTTTTTCCGAACAGTTTTTCAGAAAAATTTACTTACTTTCACTGAATTCAATTTCATTATTGTTTTCTCTTAGATATACATGTGCCATTTCATGAACATCATAACATAAATGGCCTTAAGACAACAGAATAGACTTTAGATATTTGGATTTCACCCAAATATTCAAAGGACTAACTGCAATAATTATTTTATTGAACAATTCTACTTTATTGTAATGTTATATAATTGTACATGGGGACTAATTAGTCTGCACTTATCAACAGTTACATTTAATTAAACTGAAAAGAATTCAACAAAATATAAATAAAGATATATAGATAACTTACATCTTTTAGCAAAGGAGATCATGATGTCAGCTATGCCTTTGTTAATACGAATGAATCTCAGAGGAGTGACATCGGCCCAGACCTGCAGCGCTTTACTTATGGATTGATCCACTTCTGCAGTTGACATGTCAGGGGTGTAGTTCACGATTCTGTAAAAGCACCAGGGCAGGACATAGTGGGCCAGGGGCCCCTTGACTACAAATGCCCTCAAGAGCGCCATTATGGAGTAGCACAAAATACACACAAATTTAAATATGCTTTAAGGTTTATATATATATATATATATATATATATAAAGTACATTTAATGTGCAACATGGATAGCCTAGTCAAAGTTTAAATGTATTTTTTTTATATATATATTTTAAATAGTAATTATAATACAATAAACAGAATGTTTACTCTGAGAGATTAAAACCCTGAAATGCCAATGAGCAAAAAAAAAAAAACCCAGAGATGTCTAGATCTCATGTCAGATTCTTAATTTGAATCAATAAAATCAAATCAGAATAAGAAGACATGTTCGATATTAACAATGAAATAAAAAAATTAAATAATCAGCTACTTTTGTAAAATAATATGAAACTACAACCACTAGGCCAAGTAGGTGGCAACAAGTGACTGTGGGTTGAATCCTTAAATCAACCATTAAATCAATTTAACTTTACATTTTGCAAAACTTTACTGCTCCGTGTAACACCGTTCTGCTGTTTGTGCAATTTTTTTTTTTTGTAAGAAACAAAATGGAATTGTATGTCTGAAAGTTAGTCAGTAACTTATTGTTTATTGTTCATTTGCGACTGTGTAGATATTCTGTTTGTGCGATAAGCCAAGTCCTATATCATAGAAATATTAAATAAAAACAAAAACTTATTAAATGGCACATTAAAAAAATAAATCATTTTGATGACATTTCTGCCCCACCATATGTGATGGCAGTGAGATGGTGGGATAGAGCGCTCAAAAATGTCAGATTGCATAATTTAGCGGACCCTTTAATGTAATATAGAATCATCCCCTTTAAAGAAATCAGGTGAGAGCATATGAGAATGTATTATTATCTTTATAAATGTGCACCTCGAAGGTCACAGTTGGAAGCTGTTAGCCCTGGCCGGTCCATTTAGCGTTTTGTCTGCACAGTGGAAATGAGACTAATAATTTTTGACTGGCATGGCTGAACAAATCAAACAATGTGAACTGGTAATGGCAGCACAGTCGAGCCCAATGATCATTCCGGCCTTGAGAAGCACCATAGTCTCCTAAAACTCTTTTTTGTGTGGGACCAAGAGAACTGTTATTACACACACCTGTAGGTGAGCCTGTTGGTCTGCCATTTGGGTTTGCCTCCAAATGTGGAGTACGCAGCAACATCTGGAACTCCACAGCGGGGCTTCTTCATCACCTCCAGTGTTTCTCTGTCCAGCTTTCCAGTGACCTTAAGTCCAAAAAACTTCTGCATCCCTTTCATCTTCTCAATCAGTGGACTGGCCTCTCTTTGGAAGGCTGTTTTTTCATTCGTTATATCTGTTAGATTGTAGAAGCTCTGCAGGTAATGCTAAAGGTGGAATCATAAGAGCAATTATGAGCAACAACAAACACAACATACAAACATGAATTTTATACATATATATATATATATATATATATATATATATATATATATATATATATATATCATACCTCTGCGGTGGCTTCATCTTTGTCAGCGGACTTTAAAATCGGTGCAGTGTAAATAACAAGCACCAGGCTTGCAAGAAAACAAAGCTGGCTATGAATCCTCATTTTGAGAGTTGCTTCTTATGCTCCTGTGCTTTGTTTCTAAATTGGCAAAAGTCTGATGGAGGCTTATATACTCCTAAAACTGAGGGTTTTAGCAACAGGTTAAGTCATCAGCTGTAAGTTTCTGAGTAAACCATTAAACTGGCTGACCGATTAACGCCTTCCTTTAACACAAACCTCTTCCTTCTTTCCCAGATATTAATTTGATTTATGTTCCACACACCTTTATTTAACAGCAATATTTCTTAATATTTATATCTATACACACAAACAAGAGCAAAAATGTAAACCTCTTTGCTTAAATGTAAAGGAATAAACTAGCAAATGTGGTTTCAGAACTTTCCTGTTAAAAATACAGTGAGGATTTTTACAAGTATCATGTGATCTTATTTTGGCGGCTGTGTGTTTTACACTACCTAAATTTGTGTGATAGTTCAATGCAGGGACTTTTGGGTATGGTCATTCATATCTTTAAGTCACAAAATTTGATTTTATTAAGTATATACTTTGGGCTTTACAAATTACCAGTTAAGTTTTTGGATATTTTTATGGGTAAGACTGAACCACAAAACCTCAAGTGCAGGAGTGAAGCGTGACATGTTATTTTTTAGTCTGAAATAATGCAACCATTGTTCCCTTATCAGAATGGAACAGCAAGAAATCAATAGACATACATGGACATGTCAGACATAGTCAAGTTCCTGATTCATCGTCATCTCTGGTTGTGATTCACTGGGGTGGCATCAGTCACCAAACAACAACCGGGACGTCCACTCTGTACATGTGTGTGCGTGCAGTTACAGTAGGAGCTAATGGAGGATTGAAATTCTGATGCACATTCAAACTAACCTCCTCTTATATCCTCAAGAGGAAGTGGTGTCTATATTCACTTAGAAAATGACAAAAGTTTTAGAATTTGTTTAATTTGTGCAATTTCAAAACATATCAAAGGGACCCCCAGTTTATAAAATGAAGCTCTGCATGTATATGAATATATGCATAAGACACTTTAAAAATAATGCCAAAAGCACCATGAAGCTATTATGAAAGTGGTTAATATGGCTAATGCACTATATTTTAATATATGGGACAGTGTAGTGTAATGTAGTTGTCAGGGTTATGTTAGGTTTGTATTCTAGTTTTCATTGTGTTTTCCATGTCCATATGTCCACAAAGTAAACAAACAACTCAATATTTCTGACTCAAAAAGTATAGATAATCTTACGAAAAAAATACTAAGTAGTAATGGGCAACCCAAATTTTGTTTCCCTTTTTGTTTATTTTTTAAGAGACTAACGTTACATGAATTTAAGTGTTATCTGTAAGAAAGGCATTTACAGAGCGTTCTGGTAAAAGGCTAGAACACTAGATTCTAATCTGTGTGTCTCATCATTTCCTACAGGTATGTAAAATGTGTTATGTAGATTAATATCTATCAATATTGAAATTTAAAGATATACATGAATGTTCAGAGATGATGTTTGTACTGTTAAAGTGATTTGTCTCATTTTTAAAAGAGTAGTTTATTTGTGGTTCAGTTTATGTGATTTCTAGTTGAGTAAACAGTTTAAAATTCATGATCCTGTTAAAAATGTGAAGTGTTAGAAATATGAAACCATCTACATTCCCCGCGTAATCCCAGGTTGAGCTCGACAATGTGCTATATTGAGTTTACTCTATCAATTTTACTTCTGTGGAAAAGTTTTCTGTCAGATTTACACTCTAAGGGTTAAAAACATCATACCTGTTTCAATTAAGATTTTAATCAACAGATTTTTCCATTAAATATATGTGCTGTTGCATTGTGGTGAAACTGATTTCTCTTTGTATAGATACTATACGTAAAATAGAGAAAGTGAAACATTAAAGACAAACTGAAATATTGAGTGAACCCATATGCTGGTGGTAAGGCACAAGACAGGTGTTTAGTTGTATCCAGATGTTTACTGATTCATAAAAAAGTACAACCAAAGAGAAATGTTCAAATGCGTTACATTTGCCAACCTTAATGGACATACATTTAAATTATGTGAACTGAATTGTCCAGAAAGCGTGACCTGTAAAGAAATATTGTTAATGGTTATTATTTCAAATGTGTTATACTTGCCAGAAGAGAAAAAAAAGGGATAAAAAGGAAAAAGACATTTAAAGAAAGCGCCAGAACACTTCAGAATCTAATCTGTGTGTTTATTATTTCCTACTAGCTCTCATCCTTCCATGTTTACGGATAAAGGGACTGAATCCCTCTGATGTCATCATTGGACAGAGAGAAACGATCTGGATCAATATAACTGTATGTGGGAAACATCAGAGCGCCAGGAACGTCAGAATGAGAAAGACCCAAAGAGTGACCAAACTCATGGGCGGCCACCAAGAACAGGACAAGTCCTGTGGAGATATTAAGCAGAATAGTTTAGGTACGAATTTAAAAATATCAATTGCCAATTTAGATTTTTTTTTTTAACTTGAAATTAAAATGGTTTCAAAGTTGAAAATGTAGAAAAAAATTCTAGCAAAAAAAAAAAAAAAAAAAAAAATCACCTTTTGATGAGCGCAAGGTGAAAAACTCATCTTCATCAAAATGTGCATCTCCACCGATTCCAGGAGAAGGAGCAAAAGCATGAGCCAATATGCCTTGTGGTCCGTCAAATGACTGAACATCGCCATGATCTGTAGGTAAGAGTTTAGTTGAATTCTCTTCTTACATTAATATATTGGTGAAACGTTGAGAATCTGCATTTTAAAAAAACTTGTTGTGCATTGATCTGAGTTTAACTTTTTTGAATCTAATCTGAACTTTCTTTTAATATTTATATCACCAAAGTACCAAGTTTAAATTTAGTTTAAAAGAATTCAACAAAATGCAAACCACATGGTTGTTAAAATATGAATCTAGATAAATTGATATATGTATCTTACCCCCTGTAGCAAAGGAGATCATGATGTCAGCTATGCCTTTGTTAATACGAGTGAATCTCAGAGGAGTGACATCGGCCCAGACCTGCAGCGCTTTCCTTATGGATTGATCCACATCTGTTTTTGACATGTCAGGGGTGTAGTTCACGATTCTGTGGAACAAGACCGTTATCTTTATCTGCTCCTTTTACTCTTTCTTTTTCAAGTCATGCAAAGAAAGCTGCTATCAGACACACACCTGTAGGTGAGCCTGTTGGTGTTCCATTTGGGATTGCCTCCAAATGTGGAGTACGCAGCTACATCTGGAACTCCACAGCGGGGCTTCTTCATCACCTCCAGTGTTTCTTTGTCCAGCTTCCCAGTGACCTTAAGCCTGAAAAACTTCTGCATCTCTTTCAGCTTATCAGACAGGGGATTGATCTCTTCTTCTGGGTGAAAATCGGAAGTGCTCATTAAATCTTTCAGATTGTAGAAGTTTCTCAGGTAATCCTAAAAGGCAAACAGACATGCAATTATTGGAGAAATTATGGTCAGTTGCACAGCATCCAAAAGACTATAATATGATGGGAAAAACATACCCTTGCAATGGCTACTTCTTTTTCAGTGGGCCTTAAAATTGGTGCGGTGTGAATAACCAGCACCAGGCTTGCAAGAAAACACAGCTGTCTCTGAATCCCCATGTTGAGAGTTGTTTCTTCTGCTTGTGTGCTTCGCTTCTGACTGCTGAAGGTCTGATGATGACTTATATACACTTAAAACTGTGAGGTGTTGAGCAACAGGTGAAATTAAACCATTAAACTGACAGGCAAGACAATTATAACAGGATTTTCAGCTTGACACAGCTTCCTCGCCCAGATATTAATATTATTTATTTTTGTCATACCTTTATTTAATGACAATATTAATAATTAATATGAATAAAAGAATGTTTATGTATTATAGGCAAAAACAAAATGGCAAAATGATAATCATTTCTGGTTCAATTTATAATTCAATCTTGCAGATAAAACGCAGCGATGACATCACTAACATTACAGTATGGTCTTGTTTAACTTAAAACAACAAAATGTAAACTGCAATATAAAACATCCCAGCGCCCATAACTAATAACAAAATCAGGAAGAAAATAACATAAAATTTAAATAAATGTGATGGTTTGTGCAGACAGTTCTAGGGATGCCCTTTTGTACATTTTACTCAAACATTGTTTTAACAATATTTTACCTTAAATGAACATATTTTCTTGTTGAATATAATACACTGCAGCAGCTAAAATTAGGTTACCTTTAAGTCCAAATGCATGTTGTCTAATAAAATATTATATTAATTACTCTAAATAGTAATGTAATTGTACTACAAGCTGTACTACAGAAAATATATTTATTTTATGAAATGCTGAAGAAATCATCAGCGCTTAAAACACTTCCTCTCAAAATGGTATAACTGGTTTATTCAGTTATAAAATGGTAAATGTTGCATTTTTAAGGTTATGAATTCCATAGAGTTTGGTTGTTATTTACTTCATTTTAGAAAACAAAATAAATCAAGGGAAAGCCCCAGAGTATGAGGTGTGCTTAGGGCGTTATGAAATATTTGTAGGTAATGCCAACTGTTGTCAATCTTTATTTACTCTGAATGAGTAATAACTTATAATGAATACTCCATGACTGAGACTTTCAAGCCTCAAAATGTATAAGCACTTTAAATCAATCATGAAAGTGATGCATATGACTTGTGGACTATATTTCAGTGTTTCTAAACCCATATGATAGTTTTATGTGAGGAACAGACAGAAATGTATGTCAGTCATTAAGTAACAAGTAAAACTTCTACTGTGTGCAGAAATGCAGAAACATGCCTCCAGAAGTTACTTGGACAGGTTTTCAGTGTTTCACTTTTACACTTTACACACATAAAAAAAAATAATGAGGGTTAATGGTGGGAGCATGTGAAGACATCAACAATGCAGCAAATTACGGATGATGGAATTAGAGAATGCGGGTTAGGCAGAGATTCACATGAGTCAGGAGGACAGCAAAGAACAGATTCTGGATTTGGGTGAAATAGGTAAACAAAACATGTTAATTAATGTTTTATTTTAATTAATGAAACGACTGACATCGCCCTTGGAAAACAGTTGCTGTTTTCTTTGTTTTTGATGTTGTTTCCCATACACAGGAGTTTCCTTTTTAGGCATGAAGGAAATGTTTAAATAAACTTCTATTAAAATTATACATAAACATAAAATTATATGTATTTATTTGGTCCTCACATTCTTTCTCGTAACTCGTCCCTGTCAGTCACACAGCTGACTGAAAGGCTCATTATGCAGCTCACTGTGCAGGCCTTTGTCTTCTCAGGTGTACTGTAAATCACAATGATATTCATGATAGTTGATGCCTACTCGCATATGACTTTTACAAACAAAAAGTGTCTTCGAAAATTTGAACAAATATATTGTTTTCTGTGAGTGAATAAACAGGATGATTTTCACATAATTTAGAAAGAAAAATTCTAGGCTATAGATCCAGTTCTCAAAAGTTTGAGAAGTCTCTGTTTGTTTTCATGGAGTCCTTACTTTCCGTCACCTAGTTTCCTCATGTTCCTAGTTTCTAGTTCCTATTCCTGTTCCTTTCCCTGTTTGTTTGTTTGTTTGTTTTTTGTTTTGGATGGATTTTTGGTTTTGACCCTCTCTTGTCTCCTGTTTTTCCCTGGGTTCCCGATCGTAACAGAAGGACTCCATCTTGTCGAGATCCAGTGCTGTGGGACTTCATTCCTGTTCCTCAGCCAGTATGGTGGAGCAGAGGGTGAAATTCATCAAATTAACCACCCTCCGCCAAGAGGGGAATGAGGTGGGTGGTATGGCACAAGTGTTCCGGACCCTGGCGGATGGTATGGGATATAATGATGTGGCCCTGAAAGACATTTTCTGGATGACTCGGTGCCAAAAAAGGAAATGGATCAGTTGGACGCTTTGATTTCTGGGAATTCGTTTTTACTTACCCCAGCCACACCTGTCTCTCCCGGAGGGATGGCCGACTCTAGACCGGGGTCTACAGACAGGAGGAGCGCCAGCCCAGCACCACGGTGCAAGATGGCTGCCAGCCCAGTGTCATGGCGCAAGATGGCCGCCAGCCCAGCGCCACAGCACAGGTTGGCCGCCGGCCCAGCGCCACTGCACAAGATGGCCACCGGTCCAGAGTCATGGCACAAGATGACCGCCTGTCCAGCACCTCTGCACAAAATGACAGGCACAGTTGACCCTCCAGAGTCGAGTCAGGTTCCCCCTGACCCTCCAGAGTCAGGTCAGGTTCCGGTTGACCCTCCAGAGTCAGGTCAGGTCACCGTTGACACTCCAGAGTCAGGTCACCAATGATCTTCCTGAATCCAGTCTAAACACCATGGATCTACCAGAGTCTCTCCACGTCTCTGCGGAACTACCAGAGCCTCTCCACGTATCTGCCGAACTACCAGAGGCTCTCCGCATCTCTGCTGAACAATCAGAGCCTCTTCATGTCTCGGCTGAACTTCCAGAGCCTCGTCATGTCTCAGCCGAACTCTCTGAGTGCTCGACTGATCCTGTCCCTGGTCCTCTGCCAGTCCACCTCCCTTCTGGTATCCTTGTTGTTGTTTTGGTTTTTGGCTCTTCCTGTCTCTGTTACCCTCTATTACCTGGCCCTCCGTCCCTTCCCCTGGTCCTCCGCCAGTCCACCTCCCTCCTGGTCTCCTTGTTGTTGTTTTGTTTTTGTTTTTTGGCACTTCCTGTCTCTGTTTCCCTATATTACTTGGCCCTCTGTCCCTCCCTCTGGTCCTCCACCGTTCCACCTCCCTCCTGGTCTCAGAGTTTTAGTTTTTTGCACTTCTTGTCTCTGTTTCCCTATATTACCTGGCCCTCCGTCCCTCCCACTGGTCCTCCGTCGCTTCACCTCCCTCCTGGTCTCTGTGTTCCTTGGTCTGTTCTTGTGTTCGGGTGGAGCATCTGGTAGCTGCTCCGTAGTGGAGAGGGTAATGTCACGGTGTCTGGTCTCTGTTTCACTGGGTCACCACTAGTGGTCTCACTTCCCCATTGGCATCTCACCGAAGCACTATAATACCCACAAAGCCTTGTCCCTTCATCACAGTAATTGCACTCCTGTTAATTGCACTCAGGTGTCTTCACTTGATAGTCATTACCCTGCCTATATTAACCGGTCTGTTCTGTTTGTTTTCATATAGTCCTTACATTCCGTCACCCAGTTTCCTCGCGTTCCTAGTTTCTAGTTCCTATTCCTATTCCTGTTCCTTTCCCTGTTTATTTGTTTGTTTTGTATGGATTTTGGTTTTGACCCTCTGCTTGTTGGATTCTGTATTTGGATTACCCATTAAACTCACACTGCGTTTGGATCTCTTGTCTCCTGTGTTTCCCTGGGTTCCCGATCGTAACACACAATCACGTACATACATGCTGCTCACATATTATTATAGCCCAGTTTGTGCTGATTACAGTGAAATTAGACTTTAGCCGTTTAGATGTTTATAAGCAACTGAAGAAAGCACAAATGTCAGGGCATGACAAAACTTCTCCAGGCCCCAAAAATTCCCTTAGAGGGCTCAGAGGGTTAAAGGGGACATAGACTAAAACAGAGCATTTTGGCTCATACCCTAAATGTGGCAATTTCAACAAGCTATAAAAATTATCTGTGGGTATTTTGAGACCAACAAAGGCTGGAAGGCAAGGTGCTTACCTGTGGAGGAAGGGTTCAGAGGCATCGCGGGGAAGTCCCTCTACGGGGCCTATACTGCACTCTGCATCGCAGGAAAGAGAAGGAGAAGGGCTATCCACAATGGCACAGAGGCTGCAGAGAAGGCTTAGAGGTGGCTCTGGATTAAAAGAGCGGATCCGTGGATAAATGCTGCTAGGGCACAAGCTGAGGCCTGATCAACCTCAGCTGGGTCGCCTGAAGAAAGGTGTCTGATGTTTCAAAAGACCCGAAATACCCAGTGAGATCAGGAACATCACAGACGATGTGCCATGGCGTTGCATCAGAAGATGTATCATTACAACTGTCAAGCTGAAGAATCAGTGACTACCAGGAACAGGCTGATTGACAACCAAGAAGAGGTTGGTGACATCTGGAGAGACAGATGGCAGCTCGGCAAGACGGAAACCGGGGCGATGTGGGCTAGAACCCCTAAACTGCAGCCTCTGTGAAGAGGAACCCAAAACTAAGCTACAGAAAAACTAAATGAACAACACCCCCAGGGGAGCCCGAGAGGGGGGGAGAAAGAGAACCCCAGCAGTCTAAGGTTATCGACCTTAGACCAGATCTAAGGTCATTGACCAATAGCAAAGGAAAAACTATTACGAGCATGGTATGTCTGTGCAGAAAGATTAGTAAAAATGCGAGAGGTATGAAAATCCATCAGTCATGGATGAAATGTCTGGAGCAACAGCGAGCGCCACAATGCACAGGCCAGCCTGGTGAGTCAGAGGAGGAGCAGGGCCCAGAAGCACCCCATTGAGCCCAGACCAAGTGGTACTAACTGTTCCCCTAGCCAAGCTGTCTGAGAAAAGGAGGATCCAGTGGACTCAAGCATGTAAAACAGCCGAGTGGCAGATGTTTTATGAGGATGTGGATAAGGTGCTTGAAGCAACGGCCAAAGGCGGTGTGGAGAGGAGGATGCAAACGATGACGACCATCATAGTGAGCATGGTGGTTGAGAGGTTTGGTGTAGAGGAGGTGAAAGTAACGAAGCCGTACACCAAAAAACAGAGGGCAGTCAAAATCCATAACATTAGAATGGAGCTGAAAACCTTAAAAAGGCATTAGAAGGAAGCTGGTATAGAGGAGCACAGGCCATTGGCAGAACTGCGCTACATCTTAAGGAAGAAGCTTATTACCTTGCGCAGAGCCCAGCAACATAGGAGGCGGCGAAGGGAGTGGGCTAGGAGGAGAGCAGTCTTCATTAGAAACCCATTTGAGTTCACCAAGCAGCTCCTCGGGCAGAAGAAAGGCCAACAATCAACACCTTTGAGATACATTTAGCGACCCTACAGAGAAAAAGAGTTGGGGCAAAGTGATGCCTTGATTACACCACCAGAGCCTGTAGAGGCATTCAACCTGAGGGAGCCACTTCTGAAAGAAGTACAGGAAGTGGTAAGAAAGGCCAGATCTAGGTCTGCACCAGGACCAAGCGGAACATCATACAAGGTGTACAAGTACTGCCCCAAACTGCTACATCGGCTGTGGAGGATCCTAAGAACCATCAGGAGGAAAGGAAAAACCCTAAAACACTGGCGTTGTGCAGAGGGAGTGTGGATCCCAAAAGAAGACTCCAAGACCACCAGCCAGTTCAAAATCATCTAGCTTTTAAGTGTTGGAGGTGGGAATCATCAAAGGCTGCACCATTTCAGTGATCCTATTCACTCTGGCTATGAACATATTCGTGAAATCTGCTGAACTGGAGTGCAGAGGGCCCAAATCCAAGACTGGAACGCGGCAACCACCAATCCATGCTTTTATAGAAGACCTCACAGTGACAATGGATTCAGTGCCTGGAACCAGATGGATCTTGAAGGGTCTGGAGAGGTGGATTGAATTGGCCAGGATGTCATTCAAGCCAACCAAATCCAAATCTTTAGTGCTAAAGAAGGGCAGGATGGTGGAGAAGTTTCGTTTTATCATCTCAGGGACTCAAATCCCTAGCTTGTCTGAAAAAAACAGTAAGAAGCCTGGGAGGCCTCAAGGTTACAGCATCAATCAAAAACACATGCAAGGAGCTGGAGGGGTTGCTGAAGAAGGTCAATAAAACTGGGCTCCCTGGAAAATTCAAGGCATGGGTGTACCAACATGGTATTCTGCCAAGGATACTGTGGCCTCTGCTTCTGTACGAGTTTCCGATTTCCACCATCTCAGAACTAGAAAAGAGCCGCTACCTAAGGACATGGTTGGGATTCCAGAGGAGTTTAAGCAGCATTGCCCTTTATGGAAACCCTTGAAAGGGAACCCTTGAGCACATCTTGAGCTGCTGCCCAAGACCTTTGGGAGAATGCTCATATCGCTGGCGGCATGACCAGGTGCTGGAAACAATAGCAGAGAGCATCCAGGTTAACATCATTAGCTGTCGAAGGTCAAAGCCCTCCAAGCAAACCATTAGCTTCATCAGGGCCGGAGAGAGGCCAGAAAGATCTTCCAGGATGACAGCAGGGATTCTGAACACTGCACATGATTGGCAGCTGATAGTTGACTTGGGAAGACAGCTTAAATTCCTCCAGCATATCGTTAAGACCACTCTGATACCTGACATTGTCTTGCTATCCGAGGCAACAAAGAACCTGGTCATGTTGGAGCTCACCGTGCCATGGGAAGACCGAATGGAAGATGGAATGGCCTATGAAAGGAAGAGGGAGAAATATGATGGCCTTGTCAACGACTGCCACAACCAAGGCTGGAAGGCAAGGTGCTCACCTGTGGAGTTGAGATGCAGAGGCTTCGCGGGGAAGTCCCTCTATAGGGCTTATACTCGGCATCACAGGAGAGAGAAGGAGAAGGGCTATCAGCAATAGCACAGAGGCTGCAGAGAAGGCTTCGAGGTGGCTCTGGATTAAAAGAGCGGATTCGTTGTTAAATGTTGCAAGGGGCACAATTTGAGGCCTGATCAACCTCAGCTGGGTCGCCTGAAGGAGGGTGTCTGATGTTTTGACAGATCTGAAACACCCAATGAGATCAGGATAGCGTTGCATCAGAAGGTGTATCATTCCAAAAGAGATAAAACTTTGCATACACACTCTGGGGACAAGAGAACAATTTTAAATATTGTATCAATGCATTCTATGGCACCTTTAACAGAAAGGGATCAGGGTCTCTAAAGATTTATTATAAAATGGATAGTTCTGGTCTCTGATTGGTTGAGCCGCATCTCTTAATTATACCCTCTACAGATGCACAAAATTTAGAGAGTATTCAGACAGCCTGCCAGTGTGATTTGGGCATAGACTTAACAAAGAGAGAATGGAATGATGCTCTAAGTCTACTTACCAGACTTTATTTCAACTCAAAACCAGATAAGATTTATCCCATTGTTAGTGCTTGCACTCACCTGCCACAACAGCTCATATGTTTTGGACTTGTCCCAGGTTGGAGGAATTTTGGAGGGAGATCTTTGAGTCCTATAAAATATCTTTGATTTTATTATTGATCCTGATCCCTAGCTAATAGCCATCTTGGGTATAGAGAAGAGAGAGAAATATTTAGAGTTATTGCCACTATTTCACTTTTAGCAAGGGGTTTAATTCCATTACAGTGGAAAAGGGTTGATCCTCCAACACACGGTAGAAGGATTAAAGAGGTAATGACCTAAATTCAACTTGAAAAGACAAAATTTACTCTTTGAGGCTCAAAACGGAAGTCGCATAAACAGCCTCGGTTAGCAAAAGGGGTAATCAGTCTTATTTTTGGATACAACTAAACTAATGTATGCTCTTATATAACTGTACTTATATAACTTGAATGTAAAAAAATAAATAAATGAAAAACTTGTAAGACTAGTCTAAACCTGTCACAAAACACTCACAGACTCTACAAAAGATCCAAGTGCGGCATTTAATAAAGTAACAAAGTAACCCACATGAAACAAAAGCGCAAAAAGCATCACACAAGACAAAAACAGCAAGCATAGTACAATTCCACCACAATCCAAAGCTTAGTTAGCCAAATATATATACAGGTGAGCTAAATGAGTAAATCACACACAGCTGGAGGCAATGAGACTTTTGATAGGCAAGGCAAAGGATGATGGGAGTTGTAGTTCAATGCAAGAAGCAGTGATATTAGAGAAATGCCCTCTGGTGGCTGTCGAGGGCAATCCAGCTGCTGGCTGTGACAAAACCTTATACGCAACTGCCCTGGTCTCCCTTTCTGGGATCTTTTGAAGAATCACACCTGCTTAAAGAATGATACTAATCCCCCCTTACCCCCTTTGATATCAATTATTTTATGAATCTGCATAAATGTATCTGTTTGTTTACTTATTTATTTGCTTTACCTTGCATTATTGTGTATTCTGTTATTGTTATTACATTGTTTCTTGGTTTTCAACATTTAAAAAAAACTTCCATTTAACTATTTATTTATTTATTTACTTACTTTTTTTGTCATTTTTGTAATGTATGTGTGATACTTTTCTCTTAGTTCAGCCTTCTACGGGGAACAACAGCTGATAAGCTGGATAAACAAGGGACATTTGTAACTTTTGTGTTTGTAATTGTAATAACTTTTTCATTCTTATCATGAACTCCAATAAATAAAGTATTTAAAAATAATGATATTTAAACATTTTCAGTGTTTTATGACATAATATGTATGTTAATGTTTTGTGAACATTTTAGGTAGTTGTTAGATATTTATTAATATTAATAAGATAAAATTTGAAATTAAATTTTATAAAATTAGAGTGGGTTCATCAATTTTGATTGAAAAGCCCTCTTGATATTTTAGCCCTGTAAGGCATGAATTTTTATTTTGACTGGAAAAAAATATTTCATCCCATATTTCTAAGTATGACCTGAACTATTTGACTACCATCCCAGAAAGCCCAACTCAGTTTTCCAGTCTCTCTAGTATATACATTTATAAATGTTTGTTGATGTTAGTTCACAGTGCATAAACTAATGTTAACAGATAAAAAAAAAAAAAAAAAAAAGAAGAAGATGTTTAGGTTTTGAATATTAAAGCTGCAGTCGGTAACTTTTGACGCTCTAGCGGTTAATAAACAGAACTGCTTGCGTCTTGCGGAAGAACATCGTAGCCGGAACTACTTCTCTCTGTTTATGTCTATGAAGAATCACAAAGATACTGGGTTACTCCGCCGCGGTACCCCCGAAGCAATCTAAAATAGTCCGAATATAAACACTTATTATAGGTGCACCCTAGTGATTCAGGACAAGCTAAAAACACGGTTTGGAAAATGGATTCATGGTGTACTCGCTTATTATATACATTTTTTCTACATTTTGAACACAAACAAAGTTACGGACCGCAGCTCTGATTGGTTGTTTCTTAATGGGAGCGATGTATTTCTACAAATGGCAATAGGAGCACTGGGAGGAGCCAGAGGAGCTTGATTTTTTTCACAGATTATCTGTCTCATATTCTACTGTCAGGACATAATGACAGGTTTAACAAATATGTAAAAAATATATTTTTACAAAAGTTACCTACTGCAGCTTTAACTGGGATTAATACATGCTATATAATTATTGTTCACGTTAATTAATACAGTTAATGTTAATAACTGAAACCTTATTGTAAAGTGTAACTAAAGTTTTATATATTGTTTTTTGTTTCAGCCTTGATGGTTTGGATTAACCCAATTTTTGTATCCCTTAAAACCAGACTGCCAGAGGGTTACTGTAAATGCATATGGCTGCTGGGCACAATTTTCCTGATGCCACTGAGGTGCTGTTTGCACTGATGGATTGGGCCCTCCATTGCTATATATATATTTTTCTTTTTATTATATATATATATATATATATATATATATATATATATATATATATATATATATATATATATATGATATTAAATGTTAGTTAAGTTAGTTAAGTCTGAAAGGCTTTGGGTCTGAGTATTTCCTTGCCAAAATGAACATTCTGACACTCTTGAATTAAGCTCTTCAATTTATTTGGAAATAATCAATAACACTAAAATGATTGTAACAATTCATTCTTTTAAAATGGTAACATTAGTAAACTAGAAGTCCAGTGACAACTGTAAACAGCAGTTTGCAGAGATACAGTGAACAATTAATTAAATGTTCCTTAGGCACATTTATTAAAGTGCTGTCGTTTTAATAAAATAATGCGTTATGCTCCATCTCCATCCATGTTTCAGGGACCCTGACAGGGCAGGAAGTAATCGCTCTTCAGCAAACGAAGGAGATTTCTGTTGCTTGAGCTGAACTCATACAAATTTGCTCCGCTGTAGAGATAAATGTTATCTGGAAGAAAATAACTCATTGAACTTCATGAAATTGTACAGTAATGTTAGAATAATTTATTTGTATTGTTGCAGATGTGCAGAAATTAAAGTAACAAACACCTACTGTTGGACATGTGGGCTGCTGTAACCTCTCCAGTAAACCCTGGAAATCCATTTTCCACTCGTTTGGGATTCCCTCTGTCCATCCTCTCTTCTCTCTCATCATAGCTAACAAGAACGGGGACATTTTAAATTCTAATATCTTTTCAGAGCAAGTGTTAAGGATTTTTGTTTATGATGGAGCACTTGACCTACCTGTAGTAATATATGTCAAAGAAGAGCAGTGTTTTTCCTGAGTTCTTGTTGTGGACGGCAGCATCAACTTTTGTCACAGATGCTGGCAGACCAAAGCTGCTGAGAGGTTTAGGATAGCCTGGCTCAAGATTTTTGTCATTAAATGCCCAGACTTGTTTACCTATAAATAAATACAAGCCAGGATCAGAGTTTTTCTGAGCATGGATATGGAGATTGTAAGGGTGACTGTGGTCTCAGCATTCCCAGATAGTTTGAGAAGATACCTTTGAATAGGAAAAGTTTATCTTGCACTGGATCCTCATAAGCAGCATCTATATTATCTGGGGCATTGGGCCAGAAACTTTTTATGGGAAGTTGATCTGCACTTCTGCTCGGAGATATACGCCAGAGAACGCTGAAAAGAGAGACATTCAATTGAAATATTTTATGTTTAAACTGTATAAAAAAAAAAAAAAAAAAAAAAAAAAATTTATGTGTTACCTATCCTTAAAAAACATTGTTTCTCCCTTAAAAGTCGTCACTGCATCCCAGACCAGGTGACAAGGAGTATTTGCTGGTTCTGAATCAGGTTTACCTGATGTGATTACCACATAGTTAACAACAACCCAAAATTTTTGACACAGAAATGATATATTATAGTTATCCTCTTGATGATCATAATACCATAGAGCGACTGAATCCCTCTGATGTCATCACTGGGCAGAGAGAAACGATCCGGATCAGTAAAGCTGTATGTGGGAAACATCAGAGCGCCGGGAACGTCAGAATGAGAAAGACCCAAAGAGTGACCAAACTCATGGGCGGCCACCAGGAACAGGACATGACCTGTGGAGAAATTAAGCAGAATAGTTTAGGTGCAATTTAAAAGATGAATTGCCGCTTTAGACTTTTGATGTGATGTCAAAGTTGAAACTTTGAAAAGTATTACAGGCAAAAAAAAAAAAAAAACTCACCTTTAGATGAGCGGAATGTGAAAGACTCATCATCATCGAAATGTGCATCTCCACCAATTCCAGGAAAAGGTTTAAACGCATGAGCCAATGTGCCTAGTGGTCCATCAAATGGCTCACCATCGCCATGCTCTGTAAGTAAGAGTTTAGTTTTACATCTATCTGTTTTACATTGAATTAAATAATCTCCCAAAAAAACAGTTTAAATTTAGTTAAAAAAATTCAACAAAATGAAAAGCACATGGTTGTTAAAATACAAATATATTTACACTGATACATGTATCTTACCCCTTGTAGCAAAGGAGATCATGATGTCAGCTATGCCTTTGGTAATACGAGTGAATCTCAGAGGAGTGACATCGGCCCAGACCTGCAGCGCTTTCTTTATGGATTGATCAACTTCTGCAGTTGACATGTCAGGGGTGTAGTTCACGATTCTGTGGAACAGGACCATTATCTATATCTGCTTCTTTTACTCTTTCTTTTTCAAGTCATGCAAAGAAAACTACTCAGACACACACCTGTAGGTGACCTGTTTGGACTGCCATTTGGGTTTGCCTGCAAATGTGGAGTACGCAGCTACATCTGGAACTCCACAGCGGGGCTTCTTCATCACCTCCAGTGTTTCTTTGTCCAGCTTCCCAGTGACCTTAAGCCTGAAAAACTTCTGCATCTCTTCCAATTTAC
The DNA here is from genome assembly GCF_003368295.1 of Carassius auratus. NCBI lineage: Eukaryota > Metazoa > Chordata > Actinopteri > Cypriniformes > Cyprinidae > Carassius > Carassius auratus. Next base: position 13,668,155 of record NC_039277.1, on the reverse strand, counting down.
TTGGTAGTGGATCCGGCTGCTTTCCTGTGGGACTAGGAGGTCTATATACCAGATTGTAGAAGCTCATCAAATATCCCTAAAAATAAAAAAACAAGGATTATTGTATTAATTATCTATATATCAATTACATTTATATATATATATATATATATATATATATATATATATATATATATATATATATATATATATATATATAAACCTTTGCAATCTCATAATCATCAGCGGGCTTTGAAGTCGGTGCGGTGTGAATAACCAGCACCAGGCTTGCAAGAAAACACAGCTGGCTCTGAATCCCCATGTTGAGAGTTGATTCTTCTGCTCGTGTGCTTTGCTTCTGATTGACGAAGGTCTGGTGATGGCTTATATACTCTTAAAACTGTGTGGTGTTGAGCAACAGGTGAAATTAAACCATCAAACTGACAGGCAAGACAATCATAACAGGATTTTCAGCTTGACACAGCCTCTTCCTTCTTCGCCCAGATATTAATATAATTTCTCTTCCTCATACCTTCATTTAACGGCAAAACATTTGTTGTTAGCTTTTTATGAGTTTTATAAACACAAACAAGAGCAAACTATTGTTTATGTTTTTAAATGTTATGCTCCATTAATAAAATACAGTGATAAAATTACAAGCATTACTAGGGTATAAAATACTTAGGACAAATGAGACTTGATTACTGTGCTTAAGCATTATTTTGGGGGATTTGTACTTTACTAAATTACTATTTATAATGACTTTTTGTACCTTTACTTGATTACATTTCTAAAGGAAAACATTGTACTTCTTACAATTTTATGGTAACTTGTAAAGTACTCTTTACATTTTTGCATTTTATTTTTCTTCTGCATTTGCATTTCAGCTTCCGTTATAATTTTCATCATGGAAATTTATGGCTTTGAAAATAGCCTGGAAAAAGTCACTTTTTCCCCAAAAAATGTTCTTCATTGTTTTGTCCATTTTAAATTGACATTATATGGTATATTAATCATAAATCAAGTTTAGTGATGGGACTTATGAGGAATTGGATGAATGGTATCATAATGATTTATTGATATTACATGATTTGCTCTTAATTAATTAATTGTAAATAATTGCATATCAATATTTGAGGGAAAAAAAATGTAAATGCCCTAAAAATAAATTTAAGGATTAATTATTGTTACGGACAGGGGTGCTAAATAGACAACATAAAAACTGGCTTTTCAAGAAGTCAGTACTGTATGCCACAATTTTCTATTGACATTTTATTTACTTATACTTTTTTCTTATAAAAGCATTGTTTTAACATTATTTTATCTTAAATGTAAACATAATGCCTTGTTTAAAATAATACACAGTTGCAGCAATACACGGTAGCATTTTCATACTTTTATCCTCAAGTTAAAATGTATTGTCTCTAAAAATTACACATTAATGATTATAAATTGAAAAGTTACCCAAATGGAAAAGTAACCTGGTAAAGTAGTCTGTTACTACATTAAAACATTTTTAATTAGTGAAATGCTGAAACATCCAAAGAAGTTAGCAACACTTAGACCTCCTCGCACATCCAGAAAAATAAAAATTTTTAGGGTTAGGATTTCCGTTAGAGTTAATTGCTATCTGCTTCATTTCAGAACAAAATAAATCAAAGGTGTGCTTGAGGAGTTATGTAAGATCTGCAGGTAATGCCAATCGTTGTCTCTCTTTGTTGTCAGAGGAATGAGTAATAATTTATAACAATGACCGAGACTTTCAAAAATGCATTATGTCTTTGTGAGGAAGTAGGTTTTTTTTATTCAGGTTTCAATATTTTTTTTAGACAAAAAGAGGGTTGATGATGGGAGCATGTGAAGACATGGATATAATAGCAGATTACAGATGATGGAAATAGAGGATGCGGGTTAGGCTGAGTCAAGAGGACACCAAAGAGGAGATTCCAGATTTGGGTGACATAGATATAAGAAGAATTTGGCAGGAACATCTTAATCTGTCATTAATGTTAAACTGGCATCGCCCGAGAAAAACAGTTGATGTGTCCAAGAAGTGGTAACTGCAGGCTGGAGCAGTGGGCGTGGTGAAAGATTAGGGCATGGGGCGTGGATAAACGTCTTTCTCATTGGTTAAGTTTAGGTTCAAGGGTTAATTTCTGTTGTAGCACCCACCTTTCGGCATGCCATCTTTGCTCCCCCGTCTTGATGTGTCCTTTGTTTTTTATGTCCTTTCCCATACACAGGACTTTTTTTCTGTGTAGGTAGGAAGTAAATGTCTGACGCATATGTTAAAATTGTTTTAAAACTATTATATTATACCACATTAAATTAAATTTAATCATAGCACCTATATACATAATATATCTATCGCTATATCATTCATGTATTTTTTTCTTTGTTGCATGCCTTTGATCCTTTCCTTTGCATAGGCCGAAAGTTATTTTGTCATATTGTTTACATTAAAATAAAACACATTTCAAAATAAAAAAGGAAGTATTTCTATTTCCATAAAAAACTAAAAATGTAAATATGAAAATACATCGATTATAAACTTTCACCAAAATGTTTTAGATTATCGTTAAATATTTAAAAAATTTTAGTAGTAGTAGTATTTTAAATAGATGTTAGATATTTAATAAAAAGTATATATATATATATATATAGAGAGAGAGAGAGAGAGAGAGAGAGAGAGAGAGAGAGAGTAAAAATACATATAACTTACACCAAATATTAATATTATTATTACAATTGTGTGTATATTACAATTGCTTATTATTGTATACACACATTAACATGATTAAAAATTATAATCACAAATATTATTTTATTTTTTTTACCTGATATTTATTTCCTGAAATTTTGCACAATTTTACACACAGACTTGAAACATCTATGATCACTTGATTATGTTTCAGATATTAGGCCTATAGTCATTTCATCCATGTACTGTAGCTAATTTCTAAATTCTACATTAGGTGTCAGACAGATTAAAAAACAATAAAATAAAATGAAAATTGAAACAAAAAACAGGATTCAGATTGTTCAGCAAATTGCTCAATCCTTTATATTGAAACTGCATCAATCAAAAGACATGCTTTATTTTGTAATTTTTTTGCACATACGAAGGATCCTTAATAATAAGGATACCATAAAACCTACTTTTTTGGTCAAATAAATGAGAAAGTTAATAAGTTACTTAATAATTTACTTTAAAATACTGAGGGTTCATATTTTACTGTGTGCAGACAGTATATTGCTGAGCTTTAAAGAGAAACTCAACATTAACTGACTAACAGGGCAGGAAATAATTGTTGTTGAGAACACGCATCAGCTTGTTGTTGTGGGCACCAAACTCAAACAAATTTGGTCCACTGAAGAGATAGTTGAAACCTAAAAAGACCATGAAAGACAATGTTAGATGGGATTTTACTTCAGGTGTTCTTGTTTGTAAGTCACTGCTGAATGAATGAATGTAAATAAATGTATGCAAAACCCATACCTTTATACTGGAAGGCTGCGGTCACCTTCCCTGTCATTCCAGAGAAAATGTCTTGCACCGGTTTAGGAAAACCAGTCTCCATTTTGCGCTGTTCTTCATTATAACTGTGCAAAAATAAATTCATGTTACTTGAGGATTCCTGAAAAAGATGACCAGTTCGATCAGATTAAGGGATTTACTGACCTATAAATCTCGTTTTTAACGAAAAACAGGATTTTGTAGCTTGTCTCATCGTAGAGGACTGCGTCGATTTTCTTCACGTTACTTGGGAAACTGAACATGCTGAGACTTTTTGGATACCCCTGTACCATATCATAGCCATAGAGAGCCCACACCTTGTCACCTGAGGAGTGACAACATTTTCAAATTATATTTCAAGTCTCATATGAAATAAATATCTTAACTATTAAAAATAAACATTCTTTACGGGCATCAGTGGTTCCATGAAGAACCTTTAACATCCATGCAACTTCCACTAGTAAGAACCTTTTGTGCATTGGAAAGGTTAAAGGTTCTTCATGGAACCATCAATGTCCCTTTATTTTTAAAAGGGTGAAATATCTTTCCATTGGACAAAAGGTTCTTTATAGTGGAAAAAGGTTCAAATGTTTTTTACACATAGAAAAAGTGGTTCTTTTAAAGTTCTTTGTTGGCATCGCTATGTACCCCCCTTTTTGGAACCTTTATTTTTAAGAGTTCTGCCATTTATATTCATATGGTTTTTACCTCTGATAATGAAGACTTTGTCCTCCAAAGGACTTTCGAAAGCTGCATCAATATTATCTGGAATCTCAGGCCAGAAGCCTTTGATGAGATGAAGTTCAACGGTTGCACTCAGAGGATAACTGCGCCAGAAGAAGCTGCAAATAAAGCCAGATGCTGAAACTGGTCACAGCACACGAGGTCATGTTGACACCAGAAAGCATTTCTGTCTCTGTTTACCGGCTCTTGAAGAACATGAGCTCTCCACGGAGCATGGTGACAGCATCTAGGACCAGTTTGGGATCACATTTGTTTGGGGTTCCTGGTGGTGTGGGTTTTGGATTTACGGTATCGATATCAGGGTTTGGGCCTGTTTAATAAAAAAAAGTCGAATCATTAGGAGCGTCACATTCTGTGTATTTAAACCATCACTGATGCATCTCATTCGTAGCAACTTTACCATAAAGAGACTGGATTCCATTGACATCGTCTTTAGGGAGGGCAAAAGTATCGATGTCTCTGTAAACGTAGGTGGGAAACATCAGTGCACCCGGATCCTGGGAATGGTCGAGCCCTAGAGAGTGTCCGAACTCATGGGCAGCCACCAGGAACAAATTGTAGCCTGAGGAATACGTGGGAATGAGAATACAGCTGATTTTTATTTTGTGCATTGGTACAAACCGGAGACTTTTGGAAATTAAACTGCCCTCACCTTCAGGAGATCTGAAGGAAAACTTCTCGTCATCGTCAAAATGGGCATCACCACCGAGGCCTTCAAATGGAGGGAAAGCGTGAGCCAGAAAACCATCTGGACCGTCAAAGGGGTAACCATCCTGATGATCTGGAAAGAACGAGAGATTTGTCTTATTTTAAGAATATAGTAAAAAGCATTCAACAAATTGAGCTTTTGTTGACAACCACCTAACTGAACATTTGGCATATTCAAAATAGAAATTTCATATTTCTGTCATATTAATGGTTCGTTTAAAAAACTGACCTCCAACAGCAAAGGAGATCATGATGTCGGCTGTCCCCCTGTTGACACGGCTGAATCTCAGAGGAGTGACATCTGCCCACACTTGCAGGGCCCTTTTGATGGAATCATCCACCTCTGCTACAGACATGTCAGGGGTGTAGTTCTCAATCCTGGCAACAACATAAAAAGAAAAGAAAAGATAGTAAATGTTACAAGTTCTTTTTTAATCAGTTTTGTCTTAAACAGTTGTATCTATTAGCAGGTCTTACCTGTAGGTCAGAGCATGTTTTTTCCACTTGTAGTTCCCTTGGAAAGTGGAGTACGCCGCAACATCTGGAACCCCGCAGCGTGGCTTCTTCATCACCTCCAGCGTCTCATCATCCAGCTTCCCTGTTACCTTGAGTCTAAAGAACTGCTGCATCTCTTTCAACCTCTGATTCATTTCACTTGATGCACGTTTTTCAGAATCAGGAGAGGACTGCTTTGGCAGGCCATACAATTTAGTCAGGTAATCCTAAAAAAAAGTGCAAAGTTAGTTTGCATTCAGTATCTAACAAGCTAGTTCAAAGTGTGCAAATTACCTTTGCAATGCTATCTCTGTCTTTGCCAGCAAGTGGCGCTATAGGGCTGGTGTAAGCAGAGACCACCAAGGTGATTAGAACACCCAGCTTGTAGTAGCTCTTCATGTTGCTTCTCTTTCATGAAACCAATGGAGTCTTGTGTTTTGCTCCCCTCTTATATATACCAAAGACGGACAGATTGTGAAACACAAGGCACCTTTCGCCACAGGAAACAAGATCAGTGAATCACTGAAATCAACTGGACTGTGTGGTCTAGTTGTAATGAAATCTACTTTGCGTCATTTATGTGACAAAACATTTATCTTGAAATATTTACACTAGAAGTGGTATAAAATGTAAATTCTTTACTCTCTTACATAGTTCGGTGACTGTAGTGGGATTCTTAGCCATTACTCTGTTGCCAAAGGTTTTCCAGAGATTTTCAGTCAGGTTTAGATGAGGACTCTAAGTTGGACATTTCGTTTTTTCAGTGTTCTTAGCTTCACGGAATTGCTTTACCTCTTTTGCAGTGTGACGGTGGCATTGACTTGCATGAAGATTGCAGGCTGATTGAGAGATGCCTGCAGGGAAGGAATACCATGTTGCTGAAGGAGGTTCTAATAAACATTTGTATTCACACTTCCATAGCTGTAGAAGAGGCGCAAGTCCTGCTGCACAAAACATCCCCCATACCATGACACTTCCTCCTCCACCTTTCAACAAAATATTTCCCGTCAGACCCAAATAAATGAAACCTGCTCTCATCAACTAAAGTGAACTTTGGGCCAGTTCTCCTTTTTCTGCACAACATGCTCCTCAGCAAATGTAAGCTGAGCCATTTGATTTGGAGAGACTTGGTAACTGCAAAGTGCGCATTTAGGCAGACAATTCCAGTTGCAGTGTTGAACCAATTCCCCACTGAGAGTCTCTGCATTATCCTATCTTTTCGTGCATTTGTCTTACATGGACACCAGCCTTTTTGGGGGAATTACTGTCACTGTAAGGCTGCTAATATTCTAGAAATCACAGATTTTGGAATTGTTCTTTGGCCTTCATCTGCACCCCTCCTGTTGCAGGGCTTGAGTCTCCTTAGAGTGGGCCACTATCTTGCCATCTTGGTGAAACTTAGAGGAATGCTGCCAGTTAAATAGGGTTTCCTATTAAATATATGCAATTCTGCCAGTTAAATATATATGTATATATATATATATATATATGTATATATATACACATTATGTTTATTTTTAAATGCTCTTAAAAAATGCTCTTAACATACTGATTAATAATGCTAATGATGAAAAAAGGTCTTGTCATAAATTCCAAACAATTAGCAAAAATGTAAACTGAAAAAAAAAAGTATTTTCCCATGACAATGCATGACAATTGCCGTAAGGAGTCTTACAAAAACTGTAACTCTTGCATAGTAACTCCAGTTGCAATAACCGTGGTTTTCGTGGTAAGACCATGGTAAGCAGCCAATGTGGAGCTCCTCATTAATGGTTAGATCTATGTTACTGTTTTCTGTAAAATAAAGTGAAAATTGTGTTATGACATCATTTAGAAACTATAGCTGCCATATTTGTCTCATTCACATAATTTGGGAAGACTTGATTTGTTCATAATCCCAAAAAACAAGAGATTTCAGATAAGTGACAAAGTAAAATGTGTATTTGTACAACATTTATTCTGGCCCATTTTCAGTCCATTATTTTATGTGTGTTTGCTACAAAATCCCACTTTATCTCATGTATCATCTTGAGTAGGGGAAGACCAATGCATTCAAAACATCCTCTTTGTCCTTTAGTGTGGTAATGAGATGAGCAGATGGGTTATGACAGCTCTGTGTTAATCATTTGTGAAATGGACCAGAATAGACTGTTTTGAAACTGTTTGTTGACCCTGTTTTTCAACACTGAATGTCTTCTGAGCTTATTTTGAAAGACTATTATTGGTGATCTCAAAAGCTGCTTCAGTTAATTATGAAGAAATCCAATAATTCCATTAGAACAAAATTGACCTTAACAGCCTAAAATGTACTTTACTTTAGCTTTAATACACGATTAATCTGCAAAAAGAGCCCAATGATTAACTGAAAAAGCTAGAAAACATGCTATTCTTGTAAATTCATCATGTACTAAAACTGAGCTAAAATAATGAAGTAGCTCTATAAACAAACATGAGGAAGTATCCCATGTAAAAAAAAAAAAAAAAAAAAAACTAAATTAGACAATGTATACACACTTTCTTCATCACTCAATGAAATTCACAGCTTTGTGTCTGAGGCAATATATTTCATAACCATTAAATTGGATTTATGCAATAGGAAACCATCAAGTCAGAGAAGGTGGACACAACCAAATAATTTGCAATCTTGTTCCCATCACTATATGGTGTGGTACTGATCAACTTCCTGTTATTTCTCGGTTTTGAAGCCATGCGTGTGCAGCCTTTGTCTCAGTAACTCTGGGGTTTAATTTTGAGGTTGAATTCCAGTTGTTGAGGTCCTGTGAAGAACTAAATACATAGACAAAGCTAAATAAAATTAATTTAGTCCAAAGTGTGACAAATATGGCCTCAATTTGATTAAATAAAGCAATGTTTGGTTATATTTAAATTCTCATGGTTTTCCAAAAAGATACAGACTCATTATTTGCATTACAATGGAGTGATAGCAAAAGTATCTTCAAAAGTCCTGTATATTGCATAAACATAACCCATTTTTTAAATAAGTGTTTTTATTTTGTTTTGTTCCAGTTGAAACCTAAAAATCCTTAAAATAAGATATATTTATTGCACAAAATATAAAGGGGAAACAGGGACATACTAAATTTAATTTATAATTAATTTATAATATATAATTTATTTATATTTAAATTATAACAATAAAAATAAAGAAAATTATTTAGCATTATTATAACACTTCCCTATCTTACATAAATTTATGAAAGTGTCTTTTAAAAATCTATCTACTGCATATTGCACAATCAAATCCTATTTTTAATTAGTATTTTTGTACCATTTTCCAGTTCAACTATCTAAAACAAATAAATAAATAAAAAAATCAATCCTGCATCTTCATCAAACCTTCACACAGCAAAAAACACATCCTTCAGAGAAACATGTAAGCACTTAGGCAAAATAACTCTTAGTGATATTTTATTCAGTTTCTCATACCTCCAGCATTCTTCACCAATAAAGAAATCTGTGAGACGATTTTCCTGGAAAATACACAGCTGCATCGATACTCTTAACAATGGATGGGAATCCAAATTCAGAGATGTTTTTTGGATATCCATGCTTTACTTTGAAACAGCTCACTTCCCAGCATTGAGAGCCTGAGTTAGACATAACATCTGTCAAGTCAGGCACTGTAGTGCAACTATTGGTGATACTAAAATCAAAGTACACACATGGAGCGACTATCTGTTTTTAAAGAAAACCAAGTCCTGTTGCAATCCTGTCACCACATCGAATGACAATGTAGGATCACGTTTATCAGGTGTTTTTAGAGGAAGTCTGTCTAAACTTATTTTCCTCTTACCTTTGGCAGAAAAACAAAAGGTAGAGAGTGTTAGTTCCCACAGAATGTGTTTTTCCTAGAATATGGCATATTTTCAGTTGTTTCACACTTTTTTGTTATGTACACAGCAAAATCTCCAGTGTCAATTTAACACTCTGAGTGTGGACTCATATAAACTCTAAAGCAGTGTTTAAAGTAACACTGAAGCAGAGTTTAAGTTAATGAGATAATTACAAAGTTATTTGAGTTATGATTGAGTATTATTGAAGACACCTGATGTTAACAAGCAGAATCACCAAACGAGAAAATCACAATTTGTGAGTCACCATGATAGTGGTCAGTGTTTGCTTTATTTGTGATCGTGGCTTGTGGCATTTTACTTTTAAAATTTGTTTGGCAAGCCAAGAGCAAAAGTCATCGGGTTGTGATGACTATGTTTTAATGTAATTGTTGTTTGACCTCAGTTATTGAACTAATTTACAGTGTTTTCTATTAATAAAACTTCCATTATTGATTGTAACAGCTTTGATTCCACAATTAAAGCATCTGCATTTTCTATACATTTTGTAGCCATCTCTTGTAAGTGAATCTGATTTTTTTTTTTTTTTTTTATTAAAGAGTCTTTATTTTAGGCACACACAGATAACAAGAATCAGCGTATGAATCTCAACAACAGTGACAAACAGCATAGCCAGATAAACATATCTACTCTGAACATCACAAAACTAGATACTAAAAATTGACATAAAAACAGCAAAAATAAAATAAAGTTAGAATAAAAAGTTAATAAGACAGTTCAGCTCATAATTTATTCATGCCGCAATGCATGATGGGAGCCATGGATGAGTTTTAATTGGCTACAACATGTTTTTTTGATGGTCACCGTTGTTGTGATGCTCATGCTGATTATTGATGTCTGTGTGTCTAAACTAAAGAACTCTTTCTTTATGTAGAAATAACTTTTAAAAACATGTCATATTATGCCAAAAATGCTGGATTGCTATCTTTTTTATCCACCTAATTTATGTACACAGTAAAGAAACCTGAACTCACGCATTCAGGTCACTTCATGACAATTAGTTCAAACCACAATCAATAGCACACATGATTGCCTTTGCTCTGGTCTGTATGGTATAATTCTATTACCACAGCCCCACAAAGTCTAAAGAAAATAACTGAAGGTTCAAGATCCCAAATAAAGCAAACACTGACCACTATAATGGTGAAACACAAATTGTGATTTTCTCGTTTGGTGAGTCTGCTTGTTTACATCAGGTGTCTTCGATAATGGTCAATCATAACTCCATTAACTTCTTAATGATCTCATTAACTTCAGCTCTGCTTCAGTGTTACTTTTAACACTGCTTCAGTGTTTATATGAGTCCACACTTTTAGATTTTGCTGTGTATATAATTCCATATATAATTCCACATGTCTTAATTCATAGTTTTGATGCCTTCAGTGTGAATCTACAATTTTCATAGTCATGAAAATAAAGAAAACTCTTTGAATGAGAAGGTGTGTCCAAACTTTTGGTCTGTACTGTATATTGATACACACTGTTTACTGCTACTATGAAGTATGTAAGAAAAAGTGATCAGGACGTTGAAGATCTTGATGAAGCTGTTTATTGCATATGTCAGAATGAACATCCTAAGTCCTTTTAGACATTTTCAGTTTACTACCCTTCATGTAAATGAAGTTGCTCCTGTTGTAGTCTGAATGTTAATGAAGTTCTGACACCCCTTTGTCTAAGGCCTTTCTCAGTGTCCCACACCTGTCCCATTCTACATTTGGTCACCATTTGCTGATGATGTGATCGTCTCAAATGGTCTACAAACAACATAACCTTTGACTTTCTTCTTCTCTATAATAATTAAGCCATTTTGGGTAATGAGCTTGATCAAACATATTGTGGAGAGGAAGCTGGTCTGTTAACCCTAACCCTGTAATAATAATTACCCTGGCAGTGAAGGACTTGACATGAAGACTTGAGAACCATAACAGCAAATGGGATTTTTAACCTGGGATTTTATTTTATTTTTTTGGCAGGGATGCGGTTGGGGGTGGTGGGGGTTAGAGGAGCATGTGAGAACCATAACAGCAAATGGGATTTTGCATTTTGTCACTTGCATTGCGCCCATTCTCTTAGTGTGAGAGAACATCCTTTGTCCTAATGTGTGCATTGAGTAGACAATGTTCTGCAGAGAGTCTGTCTTTGCATTTCTCATTTCTTGTTTTCCATCTCTGTGATAAGACTTCTGTCCACAGACTCTGAAATTGGTTTGATGTCTTTGTGTCTTTGTTTCTCTTTTCCATTGTCCATTCATTTCAATTTGGAAAAGTCTGTTAATAAACTGCTGTTGTTGCAGTTTATGAAGTTCTATCAGGTTCATCTATGCCATTGTGGGTCTCAGGGTTTTCTGGAGTTGGAGTTCTGGATTATGTAGGTTAGAAATCTTTCGATGTCTGTCTCTGATGATCACTTTGTCCTTTAAGAAGTACTTTTATCTTGTGGAAGTTGTTCACATTCAAAACATGAAAGCTATAGAAATTGAATCACAGAATGCAAAGAATTTATCCTAAATTATAATTAAATATCAATGCCATGAACACATTTCTCAGAAATTATAAAAAATCAGACCCCTTTTGATAGTTAACATATTTTTCTAAAATGTACTTTCATGAAACAATTCCTCCAATTTACATCAGCATCTGCTTGTGACTGAGCTACAGTCATGTTATTCATGCAGTGCTAAGTCTGTCAAGGTGTGAATGGTTTCTTTCTTATTTCCTTTCAACAGTGTCAACTGGGTTTCTAACTGCTTAACTTCTAATCTTCTTAAGCAAATCACGGTAGCCTTTCTTTATTTTCTGTGAGAAGTGACACTGTCTCGCCTTGTGTCCCATCCTTCCACAAGCAAAACAAACAACTTCTGCCGCGTTTCCACCGGAATCACCCGGAACAATTGTACCAGGAACTTTTTTTTCTCCAGGAGCTATTTTCGCCCCAGACCTGTTGCTTTCTGCGTCTCCACTGCGGTCTAAAATACAGTGAAGATGTGACGTAGGTCTGTGCGTGTTTCTCAATACAAAGTACGCAAATTTCAGACTTGCATCCTCTGTATTCAGACTTTGTAATTCTGCAAACAGCAGCATATTTAAAAACATCAACTGCATTTTTCCTCACTGTATATTTACAATAAAACGAAATAGGATATCAAATACCATTGCCTCTTTTCATTTTCATTTAAAAATAATAATAGCCGCAGAAATGTACTTAGTTCAGGGAAATTTGTATAAATACAGCCATTACAATTAAACGAAATATTATATCAACTGCCTCTATTTATTTTCATTTTAACATATAGATGAATTGAATATAGACCAAAGATGACTTGTTGGATTTACCCAAAACAAATGATATTTTATGTTTAACCACTAAAGAGAAATCAGAGCCAGCGGCAAATGTCAGAAGGACAAGCCGAGGTGAGACTGATCTAGGCCGATACATGAGCACTGAGCTCCTGCTGATCGCGTGGAGCTGATCGTCTCCTAAATCAGCTAAACATATTTTTAAAATAGGTGCTGCCTATAGAAATAATATATTTTAATATAAATCCTTGCCTACATTATCAAGTTAATAAAACATTAAGAACAGCTACACTCTGTCGGGCCTTACTCTTCACTACACTAAACCGTTAAAAAAGTAACACTGTCACAGTATGTTGGACAAAACCACACTACTTAGTGTACTTAGCCACAATATGTTGGGCAAATCAACACTGCTGTTGGGCTTTAAACTTCACAGTGTCACTATGTATCAGACTCACTAGGCTACACTAAAACACAAAACAGTTATGAAATCATTCTGTGACCACACGGCTTCGGGTCAATTCAGTTATTTTAGAATTTCCTCAGAATTATCACAACTTCAAAATGAGTTTAAATTCCGTTAGAAACTTACAACTCTGTTTCAGTTACTTTAGAAACAGTAGGTCTAATAATGTTAGTTCCTATGGCTCAGTGGTAGAGCATTGCATTAGCAGTGTAAAAGGTTGTGGGTTCAATTTCCAGGCAACACACATATTGTAAAAAAAAAAAAAAAAAAAAAAGTGCTGCACTGTAAGTTGCTTAGGACAAAAGCATCTGCTAAATGCATTAATATAAATGTAATACAACTCTGCTACCACACTTCGTTCAGCTGATTCAATAACTTTAGAATTTTAACAGAATTATAACAGACCAACACCAAGTATCAATTAGTTTAGAAACATTACACTTAAAGGGGTCATACGATGCAATTTAAATATTCCCGTTCTCTTTGGAGTGTTACAAGCTCTTGGTGCAAAAAGAAGATCTGTAAAGTTGCAAAGACTAAAGTCTCAAATCCAAAGAGATATTCTTTAAGATATTCTTAAGACTCTGCCATACCCCCCCCCCCCCCCCCACAATGGCTCGTTTAAACATGCCCGCACATATCTACATCACTATGTGGAAGGCAGGACTCAATCTCCGATTTGACACCTGGCCACATCTGCAGCGACTGGCCTGATGACTCCAGGGAAAACAAGGGAACAGCTCCATGTAAACAGGCAACACCCGGTGATTGGCAGCAACTGATCAGTTGTATTGAAGATGGTCACGGCACCAGTTTTATGTAGCTGATCTGATTCTGTACATAAGGAATTTTACTCTAGAGACATCAGGCCAGCTTCAAAACAGTTCCATTTATTAATCTGAAACACATGGGACACTTGATAAGTGAAACAACTGTTGGGCTAACTTCTTCCATTAAACACAATAATGACTGGAAGAAGAGAAGGGAACTAAATGTAAAGACTCAAAACCATTTTAGGACAAGCACCGAACATGTTGGAAGCCTGCCCATGCTAACATGTGCGCTGTATTGCTACATCAGTGTATTTTGCATCATGATCTTTGTGCAATTATTCACACCCATAAAAAGTAACCATCACCATCCTAATGCGTTTACGCAAATCACCTCCTCAGAATTTTCACACACAGTGAAACAGCTGTTATAGCTATTTACATAGGCTTGAATAGAGGAAGTTCCCAGTGTCTACACACTAGTGACTTCCCTAAGTATATAAGGATACTGTGGTGATGCATGAAGAAATAACAAATAACTTGTTTTGAAACATCATGTGACATCATATACAGCTTCCTGCATATTTACATAGTGTATATAGTACACACATTTTTCTGACCATAGCAACACATATTACGTATATATCAACATTCAGCTACATGGACTTGCCTGCTATCGATCTGACAGAAAGAACTGGTTCAAAAACTCATCACAGTTTAGCCAGATTGTGCTACCTCAAAACTACAGGACTGCTTTCAGTGCACAGACTGAAACATGTTTAAAGAGGCAGCCACCTACAACAACCTCCCGCGGAGGAGTACACTGAAACTGTGTTGTGTATAGGTTTATGTCTTCATTGTTGTATGTCTGTACTAGCACCGCGGTCCTGTGAGGCACGACATTTAATTCCACTGTATGTCCACACATGTAGCGGAATGAAAATAAAGCTCAACTTGACTTGATTTGGTTTCATGTATGCCGAAAAAAAGAAAGAAAAGAAAACAATAATAAGACAAAAGTTACAAGTCATTTAGATGCTTTCATCCAAAGCTAACTTGAAGGAGAGACCTGCACCCACTCATAATACCCTAGAGGACAGCGGGAGTTTTTTTTTATTTTGTTTATGTAGTTGTTAGAAGCACACAAATGAAGAATCTCTCAACACACACTTTGTGCAGGAATGTGAAAGCATCATCATAAAAATCTTTACGGTCATTTGACTTTTACACTATAATTAGTGTACCTGTTTCATTAAAACACATTATCAGAATTCAATATGAAACATTCAAGTTTATAACATCATTAATCAGTGCCATAAAAGCAGATATTATGTCTGTAACTTGGGCAAAGGTTTAAGGTTCATGATGAATTGCATTTCCTTACTATACCTATTTTTTTTTATTTGTGCTAAATACAGTAACTTATTCAGAATTTCATTTTTAGAAGAAACATGTTTTACTCCTTAAAATTGTTACGCCTGGTCATGATGACATAATTATTTCTGATTATTTAAAAAGTTAAAAATATTTGATAAAATTGTCATTTCAGCCAACTTATCCTAAAAAAAAAAGTTACTTTTTACAGTAAAATTCTTGCATGCAATTAAATTTGTAAATATTGTTGTCATTAAAACTATATTTTGTGTATTCTGACTTAATAATAATAATAATTATTAAAAAAAAATCTATTTTTCTGATAGACTATTTTGCCTTCAAAACATTTTAACTGCTTCAGATTAGTTAAAACTGAAAACCTCAAACCTCAAGAAAACAAAAATGTGTAAGTTAAAATCTAAAATGAGTTAAATAAATAAATAAATAAATAAATATATATATATATATATATATATATATATATATATATATATATATATATATATATATATATATATATATATATTTATTTATTTAACTCATTTTAGATTTTAACTTACACATTTTTGTTTTCTAAAGCTGTTTATAAATACTGTCGACATGTCCATATGTTCCAACATAATAGTAAAAAAATATGAATGTTGTGTAGGCCTATATAAAAAAACATTTTGCTACAGACATGAATCATATTAGTAGTACGTACAAGTACAAGCAAACTACAATCAATCAAAACAATGTTTAATGTTTTGGCAACAAATCTTTACAAGTCACACACTAAACATACAAAAAACACACACATCCATCATTAAACGGCTTTTACAGGACAATGCTGGGAGGGTTAGTCACAATATTCCATTATTATAACTCATAATTTCAGTCATTAAGCATGATTAGAGGTCCAAAAATGTATTGCCTATTATCTAAAGAACTGAGTCAGTGGATTTAGGCAATATAATGCATGCAGTGACAACGCCAGTATTTTTGCTGTTGTTAGTTCATTTATACCGTACACTAAGAGAAAATACTGACCACTTACTTTTATTCGTATCATTAGATGTGTGACACCATATATTTAATATAATGGAAATCAAGGCAACAAGGAAAAAACTACAGTTTAATCTAAGGCACCCTCAATGATACAAACAAGACTTTACAGGAACACTGTGCCTCACGCCTCAACGGATTATGTGAGATTTTCTTTTTATCAACTGTGCTTCACGTAGAGATGAATGTGTTGAACCATTAACTAAGCATAATACATAAACCAAATAATGAATCGATATTAATAGCTAACATGTCTTCACACATAACTACATTTCACTGTTGTTTTTCTGATAGCGAGTGCTGTCTGTAGCAGTTAAAGTAGTCAATTTTAATTAACAATAGAGAGCATAATAGATAGGCCTATCTAGCTTATGAGACATTTATTTAGCCTACTAATGATAGTAGGTTTTTATTTGATTTCAATCAGACTGAGTAACAGCATTTTTATATCTTATCTCAGCTCAATGTAATTAGCACTCATAATAACTCCTTCAAAATGTTCATGTTAACACTCTATTCATAATTAGTTTACCAAAAATGAAAATAAATGAAATCAATTCAATTACATACTGGTGACATGAGAGGCTTGAGATGGTTGAATTGCAAAAATCATGCTTAAATATTTATTTTTATACAACAGTGTCCTTGAATCAATAGTTTTAAGTCGGTCCTGTAAGTGATTCGTTAAAAAACAGTCGTGAGGAGTGAGTCGCTGAATCATTAATTGAACAATTTGTTCAAGAACGCTGATTCATAAGTGAGTGGCTTAATGACCATTATTACAGTAAAACATATAACAGCAAGTAAAACATATAAGACGACCAATCTGACTAGATATGATCCAAGCTATATTAGTTTCCCTCATGAAGGCAACAAAGAAATACTGGCCAGAATCAAATCCTAGTTTTGTCCGCTCCTTTCTCGCTTATTAGACCCTCAGATTTAAAGAATATTTTTTTATACATATTATAGTGTGCAAAATCACAAAACCACAAACCGCTCATCTAACCTATAACAATGACAAAAGCTTTCCATCTTTTGGCAGCTTTCTCAGTAATGCACTTGGCAAACGGAGTGGAAAGGGGAACACAGGAACGGGGGAACAAAACCGACAACCGTTCGTCACTTCCTGCTCCCACTGAAGCTCACTGGCTGGACCTCTGTCTGTCTGAGGTCTGTGATTGGTCCATCTTCCTCTTCTCAGGTCGTTTTCAACTTGCCTTCTGAGATTCAATGTGCAGCATCGGCCATACGCCACATAAAAACTTCACTTTTGGTTTGCGCTTGAGGTAGGTTGAACGAATCTGAAGGCTATGGTAAAAAGAAATAAAATTAATAATGAGCATATTTACATTCATCATCCATTAAATCAACTCTTCATAGTAATGTACCTGAGGAGAATGTGTAAATATGAACCCAGGCCTGTTAGAATGTGCCACCAGGCATGAAGCTGCGTAACTGCTCCGACCACAGGGGGCAGCCTCTGCCGTGTTGCTCTGAACCAAACACAGCGACAAACAATTAATGACCTCTTCAGGTTTTCATATTATTTCATCTGCTCTCATTTTGCTTGGTCAACCACAGAACACAACTCAAGAGCACAACAGATCTAAATAATGTTCTAAGTTGTATTAATAGACAAAACCTTTCTTACTAAAATGAATTTTGTTCACTAAAATTACATGCAATTTCAGTAAAACTGAAAAATCTTTATTCATTCATGCATATTTTAAATATAAATAAATATTTTAACATTTAACAACTCTGCATTTTTATTTCTTTTCGTAAATATTTGGAAAATTAATTTATAAATATTTCAATATTGAATTCAATATTGAATTTAATTTTGCACTAGTAAACTAAAATCTTAATTTTGTTGACTAAAATTAAAATGATGCTAAATACATAAATGTAATGTAATGTAAGTGTAAATCTACCTTAGAGAGTCACAAAAGATATTATCAATGTTCCATAATACGAATCCCAACAGGAAGACACTTAATGATGTAAAGCCGAGGGCTCTGAGCCACGGATATACCCTGCAAAGCACACAAAAGAAGTTAATGCACTTATTTAACTGCATAATACACAGTGACACAGATTAAAACATTATCCATAATATGTTTTATTACACACATTGTTTTAGCAAACTCGTATTAAGATGTGGCTACATTCTGGAACAGAACATCCACTTTTCTCAATACAATCAATAAAGTGCAACAGTTGGGTTCTGGACATAAAATCCCATTCATTTTCTCCATAGGGGAATTAATTTTGAATGATAGACAGACTTGCTGTAAGATACAAGCTTGTTAATCAGTGGTATTTGTATTTGTTGAAGTCATCAGCCCGTTATTTCAAATATAATTTTTTTTTTGTATAATTGTGTTTAACAGCAAATGTAATAGAGAAAAACTATATTACACATAATTCTGCACACAAATCATTCTCTGTGTGTTTAGTGGGATTGTATTTCATTCTTTCATTAAAGCTGTTCAGCACACAGTCTTGTACTTTTTTTATCCATTTTCTTCATTTGTGATACACCTCGTAGCTGGTTGGTTTGGTTCATAGCAGACAACTCATTAATAAATAATTTTCCTATAGAAAAATACTTCTGCATTCAAGGCTACTATAATAAAATAGCATTGTTTTTTGTCTTGTAAATATGTAACATTATAGAAAGTAAAATGTGTTTTAATGCAGTGAATACAGATTTGGAAGTGATAAGGATTCATTCACTCACCATGTGACTATGAAAACGGAGCGAATCACCAAGAAAGCCACAAGCGCGGCGTACATGACCTGGGGAAAATAATAAGACTGTTAACATTGAGTACCATCTGTTATATAAACCATATTACTGTTTGAATTGTGAGTTGTTTTCACTGAGCTTTACATAAAAGTGTTGTGCCTGCTGTGTTAAACATAGAGATAAGAGCAATTATACATTTCAATACCCTGAGTGTGAATAGATACACAACCTACTGCCATGCCCTTAAACAATAGAAACAGACAACAAATACTGACACCTGACAAACCAAATTAGAAAAGCTCTTAATGCAGCGTTAAATGTTCTTAATGTTCAGTTAGACCTCACCTGATGAAACACAGGCTCCTTCCATATCAGGTAAACCTACAAAAGACAAATTAAGTGCACTTTCTGAGCATGGAGAAAAGAAATAGCAAAAAATATCAATAATATATACAGTACATAAACAGTGGGGTCTGAAAATGCAGTGAAAATCTGGGATTTTATTCATTTAAAACAAGGATGAACAATGAAAACAATGAAAGTGTAATATGAAAAAGCGGAAATAAGTCACTATTTTTCCATTGTTATTTTTATTTTTAAATATCTATGCATAGTGCCGTTGCCACTTTATGGTATATAATGGGGATCCAGATAAAGAATAAATAACAATCATAAATCATTCTTTATAATATGGAACATATGGATGCAATATTAAGAAATATTAATACTTTATTTTTAAATCATTTAGGTTTTTTTATTTTTATTTTATTTGAAATGAAAAGGTTTGTACTAAATTAGAAAAATAAAACAGTAGAAACTCTGACATTTGTGTCCAACTGTATATTTTCTAGAAAGTTTAGGACAGCAAAGAAAAAACTTACCACGCTAACGATAATACTGAAGGTCAGCAAAAGTGTAATTGACAAATAGTTAACAGCACGCTCTTGCTTGAAGCATTCATATCTGTAATATGTGAGATATGCATTCAGATCAGTCACAAAAATTATGCATTACCATTCAAAAGTTTGAGGTCAGGGATTTTTATTTTGATTTTTTTAAAGAAAGAAATTAATATTTTATTCAACAAGGATACATTGAATTGATCAAAAGCAACAGTAAAGACATTTATAAGTTATGAACAAAACATCTTTCAAATAAAATAATAAATGTAACAAAATGTCACTTTTTACTGTATTTATAATCAAATACATGACGCATTAAGCTTATGTTGAGTGTTCAGAGGTCAAAGTTGAAGTCAGCCAGTGTGACTTTGCAGGTTTAAGAAATGTCAACTTACAGACAGTAGACAAAGATGCAGCAGCTGTAGATCATTGGCAGCTCATCCAGTAACTAAAAGCAAAAGACATTCCAGAGATTGACAGCGCATTTTGTGTCAAATGTGAATTAGTGCTATTACTTTTGGGATGTTTCGTTAGAGAAGCAGCTTTGTGGCTATGAGAATGAAAATGAAAATAAGCTTTTCATGTGCCTGGGAACAAGATGCACACTTTGAAAGGCTGAAGAGAAGACAAGTGTACCTGCATTTCATACTGTAGTGTCATGTGGAAGCACCATGAACCAATTCCTACGGCTGTACAGAGAAAAGAGAGACAATATAAAAAACAGTACATTTTATCTCCATTTGTTTAGGAAATAGTCTTAATAACTGGGTGACAGGTCACTCCATAAAAAAATTAGGTTTGTGATTAAATAAAATCATGTGAAGGATACGTACCAGCAAGTCCTAAAAAGGACCACACATAGCGTACTTCCAAACCTTCTTTACACGTCTGAATGGCCCCATAAATGGGAGGTAGGATCATTATCAGGTTACTGACAGTATTCCCTGAAGAATGCAAAGAAACAGTGTTTTCATTTTAATTAATTTAAACATTAAGGGGATATTTCACCCAAAGATTAAATGAAAATGATCTCACCAATCCAAGATGTAGAGATGAGTTTGTTTCATCATCAAAGCACATTGATGTATCAAAAATTTATAATTCCATCACTTGCTCACCAGTGGATCCTCAGCAGTAAATGGGTGCCGTCAGAATGAGATTGATAAAAACATCACAATAATCCACAAGTAATCCACACCACTCCAGTCCAACAATTAACATCTTGTGAGGTGAAAAGCTGTATGGTCTTAATAAACACAGTCATCATTAAGATGTTTTTAACATCAAACTGTTGCTTCCGGGTAGAATATGAGTCCTCTATCAATAATGCTTTCTCCAATGAAAACGTCTTCTCTTCTTAATCACAAGAGAAATTTGCACAGATCAAGCACCTTTACAAGTGAAAATAGTTCTAAACATATATGATGGAGGATTTTGATGTGCGGGGACAAGAGGGCTTTTACACTGAATTATGGATTATGGACTCATATTATTGCCAAGAGCGACAGTTTAAAGTTAACGCCTTAATGATGCATTTGTTTTTTACAAACACACAGCATTAAGAAACTCATTAATAGACTGTGGAGTCATGTGGATTACTTGTGAATTACTGTGATGTTTTTATCAGTTTGGACTCTGATTCTGACGGCGCCCATTCACTGCAGAGGATCCAGTGGTGAGCAAATAATGTAATGCTAAATTTATCCAGATATGAAGAAACATATTAATCTACATCCTGGATGGCCTGAGGGTGCAAACATTTTCAGCAATTTTTTGGGTGAACTTTAAGCCATATTTGAGTTATTCTATTAATGATAGTAGTAAAAAACTGCACTGAATTTCCACTTGAATGGTTATCAACAATAGATGAGTGAACTTCATCCAAACTGTCTTCTTAGCACAACCAGCAGCCATCAGACTGCTATTGTGCCTCTTTGCCGAGTTCAAGAAAACTAACCCTATGTTAGAAAGACCTAACATGGTGTTTACAGTCCTATTGTTTCACTCTTTGTATATATGGCTCATCATACTGAACATGGCACATTCCCTCACAAGGCAACAGGTTCCCGCTGGACACCTAAGGCCCCTCATGATCTCAAATGGCACTGAAATTCCTGTTGGTTCTAGCAGCGATTAAACTCATGTTTGAAATATGACTGTGTAATTTATGTTGTCAAATTATTACATTCTTAAATAAAAAAAACACTATCCTAAATCCTCACATGAAATTACAGAGGGAATTCAAGCTCTCTTATTATAAATGTTTTATTGGGTTTACAGTCACAATCTGCGCCCTTTGACCAACTTATCGGAAACCTACTTCAGCAAACAACATGGAGATGTAATGGCTCTGTACACTGTGTCCTTCCATACTTTCATATTTATGGTATATAATCAGCTTATATATTTTGCATTATTTTTGTAATTTATTTGTTAAAATATTTTGCTAATATCAAAAAAAATTTATTCGGGATATGGGATATAGCTGTTTCTCCTTTAATATCGGGATTGTGGTTTAATTATTCAGCTGTTTTTCATTTTTCAATTGTTGCATTTTTCATTTTTTTACTTAGATTGTTGTTTACATTTATTACTATTTGTGTACTTTTCAGTCAATCAGACCAACTGTAGCCTACCAGCTAAGACCAGCAAACTTAGTCTGTTTTTCTGTCAGCAGGGACCAACGAAACTCAATGCAATTACTCTAGTATTATAGTTAGTATGAGTAGTATTATCATAAACCTGGTATGCATATTTACAGTACAAGTTATGTTGCTGGTTATATAGTTCTTCATAACTACGTTGAACTTCCTGAGCTAAATTCTAGCAGCTTTCAATCCTAGTTCACATTTTCAGACAATCCTCATAGTCATTTTATAATAACGGATGTAAAATAGCATTTGGGTAATTCTGGTACATTTACAAGAATGTTTTATTAATGTAGGCTACTATGTCCCTGTCAATTAAAGCAAATAAAAGAACGCTTAACACAAGAAAACATCAACGTGATGATGGTAAATAAAGAACGTTTTCTGTTCACTCTTTCATTTCACTGAAAACCAGTATCGTCGGCAGGAGCTCTTGCCCATATATTGACACACACTGGGTTTCATTGATTCTCTTTCCGGTCATTTGTGTGATTTTTCTTATTTGTTATTGAGCTTATGATACAATAGTTCAATGCGGACGTAGGGTCGCTGGCCTCGGCTGTCAACTGTCAAGTTACGAATCCTACTACGACAAATGCTTATTAATTTTAATTAGGTCAGGCTGACGTTGCTTCGTATCTTTCTATGAACAAAGCTTTCCATTTTAATATTAATTTAGTAGTTTTGACGTTGCTTCGACACCTTCCAATGGAACAGACCTGGCTAATCAATATTAATTAGGATATGCTGACGATAAACCGCAACCGTCCAATAACGAAGGATTGCCTCATTAATATTAAGCATCACGTCTTCTCATAGTAGGATTCGGCGATACTCCCACCTGACCTCTCCCGTTTTAACATCCGTATTTACCATGAACCGAGTGTCCCGAGCATAAGGCCACCGTTCAAACGTACTTACAGAATTCTGCGACATAATACGAGACCACATAATTCTCCTCGCACCAGTCGAGAGTTGAGGTCGGTGTTCCCCAGTAGCCCGTCCTGTCCGCCGCCGGAGCCATGATGAGAGAGACATAAGAGGGAGGAGTCGCCTCACTCGCTTGTACGGTAACGGATTCAGTCACAGTATAAATCAAAGTACAATGACATTCCCAACGTACATGTATCTACTATTGACATATCATACAATATCCAAAACTACCATTTTACCTTACACTGAGAAAATACATACTTTAAATTGCCATTCAATTTTATTTTGCCATATATATATTTTTTTCTAATCAGATAAATCAAGATTACAGTGATTGTTGCCGTTTTTCTGTAGTCTTTGTTCACGTGCAGTAAACATTTATGTCGTTCCACCGAATCACGCTAGATGTCGCCAGAGCTTTGTGTTTTTATACAGAAACTCCAGAAACAGTTTAATTCTCAGTGATGCTGATTTTATTGAAAAAAAAAGGAACAAACTAACTGTGTTTTGGGACAATGACAATGCGAATACAAGCGTAGACGTGGGCTCATATCACATGCTGTCTAGTGCAGATACAGTATTAGTGCAGACACAAGTGTGGACTTCTGAGTGGAATGTTTCAGCATGGCGTGGTGAACTCGCAGGCACCTTGTGAAACAAAATCCACAGGTTTGTTCAGAAAACAAACTCTCAGCATAGTGAGTTTTGCACTCCAGCAATCGATACCCAAAGAAAAACAGATAAACCCCTGAGCAAAAAAGCATTTTGTGTGGATTTATAGCAAATTTCATGGAGATCATACTTAATATAAGCATGCTGCACTTCTCAGAAACCGATTTAGATGTGAATTTACGATACTTTGTCAAGTACACTTGCATTTTTTTATAACAAAAAACATTATGAGGCACCTAAATGTCAATTTTCAAAGTAAACGTAACATATAGCACATGGTTGTCCGCAGATCTAATGGAACGAACTCAGGTGTACCATCTCCACACAGACTCATTAACCAGGTACAGTCACATTTAAATGAACAAATTACAATTCATCCCTCATTTTATCACCCTTCGGTCGAACAAGTCTGCCCATGAAAAGAATGGAGTTTGTCTTCTTGTCCTTCACCAGGAAGATGAAGGGATGGTCAGCGTAGAAGAGTTTGGGGTTCTTAAGCTTGTCGGTACCATAGATGCTAGTATCGGGTGGATTTCCCTCAGTGTCCCACTCCATGGCGGAGGCATGAAACACGTTGGACAGATAGAGGTCCTTCTTCCCTGAGATGTTGGACAGATCAGCTTTGGCCTTGTCCACAGCTTCAGTTAGACCCAGTTCAGTGAGATGTTTCTGCAAGAAAATGTGGCATTATTTTAGCAATTGAAATCACAGGTGAGTTGATACTAATATAACAGCTTGCTGAAACTGCAGACTAGCCATACCTGCAGGTCGTGGCTGACCTCCACGCTGACCTTTGGCAGAGACACCGCAACCGCTCTCTGTTCCATTTTACTGATCCAGGTGTTCAGTTGTTGGCGTGTCAGCAGTTTCTCCACTCTCTCCAGGGATTCTACATGGTACGGCATGATAAACACTATAGACGACATCTTATGGGCCAGTGGCATGTCCAGAAGTAAAAGGTTGTTGGTTGTGTCATCAAAGAAGCCATAAATGCCTGAAAGAGAGCATGAATATATGACGTAAACATGTAAGGGCAAATGAAGGAAGGCTGGAATTAATTTTTTTTTTTTTAAACAGCTGTTAAATGATAGTAGTTAAGTGAGTTTTGAACACTTTTTTAATGCACTGACAAAAATGTTAACAAATGTATTTTTTACATTTAACTAAATATTTAATAGATTAATTGTAAAAACATTTTATATGTTATAAATATGTTTAAATATGTAACTTCTATAATCCAAATTACTGTCATTTATGTTGACTGAAATTACTATATGTTCATTTAATATATTCATTAAGTTAAACATAAATTTATTCTTTAAAATGAAAGAATATAACATGACTAAATTTAAGGGATATTTTGAAACAAAATCTAATTTATATACTTAATACAAAATGATAATTAAATCAGATATTTCAATTCTTAGTTTAATTTTACACTGTTGCATAATTTTGTGATCTAAAATATTTTTGTTTAATTAAATGCACTGACTAAAATTAAACAATATGATACATATTAAACAATATGCCAGTGAAAAATTAAACAATATTTTACATAAATAAACTTTAATAATGAAAACCAAATTTTTGTAAACATCAACACTAGTATTGCCCGAAAAAATATTTCGTAATGAAAAATTCCCCACAAATTACTATTAACCACTAAGTTACACTTCATTCTGTGTTTCAGGATCAGGATCAGGATCTCGTATCTGATTAACCTCGGCCTCACCTGTGCGATGCATCATGGGTAAAGAGACAGTGTAGGAGCGATGCACTAAAAACACACGATTATCCACCATCTTATGATGAAACTGCTCATCCCAGTGTGCTGGAGAGAAAGCAGAGAAAACACCTTATTAGTTAATGAATCTACAAATTGCTTCTCATTCTAATGATAATCAAGACTTACGTTTATAAAACATGGCATTGATGATCATGGCTCCATCTGTCTTCTCCACATCTTTGGTCACCTCGGGCAGCTTGCCGTCGGTGGACTTCGAAACCCATTCATTGATTGCTTTCACCGCACTGCGCTTTTCACGGAAATTTATTTGGGAGTGCTCGTAATTATAATGCTTCCTGCTGCTCTTCAGAAAGTCGTCGGCGAAGCTCACAGAGCTGGGCCCATACAAATGGTTGCTGATCTTCCAGGTGACATTGCGTGCTGTTGAGTTGCTGACCTCGGTGAGAAGCTCAGACAGCCCCGAGTGGAGCTGCTCATCCTTCACTGTAGTGGCGCTCAGGATGGTTTTGACCTGAGAAGCAGTGTTGGATTTCCCTCCGAGAGCCACCAAACCCAGCGAGGACGCCACAACCACTGGAGAAATCAGGATGTTTTCAATGTCCTTCTCTTTTGCCAGGTTTTGGTACAGGTTGAAGGCCAAATCGGCGCTGTTGTCAGCCAGGATGGAGGCATGGCTGCTGAGGGTCTTGTTCGCACTCACTGTGGCCAGCAGGCACAAGAGAACCACGTTTAACACCAACATGATTTTGGAAGTGGTAAATTTACAACCTATTAATGTAGAAAAGATTAGTCAATGTGGTTCAAAGTTATTTTACATAAATATGAGATGGTTTTCTTTATCTGTAGAGCTGGAGACTGTGTTTTAGTTCCTGACCAGCGGCAGTATATATTAGAGCTGTAATTTTAAATTCCATTAGTATTTAATGATCGGCCTGCTATGCTTAAGAAAGTCCAGCAGACATTATGGCAGGAATGTTACATAACTGTCACATTCACTGTTGTAACTTCACTAAGCTCTCAGAAGATCAGAGATCCTTAACTTTGTTTTTCCTTTTCATGTCTTGAAAGTCTCTAATGCTCACCAAGGCTCCATTTATTTGATCAAAAAAATCGTAATATTGTGAAATAATATTAAAACTAATTTCTATTTTAATTCATTTTAAAAATTAATTGTATTTTTCTGATTGCACAGCTGTATTTTCAGCATCATTACTCCAGTCTTCAGTGTTACATGATCCTTCAGATATCATTCTAATATGCATATTTGATACTCAACCATTTATTATTTTCAATATTTGTTTCAGGAAGGACTGGCAGGACGTTCTGACACTATTGGGGGATCATCAGACTTCAATCAGACTGTTTGTGCAGCTTTGCACCACCCCTCTACCAGTGAACAGCCCAAAACGTTGCCTTCGGTTGTGCAAATACACCCTCTCAATGAATGACCTTTTATTAAGCCTACATGTCAGAGCCTGAAGAAACAATTGAGAACGTTTGGAACTGTGATGTGTGCATAAAAACCTTTCTAATCATCACACAAACACAGTTAATCAAAGCACTTAGCTGCTTACGAGCATCTTTTCAGCTTTGAGTAAAGCTATAAAAGTTCAAAAGTCTCATACAAAAATTTATTTTACATTTAAAAAATTAAGTCAAGGATTATTTTATGAAATACAATATAAAATAAATACAAAAAAATGTATGCTGCTAATGAAGACGGAATGCAAAATGTGTTTTCACAGCTGTATTGGCATCTATTACTCACCTCTCAGAACTCCCGAAAACTTCTGCAGCCTCTTGGATCTTTCAGCTTCCCCGGACACCAAATCCTTAATGCAGACCTAGTAGTAAGGAAAAGAAACTTCTAGAAGTTGGGAAAGGAGCATTATAATGGTTCCCGTTTTTTCAGAGACCTCCCCCAGATCCAGTTACTGTAGGAACTGGACTCTCTCCTCAAGGTCCTAAAGGCAGCAGGAACTGGCCCATTTCCTGCTCACACAATGGCTAAACTAAAGTGCTTTTTCATGCAGGAAATTGGTGAGTTTGAAAAAAGGTGTATGTAATTCAGAAATGTGGACACCAGATTTACTGATTTACATCAAATCATATTTAAATACTTCCTAGTAAGAAGTAAACAAATTTAGTCTAAAACCTGGTGTAAATACTTGATATTCTAAATTACATTTTATTCATTATTTTCATAATTTGTTCAGAAAATGCAAAGTATATTATGAAAGTAACAGTAAAAATAAGAGGTTAAGTGGTTGTTCTGCTTCCACTCCCATCCCATCCATCCGTCTCTTCACCCTCTCTCTTCTGTGTGCCATGTTTTAGTTGTTCATGTCTGGGCCTGCAAAAAGACAGCAGACAAAACAAGACAGAGTTTTTATCTGTCTAGCTGGGTGCATAAGACATTGTTTATGCACTAAACTAAAATGCTTTTTATCTTCCTCTTCTTTATACAGAACTAGGAATCCTGTTGTACAAACATGAAGCACTGCAATGCATAAAGTATCCTGGAACATTCTATTGCTTAGAATTGGCTGTCACTTTGAACATAAACTTTATAGTGGACGTTCCAAACGTACATTTTTATAATTCATGAATGAAAATGTTTTGTAACATGAAATTGATGTACCATTTACATGGTAATGCAATGTCTGATTTTAAAATGGGTTTTAAAGGATAAATTTTGAGATTTTAAGTTTTCAGTTGATAAATAATTTCTGATGATTTCTAAAATTTGATAGAGAAAAAGGCAAAAGTCTTTTTTTAAACAAAGGTCAAAACTCCTGTTATAATGTAGATTTTTGAGGGTGCACTCTTGTCATAAATTAATCTATTCCTTTCCTGCATCATTTTTTACAAAAACATTGGTAAAATATATATTTGGGAGTCTTAGACCTTTCCAACGATATATAATTTGTTAAGATTAGATTAGATTTCATTGTTATATGGTGAAGTAAATGTAGGCGTTCCATATACGGGACCGGGTGACAGTTAAAGGGTTAAAGCTCAAGAGACTTGGAGGGATCTCAGTAATATTTCATATAAGTGTCCTCAGCACTGCAAAAGCATTTCCTAATGTTTAAAGAAATTCAGCATGACATTACTTGCTCCCCAATGGATCCACTGCAGTGAATGGGTGCCGTCAGAATGAGAGTTCAAACAGCTGATAAAACATCCCAATAATCCACAAGTAATCCAGATGACTCCATTCCAACAATTAACATTTTGAGAAGTTAAAAGCTGCATATTTGTACTAAGAAACAAATCCATCAAGATGTTTTTAACGTCAAACCATTGCTTCAGCTATCTAAAAGTCTAAAATCTGTTATCTTCATCTGTTAGTTTCAGTGGTGGACAGTAACGGAGTAGCTTTACTTCGTTACTGTACTTAAGTACATTTTTCAAGTATCTGTACTTTACTGAAGTAGTTTTATTTTGAGTAACTTTTACTTTTACTTCACTACATTCCAAAGTATAAGATCATACTTTTAACTTCACTACATTTCATAAAACATATTGTTACTCCCTATAATATATCACGTGCTCCGACACGCAGAAGCGGTGTCTGATTCATCATGAACGAACTGAGTCTTTTCAAAATAAACCTTTAAATCGGATCGCGAATCGCACCAAACGATTCGTTTACGAATTAGAATGATCCGATTGCAGCTGTTCTGGAGTCGACCACTCACTGATTCAAATGAACCGTGTGAGTCTACAGAAGTAAGACTATAAATAACCGTGAGATATTGCGAGCGCTGAAATACAACCTTTTTTTGTTTCAAACAGTTCATTGAACAATAATAAGTACCTGAAGCTGACAATGAAGTAAATGTATAATAATTAGCAAAGATGATTAATTTAGCGCTGTAAACGCGCGTGTGAGGGGCGGAGACGCGCCGCGGAGCGTCAGACGCGCTTGAGGACCAAACACAGCAGAACGGTAGGAAACTTCACTCCTCTCTCTTTTACTATAGCGATTTATTTTTAGATATAGTGATCTGAGTCTGAGTTGTAGAGTTAGAGTTATTAGAGAAATATAATTATTTTTTACATTCTTTGGTCGAAGTTTTCAGATCGGCAATTCGGAGCCTATTCGCGACTCTGTTGATTCAGATCGGCTCTTCGGAGCATGTTCGCGACTCGGTTGATCAGATCGGGACTTCGGAGCCTGTTCGCGACTCGGTTGATTCAGATCGGGACTTCACAGCCTGTTCGCGACTCGGTTGATTCAGATCGGGACTTCTGGACTTCGGAGCATTTTCGCGACTCCGTTGATTCAGATCGGCACTTCGGAGCATGTTCGCGACTCGGTTGATTCAGATCGGCAACTCGGAGCCTGTTCGCGACTCGGTTGATTCAGATCGGAACTTCGGAGCATGTTCGCGACTCGGTTGATTCAGATCGGTACTTCGGAGCCTGTACGCGACTCGGTTGATTCAGATCAGGACTTCGGAGCCTGTTCGCGACTCGGTTGATTCAGATCGGCACTTCGGAGCATGTTCCCGACTCGGTTGATTCAGATCGGCAACTCGGAGCATGTTCGCGACTCGGTTGATACCGATCGGCACTTCGGAACCTGTTCGCGACTCGGTTGATTCAGATCGGCACTTCGGAGCCTGTTCGCGACTCGGTTGATTAAGATTGGGACTTCGGAGCATGTTCGCAACTAGGTTGATTCAGATCGGCACTTCGGAGCCTGTTGGCGACTCGGTTGATTCAGATTGGGACTTCGGAGCATGTTCGCGACTCGGTTAATTCAGATCATCGGAGCCTGTTCGCGACTCGGTTGATTCAGATCGGCACTTCGGAGCATGTTCGCGACTCGGTTGATTCAGATCATCGGAGCCTGTTCGCGACTCGGTTGATTCAGATCATCGGAGCCTGTTCGCGACTCGGTTGATTCAGATCGGCACTTCGGAGCATTTTCGCAACTAGGTTGATTCAGATGGGCATTTCGGAGCCTGTTGGCGACTCGGTTGATTCAGATTGGGACTTCGGAGCATGTTTGAGATTTTTTTTAGACGAGTAAGGTTAGACAGACATGAATGTTTATTCAGAACAGTACTGAAAATAAGTAAATATTGTAGCTGATGCTAAATGTCTAGCAGGCTTGCTGGTGCTAACTTGAGGTAATTTTTATAAATAATGTCCAAATATTTTTATTCAACCACCTATATATATATAATTATAATAGTTATTTCACTTTAATAACCTGGAAAAGGACCTGCAAATTGCCATTAAAGTAAAATGACTCAACTGAAAATTTCAGATGGCACTTAGAGGCTTTTGCATCTGAACTCTTCATATATATATATATATATATATATATATATATATATATATATAGATAGATAGATAGATAGATAGATAGATAGATAGATATAGATATATAGATATATAGATTACATCTGGGGAGAAAAGAAAGGATGTGATGTTCAGAACATGGTAACTACAGTAATTATCAAAGAGGGGAAGAGATGCACCCCGTTTGGCCAGGGGTGTTTTTACACCGCAGACAAGGTTTGAGAAGTAAAAAAATCATTAAGAAAATATAATTATATTTTCCTTAAGATGTTCTTCCTAACTTCAGGCCTTATTATCTTGTCATATATAACTGTGGTGTTCTGTAAAACCACAAACTTTAAAATACTTTTTTTCTTACGGGTGAAGATCAGATTATCATCTCTGTTTTCTCTCAGGTACATCACAGTGTAAGCTTCACAGTGAACATTACTCTCGTAAGCGTAGTCCATATCAACAACAAAAATATATCTTGACTCCATATAGTGGTTATTTTGGAAAAAATCCCAGGTATTTTGAGCAGTAGGATTATAAAAAAAAAAAAAAAAAAATGTGCTAATATAAAATTAAATTAGCCTATATAAAATTTCAAACATCTATCTTTCAGTACTTTTTTACTTAAGTACATACAAAATTGAGTACTTTTGTACTTTCACTTGAGTAAAATTGAAAAAGGAGTACTTTTACTTTTACTGGAGTAATATTTTATTATTCGTATCTGTACTTTTACTCAAGTACTTGATTTGTGTACTTCGTCCACCACTGGTTAGTTTTAAGCTTAAATCTTAAAATATATAGTGAGGTATTAGAAAAAGTATTTATTAATTATCTAAGGAGAAATAAAGATGTATGGAATTATATTGTGAATAGCAGATCTCAGGTCATTTGGTTTGGAGGAATTTTATAAAATATGCTTAAGTTTTGTATATAAAAATCAGTTTTCGACATTTGACTGTATATTTCGAGTTTCTAACATTAAGACGTGATCATCTGAAATTTGTGTGTGGGGGCTGAACGGGCTGTTTCTCATTAACATCTAACATGACACTGTTCAAAGATACAAACCATTAACAGCACAGATTTCAAAGTATACACCTCCAGGCCACTTTGTGAAGATCAGTGAAAACACAGCTGATGGCGCTGGCATTTCTCAGGCATCAGAATGTTGAAAGAATGTTGCTCACTTGGGTTATCAGGGTTTCTTTTCTGATTTGCTGCTTAACGTGTTTCATCATGTTGTTAGATCCACATATCTTGAGGTTTAACCCAGATTGGCAGTCATTGATTAGCTGCCGCGAACAAAAGGGAAAGCGAGAAAGTTATTTCTTGGGGCTTGTTTTTTTTACAACATTATAAGTGATCAATGATCAGTTGAATGAATCCGAATAGTAGTGTCTGTTTATAACAATAATGTAAAATTCATATGCATACATACAATGAGCACTGTGGGAATGACAGGAAGCTCTTCCTGTAGTCCTGTTATCCACATATCCATAAATAGCCCATTACTAGGGTTCAGCCTGTCAAAGTTCAATATTTTAATCAAAACCAGTCTGTAATTTGACTACATTTTAACCTGATCTGACATTGCAGTTGGGTTTCTGTAATATGTGTGTTAGGTGGGATATTTGATGTTCTGAATGAATGTCTAGTGAACTATATTACTAATGTATCAGAGGTTCAGATCAGTGGAACCCTGCCAAGCTATTGTGAGCTCTTCTGTGACACAGAAGGTAAAGGAATTTTGCTTTCAACATGTTGTAAAATGCTGTCTGCTCTTTGCCTTTGGAGGCAGAACAGATATTATCGCTATGCTATGGTGGTGGTGTCTGGTGTGTGTCTCAACTGGAAACTTAAACATTGTCTTGCAACTTCTATTGCCTTAATGTAGTCAACAGTATATTCCAACTATTTTAAATGATTGTAAGCAGTCATTGGAGGGTGCTTTTTTCATGACTATGGTAAACACCATAAGGTATTGCGAATAGGAACGTTTTTTTATATATATATCACATTAATGTGTTCACAGCACAATCTATTAATTTTACATGTAAGAAAGATAATAGTAATAATAATAACATTAATATTGTAGTCTTCTTGTGAACAAGTATTCAAATGGAAGCTCAGTTGTGTGTGTGTGTGTGTGTGTGTGTGTGTGTGTGTGTGTGTGTGTGTGTGTGTGTGTGTGTGTGTGTGAGAGAGAGAGAGAGAGAGAGAGACTGCATGTTCCTGCAACTACAAATGTGTCCCCTAGATGCTGCTAGGTTCATATGTATAAACCTCGTAATCTGCTGTGGAGGTTTGGAACTTCTGTTTGCTCATGGTCCCCTAAAGAGATATTTCATAATGAATGAGTTGTTATTTACAAATTATTATAATATATACAATTATTACGGTTATTTCTTCTTGTTAAATAAATGCAACATAGTGTCATTCCAATAATAAAATTATATATATATATATATATATATATATAATAGTTTTAGTTTTTTTCTTAGACAGCAATTAGTGTTCCTGAATGAGCGTTTTTGTCCATTTAAAAGTGGATTTGCCTATATTCTAGCAGACTGTAGCTAATATTAGCAGAACAATCATTCTAACATCTCAGCATATTAGAAAACACCACAATGAATACACATGTGGTCCAAACAGCTGTGCCTGGCTAGTGTGTCTAACTCAAAGTCATGCTTGTTGAAGGACAGCTTCAGTCCACCAGTAGGTTGTTAAAGATTAGACGTGATACAAGCTTGGCTCAGGCCAGAGGTTAATCTCTCACTGGCATCCTGGAATAGAAGCAGTGGATGCTCTGCTCTGGCTCTCTGCCCGTGGTCTGTATAGCGGCTGTGCCTGACAGAGGTGGTATCGCCAAACACTGCTACACAAAACTTCACAAAAGACTCAGCAACCATTATAACTGGCAAAGTTTGCATTGCCAATTATTATCATTCCAACCAACAGTGAAAAGTAACCCTGATAATTTATAAAATAAAAGTAACCCTCCTTAAAACTAATGGCCTGGTGATTTGTTCGTGAATTATCTTTAGAATCATAAAGTGATCAAATCATCCTGGAATCTACTTATTTTTTCGGCAACTGAAAAAGCTTGCGACAGATTTTCTAATTTCAGATGCTGACTGTAGCGCACAAACAAATAGCATTAGAGGGGGGATGTGAAGGAGCATTGGTTGGGCCTGCTGAAGGATCATGCCCAAACAATTGAAATAAATGAATGAGGCATCTCGTTCAACAACATGAGGGGAAATATAAATCGAATATGTTTACCAAGCTTATATGATGCTTAAAGGGAAAGTTCACCCAAAATGAAAATTACCCCATGATTTACTCACCATCGAGCCATCCTAGGTGTTTATGATTTACATATTTAAAGAATACATTTGGAGTTATATTTTAAAAAAAAAAGTCCAAAAAAGTCCATCCATCATAAAAAGTACTCCATACGGCTCTGGGGGTTTAATAAAGGCCTTCTGAAGTGAATATATGCATTTGTGTAAATAACTATATTTAAAACTTCATAAACTTTAATGTCTAGTTTCCACTTACTGTTCTACAAGCATTCACTAGAGAGCAGTGTTCCAGTGAATGATGTAGGACGTAGGGATAAGGGATAAGGAATATGCTAGTCTCATGAAAACCTAGATTTGTTTAATTTGAACACAAGTTTCTGTGAACGCCTGTATGACAGTTCGTGGAAGCTAGAGATTACAGTTTATAAAGTTTTAAATATGGACATTTTTCTTACACAAATGCATCAATTTGCTTCAGAAGGCCTTTTTTTAAACCCCCAGAGCCATGTGGAGTAGTTTTTATGATCGATGGATGCACTTTTCTGGGCTTCAAAATCTCAACCCCCATTCACTGCCATTATAAAGCTAGTAACAGCCAGGGCATTTTTTAATCTAA
Organism: Carassius auratus; assembly: GCF_003368295.1. Taxonomy (NCBI): domain Eukaryota; kingdom Metazoa; phylum Chordata; class Actinopteri; order Cypriniformes; family Cyprinidae; genus Carassius; species Carassius auratus. Next base: position 13,632,996 of record NC_039277.1, on the reverse strand, counting down.
CTTGTTGTTATATATATTGTATTCTGAAAGAAGAAAGACATATTGACATATAGAATGACTTGAGGGTGAGTTTTATTGAAATATCCCTTTAAACTTTTGACTTGGCTTATCTGTGTAGAAACTCATTTTTTAAATATTAAATAATAATACAGATTCAGATGTCGACTGAATCAGTTGGTTGAATGAAACAATGACTCAGTAACACTCACTTGTCACTATGCACCTGCTGGAGAAATAATGGCATAGGCTACTTTAACCTGCAGAAAGTCAGCACCACAAAACGAATTAGTTAATGAATCGTTTTAGTAACAGTGAATTCAAAAGATTCGAGTTACCAAGTTGTTTTCTTGGTTGAGAAATTATTTTACTTTTCTTTTTCTTTTTAACTTAAACTAAGTTTTAAACTTAATTAATCATGAACTTTAATACAGGTTACACTAATCACGAATACAGTGGGTTGTTAAGGTTGTTAATTACTGGGAGCGCGCTGATGACGCTTGATAAAGAGGAGGAGGAAGAGGAGGAGACGCGGAGACGCGCAGCTCCTCAGCTCCTCCCACGGGCTTTAGGCTCGGATGGATTTACTCTCTGAGTGTCTTCGGTGAATCACAATCCTCCAAACACAACGTGAAAACACGTTATTTTGGAATAATTCACATAAACCACCTCGTCGGTGATCGTGTAAGGCAGACTGAATTTGAAACGCCGCGCACTGACTAAACTTGAATGTAGTTTAATTGCAATAATATCATATACCTTGATAAATTGAGAGTGCTGGATGTCTGTTTAACATATAGAGAAAGAGATAGAAAAAGTACAACACAAGTTTAAGAGGAGAAACCTGGAGAAAAATAACTCAAGGACCTGCGCTGATCACCTTGTCGTCGAGAAGGTGAGTCTGGATCAGTAGCCTATAGCCTACTTAAACATGTTTACTATCACATGTATATGTAGTACGTGTACAGTTTGTCATTTGCATGTCTATATTATGTTTTTATAACAACATATAATATATAAGTAAATGAAGCCACGTTTGGTTTATCTGAAACTTCTTTTAATCTGAGTTCACTTACAAAAATAGTATGACTGTTCAATATTAGATGGCAGTACTATGGCGCTTTTATGTATTTCATGGTTTTGAATTATATACTCATACATAATGATGTACACATGTTTTTGGCTAAATTTAAACAGTAAAACATTTTTAAAGCAGGAGACTTAAATACAAATATTGTAATTTGCACATTAATACATTTCTAATTTGTTAACATATTTTTTTCTTAAGATTGTATTCAAACCTGTGAATTAGAAGAAAACAAAAAAAGCTAAATTAAAAAAAACGAATCAATCTGAAAATACATTTTTGATTTCTAAACCCATGTGACATCTTGTTCCAAGTGCCTCAACCTGGCATTTATAAAAAATGCTTGTCCTGAGAACACCGTTCATCTTCTCAGTTCCACCTTGACTAGCCTATACAGTCTACTATAGTTATAGTTAGCTCTCGTTTGAATGTATGCTAGTGTTGTTTGATGTTAAACGTTTGCCCAACAGCTATAAAAAAATTATGTAAATATTGATATTTTAGGAGGACAGAATTCACCAAAATTATTCTAATTTATAAGGGTTTTGAATTAACAGTTTAACACCATAATACAAAATCAGTGCTGAAAACAGACGTTTGACATCATAGATTATTAAGATATAGTCATGACAACTGGCCCAGGTCTCCACCATCACCACTTGAATCTGCACATTATAAGTGTCCCTTTGAGTTAAAGAAAGTTGGGCTTTAATTTTGCATCTGAGATAGCCTACTCCTCATATTATCAGTGGTTTATGGGTTTCCAGTTGTTTATGGTGTTGCCAGAATCTCATGAGAGCTGAGCATTTCTCTTGAGCTTCAAGGTTTTGGGCTGAATGTTGAGGAAAGTGGTGCAGACTGCTGCTCAGGAAACTTCAGAGAGTGAAAGGACTAATAGCAGGACAAAATGGAAGTGTTTTGCAAAAGACGGGAACCACCAGATAGAGGGTGCTGGATGTTGATGTCTTTCATCTTCTTCAGAGGCACAAATAATGTCTATGTATCATATTTTGCTCCTGTTATGACATCTAACGTCATTATTAGCTCACCACAACAACCAATGTTTAACATCCAAACTGTGAGATTCTCAGAGCAGGTTAGAAGGTGCCAAAACAAAAGCAGTACACAAAGCGAGATAAATGAGCTTGTCTTTGCACACCAGAGGAGTGGGAATACAAAGGGCTGGTTTCATCCCTGGGAAAGGAAACCCTCCATCAAACCTGTTGGATGATTTCCCACAGAAACTTCCCAAAGTCTTTTCACTAGTTCTTCAATATGTCACAGCTGTCTTGTTAGAAGCTGTACTATGATTAGTCTCTCTATTATCATCTCTATGATGATGTCTCTCTATTTTCAGACATTTGAATCATTTATGAGTCCTTGAATAGAAACAGAGTTCATTTTTTGTTAATGTCATGCTGGATAATTAGAGTTTCTGGACTCCAAATCTGAGGTGAGGAACGCTGGAGGAATGAGCTGTTTGTGTTTGGAAAACACAGTATTTTCGCATCCCAAGTGTTGTTGTAATATATGTTGTCATATTGTTGTCCAACCTTTATTATGTTTTTCCAAATCTGCATGACTTAACTTGCAAAAGGAGATATTTTGCATGATGTTCCTGTTGCTCTTTTCATTTTTTTTTTTTTTTTTCATGATTTGTAATGTGCAATGATATGCAATTTCTTTGCCCCTAAATATTTACATTTATTTTGAAATTATTAGATTATATTTAGAAAAGTTATGTATACTAATGATCATATATTTTTTAATTATTTTATAAGTTGTTATTTGTCATTGTGTACCGCATACAATGGATGCTCATTTCCCTGCCATATAAATCCAGTTTATTCTTCTGTTCTGAAGTGATAACTAGTAGAGATGTTGGTGATAATTCACTGTTCCCCTATCCGGTTGGCAAGGCTCCTAAAGTGGACACCTTTATTACTCTGTAAAGTCCCACCAGGAACAATGAGGATGTTTGAGCACCTGCTGCTGTAAAATGTCTGAAAGTAACGTTCTTTCAAGGTCGGATGTCTCAGTCAGATGTTAGGAATTCAAACCGTTGAATAGAAAGTGTTGCAGTTTTGTAGTGTAATTTGGAGTTTGTAAGATGTTTAAATTGTATTGAAGAAAGTTTTTTTTTTTTTAAGGTTCACCAAGGCTGAATTTATTTTATCAAAAATACAGTCAAACAGTATTATAGTGAAATATTACAGTTTAAAATAATTGTTTTCTACTTTGATATATTTTAATATGTACTTAATGTTTGTGATGCTAAAGCTGAATTTTCAGCATCATTGCTCCAGTCTTCAGTGTCACATGATCCTTCAGAAATCATTCTAATATGCTGATTTGCTGATTGGGGTTCTCTGAGCCCTCCTCTCGGACAGCACGCCAAATACGCATAACTTTTACTCCGTTTATTATATGTAGTGAACTCGTGAAATGTCCTTGCTGTCAAAACCTTTCAGGTCAAGCCTTCCATGAGCTCAGAAACCGTAAATAAGCAAATTTGTCTTTAGAAGTGACAGCTTGATTTCCTCTTTTCAATTTGTTTAATATTCCCATTTGAAAAAATATATATTACTTGAAATCTTGAAGAGTGATTCCTTTTGGGTCCACTAATTAGAGAATTAGCTGTCAAAACAGCCAAAACAGCTTCCTCCCACTTACACGAAGCAATGCAAATGACATAAGTCATTTGAATATTTTGCAATACATTTTAAAAACATAAAAAAAACATTGAGTTCCAATTGTTGCAGGACATTTAAAATTAGATATTTCATACAATTACAAAATAATCTAATAAAAAAGTCAGTAATTTTATATTGACTTTTTAATTCAGTTGTGAATTTTGCCATTCTTCTGTTCATACACTTGTTTTTGCTTCAAATCAAAGTTTACAATTTTGATTAATGGCTTATAAATATAGCTTAAAATACTGTATGTAGAAAATGAATGGGGATAAACTTCTAGACCCAAAGCTGCTGAAAAAGTCCATTGAATTTGGTCCCCTGGTCACTTGAGGTGAGGGTCTGTAGTGAGGCAGGAAATTAAGCAGACCAAAGGTAGCTTCCTGTTTCTGGCAGTCGTACCTGTCGGGAAAGTCCAACAGCCGTGGAAGAGCAACAGGGTCTGCAGTTAGAGCTGGCGGGAATAGGGCTCAAAGCAGCATGTTAGAGAATTCGGGCTTTTGTAAGTCTTTAAAACTCATGGAAAGCTCAGTGTCATGGAAACAGGCTGGAGCATGAAGCCCCACACCAACACAGCGGAGTACACACACACTTACATTATACACTACCTCTCTCTTGCTCTAGTACTGTATGTGACTGCCACTGTGAACACTGAGAGATACGGTTTTAATGGATTTATGAAGAATGTATATTAATATTAATATTGAGGTGGATGGATCTGTTTTGCTCTTCCATAATCATGTAGCTGCTTCTGAGTGTGTCATAGGAAGACATAATAACACAGAGAAGAAGAAAAATCATATTCCATACAGTCCACAAAAAATATTCTCACAAAGGTTGCATTCATATGATCAGAAATACAGTAAAAACAGTAATGCTGTGAATTATTATTAATATGATTAAGTATTATACATTTTAAATTGTTATTTATTCCAAAGCTGAATTTATTGCAAAGCTAAATTTTCAGTATCATTACTCTAGTCTTCAGTCACATCATGATCCTACAGAAATCATTCTGGTTTACTCAAGAAACATTTATAATAATTATTAATGTTGAAAACAGTTGTGATGCTTCATATTTTCGTAGAAACCCTGATACATTTGATGACTAGAAAGTTCAATAAACGTATTTATTTGAAATAGAAATAGTTTGTAGCATTATATATGTGTCTGTTAGCACTTTTGATTAATTTAATGCAACCTTGTTAAATAAAAAAAAAACACTAAATCTTATGGACATGCAGCTGGAAGTGTAGAAAAGAGTAACACATGCTTTCATATTCTCATGCATTCGTTTTAGCATTTTCATAATGATTTGTAACACAGCCATCGTGACTTTTAGAACCGTGGTTATAAGATGGCTTGTGAGGGTTCATATGTTAATGTCTGTTCTGAATGAGTCAAAGGAATATGATTATTGTAGAATATGAAGCAGGATTTTTGAGGAAATGACTAATGAAGACTCGTAGTGGCTTGTTTGTGTATGTGAGGTGGGTTTTAGAAGATGTTAATGATATGCTAATCTGTCTGAGTGGGTGCTTCTGGTGGACAAAGATCAAATCTGTGCCGGCTGCGTCTTGATAGCCCTCTTTAATTACTGTCATTGAGATCTGTTGTTTTTCATTGGAGCATCTGGTGTGGGAATGCTGGGTCAGTGGTTGACTTATGGGTTTGTGGTTTTATGTATTATGCACTAGAGGGAAATCAATTATGCCTTTTATATAAATTAAAATAACCAAGTCTTTTATTTGTTTATTAAATAACATAATTATAGGATTTAAATGGATTTAAGAGAATAAAGGTAAACAAAGAACAATAAAATAATTGCATATACATTTACTTTATCCTTTCTATTGTATACATAAGAGCCAAAAATGGCTCTGTTAATGTTTCTTGTCCTGTCACATTTGGTTATTCATTACATGAATCATGTAAATGACAGTCTATGCTTTTGAATTAGAGAGTGACATTTTACTAAAAAGTTTTCACGACTACAGTACGAATTATTGTCAGTCTTTCAACATTTCCGATGTTAAACCGAGGTCTTGACTCTCTGTGGTCATTAAAAATCCCAGGATGTCTTTCGAAAAAAGTAGAGGTGTGACCTCGGCATCCTGGCTCAATTCGCCCATTGGCCTCTGACCATCATGGCCTCCTAACAATCCCCATATCCGCTGATTGGCTTCATCACTCCGTCTCCTCTCCACCAGTAAGCTGGTGTGTGGTGGGCGTTCTGGTGCACTATGGCTGCCGTCGCATCATCCAGGTGGATGCTGCACACTTGTGGTGGATGAGTAGATACCCCCTGACTATGTAAGCACTTTGAGTGTCTGGAAAAGCGCTATATAAATGTAAGGAATTAAATTTATATTGTAAAACTGTTGTCAGATATTTCATATTTAGCTACTTATATGTTACATTTTGCAATCTGCTAAAACTGAAGCATTCTTTGTAAATTCATGTTAACAATATCGTCCAAATTTCTTTGATCGGCCATCTCTATCATTTTGACATTCATCAGCCCTAAGACCACTGGACACATTTGGAATAAGAAGACGTAGTTAAAGAAACGTTTGACTATCAGTACACTTTTTTTCAAATTGTTCTTCAACCAGGCTTTAATGTTTTTGATCGACATTCTGCTGAGCTGAACTTTGGGACCATGGTGACCTGTAGACTGACAGAGAAGGCTGCTTTGACTCGGTCGGGTCACATTTGAATATCTGATTCTGTAAAATCTGGAAGTGTGTGTGTCTCACAGCTCATAATCAAAGAGCTGCTGTCACACAGAGTCCTGTAGGACCTGCTCTCAACCTCAGAAGGGCTGTTCACTGACCATCAGATGCAAATTACTCCACAAACTGGCAAGAATTGTCCGAGATCCGGCTAAATCTTATCTGTTTGGCCAGGTTGGTGGCATGACTGAGTGTTCTTCATTTTGGAATTACTTGTATGACGAATATAAGCAGAAAGTCTACATACAGTTTTGCTAATTAGTCTTCATTTTGTTCATTTGTTAAATGCTGACAGTGGTGTTGCCGTTGCGTTCAGTTGCAGTTTGATATAATTTCCTGTATAACCCATGATGCTGTGATTATGAAAAGATTTTTTACTTTGTATTTCAGTCGGGGTAAAATGGCATTGTGAACTGACATTACTGTTGACCCACAGATTATTACTGCAGTTATTACTGACATATCTGAGGCTGTAGAATTTTCTCTAGTATGTTTCCCTAAGGCAAGTTTCCCAGACACAGCTAAATGGCTAAATCCTCAAGGTTTTAAATGCGATATCAACACCAACAGTGTAATTTAGTTGAAGACAGGATAGGCCTGATGTCATTTCTTACAGATGCGTCTCGTTCCTGCAGGTCTGGAGTGTGTGAGTGGGATGTCTGCGCATCAGCTTTGGCCTGACTATGGTGAAACACCAACCGTTACAGGTGTATGAGAGACAGCTGTGTTTGTCCTGCCTGACCGGGATCTACGGCTGCCGCTGGAAACGGTACCAGCGCTCCCATGACGACAGCTCCAAGGTAACCACAGCATCATCCTTTGTTGGAGAAGCTATTCTAACTACATGAAGACCGAATAAAGATTAGATTTTGGTTTGTAGTTATGATGCAGTTTAACAGTTTCTTTTAAAGAAATAAATAATTTAAATAAAAAAATCTAATAAAAAAATACTTTGCGTTATCAAACTTTATTCCAGCCCATGTAACAATAGTGTGATGGATAGCCATTTTGATGGGAAGATGTGTAAAGCTTGAATGAGTGGCCAATAATAACCAAGCAGGCGGAGCTTAGAAAAGTGTCAGTTGTCATCTATGATTCCCACACCTCTGGATCATAGTTCTGGAACTACTTTGATGATACCGGTGCTTTTCTATAGAAATTTCTGTCAGTGCCTGGTGCTCACTAATTATTTGAGGAACCGAAGGACAACTAGTTTGTAATAAAGCAAAAACGCTTTCCCCTCTGCTGTCTGAATGTCTCTGTCAGACAGGGAGAAACTCAAGCCAGAGTTTCAGATTCCCTGGAGGACGTGTTGTAGGTCAATTCCAATCTTTATACAACACAGTGAAAGGCTTAGTAAGGTTTCTCTGTCTCTCTTTGACCTGTCAGTTCAATGTCTTGTGACGCCAGACTGGATACTGAGCTTATTTGGTAAAATTAATCAAGCAGCTAAAGCCTGTTATTTTAACCACACATCCATTTCAGCCCAGTGATCAAATGTTCTGACCTGAAATGAGCCACAGTCACATTGAAAATCAACCCTTATCTAATATTTACCTACGGTCCTCTAATATTCATAGGGTATCAAGCTTAAGTGTACAGTGGGTATAGAAAAAAGATAATCACTGAGTTGGAAAAAGGATCATCCCCTTGTTTCAGTATTTTGTTGAACCACCTTTTGCTGTTGTGGTTGCACATCTAAACTTTGCGATATTTGCCCACTTTTCTTTGAAGAACTGCTCAAGTTCATTTAAGTTTGATGGTGACTATTTGTGGACTGCAGTCTTAAAGTCATTCCACAGATTTTCAGTGGAGTTTAAGTCTGAGCTCTGTCTAAGCCATGCATGCACATTCACCTTTTTCTCCTTCAACCACTGTGATCTCAGTTTTGCTATGTTCTTTGGGTCATTTTCATGTTTGAAGGTAAACCTTCTTCCCTTTGACAACTGTCAGGCGCAGGGCAGTAGATTTTCCTCCTGCGGCTAAATACAATTTTAGTCTCATATTTGCCTCAGAATCTCCAAGGTGGGTTTTGGCAAAGCTCAGTCGTGTCTGCATGTGGTCTTTTTGAGGAGTGACTTTTTTTCTTGCAACCCTCCCATACTAGTCACATTTGTGAAGAATTTGTGATATTGTTGTCACATGCACACAATGACCACCCTTTTCATAAATTCCTGCGACTGCTTCAGAGTTGCTGTAGGCCTCTCAGACCAGTTTCCTCCTGGCTCTTTCATCCAATTTGGAAAGACGTCCTGATCCAGGGAGGGTCTGTGTTGTACCAAATACCTTCCACTTCTTAATAATAGACTTCACCGTGCTTCTAGGCATTGATAAAGCCTTTGATTTTTTTTTGTACATCTCTTGACTTGTGCCTGTCCACATCTTTATCCAAAATACCTCTTTTGACCGAGCAAACTCATCAGACTCAAAAAGACTCCGCTGTCCTTTTTTTATGTCATTACTTCTGGCTCCGCCCACTCTATAATTAGGAGGAGCTGATTGGATTGAGGGATTAGCAGCTGTCAGCTGTGCAGAATGAATGAACAGAACAGTGAAATATGTCCTCCGCTGTACAGTATCCAACAATTATTTTGGATGCCTCCAAAAATCTACTGCCTTTTCTCAGCAGCTCCTCAAAGGTGGACAATACTTAAAAAACATGTTGATAGAACTAGTTCATAGAACTATATAAATTTGTGTTTCAAGTATATCTATTTAGTTTAATTTCTCAAACACACTTGCGCTTTTAGTTGCAATGTTTGACAATACTTTGCAGTACTTGCAAACTTATTTGAATCTGTTTAAATATTTTTACACATGTATTTCATGTTGAATATGTTACAGGTAATAAAAATGTATACACTTAAATATTGAAATTGTCTTTTTGTGACTTCTTCTCACAGTTTTCACACCAGTGGGCTCAATTTCTTTATCTCGCCTAGGGCCCCACAACCCTTCGGACCGGCACTGTGTCAGATTTTTAAAAACAAATAGGCTAGGCCTACCTGAACGCAAACATTCAAAATCTGACATTTTCCAGAAAAGAATCCAGCAAGATCAATTTAATGTGAGCAACAGTGTGTTTTGCTGCAACAGCGCTGATGGAAGTGTTTGGGATCATTTTATTTTAAATGCCATAATGTCAGCTGAAAACATTGCAGTTGTGTTTTAAAATACAACAACGAGCACCAAAAAACCATTTAAAGAGGCTCATTCAGCGGTCTCCGTGCGGGATGGGAAAGTCAGCAAATTGATCTCAAGCATATGGCGCGCTCTCTTCATTTTATGAAATGATCATAATCACATCTATTCATTTTATAATCCTGCTACTAGCATTTTATTCAGTCTAAAACACCATTCATTCAAGCGAGAAAGCGTTTTGTGGGGGGGGGGGGGTTGCACATCCTGTCATGGCAGTGACTGCTGCCTGCAATTGATGCATTTTGCAGCATTATGGTTAATAACGACTAATCAATTAATTGATTAATTTAAACGACAATCGATTTAGGAATCCTATGAGATTAGTTTCAGGCATTGATGGTTTTCCTACTAACAAGCATGTGTGCTCATGTCATTTAACACACACATCAGGGAGAATTGTATTGTTATTGTTTATTTATAAATATATATTGTTTGCCCCTGTGAGAAACCTTTTTTATTCCGTTGATACTTTTGGAAAAAATTTTAATCAAGTGAATCCGAACATGGTCCTAAGATTTCTAGAGGAAATAAATGTTAAACATCTTTTATAGTCTTCCTTTGATTGATTGTACTTTATTCTCGCCATGAATATAGCCTTAGAAGCTGGTATGGCGTTTAAAAGAAAAGAAAGAAAGAATATATATTGTTTTAAGTAACGCTTTTCAGTATTAGCATCAGGTGAGCCGAAACAAGTTTATTACATCACCTTTTAACTCCTGTGAACAGCAATAAACCTCCACCCTCTCGATCTCCACCAACGACACTGCATGGTCTCCTAGGAAACATGCTTTAGTGCCATGCAATCTCTCTCTCTCTCTCTCTCTCTCTCTCTCTCTTTCTCTCTCTCTCTCTCTCTCTCTCTCTCTCTCTCTCTCTCTCTCTCTCTCAGAATGATCCCGCTGTGCTGAAAATGTTCCATTGCTGCTGTAATTCTCTATTGAACGCTGCGTGGTTTCTATGGTGAAGGAATTTAATTAAATTCCTGTCATTTTGTTCATAAACTTATTAGTTACTAAAGCTCACATTCTATCATGCTCTTTACAACTTTAAGGCATCTTTAAAGCTCTGTATTTGATCTCAGTGGCCTTTTATATCCCCTGCCACACATGATATGTGATTAAATGAGTGCTGAGTCCAGATGTGAACATGTTGTAAATGATATAAAGACGGTTATTAAATGTCCCAATTTGGAACATATAAATAAAAAATAAGTTGTGAAAAAAATCACAGACAGGCTGGATGATCGATTAATGCCCTGTTTGTCAGTCTGCCATGTCTGTCTTGTTGTGTTCCTCACAAGCTTTGGATAAAAGCATCTGCTAAATGAACAAATGTACATAAGTCTGTCTGGAAGGCATGCGTGCTTATATCCGGTTTTTGTTTTTCAGTGGGAATGTTCATGGTTCTTCCTCCTCTGCTGTTCCTTTCTCCTTCTCCTCGTCTGGTCCTACTTCTGGTTGGTGGCTCATAATGACTACAACGAGTTCAACTGGTGAGTTCAGCCTGATGTTTGGAGGAACCTGCTGTTTTAGGATTGACATCAGCAGGTCATTAACTCTGATCCCTGCTGTGTGTCTCCACCACGAAGCTGACATCAAGCCATGATTGCACATTTCATTACTACAGCATGTTTTATGAGTTTACTAGTTTGATTGCGAGGTTTACTCTGTTACTTTCATCTACATGGATTTCTTAACAGGTTTCTGAATTAATTTTATACACTAAGCTTTGGAAAACATCATGTGCTAAGCATGCTCTGTTTTTTTTTCCCTTCTGTTGATGGTGTTTGTTTCTCTGGCAGGTTGTTATATAATCGTTCAGCCGTTTGGAAGGATGGCACAGTCCCTATTCTCACCACAACACTCACAGGATTCACTTACACTGCATTTTTAATGGTGAGCATTCTTAACACATGCACATGTGACACAGAAAGTAAGCAGTGGTTTTAACTTTTTATGGCATGTTGATTGTTGCATTAACATGGTGAAACCATTACTGACTGCTTGGTAGTTCAAAACATCACCCTTGCAGCCTTAATTACATATACACGCTTGTGAGTGTGTATGATTTTTTATTTTATTTTTATTGAAAATTATTATTGTTATTATTATGTAGAAAATCTTATATAATACCTATATAAGTGAGTAAGAGCATCAGATAAATGTTTTTTTTAATTACTTTTATTCATTTTTATGTATTTTAATTTATTTTATTTTATATTTAAAATAAATATAATAATAATAATAATATTTAATATTATTATTATTATTATTATTAAAATATTTTTTTTTTTTTCAGATTCTTGCACTTTGTCACATTGTACTGGGACAGCAGCTTAACTTGTACTGGATCCATAAGGTGAGATGAGTTTATACATCTGTTTAAGCCTTTAGCTAGACTGGGGTTATTCATGTACATCATAACAAGCTTTATTTTGCACAGATTGTAGTCCTGGCTATTCTGCTCACCACCATAGCAGGACTGGTGTCCATTGATGATTTCTGGCAGGATGAATGGGACATTGTCATCATTTCTCTGCAGGTTGGATCAGTCTCATCAGCATATTGCTGCCCAGTGTCTTGAGGTCTTTCTTCTCAAATAATTTAGGCTCTGTTCTGATGTGATCATTGATTTGTTGTAGTTCACAGGGCCGTTCCTACACATCGTGGCTTTATCTGTGGTCACAGCATTAGGTTGGGTCGTCGCTGGTCAGGTGGTCCGCGTGGAAAGATCAAGTGAGTTGAAACGTAATGTGAGGGGAAATGGCAGTTTAGGTCGAAGCCTGGCTGACCCCTCACCTACTTGAATTTGAAATATATGTAGATTACCATTCAAAAGTTTGGAAATGACAAAAGCTGTTCTTTTGAATTTTCTAGAACTGTTTTCAACATTGATAATAATAAGAAATGTTTCTTGAGCAGTATATTAGAATGATTTCTGAAAGATCATGTCACACTGAAGACTTCATAATATTACTGTTTTCACTGTATTTAGTAAATGCAGCCTTGGAAAGCTTATGAGATTTACCCACCCCAAACCTTTGAACAGGTGTGTTTACATTTTGACATCTATTTTTGTGTGTGTATCCAGGATTCCAAGTTGTAACGCTGGTGATTTATGTGAGCCTTCTCCTGGTTCTCTATCTGGTTCCCCTCTTCATCTCATCTCCCTGCATCATAGACCGGTCCAAGCTCGGTCCTCGTCCCGCTGTCATTGGCCGTCGTGGAGCTCCAATGGTGAGTTTCATAATCCTGGTTTTCCAGGCTGGAACATCGGCCATATTTGAACTCAGTTCCTGTGACATGGTTCGTCTGTGGAATCCAGGTTTCTTTCTGAAGTTCGCTGGAAGGATTGTGTGCCCCTGCTGTAGAGATCAACACTTACACTTTGTCTAAACATTAAGCTGAATGTACAATGGAGCTTAAAGCGGTTTGATAGTAGGATAGTAACTCCGACTACACACTTCCTCTTTCTCTCAGCTCGCTCCAGAACACACCATCATGTCCTTCAGTAAAGCACTGCAACAGAAGGTCACTGCCCTGGAAGCAGAGGTTACCATCAGGTATCCTTTTATCTTTTTTGTGTGAAACCTACCTCTCATACCTTTCTAAACAAAGCGTAATCTTGTATTTATTTTATTTTCAGTTAAATGTGAAGAAAGGAATAGCAACAACTCTAATTGGCTCTCAGTAACTTAGTATGCTTTTTTCGCTTCAGTCTGGATGGAGTGCCTTTTTTGATGAGGGACCGCACACTCCGCAGGACCACCAATGTGGACAAACTGTTTCCGTCCCGTCAGGACCATGATGCCTCGTTCTTTAACTGGACAGAGATTCGCAGTCTCAATGCTGGACTTTGGTTCCTCAGGGTATTGCATTTGATTTCTTTCGTATTTCTTATTGTCCACCTTCACAATTACTAAAGATTTTGAGGTTGTTTGTCCCTCAGGATGATCCATACTGGACACTGCAGTACATGTCGGGAAAAGATCGCAACCGCACGGCCAATCAGACGGTGTGTAGCCTAGCGGAGCTGCTGCGTCTGGCTGCTAGAGCGAACCGCTCAGTGATTTTCAGCCTGCGGCGCCCTCCGTCCCATCATCCCCGGCATCAGCTCTGGGTCAGTGATGCACTGAAGGTGATTCAGAGATCCAGCATCCTACCAGAACAGGTGAGAACGTGTCTTATTATTCATTCTAAAATATTCTGATAAGCTTCTAAAGTTAAAAAATAACTTAATCTGCTACTTTACACTCCAAATAAATGCTTACTTGTGTTGTTATTATTCTGTCTAAACCGTACATTTTGAGATAATATTCTTAATAAAAAATCAAACATTAGAAAAGGCCTTTATCAGCTACTTTATAAGAACCAGTTTCAAATAAATGATGTGTATTATAATATTTAATTACATATAAAAGTATAATGTCGTATTGTAAAAGTCTTAAATATTGAGAAAAATATTCCTAAAAAGTTTAGATTAGAAAATAATTTCATTAGCCACAAGTCATTTTTAATAAATATTTTTTTGTGATCAACTTTTCATTTGATTTTATCACAAAATGTATACTTTTATTTTGTTATATGCCAAGTAGTATATATGTGTCCTCAAGTACATAAAACAAACATGGGTTTTCAAAAGTGCAACAATAACTTTATCCAACATCCAGAAATGAACTTTGTGCTTTATGAATGACAGCGAATGATCTCTCTATAAGAGCAATATTTCTGAAATAATTCTATCATTCTTTTATTGAAGGGGGTCCAGGAGAAAACCAAGAGTGCATTATATATATATTTTTTATTTTTTTACTGCAGTTAAACCTGCAAATATAACTTATTTAGAAGCCATATTAGTGCAAATAATAAAAGATGAGGCATCATTAAATAAAACTAAGGTAAGCAGTTTAGGGACTGGGAACTCTAAAATATCCTTAAGAAATACTGTGACTCGGAACCAAAGATTAGAGACATCTGGGCAATCCCAGAAGATATGCAGGTAAGTGCAAACTGTATTCAGATTACTGTGAGCTTCATTTAAAAATGTCTGTAAGGGAAAAGGGAAACTTGAACTTGAAATGAATCAACTGATGTGCAGGATTACCATCAAAATTTTACCATTCCTAAATTAATTATTTACAGATATTTATTTATTTAAAATTATATAGTTTGTTGTCTTATTTTGTCAGTACTGTATGTTTTAACATTTAGTGTAAATCTTAAATATCCAGATATAAGCTTCTAAGATTAGAAAAGAACATAATCAGCTACTGTGTGTGTGTGTGTGTGTGTGTGTGTGTGTGTGTGTAGGTGATGTGGACGCCTGACTGGTACAGGAAGAAGGTGCGTGCAGCGGTTCCTCTCCTTCAGCAGACGTCAGATGAGAAACTTCCTGTGGCTGAGCTGAAAGAAAGAGGGATCAGTACTCTGACCCTGCACTACAGCCAGGCCAGAGCTCAGGATATCAGGTACACACACACACACACACTCAGAACATCAGCAGACATCGGCCTTTCTCAGTCTGTATTAAATATCATACTGAAAGCATTTTGCAGTGAAATATAACATCAAATGTATAACCATACAGCTATTGCCATTATGGTTAAATCACAGTGTATTAAAATGTTAATATGGAGTTATCAAATGGGATACAACTATTGGAAATATTGTATTATCTTGGTGTAAATGTGTACAATGTAAAATAAAAAAATTCAATCCATTTTAATAGATGCATTTAGATACTTAGGCTGGGTCTGTGTTTTGAGACCACATTTTTATTGTTCTTTTTATTACTATGATATTACAATGCATTATGATTTATATAGTTATACAATATACATTTTAATGTATGAGGTTTAAATCTTTTTTTGGTCTATAGATACATGCAGTACATACATGCACAATCAGTTTTAATGTTTCGTTTATATGAAAGTAGGGAAGAGGTTTAGTTCTGCAATACTTTTACTAAACAAACTTCCTCTGTGTATATGTGTGTGTCGTGAGCAGGCAGTTCTCTGGCAGTAATGTGAGTGTGAACGTGTATCCGGTGAACGAGCCGTGGCTCTATTCGCTCATGTGGTGCAGCGGGGTTCAGTCCGTCTCTTCTGATGCCCCACACATTCTGAAGAAAGTGCCTAGTCCTGTCTGGATCATGGTACTGATCTCTCTCTGGCTGAATCCCAGTTCACACACTCCTATTACGTACGAAAAGCCCTGGCCACATTCAAGAACACAGGCCAGTTTTCCACAGATTTGGAACGCTTGTCATTCATGGAGTCCTACACTTTGGCAAATGTTCTTTTAATGGCTAATTTGATTATGCTGTCATCTTCCAAGGTGGATGTAGTGAATCTTGGCCCTATACATTCTACTTTCCATTCCACTGGATACTGTAGATTTTACATTACATGCTTTATAAATGATGCAAGATCAGTATTGAGAAATAATGTTGCAAATGGTTGCATATGTGTGCATCACTAAAACCTGTAGCGCAAGGGATTGTGGGCAAAAGCTTTGAAATACTTCAAAAAATTATTTGGAAATGGTACCTTTATGCTAAATATTTAGACACATTAGACATTATATATACTGTGTGTGTGTGTGTGTGTGTGTATATATATCATATTCTTATTAATTAAAACAGTTTTATACAGATTTAAATTTTATTTGATTGGGATTCTGGTGTGGGATTTTCAGTATTTTTATGGCTGTCTAATGGCTAAATGCTGCTTTTAACGTGTGTAGAGTGCAGATGAATATGGCCTGATATGGATCACTTCAGATATAATCTCTGTGGCGATTGTCATCGGCATCTTCGTATTTCAGAAGTAAGTGCATCTCTTTTATTATGTCCTTCAAGTTGTTTCTCAATACTTTTTAATACTTGAAGCTTTTTTGCTGTGTCGGTAATGGCTTTAATCTATACGACTATTTCATTTGCACGGAAGCCTGTTTGATTTGCAGCGCAGTCATTGGCATTAATGTTAGGTTGTTTTGTAGTTAGCATGCTTGCTATATCTCTGCTGGATGGCGGGGCACTTTTCAACTCATGGCTCTGCTCTTTTTTTCTGGGCAATCTCTACTTTCCCTCCGTTTTCTCGCTGTCCTCTGCTCTTTGCATGCACCTGTCCTCTGCTGCTCACTGAAATTGCTCAGCTATCACCTGATCAGGTAATGAGGATGAGTATTTTAGGGACAGAATTCTTTGACTGTTTTGGTTTTTTTTTTTTTTTTTTTTTTCATCTCATCAAATATGTCAGGATGTGATACTTAGATTCAATATAATGACCAGAATTTTATGGCACTTTCAGACCCTCTGATTTGTGTTTTGGCGACGGTGTGTTGTCATCTTTTTCCTCAGGTGGAAGATGAGTGGCATGCGCAGCTACAACCCGGAGCAGATCATGCTCAGCGCTGTAGCACGTCGGCCGAGTCGTGACGTCAACCTCATGAAGGAGAAACTGATCTTCTCAGGTGAGACTCATGAGCACACAGCTGTGTGGTTAATAAAGCCACAGAACGATTTAACTCGCTGTGACCTCTGCATATGGCTTTAGCACATCACCCCCTGGTAATGCACATTCAATATCTGTATTCATATCTGCATATGGTTCACATTATACAACAAGGTTAAACATTAGTTAATGCATTAGGTATCATGGACAGATAAGAAACTTTTATTTACGTATTATTATATATTTTATTTATTTATTACCAGATATAACTTTTGATATTTTTCTACTAGTGTGTGCAGGACTCTATAGTTCATTTATGTAAGTGAGCAATGCATAGCAAAATAAATAAACTGTTACATATTCTTCATACAGTGGACTATCAGTAAAATTGATTAAACACTTTTTTTTTTCAACTATAGTGACTAAACTGTGAATACGTGTGAAATGTTGAAGATGTCTGAATAAATTTTGGTGTGTGTGTGTGAGCTTGTTTATGTGGTTAATGAGGACATTTTTAGTGTCCCCGTAATTCAAAACGCTTATAAATCATACAGAATTAGTTATTTTGAAAATCCAAAAATGTACAAAGTTTCCTGTGAGGGTTAGGTTTAGGTGCTGTACAGAATAAAACCCATTACGCCTATGGTGAGTCCCCATAAACCACATATACCAACGTGTGTGTGTGTGTATGCATGTATGTGTGTGTGTGTGTGTGTGTGTGTGTGTGTGTGTGTGTGTGTGTGTGTGTGTGTGTGTGTGTGTGTGTGTGTGTGTGTGTGTGTGTGTGTGTGTGTGTGTGTGTGTGTGTGTGTGTGTGTGTGTGTGTGTGTGTGTGTATATATATATATATATATATATATATATATATATATATATATATATATATATATATATATATATATATATATATATATATAAAATGCTGGCAAGCAATTAATCGCATTTAAAAAAAAGTTTTTGTTTACATAATATATGTGTGTGTACTGTATATTTTGTCTGTCTATATAAAATATTTATATATAATATAAATTAAGCTGCATGTTTATATTTAGAAAATTTAATTTTGTGTATTTATATATACATCAATAATATACACAGTACATATACTTTGTAAGCAAAAACTTTTATTTTGAATGCGATTAATTGCAATTAATTGTTTGACAGCACTAATGTGTGTATAACATGTGGCTCAAAAGTCTTCTGGTAGGCTCTGTGAAAGTTCGTTCATTTAAATACAGACTCCAACATCTCCCTCTAGTGGAGAAATCTGCCCTGTGAAACTCTGGCTAATGATGTTCGTGCTCTTTCATCCCTCAGAGATCAACAACGGTGTCGGGAGCACAGATGAGCTCTCCGTGTACACAAGAAACGGACTGGACATGTACTCCCGCGATGACATCATGACACCCACCCGTCATGCAACGAAACTTTAATGACTACTTGAAGCCATTTAATGGAACAGACATCTCAAGCTCAAAATCATTCATTTAGACCGAGTTGCTTTTTCGAACATTGATTGAATGATTTTTGATTGGTTCACAGACACTCTGGGACTGTATTCGAATGAGTCCGTGTTCTGCTTTGATGCCTTACATAGCCATGTATTTTTCCTGTACCAAACTGTATTTAAATTATTGTGGACTGTAAAGTTTAGAGTCAGATCTTGAAAGCAGGTAATTAAAGTGTCCTATTAATAATATTTTTGAAGAACAGACTGAAGATCAATGGATTTAATGTTAAAGCATGCCGAAATCACAGATTCAGAGATGTTCTGAGCCCCAAACTAGCCCTTGTAAATCTCGACTGTATAGGCTGATATAATTATTTATTTTTTTGTTATTTTTGTAACACATTATTTGCTTGCTGTTGATTCATGTCACTGCACTAGCTTAAAATCACATTTCTTCTACCTTGCTGTATCAGTGTCTTTTTAAGTGATTTGTTTTGTAATGAAATCTCTGAATTGCGTTGAGAGTCTTTTTCATGAGGTGTTCAAATGGGTTTTGAAGGTAATTATTACTGGAAGTTATTCAGTATATTTGGTACAATTGAGACACTTCTGATCACAAACTGGCCCTGTTCATCCTGTGCTGCAGTAGACAGGGCTACTCTTTAGTCTCTCAGAATGATACTTATGATAAACCGCAGTTTTTTATTGTGTATTATTGGGTAACACATAGGCCATATTCATTCACGAGCAGAAAGTTTGTATAAATCACTCTTGGGTCAATAAGATCTTTTTTTTTTTTTTTTTTTTTTTAAATATATACTTCTATTCAGCAAGGATGCTTTAAAATTACCAAACATGACATTAAAGATATTCATAATCTTATGATTTATATTTTTTTGTTCTTTATTTTTCATTTCTATTTATCTAAGAATCCTTAAAAAAATGTTTTACAGCTTCCACCACAATATTTAGCGGCACAACTGCTTTCAACTATATATGAAAATAGATATAAAATAAATAAAAACAGAAAATCGTTAAATTTCAGTAATATTTCAGAATACTGTTTTAACTTCGGTGAATATTAGAGATGTAAAACACATTTACAAAATCTTAAATGAGCCCAAAACTTTGAACAGTTTTGTATAATCATTATAAAGACTGCAGTTCATGCATGTACAAAAATTAAATCAATGAATCAAATATTAAGTTTTTTTTTTTAACTATTTGAATGTGCATTAACTAATGATTAATAAACCAGTTATATTTGTTCGTGTTGTTTTAAAGTGTTACCAATTATTTTTTAAGACAAAAGCGGTGCGATCTATTTTGCCGAACATTTTTTTCAACAATTTTAAGTTCCATGTGCAGCAATAATGTTGTAAAAGATGGAGTTTGCTCATTGTTTTATGGCTGTAGTCAGTAAGTGCTCACACTAGATGTCAGCATTACTGAGATTGCAGCTCTCATTTACTTAAGCATTTCAATGCCACTTTTAGTTTCAGGAAGCCTCTGACAAAAGCTTTGTCTGTACCCGTAAATATAAGTATATAAATATGACCAGATATGTAACAGATGAAATTAGTATGATATAAAGATATATTTTTATTGCGTAAAATAATGCATTTGTAATTTCCGTAGTTTGTTGTTTTGTCTAACATCTGCAAGGCAAAGTTTAAACTGTTTACAAGAGCAAAGCGTAACCAATCTCACCATATTAACAGTATATTTACATGTCATCGTTAATATCTATAACAACTTCTCTCAGTGTCCTTGATTTGGTGTAATCCAGTGTCATCAGAGAACAATCCCTGGACCGAAACACCTTAATGCAACAGCTCTGAAACACAAAGGCTTCTTTACACAGTCAAGACTCTGACCAAAATAGGTTGTGGCCAGTGGGTAACAGTCTTTGCACCAACCAGAGGCAGGCGAGGACGAGATAAACAGCATTCTGCAGGGCTGTGGTTATGCTTGGGTTGCAGGTGGGCTGAGAGGGGCCGGCTGGCTCTCTGCGTCCTCTTTACTGTTGTCTGAGCAGTCAGATCCGATGTAACAGCCTGAGTCTCTGGGACAGTCGCTCAGTTCGGCTTTGACCTGATCAGAGGGAGATTTGGGCTCCTCGTCTGTCTCTCCATTGCTCTGATTATTATCTGTAGGAGAAAAAAAGAAGAAGACAGATGCAGACATCATGATAATGTCATCAGATGATTGTGCATGAATATTCATGCAGTATTCGGAAGTATTTTTTCATGACACACAACACACACTGTTTTTTTTTTTTGTGTGTGTGTGTGTATTGCAGCATTTGATGCCGTTTGGAGGTGTGGCTGTACTTCTGAAATTATAAAGATGGATACCCACACAAACTCACTGCTCAACACACTTCCTGCTGGGTCTTTCATCACATGCTGGCAAATGGCCTCAATGACATTAACTTTTTTCCACTAGCAGTGTTTTTTGTTGTTGTTGTTGTTGTTTACTACAAGCTACACACATTTTAAAACAAAATCGAAAATGATTTTAATATATTTCTATTTTATACAATGTGTATAAGAAATGTGTGTGTATAAACATCTAATTTAAAAACAGATATTTTAGTTTTTTTTATGTATTTTATCAAAGCTTTGTTTTATTCAGTTATGAAAAATGTATAGTTGGAAAAGTGCACAAACCATTTTTATTCATCCACACAGATGAGTCTTTTTACAAATGTTTTTTTTCAATCCTTGGTTTGTGTTCGATTTATGTCATAGTGACTTTTTGTACAAACACAATTCATTCAAATATTTTAATATTTTTTAAACTTTTTAATTTATTTTACATGATTTGAAATGTATATTTTTAATTTGATTTAAAAAAAATTAAATGCATTTTATCTCATGTTTCTTTTTATGTCACTAAAGCAGACTTGAGTGGAAAGGAACTAGATTTTTATCTGAGGGAAAATGTGTGAAAAGTAGTGTTTTCAACCTGCCGTTTCACCAGTGTGGTTTTGATGAGGTTTATTTTTTTATCTTCTAAAACACTGAATGATCACAGCGCTGAAGTGCTCATCCTACATCAGCGCTTTAACCGTGAGACCTTTTATATTAAATATAAAATGCAAAAACCAGTCTTGGAAACAAAGACAGCATCCTCTATGTTCCATTTCCGGCATTTTTTTAATATATATATATATATATATATATATATATATAATATATATATATATATATATATATTTTTTTTTTTTTTTTCAATGCCTTCTGATGTTCAACTACTTACATTCAGGGTCCTGCAAGCTTTCTGCCGCCAGCAGCAGCCGGTGTCTGTGTTCAGGGTCGGTCACATTGAGCTCCACGAGGTGCTGCTCCTTCAAATCCCGCAGATCTTCCACTGTCTGATACCCGTTCAACAGCAGAGATGAAATGTGCTCCTGCAGAAACAATTTTGTCTGTTAAAGTAGCATCAACCATCAGATAATACCTAACATCCTGTTTTTGAGATTTTGAATGTGAATCTGTGGGTACAGCAAGCTTGATCGTCAGCTATGGTATTTAATTGAACATTTTAAGCACCTCCAGATGGAGTCTTTCCAGAAGTTCCTGAAGAGTTTTGGGTCGAGGTCTTTTGCTTCTCCGGTGAGAGCGAATCCTCGGTTCCGGCACACTTTCCTCCACCAGAATGTTGACGTAGATGAACTTGAAGCTTCCCACTTTACCATTCAACATCCCGGTCCAGATTCCCATTGCGGGTTTGCTGATGATATCAATCACATCTCCCACCTTACAAGCGAAAAGGAACGCGTTAATAGCTCTGAAAACCAACCAACCATGGATAAATCTGCTGAGTTGAGTTCGTTTTTATTGCTGAACATCTCAGATGGGGTTTTACCTTGAGTTTGAGAGACTCTGTGTCATATGGACTGGGAAGGAAGTCGGTGTGGACCTTGGCTCTCCCGCAGAACTGGCCCGTATAGGGCACATATTCTTCTAAACGCAGGCTGTCCCTGTTACTACAACCCTCGGAGCCGCTGGTCACACCACCTAAAACAACAGGAAACGCACAAACAACCAGTGAAACACAGAACACATTGCTGAAATGTCAAAAGCACATCTCCACCAAAATGCATAATAAATGGTCTACTAGTTGTAGAGGACATTGAGTTCAGCTTACTAGATGTACTCTGGCCGCTGTGCAAGCTGAACAAACTCTCTACGGAGTTACTGGAGTGGTTGCAGCCTTTGGCCAGCGCGCCGTCCACGACTTCAGCCGCCGCGGCGTCGTTCTCCTCGCCCTGTGAAAAACATCAGCTGCGTTCATGAGCGGAGAAAGTCTCAAGCAAGAGTCCCAACCAACAGCCGATACGTGACAGGTCTTCAGGTAGCACATCAGGTCGTGCCAGGCCACGGGTCGCTCGAGGGAGCAAAGTCTTTAATCCGCGAGAGCTACACTGCCATTTTTACCTCAGACATGGGAGCTGCATGTAATCCACCCACACAAGCTCCTCAGAAGCTCTTCATAGTACAAGGGTTCACTGCTTTGTAAATAAGCTTGAAAACTAGTGCTTTAATACCTCTAGAACTTTAGTTCTATTTACGCTCTTTTACTTATTTATTTTGTTAAATACAAAAAGGCTCCACAAATGAGCAAAAAGCACCATAAAACAGTTTACAAATTCACATTCACTATAATGTCTTCTTGCTGCGTGAGATTTTCAGAGAACAAAGACTTAAATGTTGGTCTTGTCTTCATCTAAAATCTATTGTAAGACTCTAAACACTTGGAATATAGCTTATAGGTCATAGACAAAATACTTTTATGGTAGTTTTTTTTTATTTTTTTATCTTCGGATCTCATCACCCCTTTATAAAAACTATAAACGATTAATTTTGGGATTGTAAAATGGACCCTTTAAAGAGACAGTTCACCCAAAAATGAAAATTGTATCATTTAACCCCACCCCCTCCTCACTTTGTTCCAAACCTGTATGACTTCTGTGCAACACAAAAGAAGATATTTTGAAGAATGTTGGTAACCAGACTGTTTCTGGTCCCGTTGACTTCCATTGTGTGGACAAAAAGTACCATGAGAGTCAAAGGACCTAAAAATGTTTGGTTACCAACATTTTTCAAAAAAAAAAATAAATAAATAAATAAATAAATAAATAAATATATATATATATATATATATATATATATATATATATATATATATATATATATATATATATATATATTGTGTTCCACAGGGAAAAAAAAATTTAAATAACTAATAAAGGTTTGGAATAACATGAGGGTGAGTAAATAATGAGAGAATTTTCATTACAGTTCCTATTGAATTCCATTCCAATGGACAAAAAATACAATGAAAGTCAATATGAACTAAAACTGTCTAGTGAAAATATCTTCTTTTATGTTCCACAGATGAAAGAAATGAATACAGGTTTGGAACAACTTGTGCGTGAGGAAATGATGACACAATTTTCATCTTTGGTTGGACTAGAACCCAGAAGCCAATACGCTGATCTAAACAACCTGATCTGTAACATCATTATTTTATAAAAAGAGCATTGCTTGCTAAACCTAAAGAACTTTTATTTTCAAGGGTTTCAAGTTTGAATGTTTTAAAAGTTAAAGTTGCTGAATTGTCAAGCAAGCGCTCACCATTTCCTCTGACAGGGCTTTAGTGTATTTCCGGCCCATCTTTTTACGCATGGTCAGTGAGATGTTCTTCATCTTCTTCCCGAGACCTCCTGATTTACAAGGATCCACCTCAGCTGCTTCCACGGGCTACATGGACACACATCGAGATCAGTATGACAGATTTTGGAGTCCAGCTTCTTATAAGAGCTTTACTGACAAGAAAAACTAAACTCACCATACTTTCTACCTTCTCTTCTGCCTTGACATGGGTGGGCTGCTGTCTGTCAAAAATCCCAAAACTGGTGGATCGCTGGAATAAAATGAAGAGATAAAATAGGTTAATGTGGTCTTCAGCTGTGAACTTGATTGCATCTTGGGTTTCACACCGTAGTCTAGCGGTCACAGGAGAGATTGGACATTAATGGTCACTAAAAGTCAGTTTCATATGGCTTGTTTGATACAGGAAAAGTCGAAAACAGAATAACTGCTAGCTGAGCACTTGCGTAATGTTAACATTTCACCACAAGAGATGGCCAAAAGTGTGTTTTCTTCTTCTTGGGAATAAAAAAAATTCCTTTTTACCTTGGGTTTGTTCCTTGGTTTGTCAGAGGCATTGGATGGTTTTCTTTGAAGCATTCTGCCAACTGCGTCAAATGTTTTTCTCTTAATTTCACCTGCCAGAAAGCCGCTCAGCTCTTATTGAAGCACTGCCCCGAAGCAGTTCACACATGCAGTCGACTCTAAACACACTTCCTCAACCGCACACAGGATGTGTGTGAGCGTCTACTCTGACATCTCTAATCAGTGACTCTAAAGTGTCTCTTCAAGAGAAAATAATGCACCCTCATTATGACAATCTTTTAGACTAGCACTAAGGTAATTCTGATGTAATATAATCTGTAGAAATAAAATATCTTTAATTGAGCATTTATTTATCATCAGTTAATTCATATATATGCTTCCATTTAAAAAGGGGTCAGCCAGAGCTGTTATATTTGTGAAAGAAGCCTCTAATTCTCATATGGGCTGAATTCATTTGATCAGAAATACAGTACAAACAGTAATATTGTGAAATATTATAACAATTTATGATATCTGTTTCCTGTTTTAATATACAGGCCTATTGTAAAATGTATTTCTGTGATATAATCATATATATACATTTAGGATATAATCATATATATATATATATATATATATATATATATATATATAACCAATACTGTACTCTTTCAATATTTATTTATATATAAAATATTTATTATTTATTTTATTATAATATTAATATTTATTTTTACAATTTTATTTTATTTTTTTCAATTATTAATTTTAAAAGTGTGGGTCTTTTAAGCAGTACAGTACAAATATTTTGTTATCTTGTGTCTCACTATATTAAAAAGAAAAAAACTTCTGTGGTATACCTTGGTTAATAAAGCTCTTTTTTTGTAGTTTTATCACCTTTGCATGAAATCTACATATCACCATTATGCATCGGATGCTGGTCTCATGTTCTTCTGCTGTTCTTATGTGTCCTATCAACAGGAAGAGCAGCTCTGATCAGTGTCTCACCAGAGGGTCCGGCATGTCCAGGTGCATGACTGAGTGGGTGATCCACCTCTCTTGCTGCTCTCGTTTGTAGGGGTCCAGTCGGTGGAAGAGCTCCTCGTATTTCCCCCAGTCCGTGTCTCTGGGGAGGGTGAAGTTGAAGTTGTACATGACCTGTTCGGCCGTTGACTTGTGGCAGGTGTGTGTGGACATGTCCCACGTTGGAGAATATGCCATGGTGCTCCAGTACTCCTGAAAGAGCCCCGGGCTCCACGAACCCTCCGTTTCTGTGTTATCGTCTTTATCCTGCAGTGGCTGCTGGGATTGCCGTGTGGATGCCCTTGTGTGCTTCTTCTCAGCTTTTTTGGTCAGACTGATGCAGGTTATGACAGGACTGTGGTCTTTGCCACTGGATTCTGTCAAATGATGTAAAGGCAGTTGTATGGATGGTACAGCTTTTTGTATTCATTTGAACATATGATGAAATTATTTTTTTAGGTTTCTCACCTCCAGGCTCTGTGTTGTTCCTCGCCTCCTCCGTGGTGCTTTGACCACCCTTTTTCACTCCCACCAGTTTCTGGATCTTCTTCAGTGTACCTTGTGCCTCATCCTCGCCTTCTGACCTCCTGGACTGAAATGAAGAGGCAGCAATAATTACAGCACGCGAGGGAGATTAAAGATGCTGTGTACACAAACTGCATCAAGATCAACACACACAAGATTCTGCAAACTGCTGGGGATTCTGGGTAATACTAAAGCTCTGCCCTCAGGCTCTAACCGTATTAGAAGGCTTTCGCAGATGAGCATTCTTACATTGACATGTCATTTGAGTTCCACATAATCTGACCTCATGAAAAACCTAAGATTCGATTTTCTTTTCTTTATCCTTTTTTGATTCAAATTACAATTTGATTACTTCATACAATGAGATGTAATATCAGTTTCAGGGTCATTTTCTGTTTTGGTTTAGTTCTGTGTTACTTAATTTGACCCAGTTTCATTTGTTCCCAGTTCTCCCCTGTTCTAGTTCTGTTATTCGTCAGAATGAATTTAAGCCTCAGTTTTAGTCTGTTCTTTGTGTGGTATTGTTGGTATGTTAGTTGTGTGCTTGATCATGCACAACATGTTACAATCAGCCACTTTTTATTATAAATTGATTAATAGTTTTTAGTGTTTTTTTTTAAATGTATCTAACCAAATTAATATTACATTGTGATATCAGTCACTGTTTAATGTTAAATAGTTTTTAATGTTTTATTTTTCATTTATGTGAACACCTTTTTAATGCATCTGTATTCAGCCTCAACATAAATAACAGCTTATCATACCACCCATAATTTTAAATATTGGTGCATTTTTTTTATCTTTTACTAATGAAATCCTTGTATGCATCGTTTTTCCTTTCAAAATTAGTATGGTAAATATGAAATGTCTGGACGGAGCCATAAACGAAGGCAGTTTACAATACAAAAATCATAACAAAAAAATATTGTCCACAAGAAAGTGCTATAACTACTGAAAAGTTTAAGGTCTAAAGCAGTCATCAGAGAGGAAACTCACCAAATCTTGCTGTCTACATTGAGAGTTCTCTCTATTGGGATTCCAGGCTTCAAAATTCACACCCTGTGAATAAAAACACCAAAGTTGAATCAGTCTGAGAGTGATATTCTATTATTGTAAAGACATTTAAAGACTGACAAAAGTGCAATAATACACAGATAACTGAATCACATTAGTGTAATGGAGAATTTAATCACTGAGAAATGTATCCTAAATTATCAAGGGGCACATTTTCTCGAACTTTTTGTCTCAAAGTGAGACTACACAATATTTTTCTGTGTGTGTGTTGCTGTTGTGATTTACCTGGACGGAGGTCTTTTCTGAAGTCACCCGCTCCTCTTCCTCTTCTCTAGTGAGTTTTGACCGGTGATCTTTG
This sequence comes from Carassius auratus, assembly GCF_003368295.1. Taxonomy (NCBI): domain Eukaryota; kingdom Metazoa; phylum Chordata; class Actinopteri; order Cypriniformes; family Cyprinidae; genus Carassius; species Carassius auratus. Next base: position 13,605,275 of record NC_039277.1, on the reverse strand, counting down.
ACCATCTCTAGATTAAAATACAGCACAATTTAACTCAAGCCCTGCATTTATAGCAATTCTGACTTTAGATTTAGATGGAAACTTGGGAAGTCTGGGGAAGAGAGTGTGACCCTGATCACATTTTATCTGACTGTCAGTGAATCAAAAGTCAAATCAAATCCACTGTTTCACATGGGCTTTTGGAATTGCTTTGTGTCGTCACTGATCTAATCCACTAAGACTGTTTGACACGCACAGCTTTCTCTGACCCCGAGCCCACCACACTTCCTCAGCTAACAAGACACACACTCTGCAGTCTCTTTAGACCTGTTACCTGTGTTCAGATAGTTATTGCTGTGTACCAAGCCGTCTTTTTTCCTGGTGGACGGCCAGTGGGCATCAGACTCTGCATGATCTGTCAGAGATAATGACAGGGGTTATTTTAAGGGCAAAACATGGAAGGCAAATGAAATAGTGTAATCGTGAGAGACCACTGCCAAGTAGGTCAGCAGGACTGGCATTTGTGTAACAGTGCTCAAAAATGCAAGGCTGAAGAGCTTTGCTAGAATTCAGTGAGTCATATGCAAATATATTTTATTATATATTTATTATATATATATATATATATATATATATATATATATATATATATATATATATATATATATATATATATATATATATATATATATATATATATATATATATATATACATCTATATATATTAAGTTTAATCCTTAATCCTAAAACAAAGTGAAAAAAAAATATCAGATGCATAAAGCTTAATGCTACAGTTCCAGACAAATGGAATAACTGACCCTCGGATTATGAATTTGACAGACCTTTAAACTCTATGACACTGTTCTATGATTAGCAGTATTATATGTACCGTAGTAATAGGGCATGTGGTTTAAGTTATTAATGAAGTGTGAGGGAAATCAGCAAAGAATTCTGGGTATTCATTCCAAACAAACAGACAAACCTGTAGTCTCATCTTCTGATGTCGGTAGTATTTGGGACCTGTTATATGAAAGGAAAAAAAAAAGGCATTAATAAATATTTAAACATTATACTCCAGCAATAAACTACTGTAAAACTAAAACAGCATGTGGAAGGATTTTGACAAATGTTTTACATTTATGTTATTGGTTATTTAAAGTATGATAGCAATATTGAAAATGAGGCATTTTTAATAAATCTTATAATTAGTTAAATTTTCCAACATGCCATTTTTCTTTATAGCTTTCAAATAAGTAGAAAACTATGTATTTGTTATTAAGCTTTGTATTAATAGACAGCTATAAATACTATTTATGTTCTCCTTTAAAGATATGTAAGATTAAAAAAAAAAAGATTTACCCTTTATTTTAACCCCTAAACCTCCGCCCCAAATCAAGCTATAAATTAATCGAATTTAATTAATCATAAAATATTTTTGTTTTATGTAAAACACTATTTTATTGATGCAAAATGACCAGTGAAAAATGATCAAAATGATCAGTGTGTCTGTTTAGACAAAAGACTAATATCTTCAGTGTTGTTCGGTCTGAATCGAGTCAGTTCTATCAGTTTTTATTGTGTTGTTCAGTATTTACTTTTCTTTACTTTTTTTGGTCTGTATTACATGACTTGTTCTGGTGAGAACATAATTATTCTGAAAGCAAATCATGACCATTATATGATGCTTAAGCTGGGGCAAGTCTGATATTGGTTTAAACAGGTGAGTTAGAACATAAACTAAACCCCTCACACTTGTACCAATTAATATAATCCTAATCCAGCTCTCTCATTCTCTCATAAAACACAGCATATGGCACATCATGATCTAATGTCGGCCCTGACACAAATACACCACATTGACTGTCTACGTTTAAATGCTCATTCTCATAAAAGGTGTCATTTAAAAATAAATTCTTAACATAAATAGAAAAACATGTTATACAGGTCTTGTGTATCATTAACAGACCAAAAGATCCAGAACTTACTTTCTCTTTGCCTTTTCCAAAGTTTTACTTTCTTGAGTCTTACTTGTGTGAGTCTCTGGAAGCTTCTAGAAAAAAATACAACATATGTAGTGCATCATGATATCTGAAGCATCAAGTCTCATGCAGCATCTCGCCTGGATAAAAAGTCATGCTGGCATTTTGGTAATTTCCTAATGAGTGTGACCCGCTGTACCCTACACAAATCTGTCATGATTCTGCCCTCGTGTCCTTGATTTTTCCTAGTCTTGAGGCAGGATCATGACAGACCCATGTTTTGTGTACAAGCGCATGGCCTTGTCTTTGGGCCATGTGCTTGTGTTGTCTCGTTCCCTTGCCCCGCCCCCCTTGTTAACCTAGTCGTGTCTTGATTGTCCTATCTGTAACACCTGTCGTGTCTTGATTAGTACCCCTATTTAGATCTCCTAGTGTGCTCTGTCTTGCGTCGGTTCATTGTCATTGAGATTTGTACCTGTGATTGTGATTGTTCCACTTTGTGATTTGAGTGTTCCTCACCTGTGATTGAGATTGTATCCTGTATAGCCGTGAGTGTTATTTGTAGTTAGTGTTCTCCTGTCTTGAGTCTTTGTTTGCCTTGTTCATTGAGTTTTGTAGAATTATTTAGTGTCTACCCTAGCCCTTGTTTTCCCCCTCGTGGGTTTTGTTTTCCCCTTTTTGTAATAAACCCTTTGTTTGAGAATCCCTGTCTGCACCTGAGTTCCTCCCTTACCAGATCCTGACAGAATCACTCACAGATTAATCAGCGGCTATACAGGTGGTAGCACTTTTGCTTATTAATATTTTCGTCTGTGACACTTTTGACATAACTGCAGCTCAGTCTCATGAAATACCATGTGAATTCCCTTGTGCTTCTAGGCATGTGCGGATGAACCCACCATGGTGATGCATGGCTCAGATCCACTCCACATGCCCATGATTTTCACAGAGTTGGGGCTGGGGAGCCTTCTGGGTAATAAGTCTTGACTGTTCTGGCCGATCTGGGCCGGCTCGTACAGGCTGTCTGTAGAGCCATCCTGCACCAAACACAAAGTAAGAATGGTAGAAAGATATTTAGTCTACGAGATATGAGCCTTGTTAAAAAGTTATTTATTTATTTATTTGGCTAGTAACATGAATCACAGTATTACTCTAAAGTGGAAATACCTCTAAAATGTCCATATTTCTCCTGCTTTTTTAAGTTTTTGTCAAATTGTACCTCTAAAACATGGTTAGGGTTAAAGAGATTTTAGAGGTGATCTATTACAGGTTAAAGGTGGCTAATCACAATTCTATATATATATACACACACACAGTGCACAATATCTCTGCGATTAAACAATAACCATGCGGCAGATGTATGGCTAAAGGCTTGATCTTTGATTTTTAGATCTGCTTTCTATGAACATTGGAGCTACAGGCTGTTGTTAGATGGATATATCTGGATCCTGGGAATGTAGTGGCTTCTTAAGACCTTCAGAGGTGCTGTGGTGCCCCTGATCTATGAATAGGATATTTTCCTTTCTGCCGATCCGTGATCTGCTGTAAGGAGCTTTACCTCCGCTCAACGTTTCCATACAAACACAATCCCACTTTCTCTTGCCGTAAGGTAATGCCGTGATATCCACAGCTAAAATTAGCATTTTTCATTTTCATTTAAGCTTTTTGGTTTGTTATTGGTTTTTAATATAAAAATCTGTTGGAAAAGCATCACTTGAGTATATTAAGCCACTGTTGTTATACAAACACAAGCACAGCTCAAGTTAAACCAACATCAGTGGAATCAATAAAGGATCTAAGCTTGTTCTTTTACCAGCAGAGACGCAGATAATCAGTTCAGTCTGATATAACATACAGTTTCAGCCTGAATCAGTTCAGATCATTTCTATTAATATTCTGGAACAGCTGATGAATCCTTCCTGATAAAAACTGAATCCATGTCTTTCTGTCAGAGTATATAAATGAGCAAACAAGGAAACTTTGTCTTACCAGAGTGAAGCAGAAGAGGTTCATTTTCCAAGCCTTAGTCTGTGTCCTTGCAGCTTCACACACTATGATCGGAGAAGTGCATATGTGTGTGAGTGTGTGTGTGTGAGCTGTCACGCATGTATAAAGAGTGCTGGGATTGAATGGCTGTTGGACTGTGTTTGGCCTCACAGATTAATGCGAGTTGAAAATCCCTCTCATAATCCAATAGCTGCAGTAGGCTGTCACTCTTTAGGTGCCCGGCCCTTCCTGCTAATGAGGGTCAAATACCCCAATGTTCCCATCAAAACAAACATGCTGTACACATGCTGTCAGCGGGACACAGGAGGACACGTGACAGAGGAGGACACCTCTATGACATGATTTAGTTGTTTAGTTGTATTACTTAAGTTTCAGAGTGAGTTTGGCCAAATTACAGTACTCATAAAAACTTCCTGTCAAATGTTTGGAAAAAATTTGATTTTTTTATAAATATTTTTACATGAACTCTCTTATCCTCATTGTGGACACATTTATTTGTCATTTGGTAAAAATAGTAATATTGTGAAATATTAAACAGTTTAAAGTAACTGTTTTCTATTTTAATATATTTGAAAATGTAATTAATACCTTTCTTATGTTTAACAAGGTTGAAGGTTTTATTTAATACTTTAAATCAGCAAGGACTCACTAAATGGATCAAAAGTGACTTTTCTAATGTTACAAAAACTGTCCATTTGAAAGAAATGCTGTTATTTTGAGCTTTCTATACATCAAATCCTGATTTTGTTTCATAATAAGCAGCAAACCTGTATTCAGCATTGATAATACAAACTAGTGTTGATAGCACAAGATCCACATATTAGCAACATTTCTGAAGGAGAGTGTAACACTGAAGACAGGAGTTATGTTTGCTGAAAATACATTTCAACATATATTAAAACAGAAAATTGTAATACAATTTTACAATATTACTCTTTACTGTATTTTCAATAAAAAAAAATCAGACTTGGTGAGAAAAGATTAAAATTGGTATTGTGTGTGTGTGTGTGTGTGTGTGTGTGTGTGTGTGTATATATATATATATATATATATATATTTATATATATATATATATAGATAGATAGTTTTTTTTTTTTTTTTTTTTTTTACTTTATACTCAAAATAATGTCATAAAAGTATGTCTTTAAAAATATGGTTATACAATGGTTCTCAATTGGCCTTGGCTCTTATTGTCTTATTGTTTTACACAACATTAGTCAGGTCCAGCAGATCTATTTTTGGACTATGGATTTAAAGTGCTTTTTTTATACACATCCTGCAAAGGTTTCAAGGTTAGTCAGTCACAGAGGATCTGTTTCTAGATTGAAATAGTGAGAGTGAGTACCTAAACACTTCTCAAATTGGAATGTTTCGTGAACATGCAGGTTCTGAACTGGTACTACAGTATATGTAATCTCTGGACTCTTGCATTGAGGAAAGTGTGACTGGCCGCAGAAAAAAACAGCTGATGGTGAAAGTCGGTTTCCTGCTTGAGTGTGAACAAGGTCAGAGATGTGTTTGTGGTTATTATGCCTGCTTTTTGTAGCGTTGATAGTTTTGTCATTGCATTTTTCACCTGTTAGCGCCCCCTCCTGGGTAAAATAAGGAAATATAAATAAAATAAAACATTCATTAATTAATTCATTCAATAATTAATTCATTAGAGGTTATTCAGAGGTAACAATTTAAAATAATAATGAATAAAAAACAAAAATAAGTTGCGAAAATTTTTTATAAAATCCATGGTTAACATTTCAATTTAATTATTTTATGAAACATAGTACCGTACATGAACATGAACACAAATACACTAAACAGCATTTCTTGTGTGGAAATTATTTAAATTATTTAAATGAGTCACCAGTGTCCCTCAGCTGTGACGTCATCTACATCGTGTTTTTTCACAGGTTTTACTTGGTTATGAAGAATGCAACGATGAAGATCCTAAAGTGAAATATGAGTGAGGGTGTAATTTTGTCGTTACACAAAAAGTGAAAGAATATGTAGTTTTTCGGATAAATCAGATGATAGCTAAGAAATAAGGCATAAGGCAATAAATAAATATATCTGTTTGCCGTTTTAGCAAGATGTTTAAAATATAATTTTATCACAGTAATTTCCACCACTGACTGTTGTGATTTTGGCGAAAACTGATTACAACGATACAGGTTTCATCCACCTGAGGCCTGTGATTTAAAATAAAATATAGTTTTTAGCGTTTAGCTTTTCACATGCAAAACTGTTAAAAACCAAAAAAGTCGAGGAACGTGTTCGTTTATTTATTATTTACGTTTGTGGAGTCTTGACGTGGACGCTCTTCGGGTCTTCGACACTTGAGGGCGCTGTTGCTCGGACTAAAATTCTATTGCAACCTCGCACCAAAACCACTCTTGTGTCACTCACTCATATGTCATTTGATCACATTATATGGGATAATATACTGGTACTGGTTTATTAAATCGTTTATGTCCATTATTAGTGCGACATAAAAATGAAACGGTAGAGTACAAATATGAGTGAAATATAACGTAAGGTGGTCTAATCTCTCTCTCCATCAGAGATGATTAGAGAGGTGGGAGTGAGGCAGGTGAACGAGGGGAGCGAATCTCTGGAGTTTGATATATGCACTCATGCGTGCTGTCCCAGAGCCACAGATGATGTTCAGAGCCACCGTGCATTGATTTTTTCTGTCCTTGTTCAGAATTCGTAAATTGCTCATTTTGGCCTTTGCTATTCACACTAGCCCCAGCCTTGACTCAGATATGAACCAAGAAGAAGCTTGTTTACGTCAGATTCTCTCTCTTAGATGATGAAGAGGTTTAAAGCATCTGGTGAATTAAAACAGGTGTACAATTCAATATGCCACATGATTTACCCCGGAATATATTCTTTAACGCTGTTCTTTTACCCCTTCACACATAATGTATGTATGTCTCTGAGGAGCGTTGGCAGTGTTTAGTCTCTGTGATGAAGGATTACACAGTCCCGCTGGATCCTGATGGAGCACAAATGGTTTCAGGAGGACACACAGACCGTAGTTTGATCTGCACTGGTGTCAAAAAGAATGATGATCCGAGCTGTCGTTTGTGAGCCGGACTGCGGGAGAGAAAGAAAAAACATCAATCCATCTCCGATATTTTTGAGGAACAGCATCATCTATCACCTCAAGGGCATCACACTGAGTTGTTTTCTGTTGGAAGGGAAGATTTAGAGTGTATTGAGGCTTCTGTCCTGATAATCCTTCAGGAGGTGAGTGAGGTGAGCCGGATGAGGAGGGGACAACACTCCCCCGGGCACCTCACATGCCTGCGCTGACCTTTGAACCCAGTCGGGCTCTGAATCTGAACCCAGAGGTCACGACCCCTCGCCCCTCTTTCTGACCCGCTGAATGTTTGACATCCTTTAGTCAAAAAGTGAAACAGTTTGCCCCTGCGCCGGGTGACCTCTTGCCCCCTCTCTTCCCGTTAAGGTATGAGAGCATGTTGACCTCTGTGGCCTTTATTAGCTCGGCCTGTTATTAGTCTTGCAGCACACCAGCCAGAATATTGTTACTGTCATCGCTGTTCTTGAATTTTAAGTTGTACACCAAGGCTTGATTTATTTAATCAGAAATACAGTTAAACAGTAATATTGTCATCTATAATCTCAGTACTATTATCTGGAACTCTAATATAACACCAACACAATATATATATATATATATATATATATATATATAGGAGGTTAAGGTGTTGGTGATTTCAGGGTCCTTTAAGTAATTAAAATCTCCTCTTTGGCATCTGACTGTAAAACATTTTTTTGGCCCCAATTTTTTTTTTTAATTCCAACTAAATTGTAATTATTAATAATATACATTTCTCTGTAATTTTGTCCAAACAAATGTTCATTAGAACAGGGCCATTGTAGTTGTTTCTCAGATCAGAGATTACTGTAACCTGTTAATGAGGTGTGTTTTTTGTGGGGAGGGTGTGTTATGCCAACACATATCCATCACCTTCTTGTGAATCCTTTTTTCACAGTAGTGTCAAAAGTCCACACAGAGAGATGATCTGCTGTGTACTGACCCCCCTGTCTCTAAAGGGTTAAATCTTTGACTTCATGAATCACTGTTTGGGCACTTGTAGGCCTCACCCGTGATTCTCATAGAGTGCTGTGTGTCTCGGGACGATACGCGAGTGTGATGTGCATCAGACATTTACGGTCGCAGTGGTGACTGCCACAGGGCGGGACACAAACGTCATTCTACACTCAAATGTCAGTCAACAGCGTCTGGCCTCGGGCCTACATTCACCCCTCCAATCAAGACAAAGACAAAAAGACTGCCAGATTGTGATCAGCATTTCACACTCCAAACCATTCGGAGTTGTAGCCTGTTTTTATTGTGTTTTTATAGGTTTAATGGTGCATTAATAAGTCAAAGTGGTTGAAGCTTGCAATTCTTTAGTGCGTTTGCGTGTCTGTGCATGTCCACAGGTTTCTCACCGCCCTTTCGTTGACCCGTGACCTCCAGTGACCCTGAGCCGTGAGCTGCCCTTTCATTCCCAGCAGGCTAATTCCAGAGGGTGCAAGCAGGAGCCATAGAACTGTTCCCGTTTAATGATGACAAATCACGTGCATTGCTTCTTTTCTTTTAATTGGTCTATTTTGGCCTGTTGTTTCTCTTTTTACAAGACAGTGTCTGTGTGAGGCCCCAGGCAGCTCTCTGGGTGTGTATTTTAAAGACTTAACACCATTTCCGAGGTATATCTATTGTAAGTAAAAGATAACCATTTATAGCGGTATTCGACATTCTAGAAATTATGATAAAATAAAGATAAAGAAAAGAATTGAATAAAAGTAACATAGGCTGGAATAATGTTGAAATAGAATTAGAACATTTATTTATAGTACTAACTGTAATGTTCAACTAGCAACTACGTATTTTCTTTCTAAGTTCAAAAAAGATAGGCTGATGGTTTAAAAAAAGACATGGCGCCCTCGGGATGTGAAATCTGAGTTGCATGAAGTTGCGTAGACACTTGGGCTAAGTTGCGTGATGGGAAGGTACCTGCTGAAAAGCATAATTTATTGCAAGCATTATAAGGTCATGTGAATGTCTAGCAGGTCACGCTGATATGTCAAGGAGCAGGATAAACTTACTGATGAACTGTGGTGTTTTGACACCTCTTAACAAGTTAACACGATCTCTGCTGAGGCAGGGGCTAAGCATCTGTGCATGACTTCCTCTTAACATTTAATGTTAGTATAAGTCATAAAACACAAAAGGTAGAACCTGTTGAAAGATAGCTTTACACCAGTTTTAGTCATAGCCAATTGAGTTAACTGTGGAATTGATGAACACAAGCATGCAAACTCAATTATACCTATATATACACATAAAGATAAATGATTAACTGATACTTGATATTCGAATGTGAGACATTTTCATATGTAGTGTACATTTGTAATTTGAGAAATAAAAGAAGAAATAAAAGAAATCAGAAAAATTGCGTTTTCTGCTACATTAAAGAATAATAAATACATATAAAAAAAACTGTCATAAATCACATGGGTATATTTGTAGAAGTAGCCAACAATACACTGTATGGTTCAAAATGATTGATGTTTCTTTTATGCCAAAAATCATTAGGATAATAGGCAAAGATCATGCTCCATGAGGATATTTTGTATATTTCCTACCATATATATATATATATATATATATATATATATATATATATATATATATATATATATATATATATATATATATATTATTAGTAATATGCATAGCTAAGGACTTAATTTGGACAACTTTAAAGGTGATTTTCTCAGTATTTAGATTTGTTTGCTCCTTCAGATTCCAGATTTTCAAATATTTGTATCTCTGCCAAATATTATCCCATCCTAATAAACCATACATCAATATAAAGCTTATTTATACAGCTTTCAGTTGCTGTGTAAATCTCAGTTTCTCCAAAAACTGACCCTGGTTTTGACTGGTTTTGTTCTTCAGGGTCACATTTATTATTTGATTGATAGTAACTAAATGAAATCGGTAACAAAAATTATATTTTAGCATTAATATAATTTACCATTTGTAAATTAGAAAAGGAATTTAGAATTAATTGATCAAATTAATTCTTTACAATTCTTTTATTAATTCTTTACAATTATTTACAAATTAATTCTTTACAAGGGAATGTGTTCTTAATATCATTATGCAAAAAATCTTTCACCTTTCAAACAATCAGAGAATCAGTTAATATTGCGGTGAAACTAAGAAGTCTCAGCTGGGGATTTATTGTGACAAAAAGTATTAAGAACTACATTTCCCCAGATGTGGGAACATCTAAATATTCTCCATCAGTTACAGAGGCCTGTATGTTATTGTGCTGGTACTTGTGATTTCTCAACGGTCGGCTGCAATTGTCTTTGTGTACACTTAACAGGATTGACTGTTAAACCTGTTTTCTGGTCAACATGGACCCATTCTTCTCTAGATTCTGGAACGCCAGCGGAAAAGGGTCTTAGCAGCGGCGATGTGGGAATTCTGCCTTAATTGACAAGTTATTAGTTTAACTTGTGTTTATTCCTCATCTCGGTATTGTTGATTTCTCAAACCCCGAGGGCGGACAGAAGACAAATTCTCACCTCTACAGTGTACGCTTGCAAGAAGCTCCTCACTCCCATTAAACAAGAACAAGCTGCTTACACTAGATCAGTGTGAGGATGGACTTTTGAAAGCTTTTAATGCCATCTTTTTTTGTAGCCACCAGGGAATGTTTGTTTTTGTTCCAGAGGAAAGAGAGTAGGGGTATTTATGTGAAAATGTTCAGGATTTTTGTTTTGTTTGTTTGTTTTTTGAAATTTCGAAAGAACAGCATTTATTGGAAATCTTTAGTGTTACTGTAAATCAATTTAATGCATCCTTGAGAATAAAAGCGAATTTGACTTTTGAATGGTGAAATATATATTGTATGATTTTTTTTTTTTAAGAATAATTCATACTGGAAAGTGAATTATTTTAATTAACTTATAATTAAATTTTTACATTTAAATCCTAAATTTAAAAAAAAAAACTACACTTCCAGTACTTTACGAATTTCTTAACATTTCATTCTCATTTACTTCTTTAAACTCACATTTCACTGGAGAGAAGACCGTGGTGAATAAATGCTGAAGGTTGGGGGGGAGGGGTTGTAGCGGTTGTCAGGAGACGCCTTGGCCTTACACCACCTCAGAAAAGTCTAGTTTTTCCCCATACTTCCTGAACCTCCACTGGTTTTCCACTTCAGTAGGTGCAAGCAGATGAAGCGAGAAGGATTTTAGAAGCATGTTCCGGTCTTAGTTAAGATGTCAACGGTGTGTGTGCTTTCTCAAGGTCAATGCACCCTAATAAGAATGCACCAGGGACCACTCTTATATTATCAGCTAGCAACGAAATGGCTGAGGTAAAAAAAAAAAAAAAAACTTCATTACTCCCAGGCATGCGATAGATAAAGGCTCTCATTGCCTCGATTAGAGAAGGGATAGTTTAAGAAGGTGTTGATTTCCCAAAATGCTTCTTTTTTTTTTGTTACCTTCAAGAGTTAATTGTGCTTTACGCTTTTGAACATCTATCGCTAGTTGAAAGTCATGACATGCCCTTCAGACATAACAAGCTCCGCTATAGTTTCTGGGCAACATCCAAGTTAAATGCCCTCTGTGGAATCCTTGATAACGGTTGAAAATCAGCCGATCGGGCCTTGGACGTGCTGTAAAACTGCAGCCATCACTCTGTGTCTGATGTGGAGGTCAGCGCCAGCAAAGCCAAAAGGGCACATCAATTTTTACAGCCCTCCTGAGGACGGGCAACTTTCTGCCTCTCTCTCTATCACCTTTGTGTGGGGGGTGAGCGGATGCTCATTGTTTCTCAAGGCTGTTATTTGTATGATGTCTGATGGATGTGAAGAGGGCAGAAGGACTGCTTTCTGACCTAAACACATGATGGCAATGCAACTATTTACCTTATGGATGTTGTCTTGTCTTTGGCCACTAAATATAGCTTCACATAAAGTTGAGAACTCGTCAATGTCAAGCTGGTAAACAACATCCAATTATTTTATTTTTTCAATTAATCCATGAATTCATTCATTATTTTTCTAAAATCTTTTTTTCTGTTCAACAGTTTATTAATATTAGTCACATTAAAATAACCATAAATAATACATTTCTTTTTAAGTCTTTTTAAGTTATAGTATTAATTAATATTTGAATTAGCTTTTATTGTTTTAGAATTTTTCTTAAGTTATTTATTATAATTTTTTTTTTAGAGTTGTGAGTTTTCGTAATTTTGTTTTGTGCTTTTGACATTTTTAGTAATTTTGTTTTAAATATTTGTATATATTTTTAATAGATTTCTAATGTCAATCTAATCTGTAATATTTACATTATCATTATTTCATATGCCACAAATGATGGAATTTGTAATATATGAAATAATATATTGAAAAAATTTAAATTATACATACATTCATATATATATATATGATCATTTCGTTACTATATATATATATCAAAACATATATATCAAAACATTTTATGATTATATATGATCTATGTAATTATCCTCTTATACTATTTATTATTGAATCAATTCTTGTAATGTAAAAGATAACAATTAATTCAATATTAAATAATATATATATAATAATGGAATAATCACACAGGGTCGCCATGATTTTGCCAAATAAAACATGTTCCTTGTCCAAAAATATAGATTTAACCCAATCCCTAAACCTAATCCTACCCATATTTTTTTCTAAAATCTGTGGGAAATAATAGCTGATTAACAAGGGTGTAGAAGCACCTTACACAGATTGTGAGCCTAAAACAGATATTTTCTGAAAGTTATATCTCAATTCTGATTGGTTGATTGAAATGTTGTTCCAGGAACATGTTGTACTTGGTGAAATCATGCTTGCTAATTACATAGACCATTTGTAATCTTAAAAAACATCTTTGCTTTCGCATATTTAAAATGCTGAAAAATGAATCTTTGGAGATGATTATAAGTTTGTCTTCAGTCACAGCTGAAGTGTGGCCATCCTGTGTAAAGTTGGAAGCTCCTTTTAATTATCAGACGTTATCATACACTCCTGGTTGCTGTCCTACTTTCCAGCGTAGGAGTTTTGCAAACTCAGCCAGTGCCAGCCAATCCTTGAGCTTTCTTTTTGGCAGCACAAGGACGCAGCGATGGCTTAGACAGCTTCAGGGGACAGCAGAGCCAGAGAGAGATAAGAGAACAAAAACAAACAGAGCTGAGGAAGAGGAGGGGGACCAGAGGACGACGATGGAGAAGAACGAGAAGGTTGTCAGGGATCAGGGTGACCCTGTGCCGCACGCAATCATCTCCTGCCAAATTCTTGAGAAAGGAAACCAGGCCACCTTGTAATCTACTCACAGCAGTCTGGCACGGTGTCAAATCCACTGCCGAAAAGAGGCATGTTCACATTCTAAAGAGATTGTCTTTGAAAAGTCTGATACTTGATCAAACCTGTATGTGTTGCTTCTTATGATGGACATAAAAGAAGATATTTTGAAGATAGCTAGTAATCAAACAGATGGTGGTTGCCATTGACTTCTATAGTAGAAAAAAATACAATTCTGAATGCATTCTGTTCAATGAAAATGTGCCAAACATGTACTGACCCTCAGGCCATACAAATTGTAAATGTGTTTGTTTCTTCATTGGAACAGATTTGGAGAAATTGGATCCAATGGATCCTCTGCAGTGAATGGGTGCCGTCAGAATGAGAGTCTAAACAGCTGATAAAAGCGTCACAATAATCTAAAGTAATCCACATGACTCCAGTCCATCAATTAACGTCTTGCCAAGTGAAAAGTTGCATGTGGGTAAGAATTAAATCCAAGACGTTTTTAATGTTTAACTGCTAAAACACAGTAACACATTGTAACGATATTTAAAACTCCATATACATCGGGAAGAAGGAGGCGGGAACCGGCGGACAATCAAAACACTTTAATATTCAAAATAAACACAAAACAGCGCGTCAGCCCCTCACGGCGACTGACGCGCACAAATAAAAGCCAAACACATAAAATAATGTCCCAGGCCTGGTCCTCTCTCGTCCTTCACGGTCGTCACTCCAGTTTTATATCCTTCCACCTCCTACGTGGGACTCAAGACCGGCGGTGGGGCGCAGGTGTAGCTCATCTCCAATCACTACACCTGGCCTCACTCCTCGTTCCCACGCCTCTCGGCCCCGCCCCACTCGCCACATACCCCCATCGCCCCTCGCAGGCCGGGGGGTACCCTCGAGACTGCGCTCTAATTGATGGACTGGAGTTGTGTGGATTATTGTGATGTTTTTATCAGCTGTTTGGACTCCCGTTCTGACGGCACCCATTCACTGCAGAGGATCCAATGGTGAGCAAATATTATAATCTTTTCAAATGAAGAAACAAACTCATCTGCATCTTTGTTTTTGACAGAAAATCACAAATATAGTAGCTGTGCTTATTTGTAAGGGGCTAGTCACTGTGATGTTCTGTACTGGGCTCATAAAGCTGTTTGAGTTTCCCTATAATCAAACAAGGTGATGTTTCTGCCTGCTGACTGATTACAATGTCATGGCTTTCTTAAAAGCCGAGCCCGCTGCCCTTTCCCTGACAGTGTGGGTGACCTCTCACATGGGTCTTTTGTTGGTACAGTGCCTAGAGAATACATCCATTTGCATTTTACAATTGTTTAACAAATAATCACCCGTGGCAGGCTATTATCCCCCACTGTGACCCCAACACACATGAACACACACAGCTGTGGCCTGTTCTCACTTATGCAGGAGATAAACCAGCTACATCTGCGAGACTTATCAATGCATTAATGCTAGAGATAGGTAGGTAAAAAGGAAGGTAGATAGATACTAGATAGATAGATATTACAGAGTCAAGGACGCAGGTTTTGAGATGGTTTATGTAAATGAATTGTTTGTCTCATTAAACTTCATTTTACTTGTCTGCTTTCAGTATCTAATTTTCAGGTAAATTCAGTGGGCAGTTTAAATGAGGCAAGACTCTTCTTTCCATATATCATTAGAGAGTATTTTAATGTTTCAAAGTGACTCTGTTTAGAAGCTAAAGTGAGGTGGTTGTTCTACAGATAAACCTTGTTTCTATGCTCTTAAAATTATTGTGGATAGAATTTGTTCTCGGAAGGTTGATGAGAAATCGGGCTTTTGTTTGCATGCTTTGGTAGTTTGCCAAATTTCACAAGTTAGTGATCTTGTTAAGGTAACATGCAGGATAATGGGTATTCGTTTTCAGAAAGCAGGAGATTTAAAGTGTCAGCTTGTTCTCCTTTTAATAGAATTGCTGAAACAATTGCGATATTTGAATTTGCTGATACACTGTTGAAAAATGTGGATTCAACTTCAACAAAACAAAAAATATTTCAAGAAAAAGTATGAGCTTTTGCTCTAAAATGTAGCCAACTTGAAATGTTTGTGAATGTAAATGAAAATGTATTAATTGACAATTAGGATATTTTTGTGACTACACTTTTAAGGCAAAACTAGGCAGCATGAAAATTGATTTATATATGTATGTATGTATGTATGTATGTATATATATGTATGTATATATATGTATGTATATATACAGTGTATTTGTTAAGTCTTTGTTCATCCACCATGCTATATGACTGAATGAAATGATGTGGGTCTATGGATGTATGGGTCTGTTTTTTGCTTTTTTATTTTTAATGAGCTTAAATAACTGTTCTTTTACCAAGAAAACAATAATTTGTATTTTATTTATTTGTATTTTTTATTTTTTTTACATCTCTATTTTTTCATGTGAGTAATCTGTAATCTGAAAAATGTCTAAATCCTGAAACCACGTTCAGATTAGTTAATTCTGAGATCACAAAAAATTCTAATTAAATATCTGTGCCAATTTCTGCGCCATCCAAACATTCATTTTAAAGCTCTTTTTGTATGTCAGCAAGTGTCTCATTTGTGCTGTGTTTATTCTCCTAATAATTTCTGGAAAAATTTACACTTAAATAACTGACGTCTCTTCTGCGGTATGAAAGGGCAAACTCTGAACAATACCATTTTTGCTCTGGGTGGCCATAAAAGCATTAAGTTTGATCTCAAAGCAGAGATGAGGGGAGGGTTTGTGTATCCAGCATTGGTAGTTAATGTGAGGGGTTAATTTGGGTCCTTTTATTATTTTGACAGTTGTATTGCAGTTGTCTGCTCAGCTTCCTGTGTAGTCCCTACACTGACATTGGGCGAACCAAGACTGAGACAATCAGACTCAAGAGGATACTGGTTAGAAAATGCTTTGAGGGTCTGTGTGTGTGTGTGTGTGGATACTGCTGTTCTTGTGTGAACTGGGAGATTCCCTCAGGGCCAGAACAGGTCGCAGCTGTACAGAACAGTGTTGTTGAGACATAAGAAGTGTGCGTGTGAGTGTGTGTAAGTTCACTCTGTTTGTGTTAAGACAGCTGAGGCATGAAATGGAACTCAGGTAAGCGTGGGGGCCCGCGGCTGTCTTGTGTCTTCCACTGAGTGATTTTACTCCGGCGCATTGATTTTGTTTCTCACAAGCTCAGAATGAATCAGCTGACCGACAGAGGCCTGACGTTTGACAGTTTAAACCCTCAGAAACACATCATGCAGAGAGTGTTACATTACACAGACCAGCAGACACACAAACATACCAGCAGAGCGGATTTGAGTCAAATAGATTTGAATTCAAATGTTTATATTTTATAAATCAGTACTTATTTATTATGTTATTTGTTCTATAATAAATTGTAACATTTGTTTTATATTACACTTGGTAATAGATTTAAATTCAAAGTCACCCCAAAAAAGATTCATTCTATTTTGTATTTTGATGTATTATTTTTATCATTATTTTATAATATATTATTTTATTATATTCTATTTGTTTTATTATAATATAATAATAATAATAATAATATTCAATTGTAAGTTTTTTATATTATTTAAAATATAATATATAACAATATTCAGGTAAAACATTATTTTGATTCAAATAGATTTCCATTCAACGTTTTTGGGTGAACTATCCATTTGACTTCTCATTTTCTTTTCCTAAAATTTTTATAAGGTACATCCACTGGTAAAATGAGGACAGAGGCCACATTCACAGCCCGTAAGTGAGACCTGCAGCTTGTGTCAGCCAGCAGAGCATTCTGGGAACTCTGAATAATATGTTTTTAGTCCTGATCAATGGGAGCCACCGCTCTGTTAGTGGCAAAATCAATACAGTTTTCTTTGCTATTACAATGGGCTGTCTTGCTGCAAATGAGCTCTGAAACAGAGTTGTCTGGGAGAGATGTCGAAGCGGAGCAACCTGCAGAAGTTCAGAGTAATGAAGAGGTCAACAGCTTCCATTACTGCTGCCGTCTGCGCTGAGAACGCTCATTATGTTCACTGTTTGCTGCTCTTTGAGTTTCATTAACGATATGACCAGAACACATTCAAATCAACACAAATTAATGTTTGCAACAATTTTATTCCTGTGATTTAACATACTCTGTTCAAAAGTTTGGGGTTTATTTTTTATGTTTTTTGAAGGTCCCTTGCTCATCAAGGATGCATTTATTTAATTAAATATAAAGTAAAACAGTAATATATTTTAAAATAAAATGTATTCCTGTGATTCTAAGCTGAATTTTCAGCATCATCACTCCAGTCTTCAGTGTCACATGATCCTTCAGAAATCATTCTAATATGCTGATTTGGAGCTTAAGATTTTTTTTTATTATTAACGATATATATATTATTATTGTTACTGTTGTTGTTGTTGTTGCTGTTGTTGTTATAACATTAGTTACTTTTAGTATACGCGACCTTCCGAATGTCAGCAGAAAAGAAAATGTTTTAGACTACATTTTGATAAACTTTCTTGTGCACTGATAAATCATGTGTAGTGAAAGATTTTATAGCCTTTCAAGAAAACATGGCAACCGGATCAAAAAGTCTATAAAATGTAAATTATTGAAATTTTCTTTTGGCATCTTGCCTCTAAATCAAATGAAACGTCAATGTGTCGTGAGCTCATGAATCAAACTGCAGTCAGAGAGTTCAGCTCCAGCTGAGTGACCTTTAACGCATACCCTTCATTGAGACGAGATCATTTTCCCCTCAAGAGATCCATCAGGATTCTGTGGACGAGTTTGTGAGGCTGAGATGAGAACAGTTGTGTCTGTGAAGCAGACAACAATAAAAGTTTCTTTTTTTTCTGAGATGATGTTGTATTTGTAAAATGTATCTGTTTGCATTGACTGCAAAAATGTGGTTGCATGTTGTAGGGTTCAGGAAACTTCTGAGGTGCAAATAAAATCAAGAGTGAATTTGAAAAAAGATATCATCACAGTATGTTTATCTCAGTATGCTTCTCAACTATCTTGATGTTAAGGATGTTTTACAATTTAAGAATGGTATTTGTTCTAGAAAATTGGAAAATAATACTAAGAAAATTATTTTTCATAATATAAAGCAATAAAATATTTATTTACCCGTTTAAAATATGGGTTCAATTCTCAGGAAACACACATACTGATTTAAAAAAAAATGTATAGCCTGAATGCACTGTAAGTCTTGAAAAGTGTCTGCCATATGCATAAACAGAAAATGTAAAATGTAATAATAACTGCAGCTGTCCAGCACCAAAATGACAACAACAACAACAACAAAAAGTATCATGAAACTGGTCCAAAAATACATTTCATGCATTTTATTTCAAGTCTTCTAAAGTTATATGATATTTTTAAGTTATGAACAGGCTAATAAGTAACAATCAAACCAAAATTTTTCAGAAGGACTTGGTTCTATCCATCGTTTGTTGATTGGATTTTGAGAGTCATTATGCACAAATGAATGATTCACAATGAGATCAATAATGTGCATTTAACATATATATGGATTTGTAATTCCTTTTTATTCATTTCTTTAATTCTCCTTTTCTTTGAGTCATTTGGGTCACTTTTATGGAGCATTTTTGTCATTTTGGAGCTTGACAACCACCTTTTGTGTTCCCCAGAAGGAGGAAAGTCACACGGGTTTCCAGTGACACCTCAATCATACAGAGCTCATTTCCAAATCACAAAACCCAGCGGACTGTCTCTCTCTCTTCCTTATGCATCGATTATTCATCCAGCCCTTCTCTCAACACCACACCTCATACTGACGAAACACTGGCGCTAATAACGTTCATAGCTTTCCTTGATGATTATGTGTGACAGCTTGGTCAGGAATTAGCCTCACTTTCAACCCTCTGAGAGACACAGAGTGCCCGTGGCGCCCCGCGGTCAGTCTTCTGACACTCCCAAACAGAGTCAGGCACGAGACCCGCCTGGATCCTGCACAGCCAGTCTCCTGCGCCCGGGGCCTGGCCCGTCCTCTTTGTTCAGCAGACATTTTAACCTTCATCTCAAAACAATAAAACAAGAATAGAGCGAATGTGTGTGTGTGTGTGTGTGTGTGTGCTCTTGTTTTTGTGACATATCAGGACACAATTCTATATAATGACATAGGTATGACACAGGTATTACAAGGAGAGGGTGACTTATGAGGACATAACCCATGTCCCCTTTTTCAAAATGCTTATAAATCATACAGAGTGAGTTTTTTTGAGAAAGTAAAAATGCACAAACTTTCCTGTGAGGGTTAGGGTTAGGTGTAGGGTTGGTGTAGGGCAATAGAATATACAGTTTCTACATTATAAAAACCATTACGCCTCTGCGTGTGTGTGTGTGTGTGTGTGTGTGTGTGTGTGTGTGTGTGTGTGCGTGTGTGTGTGTGTGTGAAAGAGCGAGACAGTGGGGGTATTTGACACATCTCCTTAAGCCACTGTGTGCTTTATTATCTTTGGCAGGCCTTATTGGTCGTGCTAATCAAGTGAACGATTTGCCACCCTTATTCCCGGCAACTGACAAATGTATTACGAACCGAGGGGAACGTGCGACCTTGAACGTGTCACCTGCGAACCAGCTGGCGCTCTCTCCACCAGCAGGAAACAACCTTTCGGAGGTCAATAAACTAAATAATTCACAAAGGTTATTTGCTTTGCGCTGAACGCACAACAAATCTGTTAACTCCTTTGCAGCTGGACTCGGATCATAGCACTGATCCAGTTTCAATCATGTTCATGACACAGGACATACGCCTGATTTCTTGGCCCTCTCAGACTCCAAAAATGAGCACCTCATGAATTATTTAAACATGACTTTGATGGGAAACATTTAGTGGCATTTGGTGATACAGGGCGTTTATGATGTGTACACTAACTTCACAAATTTGGCGGGGATGATATGAGGCTTGGCACTGATGTCCCAGCCAACAAGTTATGATCATTGAAGTTATCAGTCTACAGCTGCGAGCCTCTCCAGTTCATACACGATCTCGTATGCATGAGGGAAGAGAGTCAAGCGTCATGGTTTAAAGGTTGCACTAAGAATGGAAACATCAACCGCCGTAGCCAAAGAGATGAAAATGTGCCAGCAGTTCACACTAGGACAGAAAACACAGTTGCTAGTGTTAACTGCCGATAATTTATTATCATCTCTAGCCAGTTGTTATATCTGAACTTCTGTATGTTAGATTATTTATTTATTTAAATCAGTAGGGTCACCTAAATGCAACTAAAGCAAAACTAAAAGCCTGTTTGCACCAAGAGAGCGAAGTATAAAAATAATGCAAACCAGCATATGATAACATATTGTTTATTACAGTACAAGAGTGCAGGTAGATTCTGAGGTCAATGTTTTTATTGTTCATCCATTGGAAAAATAATTCTTCTGATAGTGATTCCAAATAAAAAATTTATTTGTACTCTTTTAAACAAGAGCTGTGGTTTGTGTGGGTCCTAATGCAACCTTGTTTTGATATAACTAAGGTGTAGTGTAATACTATGATTGAATCTCCCTGGCCAACTCCAGCAGGTGGGGTTTGTCTGAAGATTAGATAAAACAGGCGCTGGCTTCCATATGGCACTCAGACTCCCTAAAGATTGAATATGTTTACTTCCCCTTGGACTAGGTACGTCAAGGCAGAAACATCCATAGGACTTAGCCAGTGTTTGGTCTTCAACATAATGACTAAATCATGATACTGTTCCTCACAGATGTTTATTAGATGGACTCAGATGTCACTGTGTAGTTCCCGTCTGCGTCAGGATGGCCTCAGTGTTTCCGCTGGCTTTGTGCCACTCTGAAATCATCCACTGCATAACTGATGTCTCAAAGCTGCTGAAACATCAGTATTTTCCAGCAGATACAGAGGGTTTGTAGCTGTTACAGTACATGCATCGGAGGCTGTACACACCTGGCAGCGTGCTGCGGGACGTTTCTCCTGGACGCAAGTCTGACTGCAGTAATGACTGTGGATCTAGTGGTTATGATGTCTGGGAGGATGTGTGTATATGCACAAGTGTCATGACACCAGAAAAGTGCTTACCTAAACAGATCTGTGTCACACGTAGTGTTGGAAAAACCTCTTATTGATTTCACTGAATGGTTCTCTTTATTAAGTATTTTAATATCAAACTCATTGAATCAGTTCATCCAGATTATCTAGTGAATCAGTGTTCTCTCAAATATGAGGAAACCCCTTTTCCACAACCAATTCTGAAGATTTCATTGGTCATGGTTTACATTAGTAAAGATTTAATTTTATTAGCATTACTGTGTATTATGATTGGATCCATCCATGATTTTTCTGAACTGAATCCATGAACTTTTCTTGGCAAGTGACTGATTAGGTTAACCAGTGGAATCAGATCTGGGAAAAGGGTTTGCACTAAACCTGTTTAGGAAAGAAATAACACATTAGCATTAGAATGTCTCATTCATTCAGGGAATTAATTGATTCATTCAGGCAGCTTCTTTAAATGAATCACAAAAAGTTTCACCCACTTAAATCTGTACAGAACATTTTGGATCTTTTTCCTAGTGGAATAATGTTTACTTTTGCTGTTGATTACTACAGTGTGTTTTTAGCTCAGTCATATAAATTAACTTATATTCTAGTTTTTAAATTAAATTTAGTGTAAATAAATACTGAACTTTCAAAAGACAGTGTTACTTTACTGTATACATATATTTCAAAACTGAATATGAACACACTTTAGCTATACTTACCTTTGCATCATCAACTTGACAAAGCATTTTTCAAAAGTATATAAATTAATAATGAATAGTGTTTTTTGTTGCAGAAATAAGACTAATTTTAATTATTATTTATTTATTTATTTTGCAACTTGACAGGACCCAGGTCAATACTGTATATGCTTCAATAGTATTCAAGCAGTATGAACATTCCTAAAAATGTATTTTTGTGTTTTACAGAAGAAGAAAAATCATGCAGGTTTAGAGCGGCATGAGGGTGATTAAACGATGACCGAATTTTCATTCCTGGATGAACTATTCCTGTTAAAGTCCAAGGAGGAAGATAAATACAGAGAGACGGAGCGAGACAGTGAGAGAGGAGTACGTGTGTGAGGGGCGGGTGAGAGTTTCACAGTGTGAAGGACAAAGTTAGTGACCCGTAGATTATTCAGAGGAGATTGTGTTTCAGGGCCATCTGAAGGTCAGACCGAATATTTTATCTCTCTGCTCTCCATAATTTGCTTTCAGCAGTTGGAAACTGTTTAATCACAGACGGCCGCGTAGAGGTCATCCTTACATCAACATTTGATCTGTTAGCAGCATAAATTATAAGGGAGCTACACTCTTTTCATTTTTTAATAGCAAAATGTTTTGTATATGACCAGATGTCTTGTAACCAGACGGTGCACATGGACTTCACAAAGGCTAAATCTGTTTGCTGGATGCAGATAACAGTGGGGCAACGAGGGGTCCAAAGAAGGGTCACGGCTGCTATTGACTAAAGCGCAAGGTTGATGTGTCTCATTTCAACTCTATTTGTATCTGTCCACTCAGTGCATTCCATCTCATATATCTGTTTACCTAGAATATTCATATTTTTATACTAATCTAGAATGCCTAATTTATGGAAATATGTTGACATTCAAACATTAACAATGAAAGCGATATATCATTGATGCAACAGTGTCATGGAAATGGTAGCTGTGTAGCAACTACAAAGTCAGCAGTCAATGATCTGCAGTGCCGTATGTTGAGATTTCCCCAGAGTGAGTGTCTCAGAGAGACCCGAAATACATCTGGGACTGCAGTGCTGTCCAAGTGCACTAGTATCGCCATGTCCATACCTCAAGTAAGTGATGTGACACAACACAATTTGGAACTATTAAATGACCATATAGGGCATATAACATGAGCTCCTCTCCTATCTTGATTTACATTTAATGTAAGCAATACATTGTATGATTATGGTTCAAACAAGTCCATATGATACTATTCTTATAAACTAATCTCCAGCTATTTTCTCTAAATTGTAATCACACAATCTGTAAGAACACAATCTGCCTAACACCGTGTCTGCTCAACTGATACATGACTTAACTAATCATATAACATTTTATCTAGCTGTATAATACTGTCATGATAATATCTGGCTGAGGATAATAATTCCTAATTGTAACATTGAAACATTAATTATCCATATGGCTGCATTAAATCAATATGTATTGTAAAAAGTGAATTTAATCTTACCCAAACGCACTTCTTGCAGTCAATTCAGTCTCAAATTTGCACCACATATAGTAAGTGATTGGCTAATAGAATTATAATTATTTTTAATGAAATTTAAATACTTGTATTATTATTATTATGATTAGAACTAAATTACTTTGTAAACTTGTATGCATATTTGTAATGACACATAATTAATTTTGAATTGGACATAGCTAAAAAAAAATAAAAAATAAAGACTCGCAGTTCAGTTCAATTTGAGTAATGGATGATTTACTGATGATTCATCATTCAGAGTCATTTGAGTGAGATGATTCACTTCCTGAGTGAGTCTGATCCAAACTGCTAAATCACACGTAAGACCAGGGCTGTTTCGTGAATCTTTTTGACTCGTTAAAAAGATTTGGTTAGTAAGAGTCATTTATTCATAAATCAGACATCACTGCTTGGGCTCTTCGGGTGTGCGCTCTGATGAGTTGATTTATGTGACGAAACGGTATTGCAGTAACGTGTTCCTGACTAGATTTTCAATTCTTTTTTGTTTACATTTTTTGGTCAAACTTTAAAGTGTGAATGCCTGAGAAGCATTTTCATTTTGTTGGATCGTATTGCTTGTTTTCAATATAGACACGTGTGAGAGAGAAAGATAAAGTTAGTATGTGTGAAAAACAGAGAGAAAGGGAGATGGTTGTTGTGGACTGCAGTCTCCCCCTTGAACAGGGAGTTTTATCTCTACTACATACAGCCTGTTATAACGACCACAGACTGTTCTGATAATGAACAAACAGGGGCAATTGAATGTCAATGCCCCCGTGGGAACAGAGGAAATGTGTCCTGGGGGGCCGTGGCTGCTCCCCTCCTCCCCACTCCTCCCCCCTGAGCGGCTGGTCTAGAGCGAGAAAGATGCAGTGTAACCTTGCGGAGTTGTCTCTTTGTCCTCTGATCGGCTCACTGGGTTGGTGGGGGGGGTCTCACTGACAGCTGAGTTCCCCCACAGGTGGGCCTTACACTAATAATGCAGATTGGGCTGTTTTAAAGTCAAACGCTGATTTTGACCTTCCAGAACTTTATTAGGATGTGACCTTTGGGTGTACTTATCATTCTAGACAATTGTTGACATATTTCACATCCCTCAATTTGGTTTACCATATAGACGTGTTTAAGGAATATTTCAATCATAAATGAAAGTTTATGTCATTTTGTACTCACCCTCATGTCAATGGATGCTGTTATTTTGTCTGTTGAACAAATAAAGGGATGCACAATTTATCACTTCCATATTTTTATGGGCCAATATTAAAAATGGGTGTTGATCGATATTTATTTATTTGTGCATGGTTATTTTAGATTAACTTTACTATAATCTAAAGCTGACTTAAAGTATTTTTTTGACATTATAAACACCCTTTAAATGCAGTATTTGGCAAATATTAGAATAAATATTGTTATTGTTTCATATAATTCGTTATAATGTTGCGATGCTCAAATTCACTTTTTTTGTAACTTTTAGACCAAATATTTTTTATATATAATATTTCATATTTATATATAACAATAGTATAGAATATAATTTTTTATCTTATTCTTTTATATAAAATTTACAGTAAAGTTATTAATATTAAAGGTCGATTGATATTGGATCTAGCCAGTAATAAAGACATCTGGCCAATGAACAATTAATGGACCAATAGTTAAATAATAAAAAATATATTTTGTATGAATTACATCTTAACTAAACCAACCTAATCTGATTGATAATTATTGATGAACTTCATTACACAATGAACAATAATGACTTTAATTGAATGCTTTGCAGTTGTTAAATAAATGTAATAAAAAATAGCTGTGCTTCATCACACACTGACAGTTTTCATTATCATATCAGTGCCGATACACCTCTAAATAAAATAATAATAATAAAAACAATTTATCAGTTATTGTCTATTAATATGAACATTTTAATATCGATGAATTTTAATTTTGGGATGAACTGTTCTTTTAAAAGTAGAAACCTATATACAGAGTCTTATGTTACATCCATAATAAAGTTGATATCTATAACACATGTCCTAATCACAAACACGTTACCTTATCAACCACAAAATCAGCAATCCGACACAGACCAGGACGACAATAACTCAATCCTTTAATGCTCAGTAATAAAATCCCCCCCAACTGTGTCACTAAGAAAGCTGATACATTTTCCTTTAGAATGTGCTCATCTCAATCTGGAAGGATCCAGAAGTCCACAAGGAAAAGTGTGCTTCTTGTACAAAAGCCTGCCCTACAAAACAAAGGGGGGAAAAAGTGGCCTCTTCAGAGAATGGTGTGTTAAGTTAGAAACAAGGCCAGACGCAACATGACAAGAAAGATGTCAGAGCGTGTTTGTCACCTGATGAGAACCATGTCTTGGTGTCAGTAACAACTCCAATGCCTCCTCTGAGAAAAAGATCTTCTGGATCGCAGCAGGGAAAAGATCAGAGAGGAAAGAATAACAACAGCAGAGAGTGCTGTGATGGCACATTCAAATCCCACGGCTGCGTGGAAATGTTTTTACAAGGGGATCTGTCCTTTCCATCTGATAGTCAAATGAGCAGAAGAAAAGCAAAGCAGCCCCTCCCAGACCACTCTCTCTCTCTCTCTCTCTCTCTCTCTCTCTCTTTATCTCTCTCCTACCCAGGGATTAGCCAAAGACCACAAAGTAGGTCAAGAAGACATGCTCGGAAAGCGTGAGGAAGGATAGACTGCAAACCACCTCTCTGTGACAGGCCGGGACTTGTCCTTCTGTTAGATTTCACCACACGTACACACACCAGCAGCAACCTAGATTTCAAATTTGAGCAAAGACACAGAAGTGACAGCCAAAGTGTTTGAGAGCCTGCGAATGTAGGTTAAATGCTGAAGATGTAAAGAGGGACATCTAGAGTAAATACTCTTTTCCCTGTCAGTCACTGGGGAGCTTTAACTTATTAAAGGCTAAACTTATTTATTAGTGAAACGACAAGCTCAAATCACTCATCACTTTTGATTAACGTAGGGAACGTCATTTTTGGAAACCATTTTTATGGTGCGAATGCACTAGAGACTTTCGTCTCGCGCCTTTGGATTCTCCCTTTATTTTCCGTCTTTGAGCCTAAGGGAGCAAAAAAGGATTTTAAAAATAGGATGAAATCACCCCCTGCCTCTTTCTGACACATATCATGGAGATATCAAGAGGCTAACGGGTGCTCAGACAGACTTTGAACCCCTGCGAGTGTTACACTCGCTTTAATACCTGCGATGATCAGTCATTGAGCGCTCTGAAAGCTTCCTGTTCAAGATATAATCCTATGAGGCCTATTTTTAGATGTATATATGGAGCCCTGCAAAAACAGAATATTAAATCTTATGCCTTCACGCCTGTCTGATTATTTATGAACACACCTTTATCTAGGTCATGACTTTGGATGTTGTGATCACCTGTGTCATTTACTCTGTTTAAAGGAATGGTTTTAATAAAGCCTGATTCATGTTGCTTTATTTATTTTTGTGTGTGTGTGTGTGTGTGTGTGTGTGCGTGCGTGTGTGTGTTTTAATAAAATGCCAGGTTGCATTCTGTTTTTGTATACTTTTGCATGCAACAATTTGATGTACATTTTATGTATTTTTTGTTTTTGTATCGCATTTCATGATGTTGTTTTATTTATTTTTTTCATTTGCACATTTGTTCTAGAATGCCAGATCGTATTATGTTTTACCTATGCATGTACCATAATAAGTTGTTAATTGTATTTATTTATTTTATTGCCTTTTGTATCCTGGTTCATGATTTTTTTTATGTTTTTCTGAAAATGTACTTTTTTTGCCATTCTTCCACCTAATTTGTTTGGCACAATCTCTTTTGTACAAATCAAAAAGTAAATTTGGATCTGATGATATTTGAACTGATGTTGCAAACAACTTCCATAAATACACTCCTAAGTGTGTTTACAGTGACTACTCTCTTATGTTCCTAAAAACAAAGGTAAGAGGTTCAAATTACACTGTTTAATTAGTTGCACGTGTAGTTTGTCATGTTTCTGAAGGTTGAAGAATTTTGTCTAACAAGATGTATCGATGTGCATTTGACCGGTGAGGTCTTGCTGCTAGCATGCTTATTTTCTTATGTCGTCTGATCTTATGTCATATCTCTTGCTCTTGCTGGTCTCTCTTCTTCTCTGGCCACCAGATACACAGTTTAATGCATGGGTAGGGCCAAAGAGGTCAAAGGTTAATATCCTCTGATACAGCGGTCTCTTCCCCTTGAGACAGTCAGGCGTCTTGAGTTCAGATGCCCTGAGCGATCTGCTGGACCTGTGGAACCAGAGAATAAACCTGCCAGAGATGCAAATCCCCAGTTCAATGACAGTGAGTGAGAATGTTGAATATAAAGTCATTTATCATTCAGTCTGAGACACTTGTTTGTGACAATTGGTGGATAATATTATTTATTAGAGGCTAAACCTATACATAGTTTGGTTTTGGAAGGATTTTAGGAGACTTACACTACACTTTTATCCTTTTTTAATATAATATAAAATGTAATTTATTTCTGATGGTGAAGCAGGATTTTCAGAAGCCATCACTCCAGTCTTTAGTGTCACATGACCCTTCAGAAATCATTCTAATATGCTGCTTTTGGTGCACAAAAAAAGGAAACATTTTGGGATTACGGTTTCTTCCAAGGAGACTTTAAGCAAAATATCCAGCTGCTCTCCATTCCTTCTCATGCTGTTAGGGAGAAATAATGGAGATACAGTAATCTAATTTGTGACTTTTTTTTCATAGGGTTTAAATGCTTAAATAGGTTTTGTATTCATGTAAAAAACAGATGAAAAAACTAATCAGAAGACCTAATAAATATACTGTATGTTTACTCTGAATGCAAAACCTGCCAGTACACGTTCCAAAATCTGTAAAATACTTGTGATGCATTAAAGATGATTATCAACAGGCTGAAGGGGAGATGATGTAGTCCGTAAAGAATACGTTTAGGATGGAGGCCAATGTACAGTATGACTGAATCAAAAACATACTTAAACACACATGCGTCTCTATTCTGAGGTCAAAGTTCAAAGTTCCGTGAACCATGGTTATGTGAAAAGTTTTGGAGCACAGTTTACCGGCTCGAGATGGTGAAGGAATGAAGGGCGGATATTGTACCTCCATTCATGTGGCATGTGAGGTCAGAGTTCAAAGATGAAAGGTCCTCTAAGTTCAAAGGTCATCTTGGTGAGGTAGTACTGAAATTGCTGTTCGGGCGTGTTTCTGGGATCCAGGAACTTTTAGTTGAATCACATTTGGAAAAAGAAAAGCGGATTCATGGTGAAATGCTATAAGATTGGAGAAAAAAAGCAACATTTAACCTCAGTGGACAATTTCAAGTCTAAACAATGTATTATTTCTTATTATACATGCAGTTAGACTGAATATTAGAACGGTTAGATTCCATGCAATTACACTTTTGGTCTTGTGACATGGCTTTATTGTTTTGTTTGTTTTATTCTGTCAAATAAGTTGCAATACAAATTTTTATCATTTTTTTCTCTTATAAATACTATATATCTGAAGCCACAAAGTCTCCTGTTTTCCTCAGATTACTCCAGATTATTAAAGGTGAGAGGTGAGTTAAAGCACGTCTCGCTGTGCGCGCGCGCACGCACGTACGTACACACAAAGCGTCTCCTGTAGCTTTAAACTGCGCTCGCTCATTCGCTTAGTCAGGGAGGGAGGGCAAGAGAGAGCAGGAGCAAGAGGAGGAGTGTGAACGTTGCGGAGTTGTCGGGGATTCCGAGAATATACAGTTCAGACTCAGACTCGACAGCGCACGGCGAGTTTTTGGACTCTACTTCCATTTGGCCCGGGTCACGGCGCACGTCTGCGCCCAGGAAACGCTCAAGCTCGGATAGCGGATTCAGGTATGTGTCCAGACCACTCGATGCCCGCCCAGCAGCTGGAAAGAGTCCGCTCCGCTGCATATGACTCTGATGTTTGCTCTGTGTTTATTGTGGTCCTAGGAGGTGCTGAAGGAAAAACGGAATGTGAGACACGGGACGCGTTCAATCTTAGGTTCATAAACAGGACGCCGTGGTTAAAAGTCGAACAGTTTTTTAACTTGACACGGTCTTATAAACGTTACAGCGAGACCAAAGACGCCAGAACGCATGCTGTGTGGATCGCAGTGGTCGCTCCTGTCATTTAGTTTCCATTTTGTTTCTCTGTTACAGTCAGTGCGAGTTTACGCTTCTTTTATCTGCTGGATTATTCTTCATACACGGGTAATTAACTAGTTATTTATATTTCTGTTTCCAAGCCGTATAATTTATTATATTTTATAATTGTATAATATGTAACACAGTATAAGAATCCTTACATTTGGTTTTCTCTTGTAATCTGTACTTTTCCCTGTACTCTATATATATATATACATATATACATATTCTGTCTTGGTTTTTATTAGTGCTTGCCAGAAAGTTATTTAATGCTGTTTGCTATTATTAGGAGCCATTAATAGTCATAAGAGTCATTAATACTCTAGGTTAATCTCTTCAAGATCTTACCTGACACACGTTTTGGATTTTACATTGTTTATAGCCTAGTTTTCATAAGGTTTCCTGTGGCTTCAGCCAATAAAATTGGGAGGTCAAGGGTTTCAGTTTAAAGGTGTTAGAGATCATAGTTTATGTTCAGTGTTGGTTCAGATGGCTTTCTTTGGTTCAGTTACTGACAAGTGTTTGTCATAGTCTGTCCAAAGAGCATGTGCATGTATTTTGAAGAAGTCCGGACAGGATTGAGAAATCTGTTGTAGATTTCATTTTAGTACAGGATCCATTCATTTTCTGCAATTCCCATATCCCCAACAAGAGAAAACGTGCATCTTCATTAGTCTCGTCATCAGACATTTATTTTAAGAATCGGACATTTGTCTGTTAGATCTACAGTGCATCTGCAAAATAATTTGTTGCAATGGAGATTATTTGGAGACATTTGAAGAGATGGGATAGAGTCAGGCTGACAGCACTATGTGACATGTTATCTGACTTCGTAAAGCTTGATACTGACTTGTAATGATGTTATCTTTGCAAGAGAAATTAAAATGAACACATGGCAACCTAATTTCTCAGAGGGAATGTCAATACAATGAACACAAAGCGGTTACAACCATGCTGGGTCGTCATCATCTTAAAATAGTATCCTAAACATCGACCTCAACATTCAGTTTCGCCTTCTGGCTTTTTATGTTGTTTTACTTTTATCAAAGTAATTATCAGGAAGTATTCTTCACAGGAATACTGAAGCACATGGTTTTAGCTAGTGCGACATAAACTTGCATGGTGTAACGTGTCATAAATCCATAGAAGCCACGGGCGCTTTACACTCATTAACAGGTCAGTTGACAGCTCAGGGACATAGTGGTTGCGTGTTTATTTCTCGTGCAATGAATCTTGTTTTATACAGGGTATATCATAATAGGTGGCCTGGAAATCACCAGGAACTGATGCTGATTATGCAAGAGGTCTTGTACACCAAAAGAAGTGATGAAGACTGTTGTCTGGCTCAGGCAGCTGAATTCTTCTCCCCTCAGCCTTGAGACAGAGGCAGGGCTTTCATTTATAGCGATGGATTGATTTTTGCTGATTGATTTACTGTAAACAATTTATAGTTTGCTGAATTTGCGGTGGAGGTTTGCTGGGAGATGCAACTCTGATAAATTACCACCACACATTCGAACAAACATCAATGACCTCAACACATATACCAACTGACCAGCCAATGCATTTTTGGACAATTCAGTCTGTAGACTTCATGTCCCCTTA
This sequence comes from Carassius auratus, assembly GCF_003368295.1. Taxonomy (NCBI): domain Eukaryota; kingdom Metazoa; phylum Chordata; class Actinopteri; order Cypriniformes; family Cyprinidae; genus Carassius; species Carassius auratus. The sequence continues at coordinate 13,573,841 of NC_039277.1, read as the reverse complement.
TGCATTTTGTATACATATTTTGGCATAGTTAGATAAGGGGCCAGTAAATTAAGTTTATGCAGTATACTACACTCTTTAACACATTTAACTCTAAATGTGGTAAAAAAAAATTGCAGATGCCATCTAAATCTGTCTGTAACTAAATGTTAATTTGGGCTTGTTACCATTTAGCAGCTAACCATGAACATTATGCAAAGAACAGTGGATGAAAAGCATGTAGGTCATCTGTAAGCGCCTCTAAAACGTGCAAATGCTGAACCTGAGAAAAATGATATCAACAACTTGTATAAGACGCAAGTTAGTTTAATATAATTACCCAGCTAACCTCTAACTGCCTCTAACTCTATTTTTGTATCAGCCCTTATGTCCTGAGGCGAGATGGACCTGGAGGTCAAGGAATCCTGGCAATTGGGTTCAGGAAGATTTTACTGCTCCTTGAGGATGTTACTAATGGTGTTTTATTTTAAGCAGTTTATGCTGTGCTAAGTGAAATGCCAGTCCTTTCCAGTCATTCTGGAGTTGTAAGGCTTAAGTCGTTCTCGTCTCTTTGAGCCGCGAGATGAATACATGCAGATTTCGCAGTCCAAGGCCGCAGCGTGCCAAGCTGTCCTTCACACCGTATTAGTGGCCTGTCCTTTCAGAAACCTTCAAAGCCCTGAGAAGGACACAAATCCTGCAGTAATGCTGAAGAGATGAACACTCGCAGAATGATCTGCAATCAGGGCATCTGTACGTCATTGACAGAGCCAGCGACAGGAATGAACACGGCTTCATTATTTCTGTCATCTAAAAGCTTTCAGACTGCACAGGTCCAAGCAATTAAATAAAGAGGAGTTTTCAGAATTTATAAATTAAAAATGGATGTGTGGGTTATGAAGACTGGTGCTTGTGGTTGAACGATTTTAATACTCTTTAGTTTGTAAGCAAACTGAGGGCCTGAGCCAGGTCATAGTTTTACAATAAAAGCTGGACTCTGGACACCTAGAATTGGTGTAATACTGGTCAATATTTAATTTCAGCTGCCTTTTACTCATTTACATGGACATCGTTTTCTTAATTTAAAAGAAAGTGGCTTTGAGACATCTAGTAAGGTCTTAACGGTTTTTAGCAATATTGTTATTGTTGTCTAGTACTAAAATTATCTTGTACTATAATTCTCAGGTAAATATTGGAACCTTTTACTCTATTTATCTATCGATCTATCAAACTATTTGGAGCAACATGAGGTTGAATAAATGAAGGCAATATTGTCATTTGTGGGTGAATTTTTTTTTTAAATCACATGCTAACATCCCTCGACAGAATAGTAGTGACTGGCATAAGCAGCGACTGCTTGTGATGGGATCCCTTGAGATGGATGTCAATACCAGGTGTAAACCAGGTCTTTGTATTTATCGCAGCTTTAGACTAATAGCTTCCTGCTTCTGTTGGTGTCATGGGGCCTTTGTCATATGGGCTGTTTCTGCTAAGACTCATTTCACGCAGAGGTCAGGGGTCAAACACGGTGGAGCAGATTAACCTCTCCTTGTATTTTTGAGTACCGAGCTGCACACTAAAACACTGTAAAGTAATAAAGTCCTGTCACTTTCGGAGCAGCCCACCTGTCACTGGCCTCAGACTGCTGAATCACTTAAAGACTTACTTAAGGGGTTAAAATGAGCTGAGCTGTTGCCAGGCAACAAGGGACACCTCGGCAGTCACTAGATGCGGCGTGTAGCTATCCATCCCTCATGCACAGCCAGCGGTGAAAGTGTTGAAAGATTCACACTGCATGCCCCTGCTCTCAAAGTACTCTCATGCTTCATGCAGCAAGGCATGCTGGGATATATATTTTATAGACTGCTGTTTGTATGCACTCCTGCCACAAGTAGTAGACACAAGTGGAAAGTGTTGCATTTTTGTATTAAACTAAGACGTTCTCCATGTGAATTGCAATCCCTGTGCATTCACGTTCACGCTCTACACATCCCAATCAGGCACGGGCTGTTGATCAGCTGAGTTTGAGCACATCTCTTTCAGTAGTTCGGGAGATGCCCTTGGACTGACGTCCTTGTGTCCTAGCAGACCGCTTGGGGCTTATGGAGGCAGTGCCTGTTTTCCTGGCATTAGTGCAGCGCAACGCTCTGACCTTGACCTGACTGATTTGACCTGAAAGCTTTTAAGTAACTGTCTAAAACAGGATTCTGTCATGTGACACCTTGTGCAGGGCTTACGTGTCTCACTTGACTGGAGGTGTGGGTGAGCGTTTCTTCATTCACATTATGATTTCAAAAGTGTTTCACCGCTGTGCATGATGAATATTGATACAAGACTTTGCCTTGTTTTAGTCTGGTGTGGTGGAAAGAAATATTGTTAGACATAATTCAGTTGTTTATGCAACATGCTACGTAAGCCTGCAAGTCTGGAAATTTTATATATATATATATATATATATATATATATATATATATATTTATTTATTTAAATTGCCACTGAGTATCTGAAAGGCGTTACATAAATAAAATGTATTTTAGTAGTAGTTGTTTCTAACAGTAATATTATCATTAATAGTAATAATTAATGATAATATTTAAATATTTATATTATAATATTTAAATGTTTTATTGTCAAAGGAATTGCCATTTCAACTAAATAGTCGTTTCAAAGTATGATGTAAGATATAAAGTTTTTAGTTTGATGTTAAATGTGGTTATAATTCTATAGTTTTTTAAATAAAATTTAATTATTATTATTATTAAAACTTATTATAATTTTAACATTTTAAAACCCCCAGAAATATATGGACACACACATTATTAATCTAAAGTTAAATAATAAATATAACTATAATTAATTATATATAATTATAATACATTTTTTAATATAATTATTTATTTGAAATATTTAAAGTACCTATTAGAACATAATACCATTTTCCGAAATGTATTGAACTTCCCGACTCGATCAGCATTTTTGCTGCTGCATGGTATAAGGTTTGTGTACTCCCAGCGCACTGTGATCTGCAAAGTTTGCCTTTTTCACAAAGCTGCTGTGGAGAGCTGGTATTTTTCATCCGGTTATAACAAAATCAGTTCTGCTTCAGTGGACCTTGAGCTGAAGCCAGAATTGAGTATTATTCAGCTAATGCTGGATATTTGTGTGTCTGTCCTGAGCCTGGATGAGGGTCATGTAGACGCTGGTTCACCTGTGGCCGCTGACCTGTGGTCGATGTTTACACGTGCTTACGCTCTGCTTGTGTAAGTACGTTTACATGGCTGATTCGTCCGCAAAGGCCAGACGGCTCAAATAGAGCAGATCTTTTCTTTAAGCCACCTGTCTCTGTGTCCAAGGCTGCCCTTGTTGGTTATATTAAGGTTTGGCTTGCCCTAAATACAATTAAACAGGTTTAATAAATGTGAGTGATCAGTTTGAATCAGCTGCTTGTTGTTGTCCTTTAGATTTGTTTGTGAATGTGTGCTGAATGATGTAATGTGATTTCATAGATTGTTTCTTATGGGCAGCATTTGTCTTTTGAGGTGATAATGGATCAAAATATTAGGCAGGCCAGTATTTTTATTTTTTATTTTTGGAGGGCATTAGCAGAAAAGGCTAATATTTGTTAATGGAGGATAAACATTAACATTTTGAGCAATTTTGAGCAATTTTGCACATTTAATATGATTACAGGTTTTTATGAGATGTGTTTAGGTTGTTGAATTTAAAACTGGCAGAACTGTTTGTTTGTGTCAGAGACAAGCAAACTCGAGCTTGGGTTGTTGTCATTGTGAGCCTGATCGATATCTATTCATATGTATGTGTTTGAAAGTATGTTCTCGCCTTACAGTAATGAGACAAGACTTCCACACCACTGTCAGCCCAACAACTCTCCAAGTTCTTCCAGTGAGATGTGGTATAAAATAAAAATATTTATTTTAGTATGTATAATATTTTTTATAAAATATGTTTTCATTTTATATATTTATTTGATATTTAGCAATTTTATATTTTCTTGTATTTCATAAAATACTGGCAAAATGTATATATCTCAAATAGAGCAAGAACAATATTGTTTTCATATGATATAATAAAGTACATAATTTATATATTACTAAATAAATATATATACACACACACACATATATAATATATATATATATATATATATATATATATATATATATATATATATATATATATATATATATATATATATATATATACATATACACATTTATTTATTTATAATATATATTTTTTCTTTTTACTTATTTTATTTGTTACAAATGATTTTCCAGTGTTATTTTATCTTTTTTTTCATCCATGTTTAATGAAAGCATCTGATAAGGCCCTCGTATGTTACTGATGTAAGGAGCACATACTCTCTGAATACTGGGGTTAATAAACCTACTGTAGACTTTCTCCAGTGTTACTGTTTTCTCTCTCTTTGCTGAGCTGCCTGATCAGACTCTGCAGCAGTCTTCATACACTCTCTTTGAGAGGAAAAAAAGAAAGAGAAGTGGGCCATGGTGACCTATTTTCTCACAGTTCAGGGAGGCCGAGGGTTGCGGTGCTGCAGTCAGTCAGATGGGGTGCAGGGGCTGTCACCAGATGCAGACACACACACAGAAGTGGGTCAGTGGCAGGGGCAGTGTCTTGTGAACGGCTTGTCGAACAGTAGAGAAAGCTGCAAATGAAGCATATATTATACGCCCAAACCTGTCCATGGAGGTCTGCAATCTCTCAGGGCCTTCACACCTATTGCCTCCACTGGGACAAAAGAAACAAAAAAACAACAACATAGTCTCAGTTACAGTTTCAGGGACAGTGGCTATGCATACTGTACATGCATCACGGCTAAATACAGTCATCACTCTAATCACGTGGAATTAAAATATATATATATCGTGATGTCTATCAGCCATCGGCGGTGGATGATAGCATCATCTGTTGGCCCAACCCTAAATTATTAATTTAAGTACGGAGTAATATTAATTAACTACATGTATTTACTATATGGTTAGGATTAGGGTTTGTCTTAGGGTTACTTTCCTGTAACTAATTGTTATTATAATAGTAAGTACATGTAACATATAACAAGGACACCTTAAAATAAAGTTTTACCATTTACTTGTATTATTTATTATCATTCTCTCACTGGTCAAGGTTTTTTTTCCATGGCACAGGGTAATTAAGATGACATCAGTAGCGCCACACTGGTGAAAGCCAAGAGTCATGGGAGATTCACTGCATCATCATTACACTCTTGGACACAGATCCCAGTGGTTGTGGCCTTTTATGACAGATTGTTGTTTTTGTGGAACGTAAAAGGTCAACGGATCCTTCAGCATGCTGAGAGAAAGTTCAATATTTGATTTAGGTGAACTGTTCTGCATCTAACAGGCACAGGGAGACTTTGACCTGACCCAGAGTTTCAGTATTTGAGATTCCGTTCTTATCATGAGTGCTGTGAGTAATGGAAAGCAGGTCGGCTTGCACTGGAAGTGTAGGGGGCAACTGTAAAACATGTCAAATGCAACAACCTCAATAGTAGTTTCAGAGTAATGACACATTACTCCAGAAATGACTCTGTAAGAAAGAACTGCCTTTTTCCTTCAACTTTGTGAGAAATGTTTGACAAAAAAAAAAAAAAAAACATGTTTGGCTGTTGTTGTTTTTTTATGTCTGGTTTTTATAGTTTATAGACAGTGCAAAGTTTAAAAAAACTTTGAACATGAACTAATTATTTGTTATATACTAGGTTGTTGGTTAAAAGTTAACGTGAATACAGTTACATACAGTACAGGATTTAATTTTATCCATTTCGGGAGCAATTATAACACCGAATTGAATTGACAGAAATTATTTGATTTAAACATGATTTTATTCTTAATATCTTGTATCTAGCTGAAGACAGATCTTGTTAGCTGCTTTATATGTATAATTGTTATTATAATGTTTTATGTTTTAAAAGATTATTGGAGTACTTTTTAAAAGAAGATACTTCTATCTTCTTATTTCTACTTATTAATTTAATGTTTAATTCAATGTGTTAGTTGCTGCTTCTTTGTAATTATTTGTGAAGTTTTCTAGCAATTTCTGAGTGAGAATTGTTTTTAAAAAAATCAGTGTAGTTAAGATTTATTTTCCAAGTTTGTGTGTGTGTGTGTGTGTGTGTGTGTGTTAGGGTTATATATATGCATTCCATTGTCAATATCTGTAGTAAGTGTCTTTTATCATGTATATGTTGCCAGGCTCAGCACTGTTAAACCGTGGTATAATCACTATAATGTCTCTCATGACATATTGCTTCAATGCACACTTCCCTACTCTGAGTCTGATATAATAGCCCACGGACTGATGCCTTGGCATGAATGACCTTTGATCTAATTGAGTGTATCGTGTTGCTCGCGGATCACATCCCAAACAGGGCCAGGTGGGTGTTCCCGTGGTAATCTGATGAACTCCAGCGAAGGTGAGGAGAGCAGTGACGTCTCGGACTCCTGCGTGCTGTCAGAGGAGTCCATGGCAGATGGTTTCCAGCAGGATCACTTATGACATTCGATAACGTTACAGTCAGGAAAGGTCAGTTGGCATGTCGGCAAGGCACTGCAGTGTCTCCAGCGAAGGACACGATCCACACGTTCCCGGGAAGGCAGTGGGATGCATGTGCACGTTGTGTTCCTGTTAGCTGCGAGCGAGGCAGGGTTAGTGTTTAAACATGACATTTCTCCCCTCTTCCCCCACCTCGGTGTCAATGTACAGAGGACAGTCCAAATATTTGTTTAAAGTGATGAACTTTGTGCAACCAAGGGCACTGCATTTGCATGATGATAAAAGGCGCTTCATGCTCTCCTGTTTTGCACTTTTATGATAGTGATTTGAAGTGATGGGGAGAAGAGGAGTGAAATGACACATACCAGAAAGCAGATCTCGCTGGTGGACCAGCAGAAGCGCAATGTTCAGCAGCAAAACATGCATTTTCACCAAGGACTGGTTTAGCTATTTAAAGGAATATACCCAGTTCCAAAACAGGCTGATTTGACCGCACTTATTGCATAATGTTGAATACCACCTGTGTTGTTATTATAGTATTATTTATATACTATTATAGTATTTATTAATATTCTGAATTGGCTTTTATTTTATATTTTCAGTTTTATTTACATTTTTTGTATTTTTTTTGTGGTGGGGGGGTTGTCATTTTCATATTTTTTCATATTTTTCTTTTTAGCTTTAATTTATATTTTCTCACTGTTAGTAATATTAGTAATTCAACTTCTACAGTAAGCATATTTTATTTTAGTTAAATGCTAAGGCAATATTTCAAATTTTCATTTAAGTTTTCATCTAATATGTGTATTTCTTTTCAGCTTTATTTCAGTTAACAGAAACATTTTTAATAGTTTTAGTTAGGAATAGCAATACTGATTACCCCCTAAAAATAAAACAATAAAAATAAAATCATCTTCTCTACTTTTCTTAAATAACATAAGAAAAAAGCTATAGGTTATAGTGATACATTTACAACTGAAGCAAAAGTGTTGATCTATATAATTATTCAAATTCTAGCCAAAAGATGTAAATAATATGCATGTTAAAATACATTTTTGTTCATGTTATATTGAATTTAAAACTTTTTTCATATTTAAAACATATTTCCTAAAACCCTAGGAAAAATTTTTTTCCTAAAAATCTGTGTTCTACCACAAATGCTTTCAAATGAGCTTAACCTGTAATGAACCCAGAATATTCCTGTAAGAAGCCTTTTGTGGATGCCAACATGCTAGGACACTTTTAGTTTCATTACAAATCCACTCATGTAGAACTCAAGATGATTATAACCTGCAATTCGATGAAAGCTTAGTGGTGGATGACATCTCAGAGTTTGTTGGGGGGCTTCTGGGAACGTCAAGTAGAAAAAACCCTTGTGTTCCAAGTCAGCCTGGCTAGTGTCTCAAATGCCGTGGAGAGTCATCTAATCCCATGAAACTGAGACAAACAATCTGAAAGAAGGTTAAAAATACACCAGTGAGACATTTTGAAATTCTGCCTCTGTCGGAGTTCAGTGTTAAGGTTAAAGATCCAGCATTCAGATAAGACTTCCCCCGCTGGGGAGGAGATAACAGGCACGCAGATTGAAAAGAGAGAGAGACGTTTGGGGTGAGGGGGCTGGGGATTTGAGATGTCTATCTGGCAGTGTGAAGGTTTTTGTCTTGCAGATCCAGTTCAAGGACGCCTGCAGGCAAGGCAGCCCTGACTGTGCCAGTGATGCATCTCAAGGTCACATGCGCTCACCCTGTGACTCTCAGCCACAACAGGAAAAGTGGGGAGCGGGGGGAATCAGGGGCACTGTAGAATCCTTCGTTTACCCACACGAATATTGTGGCTGCGTTGAGGCACCAGTCAAGGGCTGCCTTCATTTATCCTCAGATGCTTTGAAACTAATCTGTTGTGCCACATATTCCGGTGCATCCAGTAAAAGTGTGTTCGGTTTTAAAATGGGGCTGATATGGAGTGGGAGAGATTTTAATGTATCTTAGCCATTCAAACGGGCATGTTAACTGCTTCCTCTCATGCTTTTAACTCGTGCATCCATTTTTATTTGTGGTGATTTAACAGTTAAACCTCTGTCAAGTCTGCATTCTCACTGCCCTAGTGCCCTGCGGTCACACATAAGCTTAGTGTAAAATTCCCATTTTACGTCACTGCTGTTTAAGTAGTTTGGACTGTAGGTAGGGATCATACTAATGCTTTATATATATACATATTTTTTTATTAATATTAGCATTGCAGGTGCCAAACTTTTTAATATATGTATTCCGTTAAAATTGCATTTAATTGCATGGGGTTTTTTTTCTCCCTCTCGTTGATGTGGCATAGCTCAAATCAAAGGTCATCCCAGGCTCTGGTTTGGGCATTTCTGATTTAAACAATAAGTTAATGACTTCTCCGAATAAGAATTAAAGGTTGTCAAGCTCTAATATGAAACATGCAAATATATAAATAAATAAATGCGGTTCATTTGACTTGTGCATTGTATTTCTGGTGTTCTTAAAGCGAACAATTGCTTTTGTGTGATAAACGGCCTTGCCATGTTCATAAGAGTTCCTAATAAAAGTAGCATTATCGGATTCATGAATGAATCATTCTTTGAGCTGTATTTCTTTCTGAATCTTTTGATCCAATTCACAGAACTGCTGTGAATGAATCCATTACAAATGGGACCGTTCAAATTGGCTCAATAATCCAGTTAGAGAGGTTAACAGCCTAATGTATCGGATGATAGTCAGTGAATACCAGCCTTAATTTTGTACTTTTCATAGAGCAATTGTGTGTGTCTTCAGAGCACTTTAATTATAGCATTTGTACAAATGTACGAGCTACCTATATGATGCTATTTAGTCCCTTTTGAAGTTTGAAAGCTTCAGTTTATTGATCAGTATATCATTTCACATTTCTCAATTGGTGTTCCACAGAAGTAAGTCATATGTTCTGAATAAGTCCGAGTAGTTTTTCTTAGAACTCGAATCTCTTAATTTTAGAGTGAACCCTGTTTGACCTGATGTTGACTTCGAGAAAGAGCAGCGGTTGTGTGCTTGAGGTATCTATGCTAATCTAATCTGTCCCTCAAGCGTCCGTTATCACAGTTTCGCGACTTTTCGATTAAACCGAGAAACCATGGAGACCAAATGATAAATAACCACTGTCATGATTTCGGATTCTCTCTGTTGTAAATCTTCCACCGGCTGGCGTCCGGCTCATTTCATTTCACAGTTGCAGATTACTTTCCATCTTACTCAAAACAGATGTGTTTGAGATGATAAATTATACAATCAGAACAAATTTGTCAACAGTTTCTGTGCTCCCTGACACACTACTGAGAGCGATCATCTAGTTGCATTGCAATGCATTGTCCTAAAATACACAAACCCAAACAGCCACACATAGCACAGGAATGTGGCAGGGGATGAGCATAAATCTTTAATATTAATGAGTCTTGCTGTGGCAGGAGACCCAGCAGCTTTGTCCCTCTCTCCTCTCAGCTCGCCTACGCTCCCTCGTCATTTAATTAACAGTAGGGAGATTATGGAGGCCCCAGGCCTGTGAAGATCTGATTTAAACATGGAAATGGTACATTACTGTCGCTCTTTTGGCAGAGAAAGTTTGAAGAGGAAGTAAATGGATGATTTGGCCCTCCGGTCCTCCACATTAGTGTTAGGTACCACAAAATACCTCACGATATATGTATTATGATACAGAAATCCTGATTTAATGCATCACAGTGATTAACAGTATCATAATCGAAACCACAGCATGTGTGTGGAAGTGAAACTGTGGTTCAGTTAGTATAGTTCATTTGAGGTGTATGTGAATGCAGGTGGTTAACACATGCAATCTAGAGAGAGATTCATTATAAATATGCTGCTATCTTTTAACCCTCTCAATGCGGATGGCTGTTGTTGTTGCAGTCTCCGCTATTTGTTGTGGTGGTGGTTGTTTTCTTTTCTACTGTGAAACAACGGCCTGGACCACTGTTGCCACCTTATGGAACAACTTATAAGTGCACAACCAAGTTAATCGCCATGTGTGACCTGCGCTTACAAGTACATGTGGTTACCCAAATCAGGTGGTGCTTGTAAAGTACGGATAAAATCCGAAGTATGTTTTTGCCATTTCATGTCACTTTTGGATCACCTTATGTCTTTGGCCAAACTAAGAAAAGCAGAGTTGTTACTAATTTACACAATTGTTTTTTTTTCCTTAATTGAGGAAAATATATGAACGCGAAAAAAAATAAGTACTGCTATAAGGATTAGTTGAAAATGTGTTTTTTTTCACATTTAAACCTGGAAATAAACAGAACATAAAACATCTAACAGAACACAAAAATTGAAATGTATTTAAAAAGCAGTTACATTTCACGAAACAGTTACATTTAAATGTGAAATACAACAAAAAACATTTATATGATACATATCATTTTTAATATTTAAAAAAACATTTAAAAAATAAGTTTTTCCAATAAATTGTAGTTAAATCGTTTTATTAAATAGCCTTGTAGTCCCTATTATATATCAATATATTATTGGACTGTACTATTTTGCCTAATTTCAGAGTTTTCAATGATGAAATGATGAATGAGCAAATGAGTAAGTAAATATTGATATAAGGAGCTTATATATATCTCTCTCATATTAGATTAGCATTTTTGCTAAATTATGTAAAATAACCTTTTAGCCCCTGTTATATATTGATATATGATTGGATCAGCCCCGTTCATGTTGGGTATTTTTCAGAGAAGGTGTTGGTCTTGGTGACTGGTTCGGGATGAACAGGGAATGCCTGTAATCAGGTTCCAGTGCCCACAGACTAGAAACCTGGAAGCGTCGAACATCATGTGTTGCCCAGGCACTTGCCTTTTCCTGGAACCAAAGTGGTTAATGTTTCGCTGTAATTGGCACCCACAGCTGCTCTCCAGTTCGACAGGGATGAGTTTGGATCCTCTGCCTTGCGTGACAGCTGCCTAATTGGGCATTCTTCCCTTGTGGTAGGTGCCGCCTCCTCCAGCCGGGCTGCTGAAGAATGGCAGAGGATTACAGATGAGGACACGGTGACCCTCTCTTGCTTCCGTTGGAGTAGTTGTGATGTCGTTGCGATGTAGTTCAATGCCGTTGGGTTACCATGAGGAGGAAGTGAGATGGGGTTCAGCCAGGTGGCGGATGACAGAGTGTCACATGACAGTGTCAGTGTGTCAAGGGCGCAGACATTGCAACGCTCCGACAGCCTGTTTTTTCTGTTCATTGGTTTTGAGGTTTTCACTCTAGTTTTATAGCTCCTGGCTGTCTTCACATGTCAGTTCATAGAGGATGGCATTTTCCTGTGTGTTCCTGTGCAGCTTCTCTTTCTACTCTCCAGCTGTGTGTTAAACTGCCAAGGTGAGGTTGTGTCCTCTTGTTAGAGGCGATTAATGACACACTATGAGTAAAAAGTGAATTATTCCTGCTGGTGGCTTTACTGTAGCGCTTACCTGTTGACCGCAGTGCAGAGGGGACTAACAGCACAGTGGCTAGCCGTGCCCTATCTGTTACACACTCTCACACATTAAAGCTCATGTGGTGATGTGATTTTGAATCCAGCTCAGCACATCAAGTCAACATTTCACATCCTGTTTCTTCTTCTGCCATTCATTTTCTTTCATCATTTCATTTTCATATTGATAAGAGACATGGCCTAGCATGTCTTACTATTTATTTATTCTTTCATTTATTGGAAAGAAAAGTATATGCATGATGAAATAAAAGTATTAAAATAGTACTAGTAAAAATGGTACTAACCATTTTTTTGAATGGTTTTTTGAAGTTTTTAATTGTAGTGGACCTATAAAAAGCTTTAAAAAATCTGTGTCCATTTCTATCAGGGATTTGATTATCAGGGTTATGTAATGATTGAATTCCAAACAGCCTTTATTTTAATTATAAAAGCAGCATGATTTATGACACTTTTATTGTTTTGATTATAAAAAGAGGATGGGAAAAGAAGGCAGGAATGAGATCAGGGAAATGCTGTGAGCCAGGTGTGAATTTGGGATGATGACAAATTTTCTTTTTTCTTTTTTTCATACAGAAAGAGTGATTCTGGGAGGTGGGGTTTTAAAGATTCATATCCATCCCTAAATAAAAATGAATTGTTTTTCTCCTCTGACATACCTTTCCCCTTGAGTGTTTATATGCGTGGCTGTTCACGTGTTTCTTTCTGTTTACCCCAGACGCATCTGTAGCTGTGTGTGGCAGCTGCAGGTGTGTGTTTGGTTTCTGTTTTGTACATTCCTGACTGTAAATGTGTCCACCTTCATGTGTTTGTGTTCAAACGGGGGCCGTGCAGCGGGGGTTGTTGTACTACAGGTATGACTTTGACCTAATTTCCCCCGAAGTGTTGAGTGGAATGATCATATCATCTGTACTCTGACGCTCACGCACAGCCTTGAAGACCACAGTAATCAGCCCAGCTGTTTTCTCATTCCCTCCAGCCAAGGAAAGATGTGTGTTTGAGTGAATGTGTGAGAGCGTGACTGGGATTATTTTGTATGTGTGAGCGTGCGAAGAGAGAGAGATTTATTAGCATTCTGCTGAGGAGTCCTGCCGGTAGAGCAAATTGATTACCACACTTCACCTGTCTGAGCCTCCCGAGATCTGCAGAGAAGACGCTCCCGTCGCCTCCGTAACGGAGGGCTGCTCTCATTAGCCGTCATTAAAAATGAAGCTTATAGTCGGGACACTGTTGTTTTACGTAGTTCTAGCAAGTGTAAAGATTGCTCCTGTTGTCCTGAGGGCTTTGTTCAAGTGGAGATTTCTAGAGGTTGTTAAAGGTGTTTTCTTCAGAGGGATAGATTGTTTGTGCTTTTGTGTGTGCTTTAAATTGACTCATCGGTCTAGGTGACCTTTTGAAGTAAGACAGCAGTAACATGGGAATTCATATCTGTGCTAAACACTTTTGCTGAGGAATGAACCTGAATGCATGAGAGTTGCACCTCATTTAGTACAGTATTCCAACTTGACTTTGACCTAGAACTGAAATCTGAATTTGAACTAGGACTGATGTTTAAATTTGAACTAAAAGCGAAATTTAAATTTGAATAGTAGAGTTAAAAACCTTTGCAAAAAATAAAACTAAATTTTCAACAGCAAAAAATAAATAAAAATGTTTGTCAAGAACATTTGGGGAAAACTTGACAGTTTAAAGGCCATGTTTGGAACAAAATGGAAGACCTCTTCCATTTACAATTTCTTTGAATTGCTATTCAGCAAATTCCACTTCCTATCATTTGCAATTCAAATTCCAATTCAACAACTTGTTGGAATGCCCAAATCAATTCAAAGCTTCGAGGTGTAGCAGGATCTGTGGTGTAGTAGTAGGAGGAGCAGAGTAAGATCGATTTGGAACTGCCGGTGTTGTGATTTAAGAAGACAGTGGGTGAGTAGATATGGAGGAATTTGCAAGTGGAGTCAAAAGTGTTTTCTGTGAGTAGCAGGAGAGAGTGCATGCTCTACAGCCCGTGATAAGAGAGGAGAGTGAATGAGATGCTGTAATCACGCTCGGGTGGCATTTCTTTGGCATGTTTTACCAGCATTATTGCCAGTTGAAATGATATGCCAAGAGGAGGAACCCAGGTACTTTGTCTTTTCATTGTTAAAGTGCATTTTTTAATTAATACATTATTTATACAATCTCCATTTTGAATGTCATTTCTAGCTGTTTATTTTTTTGATTATATTAATGTACTATGCCATTTTTTGTGTGTCTTCTATAGGGCTGCACGATAAATTATTACAAATCACAGAACCAGCTTTACTGGCGAGATGCGCATGATAAACACATGCAATTTTTTTTTGTGCTGTCCTAGTCTTCTACTTCTGTTTTTCTTTCTTTTTTTCTGTTTGTTTTAAGTTTGTTTGTTCTGATTTGCTTGGTTTTAGATTTATAGCAGACTCCGTTTGCAGAGCTCCATGGCATTGCAGCAGCTGTTTATTTGCTCTTTGCACTGTACTACAAAAAAGCAAAAGTTCACTGGTGTGGAGTCGTGGCCATTAAAGTCGTGTTTGTTTAGGTGGCACGTCGGTCCTCTTATTTAATCTTCTTGAGCCATATTGGATTTACAAACTCTGTCCTGTGTGTCTGAGTTAGCTCCCGTAGCCTGGCTGAACACCAGCTGCCTACGATAACATGATGAAAAGTGATTCACACGGCTCCCTTTCCTTTAAAATTTCTTTAACCTTGGCTTACCTTTAATGCCAGGGAAGCGTCTGCCAGTCTGGTGTCAGATATTAGTGATATGCACAGCAAGGACTGGGTTGTCACTTTTTATTAACACTGAGCGCTTTGCATGGACTTCAGCTGTTGGGTGCACCAAGACTCAGGCGTACTTGACCTTGACTTGCAGCGCAGTTCCTGCGGCTCATCCTATTTTTAATCATGCATTTTAAATGGTGCAAATGGATTAAGGCTCCTTATAATGGGGATCATTCATTAACCTTTTTCTTTTGTTAGGGTACTTTGTGGGACTGGTTGAATTCCATTTAATTCCATACCCCACATGTGAGCATCGCCGGATTGGCTTTTCATATAAAATCCCTGACATTTGTGTCAAGAAGTCTGGCGTTTCGTAGTTAAGGCCTTTTTTTTTTTTGTTCAGCTCCTCAAGGGAAATTGCCTCTCAGCCACTGATGATGGTTTGACCTTCCTGCTTGTGGCGTCTGGGTGAGCAAAGAAAGACACCCTGCCATGATAAAGCTTCCTATCTGCCGTTGTTCCCTTGACCACTGGCTAGTGAATGTTTGACATTGTCAGAGATATAATGGATTATCACTTATTTTGTATTTCTTGTGCAGAAGGGTCGTGTGAGGCAAGGGGCAAATGGAGGGTATTCTGTGAGATCGGACCTTAAACCTGTATTCCTGTCCCATGTATGCCTGCTTCCTCCCAAAATAGACTCTCAGGAAATAAGACTTAAATTATAAGTATTCATATAAGTCTTACTTGTTGGACTCCTATTGTTTTGGACCTAAATGACTTTAATTTCCGGATTGAAACTCTGAAGAAAGTAAGTCATATAGGTTTAGAGTGACATCAGTGTGAGTAAATGATGACAGAATTTTCATATTTGGATGAACTATCCCTTAATGTTTTTCTTTTGTTTTCATTGACGAGAAGTCAATAAGTATTGATTTGTCTTGAATGATACGTTTACTATATTGTTTTTATGGTCCACTTTTTCAGCCGGTCTTTTTGTCTTCTTTCTCTGTCGGTCCAAATTGTTTTGAGATTGTGGGGTAGCAGCACCTCCTTTGGTGGGAAACAAATCTTAATCTGGCCCATTTAGATTAGCGGGAGACATCAGATGGCCCTGTTCATGTAACTGAGACTGACTTAGTTAATAAATTTGTTTTCCTCCTTGCCGTCCATGCAGTCATAACCTGTTGCACCTGACCTCTGCAACTTAATGCAGTTTGCATCAAATTTAAATGCATCTGACCTTGTGCTGCTTCTCACAAGATTTTCCTGTCACGTCATCTTAAGGATCTTAAGTTACTACGACACATTCAGGATATTCCAGGCGTGAGCGAGCTGTTGAATTGTTGTAACAGCATCCCCAGCTCAAGGTCGAGCTTATCTCCTCAGCAAACTGCTGTAACATGTTACTCTGTTGCTGAAGGGGCAGGACATGGAGGGTAAGATGTTCTCTGGCAGCTGAGCACTGCTTTAGGGGAGCTGGAATCCTGTATTAATTAACCTTTGTGGTGGCGGCCCTGACAGTAGGAAGTCGGGAGTGTTTATGAAAGCAATTCTGACAGGGTTCAGACCCGTCGAGCGAGCAGCCAGCGGTGCTGTCATGTTATCTGATGCCGTGACTCTGGAGGAGCGGTCTGGCAGGTGTGCCATGTGTGTCCCTCTACACCTGCCAGCCCTGCCGAGCAACTACTGGCCTGAGCGTGAGGGGCTGCTGACAACCTTTTTTGAATTGGTATTCACTTCTTTAATCCTGTTATGCCAGGGAGACTGTCATATCTGTTTTATTTATGATGTAGTCTTATTGTACTAGTTTTTCAACTGTTTTTCTGCCATAATATAACTTTGTATTTGCACACATGTGAAAGAGAGCAGTATTAAATGCTGCAAGTGAATTAAATCATTGCAACATTTTGTGAATTACATTTTAATGGTCATTTAAAAATGCTTAAGCATAGCAAACAAGAAGTTGTTCATCATACTAACAAAGTTTAAGCACATATCTTTATTTTGGATGTTTATGGTATGAACCAACAACACTGCCCATGATTTAAGAAACCTTAAGATGCCCATTGACTGTCCTTTAATCTGTGAACTGATAATTATCATAAATGTTCAGCAAAATAAGAAATAATGGATGTTTAAAGACCTTCTTTACACATGAGAGCCAATATTTCGAGGCCTTTAAGAGGAATCTCAGCTGGGTGTCAGAGCAGTTTGATTGACAGTTGCTGGAGTCCCTATAAAGTGTTTGTCAAACAGAAGTTTTTTTGTTCACTCTGAAGTTTTATTTTTTATTTAATTCGTTTTGTGCTAATTGGTTTTGACAGAGACCTCAAAGAAAGTTTGAGTGGTTGTTTTGATGATGCTGGGATGTTGATGCCTGTCACTCATCTAGTGTTTTTTTTTCTTGTGCTGTAGGTTCCTGTGTGGCGACATCTGAGATCAGAAGAGCAAACCGATATCACTGAGCCTTTTGTTTCCTCCCAGAAGATCTCCCAAACAGCTTATGGTTCATTATGACAGAGAAACTTAATTCCTCTTACTGTTCTTATAACATATTTTAAAGCAGTGTGGATTTACTCATAAAACGCACCGTAATGCCAGCTGGGTTTTCGTGCTTGACATTACAAAAATGCCCACTGGTCATGTATGTAAAGCTCTTTGACTGAAAAGAAACAAAATCAAAAGTACTGCTGGAGTTCTCTGCTCTATTCACTTATGGCACAGATCTTAAGACATTTTCATTAGCTGTAAAATATCACATCAGGGCATCCTACTGTTGAACATGACTCATGGGGTGGAGTCTGTCCCTGAAACTCACCAGGATTCTGCTGCTTTAACATATCTGGAAGGTTTGCTAATGCATCCGGTCACCACTGGACCTGCTGCCACTGCTACACGGAGATCAGAACCGGTCCACAACAATGAAGAGAATGCCAACAGGGTGACTAGGGTGTTCCAGCTTCCTAACCATGGCTCCCCCTCGCCAGACAAGGGTAGCCCACCTAGTGCTGCCTCACAGCACCTTAAAAAAGCCAGGCTGCTTCGCTCAGGAACATGGAGTGAAGATGACAGCCAGAAACGAACAGGCACTGTAGTGGAAGTGAATGGACAGAGAAAGGAGCACTATAAAGGAGGCCTGGATGGCTCTGGCCAGGGGGAGAGCACCTTGCTGGCTTCTCTGCTGCAGTCTTTCAGCTCTCGGCTGCAGAGTGTCAACTTGTCACAGCACATTTCTCAAAGCCACAAACCGCTCAACAGGGACAGCAGAGAAAGTGCTCCTGCTGATAAGGAAACCTACCAGAGTTACAGCACCGCGTCAGGCCGCCTAAAAAGCCTCATGAGGAAAAGCAAGCAACACAACCATAACACTGTGCCTTATTGTCGTCAGAGCAACCAGAACCGAAGCTCTGATTCTCCTCATTCTTCTCAAAGTTCTGCCCAGCCCACTAGCTCTGAATCCATGTCCTGTACAGAGCGACTCAAGGCTGTTGCCAATATGGTATGGACTAGGTCCAGTCCGGCCCCTTCACCCAAGCCCAGTGTCGCCTGCAGTCAGCTGGCCTTATTGCTGTCCAGTGAGGCTCATCTTCAGCAGTACTCCAGAGAGCAGGCCATAAAAGCACAATTAACCAGCCGGTCAGCCAGCGAGAGGCTAGCTGCCATGGCTACTCAACAAACGCAGGATAAGAGGCCTCCCAGCACGGGGCAGCCAACAACTGCCCTAGACATGCTAAGCTCCTTAAATGTTCAAAACGGAACACTCCCCCCACCAGAGGTAAACTCCAGCAAAAAAAGCCCTTCCCTTTCCTCTCCCTCCAAGAGAACCCCCAAAGAAAGACGGCCCTTCGACAGACATGGTCGAACACCTCAAAACTGCAGCAACCTGTTGCTTCTACTTTTGAACAATCACAACTCCCAGCAGCAGCTCACCAGGAATGGACACCTGGAGGATGACAATGGCATCCTCCCGAGCCGGGCCTCCTCCCTGCAGTCTGACAGCGAGTACTCCAACCAGGATAACAGCCTGACCAAAGACAGCAGTGATGCTGAGAGCTTCTCCAGCTGTTCCCCCATCGACCTCTCCATGAAAAGCAGAGCGCCTAGCCAAAACTCAGAGGCCTGCTCTTCCTTAACCCCCTCTGTGGATAAGCTCACAGAGTCTCACATAAACAAATGGAAGCTGGGATCTTCTGTGCCGAAGGTCCTTGGGGCCACAGATTTGGATACCAGCCCGGACATGAAATCCCATGATAAGGTCACTCTAATGCAGTTACTGCTGGACCGCAGAAATAGCGAGAAGGTAAACAAAAGTTCAGATCATCCTAGTTTGCGGCCTGACGCAATAATCAGCAGCTTGACTGCAGGCCCGCTTAAACTGATTGGCACACCTGAGGACAGCAGAACGTGGAGTCCTCTGGACCCCCAAACAGCTACCTACAGCTCGATCTCCCCTTCATACTCCTTCCCTTCACCCCATGCCCAGTCCAGTCCCTTAGATCTGTGTAAGTCTAAACCTCACTCAAGTGAAAAGATGCTGGAGCCTCCTTTTAGTGCCAGCAAGCTACTACAGAATCTGGCCCAGAGTGGTATAAACAACTTGTCCCCTTCTCCCCCTCCTCTACACTCTCACAAGCCGACAAGCAGAAGGCAAAGCCCAGAACTTGAGCTTGACAAGCAGAAGGCCCTCTTGGATCGACTTGTTGTTCCACACAAGCGGAACAGACACTCCATGCTGGATGGAGGTTCCCCACCTGCTCTCCCAGCTCACAAATGTAAGCGATCACCCTCTACATCAACACCTATAGAAAACCTTCTCGAGAAGCGCACTGTGCTGCAGCTTCTGCTGGGAACAGCTTCACAGAAGGAAAGAACCAGTGGGCATAGAGTCTTGGAAGTAACCTCGGGGGGATTGGAGAAACCTCAGATGGGCTCTGTCAACTGTGACAGCTCAAATAGACTTTCTCCAGGCCTTAAAATCAAAACCGAGCCAGTAGAGGAAAATCTTTCATCCAATAGCTCCGATGATGGGGTATACCATCAGAGACGATCATCACGACACTCACCCGCTGCTGAAGCACTGGATACAAAATCTGAACTATGTCCTACAGAAACCGCTGCTAAATCTAAACTTCTCAGCCAGCTTTTGAAACAGCAGACTGCTACCTATCATTCAAACCCACATACCAGGCTCCTCAGGAACTCCATTAAAGAGGAGCCAGTGCATTTTCAGAGCCCTGTTCCTAAAAAAAGAAAACTCTGCATTGAGCTAGCAGAGCACCTAAGTAATAAACTCTGTCAAACATCTCGAGATATCATTAGTGACAATCTGGTGTCTGGAACACCTGAGTTGAATGGTAGAGGGCTGGTAAAACCAAAAGAAGAAGTGTTAATAGGAAGTCCTAGGAGTAAAACCCCTCTCTCCAGAGAAAGCCAAGGCTTCAATGTTCTTAAGCAACTCCTCCTGTCAGAAAACTGTCTGAAAGAGCTATCCCAACCCAGAGGGACCCCAAGTCCCTTCATCCCTCAGGCAAACTCTGCAGCAAATGGAAGCTTAACCCAGTCTAGTTTCCCTCAGGAGTTGTCGAACTTACCGTGGTACCCCTGTTATCTCAATACAAATCCAAAGACAGCACCTGCTTCTGTTGATACCACTGGGGGGTCGCTAGTTTGGGATGAGGGCTCTCCCAAAGCCAGTCCTATACCTGTTAAAAATGAACCTGAGGGATTCCATGGAGAAACTTTTAGCAGAGAGGAGAGATCCAGTCCAGACTCACCCCCTTTAACCAGGTCTAATCCGATTCTTTACTACATGCTTCAGAGGGGAAACGGTCAGCTCAGACCTGAGATGCAGGATCAGATGGAGCCCGCCCACCATGTCATGGGTGCAAAAGTGGAGCCGCGTATTGATTATGAGCACAGGATAAACTCTCCAGTCCACAGACAGACTCACAGCTAGAGAAAACAGAGCCTGAACTGCTTCGTGGAAAAATGGTAGATATGAACTGCCAAAGACAGAGAGAAGCTTAAGAATTGTGTTTATGGTCATTTTTTTTTTTTTTCGTTTTGAAGCAGAAACTGAATAAATCTAACCATGGAACATGATAATTCAGTTTAAAACATTTGGCTTTTCAATTATTTCAGTTGTACATTTTGATTTGTTATTTTTATTAATGATATGATTCTCCATGACATAATTATTTTGTATGCACATATTGGAATGTTGTTGTTTTTTTTTTTATGAATGTATGCGGAGCTAACTTCTTTTTCCCATACTATGTAAAATGTCCACCACAAAAAGCTTTTCCTTTTTCCACAACTGAAACATTTATGAAGAACATCCCATTACTGTAAGTGTATTATTGATGTTACTGTTAATTTCACACTATATTAATCTACAGCCAAATCAGAACCCCTTCCATTTTATTGAGGCAAAGAAAACTGTATAGTCCAAGCACAACATAGGATTTGTGGCATTGAAATGTCCAGTTATAAAGTATATTTTCTTACAGCGGAATTTAATGAAACATCGGTATAATGTATCGGGTATCTTTCTTGGAAAGCTACCTGAGGTCAAGAGGGTTTTCACATGCGATCGTGATTTACTGGAATGTTCTATAATCGTAGCTTAGATTTACAGTGCTTTATTTTATCAGGAATGAAACTATAGCTGTTATGTGGTGATAATGGCATGAACTTTAAAAAAAAACAGAACAAACCTGAGTGTCATATTTTTATCCAATTAAATGTCTTTTTACAATTTTGTATAATTTGTTTTGTATCTTATCTAAATATCCTGTATGAAGCATTCACATATTTACAGTGTCGACAAGAAGTTGAATATTGAAAGAGATGATACAGTTTGTCCACCAAAGCCATGATAGGTAATTATGATATTTCTGGAATTTAAATGTTTCAGGATACTGTGAGAATCATATGCTCTACTGTGAGAAGGGATTGGAATTCAGTCTGAATCTTTTGTTTTTTCATATAAAGGCACATCACTCTTCACATCACTTAATCACATCAAGTCTTAAACATTATCCAACAAGAAAATTGCAGATTTTATTCCATATTCTATGTACGGTTCATGTTTTGACAATTAGATACATTTATGTACATATTGCTTTCAAGATGACTATTTTGTATTGTTCAAGAAAAAAAAAATTGTTTTTAACGTCTTGCATTGTACATTAAAAAAAACTGTTATAATGTAAATATTGGTACTGGATGATGACACTTTTTTGCATGTCTTGTGTTGTGCTAACGATAATCTTTGTTCACATCTACTGCTCTATCTGAGGCTCTTTGCTGCCTGTAGCATGCACACGCATGGGGAGTCCCTGTATTATGGGGAAATGTCAAGTCTTAAAATAGATGTTTTTATGTGGAGAGATGGGTACTGAAACCATAATCTGTCTGCAAATGCAGTCCAAGACTGTTCAAACCTGAGGAAATACGTGCATATCTTTTCTGAATGGTTTTGTTTGTTCTTGGTAATAAATAAATAAATAAAACACTAAAAACGACATTGCTTTGATTTTAATTTAGA
Organism: Carassius auratus; assembly: GCF_003368295.1. Taxonomy (NCBI): domain Eukaryota; kingdom Metazoa; phylum Chordata; class Actinopteri; order Cypriniformes; family Cyprinidae; genus Carassius; species Carassius auratus. Next base: position 13,551,523 of record NC_039277.1, on the reverse strand, counting down.
GTCACTCTGCAATGTTGTAGCTCTGCATTGTGAAAAAAAAAATTTCATATACTCCTGTGATGACTGGAGCCTTTCAGTTTTCTTTTGTTCTTTCTTTGGTGTTTATTTGCACTGATGGCGTAATAAAAAATTGAAATGCACACAACTGAATAAAGGTTTGTCTTCTTATTTACATATGCAAGGTTACAAAGCTTTTTAATTAACCTTACATGAGGCCAGAGTTCGTTTTTAGCCCTTGATATTTGTCCGTTTTACAGATGAACATGAGTGAACCTGTTGAAAACGAGCTTTTATTAGAAGGGATTTTTCTTCAGTGGTTTAAACTGCTCAGATGTGCACCGAAAGGGGCTTAAAATTAAGCCTTGCCACCCCTGCTGCCAAGCCAGTTGGCAGCAACGGATTAAAGGTTATGGCCAATTTGAAATTTTATGATGCATGATCCCGCTCCGAACTCCCGATCTAATTCAAATGATTCGCGAACCCGCTCCGGACTCCCGAACTGACTCAAATGATTCGCGAACCCGCTTCGAACTCTTGAATTGATTCAAATGATCCGCGAAGCCGCTCCGAACTCCCGAACTGATTCAAATGATTTGCGATCCCCAAACTGACTCAAATGATCCGCGAAGCCGCTCCGAACTCCCGAACTGATTCAAATGATTTGCGATCCCCAAACTGACTCAAATGATTCGCGAACCCGCTTCGAACTCTTGAATTGATTCAAATGATCCGCGAAGCCGCTCCGAACTCCCGAACTGATTCAAATGATTTGTGATCCCCGAACTGACTCAAATGATCCGCGAAGCCGCTCCGAACTCCCAAACTGATTCAAATGATTTGCTATCCCCAAACTGACTCACATGATTCGCGAACCCGCTCCGAACTCCCGAACTGACTCAAATGATTCGCGATCCCCATAACTGACTCAAATGATTCGCGATCCCGCTCCGAACTCTCGCATTGATTCAAATGATCCGCGAATCCGCTCCGAACTCCCGAACTGATTCAAATTATTTGCGATCCCCAAATTGACTCAAATGATTCGCGAACCCGCTCCGAACTCCCGAACTGACTCAAATGATTCGCGATCCCCATTACTGACTCAAATGATTCGCGATCCCGCTCCGAACTCTCGCATTGATTCAAATGATCCGCGAATCCGCTCCGAACTCCCGAACTGATTCAAATTATTTGCGATCCCCAAATTGACTCAAATGATTCGCGAACCCGCTCCGAACTCCCGAACTGACTCAAATGATTCGCGATCCCGCTCCGAACTCCCGAACTGACTCAATCTGCCTAGGGCACCAACTCCCTGAAGGGGGCACCACCATCCCAGTCGCTCCAAAAAAAAAAAAAAATTCCTCCATTCTCCCATCCGCGCTCCCGACCGCTCGCACCTCATGTTTGCGGCTGAATGTTCATAATTGATGGATGAATCCAATCCAGCGGAAAAAAAAAAAAAAAAAAAAAAAAAACAGACAAGTTGGCTTGACGTTGGACGAGTATCAAATTTAGGGACCGTCTCTAAAGTTCCATGCGATATTGGTATACACTTTTCTAACGTCAGTAGCATTTGAGGAGAATGACCTATAGTCATAAAAACAACTGTAATTGTTCATGTAGGTGTCAGCTATAATGCACAATTGAATTGAAATGTTTGATATTTATTAAAATAATCTGTAAATCATATGTAGATTATGCTATTTGCTTAGTAAAATATACTTAAAAGATATACTTAAACATTATTTTAAAGGAATATCAAGCAAGTTTTCATAGAAGTTTTAATTTAAGCTTGCCAATAACACCATATTTTTCAAAAACAATTTCTAAAAGTACATTTGTATTTGTGCCTATAATGTTTATTTATTTATTATTATTGTCAGCTAATAAAACCTATGTTTCAGGGACCATATTCATATAACATCTAAGGCTAAATGTAGTCTTGACTGGTTGAGTTAGATTGTGATTAACACTAAACAGTAGAAAATCAGTTGAGTCTGCCCATCTGTAAATGTCACTGGCTGTTAAAATCTTGTGTTTCTTATAATAAATTGACATATTGATAACACTGAACCTTTCATAATGCTCTTAATTACATGTCGATGCATACTGTATGGATTAGTGAGTGTGGTGGTGCTTATGGGGTATCGTCACTTATTCCTTATATGAACTGTTTCAAATGCAAGACATTGATTGCATGAGATTAAGTTTGTAAATGGCAGCCTGTGTCCTTTTGTTGTGTGCACATTAATCATCAAACTGTGATAACTGTGACTAAATTCAGTATATATACGTCTGCCATATGTTGCCCCCCCTTAAAAATTCCTGCCCCCTTCTCGCCACCCCATCAATATTTTTCTAGATCCGCCCCTGTACACCGAGCATCTCCAAGCAACTAGATGTGTGAATCAGGTAAACCAACACTTAACATTTAAACTAGCAGCATTCATAATGACAGTCATCTCTGTTTCTTTGTCTCGAAGACATACTTGAGCACAATATATTTACATTTACATTTATTCATTTAGCATACGCTTTTATCCAAAGCGATTTACAAATGAGAACAATAGAAGCAATCAGATCAACAAGAGGACAACAAAAGTATACAAGTGCCATGACATTTTTTTTTTTTTTTTTTATGTATGAAAGATAAGAAAAGTCCTAGTATTAGTTTTTTAAGTGATGGTGAAAAAGATGAGTCTTCAGATGTTTCTTTAAAATGAGTTAAGACTCCGCTGTATTAATTGACATTGGGAGGTCATTCCACCAGCTGGGCACAGTCCAGGTAAAGGTCAGTGAGAGTGATTTTGAACTTCTTTGGGATGGTACCACAAGGCATCGTTCACTTGCAGAGCGCAAACTTCTGGAGGGCACATAAGATTTAACCAGTGAGTTTAGGTATGTTGGTGCCAAGCCAGTGGTCGTATTTATAAAAAGACTTTCCAAACTGGTATTTGTGTGACTGCTAGTTCTAAACAATGCCAGGAAAGAGATGGTAAGAAGAAATTGGAAAACATTGTTTTATAATCATGGGAAAACAGGTAGTTGGCTTCCATTTTAAAAAGTGCCTTGTCCAACCATTGTGAGAAACACATTGATCTTAATTTTTTACTTCCTTTTGGCCACTTAAATTAAACTTCAGAATAAACATCATGAGACAAAATTGTTGCATTGCATACATAAGGATTGCAGAAAGATGCATTTGTAAGACAAAACAAAGTCAACAAAATATCAAACCTAAAGGCATTTATTTTAAAGAAAAATTACACAAGCACACATTTTATGAAAAACTATTTCACAAAATATATATATATATATAACAATCGAACTGTATAATATTTAAAGTCGTGCCAAAATTAACTCTTTAAGCGAAGTTTCAGATGTGCAGATTCCTCTTGCTTTGATATTTTGCTACCATGTTTAAGTGTGAAGTAAATGTCAAACTTAATTAGCGGCAGATGGAGGAAAAACAAAAAAAGTAAAAATAGTGATTTTACATTTCACTGCATGTTTCCACTTTCATGCTCTTTTTGTCTGCCTTCCTTCCCTTTTCTGGATCCTCTAATAAGGTTTTTTTCTTCAACTTCACATAACCTTTCCTTCATGTGAACTTCTCCATCCAGAGATACTTATCATGCTTGAACTGCCAGTAACCCCCGGTTTCCTTTTGGCTTCAAAACAGAGGAGAGGGCAAAGGCACAAGTCACACGTCTGAACCGAGGTCAGCGTTTAAACCGCACAAACGGCCGTTTGTCTGTCTCACATCCTCTGATATCCTGGACTGTGCCGGTGGATGGGGAGGTGGCCAAGAAAGCTACTTACAATTTAACTATAGCCCACTACACAAAGGAAATGGTTTGGTCTTCTAGGAAGACAAAGTACTCAGGTCAGCAAGGTTCAGCAGGTTGAGATGGAGGTTTGGAGCCGCTGTGTGTATTTTCTGCATTGAAGCACGGCCTCCTGGGTCAACGTTTAACCCAAACCCATTGCAATCCACAGCTGCTGGTGTAGAAAACACACATTCACAGGTGCTTAATTACATCTGCGAGCTGATCTGCTGGAGTGATTCTCACGGGTTCATGAACAAATTGCTCTTTGACATGGAAATAATTGTGTGAAGTTAATTTTAAGATCTTAAAGAGAGAAAGCTTCATCTATCTATCTATCTGTCTGTCTTTCTGTCTATCAATTCAGTTTAGTTCAGTTCAGTATCTATCCATTTATCTATTCAAGTCCAGTTACTGATATGTGATGTTCTTTAAATTCAATGAATCTAAATTCTGCTTGTTTTCAATTCTGTATCCTATTTGCTACCTCAGTTCAAATTCAAGATCTGTATTGTTAAATGTAAAAGTCATATATAACACAACCCTGATTGCAATTACTCATGTTTTTGAACAAGAAGATGCTTGAAACAAGGTACACTGGGAAAAGCCTGTCAATTAAATCAACTTTATTGTACCAATAAGCTACTAGAAGCTGTGCATTATAGCAGTATTTCCCCATCTAAGGTTTTTTTTCACCCAGACTAAAGGCATTTTTCTGTATGAAGATAAACAGCCGTTAAAAATCACTCTAACACGTCTTCCTCTAGCCTCTTTCTGTGTGCTGGAGGTATTCTTTGTTTCCATTGTTTCGCCCGCTCCCCTGTGCTGGATGCTGGTGAAGGTGAGCTTCTTGAAGTCTGTGCCAGAGCCTCAGGGGTTGTGACCTTTGTCTCTCTCTCTCTCTGACATCTTTAGCTCACTCACTGTGGTTGATCTGCAGTTGCCCTGCAGCTGTGACCCCCCCCCCCCCATTTCCCAACAGCCCCCTCTTCAAAGGCCACCAGAAACGTGACAGCTGGCAGAAGAACTTCTCCTTTCATTAAGAGTGCTCACTGAGCCCTGTTGTTGATCGTGGGTAACTGGTGGTGTGTTGACCTCGTGCCAAAGAGCATAAAAGAGCTTAAAATGGATTCACACTTGGAGTTGGAGTTAACATATCATGGGTTAATGGCACGATAAACCCTTGTGCAAAGAAAACCTATAATGAATGATCAATATATTAAATGATATATTGATAATGGTGTATTTGAAATTATACTGAATTATATATTGTGTAATTATATAACTATAATACATAAGGAATTGCCTCTTTCATATACGGAAAAATATGTGACAATATTACTTTACTTTACTGAGTCCAGATTGAGATTAGAACTATTGGTACTAAGGGCAAAGGTCAGAGAGTGACCGCCGTAAGTAACGCATTTCTACAGAATATTGCAGAAGATTCATTTCCACTCTCGAAGTTGAGGAAATTGCCCAGACTGACCCAGAAAACCTCTGAACTTCATGTTAAGAGAGCTGAGAGTTAGTACAGAGGTGGAGGTCAGATTTATCTGATTTAGTTGGATTAAAGCCACAATTCTTTGCTGTGAATTCTTTGTGAGTAAAATGCCAAGTGTACAAGTGTTATTTTTAATTTAACATTTTACAGCTGTAATATGAACTCACATAACAGCCGAATGATTACCTTCTAGTGACCTCTGACCTGTAAATAAAAAAACGGGCTTATTTTATGTAATCAGAGAGAGCTGTGCTTAATTACCATACAGGAAACAGTTTTGATATCCCTCAGATTATTACTGTAGATACACACATGCTGTGAAATATGAGCCACTGTAATGATCATGAGAGACCAACCCAGTTTATGCAACGGTGCATTGACTGAAAACATGTACATGAGCGCCACCTGAAGGGAGGACACGAGACATATACATGTTCTAAGAACTAAAAATGAACCGATGTTGATGCATATGAAGGAGCGTGCACACTCTATTTAATTAATTGCTTTAATATTCAGTCTGTGAAGGGTCATACTTACACTTTAAAATACTAATAAATAAAAATGGGATAGAAACAGAGTATATATCCCCGGTTTCACATAACACAGACAAGGCTTAAACATATCTGGGGTGTTTTAACTAAAGGACTGACCTTAATATAGGTCTTTGTCAGTGCCATTGGTTTGTCTCAAGATACAAACTAATGTTTTTTTCTAAGGCACGTTTATAAAATATAATTAAATGTCCAAAATGATCTATGGACAAATATGGCTTAATCTAAGCCCTGTTTATGTTTTGTTCTTTTTTTGTGTGATTGACAAAAATATGTCCTACGTCATACTGCATACCGTATTTACATGGGCATGTTGCCATATGGGCTAAATGTTCAAAATAGCTTTTCAGTTCACTACAATTTAATAATTAAACCCTAAATTATGTTGACCAAAAGCAAAGTTTTGTTATTTTTGGATATTAACTCTTACAGTTTTATTAATTATTTTGTGTTTAATAATCGTTTTTTAACTTACCCCATTCAGACTATAGGCCTATATATATATATATATATATATATATATATATATATATATGTGTGTGTGTGTGTGTGTGTGTGTGTGTGTGTGTGTGTGTGTGTGTGTGTGTGTGTGTGTGTGTGTGTGTGTGTGTGTGTGTGTGTGTGTGTGTGTGTGTGCGTGCGTGCGCGTGTGTGTGTGTACAGGCAATCGTATTTTATTTTTGGGAAATAACATCTGTTTTTTTAGTCAAGTCTTTGTTGATTAGATTATTGCTTATGGGTGCATTGTTTTGTTTTGTTGTGTGCGAGTAGGGGTGTGTTTATATCCATCGCTATGACGTAGTCGCGCGCGCATGTGATTCAGACCCAGCTAATGGATGTCAGATATGTGAGCATTGTTTGTACTCTTCGAGTACTCTGCAGCACCGAAGAGTACAGGGTTTTTATTTTTTTAAACTCTCCCATTTCAAACTACTCTAATCCCTGTATGCTCCGATTTCTCCCTCTAACCTGAGTCCATTTCGTCTGGATCGGAACCGGCCATGACCGTGGAGCAGAATGTCCTGCAGCAGCACTCTCAGAAGGTAACGCGCGCGCACACATATCAGGCTCGGCCCAGTCCGTTTCGTCTCGGCTCGGTTAGTTTGGTGTCACAAACAGGTTTATGGGCGCGTTGAAAGTTCCAATGGTTCGGTTTGATTGCTGAGGCCTAGTGTTCGCATCACATTAGCCGCGCCTCACGTTTCTGTTCTTTATACGCTGGACTATTTGTGTTTACACGCGTATGCGTTTTAAATCAGTTAAACAGTTTAAAACAATAAACAACTATACATAACAGCATAAATCTGCTAAACTCAACGTTAATCAGTCGCGTTTGTCCTAACATAGCTAAAGCTACTAAACTTACCCATCAAAACGCTCTTAAATCTCACTAAATACCCCGCGAATCTGAATGTTCAGAAGTGTTATGGTGTCTCATGTGACGTTGGAGTTTATGTTTCGTGTAACGTTAGCGGTTTGTTTATGCTCTGACACCCACACTGCTGCTTCATAACATTTATTCATACTTTCGTCCTTATGTTTGTAAACATTCGCCGTTTCATGTTGATTGAATCGTGGTTTGTGTTAATCTGTTTTTAAACTTGACATTGTATCTTGTCAGTTTTTATGTCGGTTTCAATTTCTTCTGTTTGTAAACAGGCTGTTGAGTAAACGTGTCAGTAGTTTTTTTTCTCAGTTTTATTAGTTCATAAACATTAGTCTGTTTGATTTATGTCATTATTTCATTTTTTTTGTAAACATCAGGACTTTCTTGGATTTCAATTTCATCTATTTTAAAACGTTTATATTATGTTTGTTTTGTCATTTTTAGCTTTTAAATTTAATATCATGTTTTTATGGTGTTATTTGTTTGTAAAAATTAGGCTTTTCTTGTTAGGCTTTTCTTTTTTTGTCTAGTTTTTGTAGATTAAAATGGAATCTGTATGTCTTTTTTGTAGTGGTTGTAAAGTGCTCACTGAGGGGCTGCTTTGGTTTTTAATAGAATAATTGAAATTTAGTTTAATAGGCAGATAATTTATCAGCGTATAATGCAGTTACTGAAGAAGTGATCTTAATTAAACTGAACTAGTTACAGCAGGTGGTGGGGAATATAAAACGATGTATTTTGCATAAACTGAAAGTACACGGACTGTAAGTTTCAGCAGCCCTGATTTGGCTACAAGCTTGTGTTGCTTTATCGTGTTACTGTTGAGAAATGTGTGTTGCATAGCCCATCTAAGGGAGGGGTGTGCCTCCTTCAGAGGGTTGGGACATACCACGTTTCATGTCATATCTTGAACGTAAAGCATACAAAACATTAAAAGGTCAGTGCATTAGTTTATGTAATGATGTTACTATCTTAGACCTATTATGAAGCAGACAGAAAAACATTTGTATAAAATTCGGTAGAGCCCAAAGCAATGGTTAGACGAGTAGAAACAGATCAGTCATGCTGTTTTTCAGTCTAGGGAGGAGTGCCGTTCCTCCCTCTTCAGCCTGGCACAAGTCTGTGTTTGACTCATGCCGTTCCTGAATGCAGCCAGGACTGAGATAAAGGGCCAGTACTCTCGGTTTCCCAGCCAGAGGTGTGAGATGTTGTTCTGTTTGTTGCTGAGTGGTGCTGGTGATTTGGATCCTGGTCTTGCAGAGCCGGATTCTTCAACATTTGATCCATTTCACAGCTTATTCTGCCAAAAAATAAATAAAACACCCCACTTAGACAGGAAGAGACATGTAAAATGACCAATACTGATTGTCTTGTTTTTAAAAGTGAGATTTAGTAGTGGGTAAAACAGGTGTGCTCATGGATATTATATTTATCTCCCCTGGGATATTGAAATGACATACAATTTTAAGTAAATAAAAATAAAGCACTAGAAAGGATATTCAAGCACCACAACATTAGAATGTGCAGTTCCTTTATTTGTATTCATTTATTTGGTTTGGAATTTGTCCGTTTTTGATGTTTAGAAATGTGTTTCTCTTGTGTTTTTCTCGTAGCACCAGCAGACATTACTGAACCAGCTGAGGGAAGTTACTGGAACTACAGATGTTCAGCTGTTACAGCAGGCACTGCAGGTGAACCATCTGTTTCATTAACTCTCTAACTAACTAGATTTGGTAGATGCAAATTTAATGTTATTTGCTCAAAGACAAGTAGTTTCTTACTGCATGTAATGAAAGCTGTTCGAACATCTGTATTTGTGTCCAGGTCAGTAATGGTGACCTAGCCGAGGCGGTGGCCTTTCTCACTGAGAAGAACGCCAAGGTCCCACAGCAAGATGAAGCCACATATTACCAGACAGCCCAAATCACCAATGATCGATACATCAGTGTGGGCAGCCAGGCTGACACAAGTACGTATTTAAATCTCAGAACAATGATGGGCTGGAATCCAGGGGAAGGTTACACTGCTCTGTGGTTCAGTACAATGAAATGCCATGGCGCCAATGCAATCTGAATGAAGAACCTGCAGTAAATGCTTTGTTTCTGACAGCAAAACTGATTTATTTGCTTTAGATTTCAGTCTGTGCTTTAGTGCCTGAACTTAATAAGTTTGATTTTAGGATTGATTCATTATCTTCTAAAGTGCAGGAGTAAATGCGCTCCGCTGTGTCAAACCAGAGAACTAATATTTATTCCACACGTCCTGCTGAAAGGAAAGAGATGAGACATCATGTAACTCGTAACAGTGGGAGTTTTGGCAGCTCTCTTATAACTACATGCATGTCATCTCAGAGAGCCAGACCTTTTAAAGAGCCAGCCTGCCACTCCTCCCAGCTTGCTTCAGATGATTATGAAACCATCTCCAGTCCTACTGCTGAGAGAATGCTGATGGAGGGAATGTTAGTTTGGCATGCGGCCTCATGTTTTTATTGAAACTCTCGACATGCGCTTAAGAGATATTCGTTTGACAGTGTCATAACCTCTAGGCCATTGGACGATATTGGACGATATTTAACAATTTAGATGTTCTTGACATTAGCTGTTTCACAAAAGTGTTCAAAATCTAGTGAATGCCTCATCAGTTGTTAGGTTTTCAAATATTTGAGTGAAAATTGTGTAAATACTGTGTAAAATGAATGTTCATTTAAGGGTTAGTTCACGGAAAAATGAAAATTATGTCATTAATTGATGTAGAGGTGTCTGACTAGGGGGAGACGTGGGCTGATGACATCATCGTTTCTGAAAATATACGGATTAGCCGCCCAGACGGAAACGCAAAGACGGCGTTTTCAAATTTATCCACTTTGGGACCCGGTTTCAAAAAATAGCGGTTTCACCTTAAGAAAACGCTGGATCCGTGTGGACGAAACGCCTATCCGATAAAAAATTTCTGCGTATTCACAGAAACGCGTCTCCGTGTGGACGGGGCCTAAGAAATTTTAGATTTTGTCCGAGAGCTCTCAGTCCGTCCATTGAAGCTGTGTGTACGGTCTACTGTCCATGTCCAGAAACGTAAGAAAAATATCATCAAAGTAGTCCATGTGACATCAGAGGCTCAGTTAGAATTTTTTGAAGCATCGAAAATACATTTATGTCCAAAAATAGCAAAAACTACGACTTTATTCAGCATTGTCTTCTCTTCCGTGTCTGTTGTGGGAGAGTTCAAAACACAGCAGTTTAGTGATATCCGGTGCGCGAAGGAGTCACTCGACGTAACCGGATCTTCTAGAACGGTTTCAAACGATTCAGTTCGATTTAGTGAACTGTTTCAAGAAGATCCGGTTACATCGAGAGATTCCTTCGCTCTCGGACTAAATCTAAAATATCTTAAACTGTGTTTCGAAGATGAACGAAGGTCTTACAGGTTTGGAATGACATGAGGGTCATTAATGACATAATTTTCTTTTTTTGGATGATGTGAAGATTGTAATATTTCTTTATACATTTTTTCTTCTATTCCAATTCAGTATGTGGAAACAAGTCAAATTTATTTATTTAAGAAATATAAATAAATAAACAAATATATAAAAATATTTTGCTAGTAACCTACTTTGTTTACTTTCAGTGTTCCTATGATTGTTTCAGATGTAATTGATCTCACTGGAGATGATAAAGATGACCTTCAGCGGGCGATCGCTCTCAGTCTGGAGGAGTCAAACAGGGCCTTCAGGGAGACGGGCATCACTGATGAAGAGCAGGCTATCAGCAGGTGGGCTTTTAACTGTACTTTTAACTTTTATCCTGCTGAATATTTTGTATTATTGTACATTTTAGTACAGAAAAGTGTAAAGAGGCAGGAGTAAAGTTGGTGTCTATGTGCTTCAGAGTCCTGGAGGCCAGCATTGCTGAGAACAAGGCCAGCCTGAAGCGCACACACACAGAAGTATGGAGCGATTCACCCAACCCTCACGATAGGAAGAGGCAGGAGAACTGTCCCGTAGGGCTGAAGAACGTGGGGAACACGTGCTGGTTCAGTGCAGTTATACAGGTCCGTGTCAGCCGCTGTGATTACTTTACAACTGGAAACACATTTGCTTCTTTAATGAACTGGAAAACAACAAAAGACCGTTTAATGAATTAATTTTAATTGTGTCTTATTTTAATTTGATAATACTCCAGACAATTTGATTATGGTAGTGCCGCCTGTGTTGTAGATCTGAATGAAGTCGAGTGACCTTGTTTTGCGGTTATTAATGCAGAGGTACAGCTGTATCAGTGCTGTTAATTGCTTCAGCATATTTAATTCAGAGAAGATGAAATGGAACATGTGCATCTAGATTTTGCTGGATCAAGTTTAGAGCACTGGAGAAGATGAAATATGCCAAGAAACTAAAGAAACTTTTTTTTTTTCTGAAAGAAATTCATTTGTAACATTTATTCAGCAAGGGTACTTTAAACTTAGAAAATAAGCTTTCAAAAAATTTCAACTTTAAAGAATAGAAAAAAATGAAGAAATGTTTCTTAAGCAGCAAATCAGTATATAAGAATAATTTCTGAAAGATCATGTGACACCGAAAACTAGAGTACTGGCTGCTAAAATATTAACTTTGCCACCAATGGAAATAATTATTTTAAGTTTAATAGAAAAAAATGTTTTTGTATCAAATAAATGCATTCTAAACCTCTAAAAAATATATATATATATATATATCTCTTACCGACCTCAAACTGTTGGTGTGTGTGTGTGTGTGTGTGTGTGTGTGTGTGTACAGGGTGTTTAAAAATATTAAAATAACCACTTTCGGCACACACAAAATTGTATGGTTTGGAATTAAGTGTTTTAATTGCTTTTATATGACGCTGGTAATTGCAATTGCAAATTTATTGTTTTTTATTATATTATTCATTTATTACATTTAATATTGATTATTCCTGTAATTATTTATTACTACCAAACAACATTAATATTGTACTCCTATTTGTCTGTATGTATTAAAACAACTCTGAAGGTGACTTCAGGTTCTACTGAGGCCTGATTGTTTGTGTCTCTTATGCGATGTCAGAACATGAACCATGTTGATAGTTGAGTAATGATCGCTGAGTACTGTCACATGCTGTTTACCTCCTGTGTGTAACCCGACTCGTGAAGAACAGCAGCTGCTCTGGCACTCACAGCTCTGTGGATTTATAGATCTGGACAACGAGACACTAAATGTGTGAATCTGTCACCAAAAACAGTCCGTCAGTCATTCACACAACGAAACTGGAGTCACACTTCAACAAAGCGTGAGAAAAATGCCAAATGCATTTAGGGGGAAACGCATGCAGTCTTTTTATTTTGTCCAACGGATCATCTCAGGGTTGCGTTAATATTAGAGCTGGCACGCACTAATCTCAAATACTGATATTTATCTTTTTATCTATATGTTTCAGTCTCTTTTTAACCTGCTGGAGTTCCAGAGGCTGGTGTTGAATTATTCGCCCCCTGCACGGATGCAGGACTTGCCCCGCATTCAGAAGGTGAGATTGCCACCCGATACCCAGCTCACATGCCATAAGAATCCATTTCTCACCGAGACACACTTCCAGCAACTGTGACCTTGTTTGAGCCTCAGCTGAATGCTGTGACATTATCGTACTTTTACAAGCACTGGTTTTCATCCATCTGACTGGCCTTTGACCAGATGAGCTGAAGCAGAGGAAGTGCTTTTTCAAGGTCCCTATATTCTAGCTGTTAAACTGTCACACTCGCTTTTCCGGACTGCTTTTAAAAGTGAAAGAAGTAGTGGACAGTGTCTGGCTCAGCAGGCTGGCTGCTGTCTGGGTGATTTCTTTCTTCAGTATGTTCCTCTGGGGCCCCTGAGCCTGTGAACAGGGTCAGCAGACATGGCCACTAATCTGAGCTTAACCTCATCTACTGATAGAAGACCACAGAGCCCTGAATTCATCATGTCCTCTCTCTTTATTGCTCGTTTTCTTTCATCTGCTGAGCTCTTGCTAGACTTTAATCTAATATCAATTAAAAGTGTCCTCCGAAGAAGAAAATCCAGATAATGTGATCTGGTGAAGGTTTTTGACCTTGTATGACATTATTGAGATGTTTGTCAGGTAAAGATGACCTTACTTGAAAGCAGACAGACCTAACTAATCAACTCTTATCATCCAAATCCACTAAACAATTTGCCATCATATCCTATTTCAATGTTAAGTTAATATACAACATCCCAAAACCAGTGTTTCATTTAACATTATGCATTTAGCTGAAATTTTATATCAGTCATGTACTCCTTGGGAATCAAATCCATGACCTTGATTTTGCTGGTGCTACGCTCCGCCGTTTTTTAATTTGGTCTCCATTTGCATTCCCATAGGAGCACAGGAACCTGCCCTTCATGCAGGAGCTGAGGCACCTCTTTTCTTTGTTGGTGGGTTCCAAGCGAAAGTATGTGGACCCATCCAGGGCCGTGGAAATCCTCAAAGACGCCTTTAAGTCCAGTGAATCTCAGCAGGTAAGTTTCTGTCATTTACATACAAAATATATAATCTTAAAGGTAAAGTACACCTTTTAGTAACAAAAAGTTGGTTTCATTCCAAAGATCATTTAATGGGTAAAATGAAAAATGAAATTTTTTGGTGCAATATAAAAAGTAAACTCATAAGTGAGCTTCAGGGAAAAATTGAGACCAGTTAAAACAAGAATACATTTGTTCGGGATATGAGTTGGGGTGTTTGTTTGTACAGCAGGATGTGAGTGAGTTCACCCATAAACTCTTGGACTGGCTAGAGGATGCATTTCAGATAAAGGCAGAGGAGGACAGGTAAGCCCATATACGTCCCCCTAGAATATCTGATGACCATCACAATTTCACAAGGCTTTCCACTGCATCTCTGTGATCCTGTCATTTCAGTCAGAATGATGTATGAGCGCACCACAAATTCAGCTGGACCAGACATTAATGATGATTAATGTGGTACATTAATCTTTATGACTTCAATTAGCACCGTTAAATTCCTGCTGAAGACAGTCCTCATGTGACTCCTACCGCCAAAGGACACAGACTCCTCTAGTTCAGACCATTTCCAGCCCCATGTGACTCCATGTTTGCTCTTGTTCTTCACAGAGAGGGTGAGAAGCCGAAGAACCCGATGGTTGACCTGTTTTATGGCCGTTTTCTGGCTGTTGGCGTCCTGGAAGGTGAATATTCATCAGCTGTATGAGCCCTCTCTCCTAGTTGATGAAAAGTGACCTTGCGTTAATGTAATGTGGAGAACCCAAGCTCTAAAAAAAAAAATGTAATGGTCATTGATGTGAGAGTGGTGTTGGGCTTCTTAAACGTACGTACAAACATACTGGTTACATACAGACATGTTAAGTTGATTAACTTTTTACCTTGTCAAGATTGTTTACCTTGTGCACTTGTTTTGATGGCTTTTGAGTACCAAATTTATCCAAATATTTTTGCAATCCTAGTAAAACCACACAAAATGTACTATTTCTTGTTTTAAAATGCAAAGGTTTATGGTCCGGATAATCATACATTAAGTGTGGGGACAGTAAAAGAAAAAATAATAATAATAATAATTGTAGTAAGCAAAGATGCATTAAACTGATCAAGCAAAGACAGTTGTAATATTACAAAAGTTTTTTTATTCTAAATAAATGCTGTTCTTTTAAACTTTCTATTAATCAAAGAATCCTGAAAAGAAAAAAAAGTATTACAGCAGAACAACTGTTTTTAGTACTGATAATAATAAGAAATGTTTCTTGAGCACTAAAACTGCATATCGTATGATTTCTGAAGGATCATGTGACTGAAAACTGAAGTAATGGCTGCGGAAAATTAAAGCTTTGAATAATAAAGCCGAATAATAACAAATATAGTGTAATAAAGTAAAATATGCATAACGGGACCGTGTGGTTATTACATTTCCTGAGCATTTTGATTTTTGCATACAATGTAGCATGTTTCTGGACAAGACCAAACCATAGAATTTGCATGTTTGTTTGGGTATTAACTAAAGACAATGATGTAAACTTGAGTGTGTTTTTACAGGAAAGAAATTTGAAAACACTGAGATGTTTGGACAGTACCCTCTGCAGGTGAACGGCTTCAAAGATCTGCACGAGTGTTTAGAGGCAGCCATGATAGAGGGAGAAATCGAGTCTTTGCATTCTGCCGAGAACTCTGCCAAATCAGGGCAAGAGGTTTGTAGAGAGCTTGTCTCTGGTCTCTTTTTTTTTTTTTTTCTGTCCCAGTGCACCACGATGTGCTCAAACATTTTAAACTGTTCCCTTTTCTGAGATAGTCCTTCTATTCCTTCAATCACAATCTTTGAGGTGCAAGAAAAAAAAAAACATGACCTCGGACTGAGATGTTACACAATGGCTTTTCAGTCATCAGTGCTGCCTTGGGCAGATCCCTTTGCAGCTGCTTCCTGCTAATTACTTCAGCTGAGTGCAAATAAAGAAGGAGATTCTCTGGTGTACATTATTCTCAACTCCAACAGGCTGGGATGTTAATGAAAGCCCAACACATCATGTCTCTCTCAGGGCTCAAAATGTGATCAGGTCACCAGTGTTCATTCTAGCAATGAAGGCGGAGTTGGGATGGCTTACATGGATGGCTTTTCATGGAGCATGCTGGAGTTCAAATACTGCTAAACACAGATTTCTGGGAAAAAAAATGTTTCTTTTAAGGCAAGAAATTCTAGTTTTGGAGAAAACTGAAAATCTGTATCAAATCAATCAAATTCATTTAAAGACATCAAAGGCATTTTCTTACTTTAATTGTTGAAATGTGTGGTCAAATAAGACATTATATGTTATATGCTAATCATTGGTGGGGTTTTTTTTTCAGCATTGGTTCACAAAACTCCCACCGGTTTTGACCTTTGAACTGTCTAGGTTTGAGTTTAATCAAACCTTAGGCCGACCTGAGAAGATTCACAACAAGCTAGAGTTTCCCTCCATGCTATACATGGACAGGTAGTAGTGTTTTTTTTTTATATAATTTATTAATTTTCATACTTGTATGTTCAAAAATACGTCATGATGATGGAAAAAACATATATAAGTCGCACTGGACTATAAGTCGCATTTATTTAGAAACAAGAGAAAACATTACCGTCTACGGCCGCGAGAGGGCGCTCTATGTCTTCAGTGTAGGCTACAGGAGAACTGAGCAGCATAGAGTGCCCTCTGGCGGATGTAGATGGTAATGTTTTCTCTTGGTTCTTGTCAAATTCATTTTAATATATAAGTCGCACCTGACTATAAGTCGCAGGACCAGCCAAACTATGAAAAACGTGCGACTTATAGTCCGGAAAATTCAGTATATATGAATGTATGTAAATGTTTTTAAAATGACTTTTGTCTGTGTTTTTGAATGTTTTGTGAAACATCAAATGACAAGGATCCTGTATATGTAACACCAAATACATCCAGTTTTCAGTGAAACTGCATCTTGTGTAATTGATTCCAGGTACATGGACAGGAACAGAGACATCACACGGATAAAACGAGAGGAGATCAGAAGACTAAAGGAGCACCTGACTGTTCTCCAGCAGCGACTTGAGAGGTTTGTTAACTCTGTTTAGCCTCTGCCCTGATCTAGAGAGAACTTGCTGTTACCTTGCATAGCAGGAAAATTCCAGCTTTCAACATGAAAGCAGCTTTTATATTGTTAATGGAAGGACACAAGTCACATGCTGAGTTTTGGCCGAAATGTTCCTGAAGAATGAGTTTGAGGATACCGACTGACTTTCTGTTTCGTATTTCTGCTTTTGGTTATAGAATATATAGAATATATTTTCTCATTTGAGATCCGTCTTAAAATGTTCTCTGGGACAGGTATCTGAGCTATGGCTCAGGGCCCAAGCGGTTTCCTCTTGCCGATGTTCTTCAGTATGCCATGGAGTTTGCGTCCAGCAAGCCTGTGTGCACGTCTCCTGTGGAGGACATCAATACAACAGCACCACCTGCTGGCACGACTGCACATCTGCCACCTTCTGCAAGGCAAGTTTTTTCACCTGGTCCAAGTCTGAACATTTATTTGGAATAGCTCTTTTTTTTTTTTTCTCTAATACATTTGTGAGATATTAAAGTGTTTTTCTGCATGGACTTCAGCACAGGGGAGCAGCCGGATACATATGTCCCAGCCGAGGGCTCCAGCTCTGGTCCACAGGCACAGCAACATCAACGGGTTTCGATCCATAAACCGTTCACTCAGTCTCGTGTGCCCCCAGATCTACCCATGCACCCCGCCCCACGACACATCACAGAGGAGGAGCTGCGGGTGCTGGAGGGCTGTCTGCACCGCTGGAGGAGCGAGGTGGAGAACGACACCAGGGGTACAAACACGCATGCAGGCAAACATATGCTTATACTGCGTTGGGCTTTGTAGCAATGTTTCTGTCTGGTGTATGTCAGATCTGCAGGCCAGTATATCTAGAATCCACAGAACCATTGAGCTTATGTATTCTGACAAGTCTATGATGCAGGTGAGAAGCTTTTTGAGATCTCAGTTAGTTCTCTAACCATCTCGGAAATTACCCCAGAATGAGTTCATCTTGTTCATAATGATGCGTTTCAGGTGCCGTACCGGCTGCATGCCGTTTTAGTCCACGAGGGTCAGGCTAATGCAGGTCACTACTGGGCATACATCTTTGACCCACATCAACAGCGATGGATGAAATACAATGATATTTCGGTGACAAAGTCATCCTGGGAGGAGCTGGTGCGAGACTCGTTCGGTGGATATCGCAATGCCAGTGCATACTGCCTCATGTACATTGATGATAAGAAGCCCTTTCTTATCGAAGGTAACCTAATCCACATATGCAAGTTTACTCATTAATTAGTCTCTTATGAGTTATCCACACAGGTAATGAGCTGAGTAGTGAAATCTAAAAACTTCTATTTTCCACTCAAAAATAAAATGCAATCGGTGATTAGTTATTAGTTTAAAAATAAAAATAAATATTTTTAAATTGCAAAATAAATAATGTTTAACACAGCATATTTAATTAATAAATGTATTATTAAAAATGCAGTTTAAAGCACAAATTATTTTATTAATGCATTTTATTGTTACAAACCAGTTTTAAAGTGTTTTTATTTGTCAGTTTGTTAAATTGTCTCATTTAACTATATTTTGAACAACTTTATGTGCGTTTCTTAGACAAATTGAAAAATAATTTAAATCTTTTAATTAATAAATGGATTCTATATTTTTAAGAGACACTCCAATTCCTCCCTAATTTATGTATCTATGTTTATCTGTATCTTTAGAAATCTGCTAAATATTAAAATATGACAACCCCCTATTCAGAGTGTTTTCAAAGAAGCAGTGTTTTTTGTTTTTTTGTTTTTTTTTGGTAATTAAGATTTTCGGTGTTGGGATCCGTTTTAAACTGACAGTCATAATCATAATTAGCTTTATTTAAGAAAAAATAAATAAAACCGCAGTTAAAATGTCTTCACATTTCGATCCATGTGTGTTTGTGAAATGGCTCTGTGCTTCTGTGTGTCTCAGAAGAGTTTGATAAAGAGACAGGGCAGATGCTCAGCGGCTTGGACAAGCTCCCTCCTGATCTAAAGGAGTATGTGGAGGCAGATAACAAGCTCTTTGAGAGAGAGATGAAGGAGTGGGATGCTCTTCAAGCACGCAAACTCCAGCAGGAGAAACTGGCATTGGCCGCCGCCAGTGTGGCCGCCCAACCCATGTGCACTGAACCCTGCCCTCCAGACAACACCGGTGAGCCTTTCACATGTCTGAATCTGAAACAAGTGTCTTTAACTCATGGAAACTCACTCTGTGCTCCCTCAGCAGCCCCTCAGCATGACCCAGAGTACATGGAGCAGCAGTCGCCCACCGGAGACTCCAAACACCTGCAGGAGGACACCGAGAGAGCCATCAGCAAAGCTGCTGCTGAGCATGATGAGAAGAGTCCAGAGGCCCTGCTAAACACAGTAAGACATACATAAACACATGATGAACAAGGTCTGAGTCCGTCAGACGGTTCTGGAGACCAAAACACTCTTTAAAGTGTGCGTTTAGAAAGTTCTGTAGTTGGATGTAGGGCAAACTTTAATGTCTGCAAATGAGAACAAAGGCCAGTAGGTTTAAATTGTGTGTGTTAGTTTTCATGTCACACTGTTTATGCTTTCATCATCTGTCTTAGAAACACATTATTGATTGGTTCTGATCAATCAGATATCCCAAAATAAAAAATAAAAAGCTCTTTATCCATCTTGTTGTATTTGCGCTTTGCTTCATCCATCAGAATAATGTGCAATTTTTTTTTACAAATAATTCTGCATTTATTTTTTCATTATGCAGATGAGGTTCTTCGTTCATTATATTACTCATTATCCACTGTAGATAGAGAAGTGTGCGTTGCTTTAGCAGATGAGGGACTGTGGGTTTTTCTGATGCTTAAGATTGGATTGACAGCAGTATTGATACTGATGAAATTATTTTTGTAGGTCATACACATTCAGTTTTTTTAAGGAAAAAACAAAATTGTAATTTTTTAAACATATGTATTTTCTGTAGGTGAAATTTAATTCTGTTTAAGGCCAGAAAACTTTTATAAAAAAGTAATTTATAAAACCGTTTTTATGTGTGAAGTTTTGCAACTCATTTGAAATTCATCATTAATTATATATATATATATATATATATATATATATATATATATATATATATATATATATATATATATATATATATATATATATATATATATATATATATAAACATGTTGTTCATTAAAATTGTGCTTATATTTAATAGTTTTTTTTTTTTTTTTGTGGAACAGATTGAGTTCTGATTAATTTGTGTTGGATTTGGCAATTAATTTGTAATTCATGAATAATTATTTGTTTTAATATTTTAATTAAAAGAGTACATGGACTTTCTACTACCCACATACTTTTCTCCTATCCCAGTTTAACATAAGACAACTCTAAGCAATTCACAAGCTGTCTCGGAGGTTGCATTCGTCATCTGTCATCGAGCTTGTCTCATTTCAGAAAATTAAAAATGAGAGCGGCAATAGTTAGATTTCCCTTGAAAAAGCAAAACGGTTTGGGACAGAGCTATTTGTTTGTTCAGCCAATCAGAAACATCCCAACTGAAAGTGGTGACACTGATGGCAGATGGTACCAAATCTGGTTCATAACAAACCAGGAAAGTTTGTATCCATGATCTAGATAATATAGATAATTTTAGTAATGGTAATAATAATATTAATGAATGAATGAATAAATAGAAAGATTAACTGAATTAGTACCCACATGAACATGCTCTCTCAGTTCTAGCCCGCTTTCTCTTTCGGAAAGCTTTTTTTTTTTCTCTTTCTGTCTCTCTTAGTCTCAGTCATCACATCCCGACAGCGAGGTGACCTCTGACCCCTGTCCTCCCCTTGACCCTGAGCAGGACAACTCCGCCTCCTCTCCGCCCGCACCTCAGCGGGTGGTGGAGGTGGCCATTCCTAATGTAGGAACCTTTGTCATTCAGTCGAAGGAGGGAGGTTATGATGATGAGGTAGAGTCCTAGGCAACGTTTGGTAATGAATTTAAATCTCCCAGCATCCCTTTCACAACCTGCCAAATATGCCAAACCCATTTCAGATTAACATTATATGCAAGTTACTCCCAGCGGACTCCCAAACTACTAACATTGCCCCTGGTAAAACATTACAAAATAGGAAAGGTTCTGTTTTGCCCGACTTATTTTTCCTTCATGAAGCGCAAGCTTGAGATCATAGTATTATTTTCACTTAAATGTACCGTCTACACAGCTCACTATGGTGTTCATTATTTATTTAAAGAAGCAAAGGCACATTAACTTGCATGATGATCCTGTTTTGAATGTTTAAACATCTTTAATGCTGTGGGCATGGCTTCGAATGAGCTTTTCTGTTCAAAGCTAATTCGTTTACTTCAATGGGTTGGCTTGAGTTCATTCGCTGGTGGCTGAGCTGTGGTGTGATTGGCATGCGGACTGGCCAATGAGAGTTTTGGAGGCGTAGCCGGTGTAGTAATATCCTTCCCTCCTTGGGCAGGCGATGATGACCCCAAACATGCAGGGTGTCATAATGGCCATTGGCAAATCCAGGAGTGTTTATGACAAGTGTGGGCCTGAAGCAGCGTTCTTCAAGGTACATGACCTGCAGCATGCCACACCCCCTGTGCATCACATTAGCTCTTTGACCACACCTCCTCCCCCTGCGCATCTCATTATGTCTGTTAGCTCGCTGTTTACACGGCAGGCCGTGACAACCCTCTGCATCCTGTTTTACTATGCTGTTAATGTTATTTATTCATTATATTATTCATTATCCACTTTAAATAGAGGAGTGTGTATAAAGTATGTTGACACCTAAGATTGGATTGATATCAGCCTCCAGTTATTTGGTATCAATAGTGATTAAACAAAATTAGTGCTTTCAGTATAAAATTTGATCTCAGTAATTTGTTTTTACTTATTTGTTTATTATAGGTGATAGGCATTCAGTTCTATTTAAATAGAAAAACAAAATACTATTTGTAAAATAATTTCTATGTTTTAGGCATTGACTGTTCATTTGTTAATCATCAATTATAATGGTATTT
Organism: Carassius auratus; assembly: GCF_003368295.1. Lineage (NCBI taxonomy): Eukaryota > Metazoa > Chordata > Actinopteri > Cypriniformes > Cyprinidae > Carassius > Carassius auratus. The sequence goes on along the minus strand of NC_039277.1, from coordinate 13,529,632 downwards.
TGAAAATAAAATGAAATTATATAAAAAAATTTTTGTAGATTAAACCGAATAAACAAAGTAGTCATTTGTAAAATAATTTGTATGTGTTGGGTTTGGCAATTCATTTGTAATTAATCAATAATTATAATTGTGTGTGTGTGTGTGTGTGTGTGTGTGTGAATGTATGTGTGTGTATATACAGTGCACAGCATAAATTGTTACACCGCCTCTAAAGCTAAAACAAGTTAAAAATTTTCTTGAAGAAACGTTACGGTTCTTTGGAGATGTATGTATGCTCCAACAAACCTGCTTGATCAATTACCAAAGAAGAATGCCGAAATTATCCAGCAAAATAAGATTTTCTTATCAAAGTGATAAAATTGTGTTGCAAAAATCAGTACACCTTCCTGAAAGTTACTAAATAAAAATAATGTTTAAGGCTATTTTTGATCAACAGGTAAGTATGTTGAACCAAAACTTTTAAAGACAAGTAATTTCCTGCCAATTAAAAGTGTTATAAAGCCCACTGAATCATACTCTGAAACATGCTCTGACTCCATTCTGGATGCAGTGGAAGCACTTGGGAGAGAACTTTTTTATTTATTTATTTATTTTTATATAAACTAGCATTGGTTTTTGGTATCTTAAGCTGTCACACAACATGGCAGAAAACGTCGCGTACTAATTAAAACTTTAAAGATTACTTCATTAAAATCATTTAAAACAGCAGGTGCTAAGCGAATATAGTGTGTTGTCGGTTAGACTTTTTAACATTCTGTCAAGGGTCTACAGGTGAAAAATATTATTTTGGCTAATTGTGACACACATTAATGTGCATTTCTATTTAAGCAAATAAACTTAACGTAATTGTTTCATTGGCAGATCTCTATAGGCGTTGTTTTTTTTTGTCTTCACTTGTTGTCCAGCTGTGTACTTTCACTCTGCACGCAAGCTCTTATTTCTACAACTAAAGATGTTTGAGTCATATCACAGACATTACAATCAGATGCACCAAATCAGTCATTACTTTATGTACCTTCTGTTGTAGATGGAAAGATTCAATTCTTTTCTAGCTCATTTGCATTTTTAAGACTTTCTAAATAAACACATCCATCTCTGCATATCTCTGACACTCTTTATTTCTTTCCTACTGTCTCTCGACTTCTTTCTATCTCTAACAGGCAATGAAAGTAGAGTACACTCGTTTATTGAGGTTCGCTCAGGAGGACACGCCCCCCGAGAGGGACTACCGACTGCAGCATGTCATCGTTTACTTGGTTCACAACCAGGCACCCAAAAAGATTGTGGAGAGAACTCTGCTCATGCAGTTCGCTGACAGAAACCTTGGCTTTGATGAGAGGTATGAGTCATATGAAACATTATTATTATTATTATTCTTTTTTTTTTTTTTTTTTTTTTATAAAATGTAATTAAATGTTTATGTTTTTGTTATGTAATTTTATTTATTTATTTACAAACTGCAAAACATCTCTCTAAAAAGCAAATGCAAAATAAAAGGACTGCTTTTGAGTCTTTTTTTATTTTTGCATTTTATTCTATTAATATTCAATTTTAAGTAAATCGTTTTTATGTAAGGATTCTATACACAAAACACAAAACTACAGTTTTAATTTAATTAAATTTTGTTAAATTTAATTTGTAATTATTTTAAGACACTTGTGTGGATGTCATTTATATATTATAATGCCCAGCTGCATTTATTTTACAGGGTTCCCATCATAGAAAGCCTGGAAGAATAAGGCAGTTTTAAAATGGGATTTCTAGGCCTGTAAAACTAATGGAAAATGTAAAATAATTCACATTAATGATTTTGTTGATTTTGATCCATGTTTTTTTTTTCCTAGTTATGCTCAACTCTAAAAGATTTCTGCAGCTAGAAAGTTTTAAAAATACAGTAAAACAACTTTAGAAAACCATTCTTCAAAAGCTGTGGGAAACTTCATTTAAAACAAATAAATACTAATATTTTGTGCAAAAACAAATAAAAATAAAAAATACAGTGGTCCCAATAAGTATTTGGTACTTCAGCAAAAAAAAATTATGTATTATATATATATATATATATATATACAGTATTGTTCAAAATAATAGCAGTACAATGTGACTAACCAGAATAATCAAGGTTTTTCGTATATTTTTTTATTGCTACGTGGCAAACAAGTTACCAGTAGGTTCAGTAGATTCTCAGAAAACAAATGAGACCCAGCATTCATGATATGCACGCTCTTAAGGCTGTGCAATTGGGCAATTAGTTGAATTAGTTGAAAGGGGTGTGTTAAAAAAAATAGCAGTGTGGCATTCAATCACTGAGGTCATCAATTTTGTGAAGAAACAGGTGTGAATCAGGTGGCCCCTATTTAAGGATGAAGCCAACACTTGTTGAACATGCATTTGAAAGCTGAGGAAAATGGGTCGTTCAAGACATTGTTCAGAAGAACAGCGTACTTTGATTAAAAAGTTGATTAGAGAGGGGAAAACCTATAAAGAGGTGCAAAAAATGATAGACTGTTCAGCTAAAATGATCTCCAATGCCTTAAAATGGAGAGCAAAACCAGAGAGACGTGGAAGAAAACGGAAGACAACCATCAAAATGGATAGAAGAATAACCAGAATGGCAAAGGCTCAGCCAATGATCACCTCCAGGATGATCAAAGACAGTCTGGAGTTACCTGTAAGTACTGTGACAGTTAGAAGACGTCTGTGTGAAGCTAATCTATTTTCAAGAATCCCCCGCAAAGTCCCTCTGTTAAAAAAAAGGCATGTGCAGAAGAGGTTACAATTTGCCAAAGAACACATCAACTGGCCTAAAGAGAAATGGAGGAACATTTTGTGGACTGATGAGAGTAAAATTGTTCTTTTTGGGTCCAAGGGCCACAGGCAGTTTGTGAGACGACCCCCAAACTCTGAATTCAAGCCACAGTACACAGTGAAGACAGTGAAGCATGGAGGTGCAAGCATCATGATATGGGCATGTTTCTCCTACTATGGTGTTGGGCCTATTTATCGCATACCAGGGATCATGGATCAGTTTGCATATGTTAAAATACTTGAAGAGGTCATGTTGCCCTATGCTGAAGAGGACATGCCCTTGAAATGGTTGTTTCAACAAGACAATGACCCAAAACACACTAGTAAATGGGCAAAGTCTTGGTTCCAAACCAACAAAATTAATGTTATGGAGTGGCCAGTCCAATCTCCAGACCTTAATCCAATTGAGAACTTGTGGGGTGATATCAAAAATGCTGTTTCTGAAGCAAAACCAAGAAATGTGAATGCATTGTGGTTGTGGAATGTTGTTAAAGAATCATGGAGTGGAATAACAGCTGAGAGGTGCCACAAGTTGGTTGACTCCATGCCACACAGATGTCAAGCAGTTTTAAAAAACTGTGGTCATACAACTAAATATTAGTTTAGTGATTCACAGGATTGCTAAATCCCAGAAAAAAAAAATGTTTGTACAAAATAGTTTTGAGTTTGTACAGTCAAAGGTAGATTCTGCTATTTTTTTGAACACACCCCTTTCAACTAATTGCCCAATTGCACAGCCTTAAGAGCGTGCATATCATGAATGCTGGGTCTTGTTTGTTTTCTGACAATCTACTGAACCTACTGGTAACTTGTTTGCCACGTAGCAATAAAAAATATACTAAAAACCTTGATTATTCTGGTTAGTCACATTGTACTGCTATTATTTTGAACAATACTATATATATATATATATATATATATATATATATATATATATATATATATATATATATATATATATATATTTCAGCAAAAAGAAATTATGTATTATATATACATATATATTAACTTCACTTACGAAAGGTGTTTGTATTATACAGTTAGTTGAGCATCAAATTGACAAATATGAAAGACAAGCATTAGCCACACACAATGCTTGACAGGACCGCCTCACTGATAAGTTAACACTTCCAAAGGCCAGTTCCATCTCGAGCCTTCCAGACTGACACAGACAGTGATTATCAGCTCGTTACAGCAGTCGCTGTGGTTTCGGATCATTGTGTTACCAAACAGCTTCCTGTCTGTGCGCCTGAAAGTCTTGTGTCTCGCTACACAGTCTCGTGTGTCTCCAGAGCAGACTGCACTCTCCAGTGTGGAGTGTGATCCATATTCATAAGCAAATTGATTTCTTTCTCTTCTATTTTGAGCGAGGTAATTAGATTGATCTGAGCATGGCCCCAGATGCGACGCTCTCTTTCCATTTTGTTTTGGATAATAAAGTATGATTCATGGCCAGAGGATGCAGCTCGTTCCTGAGAGCATCTCTTGAGTCACTCCTGAGCTCTAATGTGACGGCCCTGTTCTTCCCTGCAGGTGTAAGAGCATCATGAAGGTGGCACGTGCTAAACTGGAGCTCATTGAGCCTGACGAGGTGAACATGGAGGAATACGAGGTAAGCGAAGTGTTTCTTATCCACGTTCGCCCACTGTTTGAAATTGAATTGTGAATGATAAGCCAGTTTTTGAACTACTGAGGTTGGAAGCAGGATTCAGATCCATCAATTGAATCATGTATTTGTAAGAATGTAAGAAAACATTCTGTAAGAAAAGGAAGTATCTAAAAAATAATTAAATTTTTTTTTATTATATAATAAAAAATATACATTATAATTAAAAGTATGTGTATAGATAGATACACATATAGATCGATTTTAATTGTATTTTGTATTTTTAAAATAATCTAATGCCTCTGCTTTTGGCACAGATGTGGCATCAGGATTACAGGAAATTCCGTGACACGACAGTACTTCTGTTAATCGGCCTGGAATTATTCCTAAAGAAAAGGTGAAGATTTAGTTTTCTGTATCTTGACCTTTCTTTTCATTCAAGATGAACATGAAAACCAGGGAAAAAAATGAAAAGGAGGAAACCATACCACATTGATTTTCTATATCACCACTAGATGGCAGCATATTCTGTTTGATTAACTCTAGGTTGCCACAGTTATTGCTTCAAGAAACATTTATCATGCAGCTTTTTACTAATTTCCTTATATTTTATTTGGATTGCAAATGTATCTTCTATGTATGTATATTCTAGTTAAAAAGCCATATTAATGTGCTCTTTTTATTATATTGCAGTTACGTGGAAGCATTGATGTACCTGATCTACGCCTATCAGTACAACAAAGAGCTCCTGGCAAAAGGGCCATACAGAGGCCACGATGAGGAGCTGATCACACATTACCGCAGAGAGTGCCTGCTAGTGAGTGAATCAACCACCTACTATTAACCTGGATCTACAGCCAGCTCAAACTGAGCTCCTAACAGCTCTCAGACCAGTATTATTCATGCCAATGCACATGCTTTCCTGTAAACAGTGTTTCTAACACCAGGGACTGGAACAAATCTGGTTAGCATTTCAGTACAAAGTGCATTAAGGGCAATAGTTGGCATATATGTGATTTTGCAAATACAATTATGAATGTTTTATCTGTCAAGTCTAAAATCCTGTTTTCATTTTCTGTCAGAGTTTTGCTTGGGGCATGGACTGTTTTCATACTTTAATGGCATTTGGATTTACTTTAGGTTTAAAATCTGAAAGCTGAAGCTTCTATTTGTTGCTGTTGTAAATCAGCTGTAATAAACATTTGCTTTGACTTTGCAATTCACTGCTGTTCTCCCCATCTATGTACCCGATGACCCCCGCATGGCTATTGTGCTCGTAATATAATCATCAGTCCTGGAATAGGAAGCATGTTGCACTCACTGCGTAAACACATTAGCGGGAAGCACGTCGTTGTCCTTGTTTCACCTTTTGTGAGGACTGAAAGAATGTCTCGGATGTGGAGGATGTTTCATTAAAGCGAGGAGTGTTTACCATTTTTCTATGCATTGATTTTTGTGGGCTCTTTTTATGTCTCGCAGAAGTTGAACGAACATGCGGCTGTCCTCTTTGAGACAGGCGAGGAGATTGAAGTGAATGCAGGTCTGAGCATCATGAATGAGCTGGTGGTGGCCTGTATTCCACTGCTGCTGGTGGATGAGATGGAGGAGAAAGACATGGTGGCTGTCGAAGACATGAGGAACCGATGGTGCTCGTACCTGGGCCAAGAAATGGAGCGTAAGTCTTAGGAGTGGGAATTTCAGTTATATTCTCTGGGTCACAATCAAATCGATTCTCGGTTTAGAAATCAAATTTCGATTCAGTATATTAAAACTTTTTTTTAGATCATAGTGTTCAGTAGTGTCCTTATGCGTCTTCTTTTATGTCAAATTCTTATATTCAATCAGTATATAGAGTTAGAATGATTATAGACTATAGGGCTGTTACCAATCAAATCAAATCCTTATCGTAATAAGCATATTTGGCACAGAAGCTGCATCTGAAGTGGCATTTAGATTTATTTGCACAGACTTTAATGCACCTCAAAGGTGGCATAAATGCATTTATGCTGCACTTGCAATTGCATAAATCATACTATAAGATTGTTTTAAAAATAGATGTTTAGTACAATTAAATTATTTTAAAAATGATATACTTTATGAAATTAAAACTGACAGTAGGTGGCGCAAGTCCTTGTCTTATTAAGCAAGACATTGAATCATTCATTCAAACCATTTATTCAAAACAGCAGATTCATTAAACAAAGCCAGTCACAGGCTGTGTCTTAAATTGCATACTTCCTTACCGTGGTAAGCAGCATGTGAAAGAGTACTACAGTGGGTATAAAAAACAAGTCAAGTCTGCTTTATTGTCAATTCTTACACATGTACAGTACTTACATACAGAGAATCAAAATTACGTTACTCTCAAACCCCCGGTGAATACAGATAACACTAACAGTAGAGCCCAAAAATCTAGATCAAATATAAAATATAGCTGTACAATAAGGGAATGTAAAAAAAGGATATCTTATAAAATTTTAAATAAAGTAAAAAAAAAAGCAGCGCAAGGCACATGGCAGATAGAGTGCAAACTAGTGAAGTGAACAAACAGTGCAGATAGAAAAAAAGGCTAATTCAGTCTGATTAAAGTGATAAAGGGCTCAAGAGCAGTTACTTTGTTTAACTGACTGTTGAGGTAGTGGAGTGACGTCAGTTTCATGCTGAATGAGGTAGTGAGCAGACCAGTGCTGCACAAAGTTACTGGTGCATGTCATCATGAATTACCCCCCTTTAAAACAATCACATTTAGTTTCTTTGTAGCCTGAAATGAAGGTTTTAGTTTTATCCGACTGTACTCAGTGCAACCTATAACTTCCAAGTAAAAGATATAACACCAACATATTAGGGAAAAAAAACTGAATTACTGAGTTGGAGAATGGATCACCCCCTTGTGTCAGTATTTTGTTGAACTACCTTTTTCTTCAATGACAGCCTTTAGTCTGTTGGCATATGTCTTTACTTAATTTGCACGTCTAGCATTTGCAATATTTGTCCACTCTACTTTGCAGAACTTAAGTTCAGTTATTTTGATGGTAATGGAATTTATAACCATTATATAATGTGTTTTTTCTATTCTTTCTCTATACGTTAAAAATAAACCTACCATAAAAATTACAGACCCTTCATTTCTGTGTAAGTGTGCAAACTTACAAAATCAGCAGGGGATCAAATAAATATTTGAATGCTTAGTTAATGCATTAACTTTAATGCACTGTTAATGCTTAGTTCCAGAACCAGAGCAGGGGTTGTAAGGTAGCGTCAACCCCACCAGGGTGATGGGTACTTAATCAAAGGGACCATAACTGATTTAATGAGCCTTTCCCAGTTTCACTGTACCCGCTGTGTGTAAATATTTAATTGAGACATTTTTGTACTTAAAAAAAAAAAAATGTAAACAATTTTAATTGGTAGAATATAGACAAATTTTTCCCCCTAGTAAGTCCACTTTGCAGATACAAATAACAACTCAAACTTGTGTCCTTTTCTTCTCCAGCGAATCTCCAGGAGAAGCTCACCGACTTCCTTCCCAAACTGCTCGACTGCTCAACAGAGATCAAAAGCTTTCATGACCCTCCCAAACTACCTTCATACTCCACGCTGGAGCTTTGCGAGCGTTATGGCCAGGTCATGACGTCGCTCACCCTGAATCGAACCCCCGCAGATGGCAGATGAGCTGCGCAGACTTTGTCTCCCTTCACTAACACACGCCTTCCTTAAAGCAGGGGTGTCCCACATCTACCGACCTTTCTTTTCTCTATTGCTGCTAGAGATTTTATCTTTATCCTTATCGGTATTATTAATATTATTTTGAGGATTCTGTTATATTTTAAAGCTAACGCAACAGTAAAGAACAGTGTGAAACTGTACAGAGACGAAGAAGCAGCATTAGAAGGATAGTTCACACGAAAAAAAAAAAAATTGGGTCATCATTTATTCACCTTATGTTGTTCCAAACCCATATGAAGGAGATGTCTAGCAGAATGTTCAAGCTGCTGGTGCCAGGGACAGCCGTGGTTGCAAAGAAGAAAATCATATGGGCTCTAAACTACTTCAGGGTAAAAAAAAATGATGATGGTTTTTATTTTCGAGTGAACTTCAAAGCGAATAGTGGTATCATGATGGCGTTTTAGACATTGGCGCATGCAGCTTTAGCTTTGTGAAACGAGGTTGGGGATTCATTTCAATATTTGTTTTATTTTCATTTGATGTTCCCCCGGATCAACCTGCCGCAGTGCCCTCGGTTTTTTAGTGTTACTTCATTGTCTTGTTTAATTTAGTTTTTTCTATGGATGGTGAGTCAAAAAGCTGGAGCTCTCGGACGGGTCTGCGGACCTGACAACTGGGACTTTAACACAAGTTTTAAGTGCTGTGGTTTGCAGCCATGGGAAATACTGTGGCTTGTTAATAAATTGAGAGAATAAAATTTTATTTATGGCTCTTTTAGGCCAGAAACATATTTTTTTAAATGTTCCTAATCTTTATTGAACTTCGCATTGAATGAAACTGTGCTGTACTACTTTGGGTATCTCAAAGAGAACAGAGTATGTTTTCCCCATGGACTGCACCTGAATCCTTTTTAGACTCTTCCTGGGTTAGGTTTACCACAAAAAGTTTCATTGAAACTGAAAAAGCCTGGTATTGAGTTTAAGGGGCAAACACTACTGCTTTCCCAAAGAAAACTGGTAAGAACACAGTACTATACTGAATCTTTCCCAGTCAGTTGCTGTGCATTCGTAGTATAATGTGCAGAGTAAATATGCTTTGTTGCATTGTTTCAGGATAGCTTCAAGTGGGCTTTGATGCCAAGCATCAACTAAAACTGAAAGTTTAGTGTTCACACTGGTGGAAAATTCCCGAATTGATGCACTCAGCATCATTATTGTACATACTTACACCCTTATGTTTGTGTCAAAAAGTTTTTCGTTTTGTTTTTCTTTGACCAGAGCAGCTTGTTCAGCACATATGACTTTCAAGGCTATTAAACAAAGCTGACACAAATAAACCAACCAAACTGACTGTAAATGCATGATTCTCTCTGTTTTAATGCACTGATTCACAAGCGAGTGGCTTGGGGGAGGGGTGTATGAGTGTGACCACGCCTTCACGTTTGACCACACCCACTCCGTTACTGCACTTCTCTAAATTCCTTTTCATAGCTCTCCTGGACATCATGGTACAATACATTTGAACAATTCCAAGAAGCCATCTTTAAAACCTGAAAGCAGGAACAGTCTTTCTAGGAACAGTTTTATTGTATTAGATTCCTGTGCACCTAGTCACCCACTTAAGAAATAAATAAGATCACTGATGGCAAGATGCAGAATAGTCACTTTATCATGAGATTAACCAAATATTTGTTCGTTAAACAGAAAGTAATGAATGGAATGATTTAAGGTAGAAATGAGATTTATTCTAAAATGTTGATTAGCTGCATACAGTAATCTATTACCCAGATCGAGCCTTGAAAACCTCATTACTGTACATGTACATTAACGTTAAGGTAAGACCAAATGTGTGTTGTTAAGATCAAGTTGCATTTATTTCTTATTAGTATTAGTAGTCTTTTATTTTACCATGCTTTATATTTTATTCAGGTAAAAACTATCATTGATAGCAATATAAAAATAAAACATGAATTCTGATTTAGGCGAAGTAATAGTGATCATATAATTTCGTGATAATGATATTGTGTGAATCATATGGAATAAGGTAATACGGAATGCAGGAGACGTTCCGCGTGACGTCAATTTGGCGCGAAACTGTGATCGTCAGCACATTTGACGCCTCTGAATTCATGTCAGTCTTACATTTTCGTATTTCAACGACGTTTGTTACTTTGTTGCAACAAAAACGCTCTTTTATCTCTTCTAGATAATATTTAGGCTAAATGAGAGACAGTCCTCCCCTGACATGTACATGAAGGTAATGAGTGATCTGTGTCGTTTGTTTACTTCAGCTCAAACTAAAAGTACCAACTGATAACTGAAACACTGGAGACAATCATAACATTTAAAGAGACATTGACAAGATGAATATACATCACAAATAATATTATATCCTCTCAAGTTTGAATCCTGATTATGACACTTAAAGAATCAGGAGAAAATTATGACACTCAGAAGAAGCTGGTTAGTTTGGGTCCAAATGTACTAAAATATTTTATAATTTTTCTTTTCGTACTGGGAACAGAATATTATTTTATTTTGATTTTACACATATTTATATAAAACTTATGAGAAATCTTCCTCGTATTTGTGGAATTACAAAAAACTTTATTAAACCTAAATTAATAAGACATTAATGTACATTAATATAACTTTTTATATATATATATCATTATTTACTTTCCTCTTTTTCTGGGTGGCAGCCATGCTAAATGTATAAATTGATGTACCCCTACCCAGCACCCCATTTTAAAATTTAGCTTATTGCCTTATTAGGAATATATTAATCCCGAGCATCACTATTCTTCCCGTATTCATAATGGTCGTGGACCAAAATTGGTTCAGTAGTTTATTCTTCTGTTATTTGTTCCTTCCCAATCCTGAATATGTGCATTCAGCCTAGGATTATTCCTCAATATGAATTTCTTGCAGAGCTGCTTTACTGGGACCATCTTAATCTGTGAAGGGATTTTTCTGCTTATGTCTCATTATCTAACCATGTCCAGACAACCGGAACTGTTGCTTACCTCGTAATTGAGTTTTTGTCCTCTCGTCTTTCTTTTTCACTTCAATGAATCATTGCTTTCTGATGCCTTCGGGGCTTTTTTTACTATTATTATTAGTTTTAACATGACTTGTCCCAACTGTTGACTGTCACACTCTGCTGATAACATCCTGCCCGTTTCCATGGTGATATTTCATTGTCTGACTGTCTAGACACCCGTGACACCTAACACGTCGGGCCCGGGGGTCGCAGTTGGCCGTGCGAGTCAAAAATCGAAGGCTCAGCTGCCCTCTGCATCTGCTGGAGGTCCACAGAGACATTAGCAAATACATCACAAAATGCAGGGGCCTGTTTAAATCACTGCTTCTTTTAATAACGTGAGGCCATTTGTCATCATTTTACCGAATGACATGGTTGTTCTTTTGTATTTGAATAGAAATTACCATTAGCTTGAATAACTTTAACAACTATAACTGACATGTATGTTGTCTTTAATATGTTTATGTCTGTCTATAGTTTTCTGAAGTCATGTAATAGCTTTGTAAATTGAACAGACTGACACCAAAGTAATTCTTCAATGAAAATCTTCCTGTGCGTTGCATCTCTCAAATCAGTGTTGTTTGATCTCATGGATGACCAACCTGATCTTTTATGATATTTGGTGGTGTTTTCTGTACTTTTCTGAGCTGGTCAATATCATCTCTTGTTGTAGAGCTGCATTTTACCAAAGAAGATAATAACAGTATATGGGTTTGGAACAGCATAAATGAGTAAATGACAAAATAATAGAGTGCTGCAGGGATGAAGTAGGTTTGTGGACCAAACTGGAAGTTTGCATCACCCTGGTCCCCTAAAATTTGATTTTTCCACTGGCTTTTGGATTATTATAGAAAATAAGCACTGTGACAAAGAAAATAAATGATACTTAAACTATTTGTTTCTTTAATGTATAATCATCACAACTTTTGTATATTTTGCATCATACATGTAATTGCCAAAAGCTAGGCAATAAACAAACTTAAACAAGTTAACACAATTCCGTCACCACTACTAAGATTCAAATCTTTAAGTTGGAAAGTTTGAGTTAGATGACTTTGCAAAAGCGTTAGTGTGAACTCAACAAGGCTGTAAAAGTGGATCAACTCTCGATCTTTCTCCGCATTGCTGTTTTTTGAGAAGTGCCATAGGTGCAACACAACCCCCAATTGTCTTATTTTGTTCTCTTGCTGTAAAATACTTTTTAGGTAGAATTCTTAAGATTCGCTGAATGATCTGACTCTGAATCAGCAGTTAAAAAAAGAACTGAACAAATATGGCTGCTCTATTATCTTTTTTGCTCCACTGAGTCCCTTGTGATTGGCCATTTGGCACAGCACACTGTGTTTGATTTACTCTACATGTGCTTTTACAGTATTATTTTATTTCAGACTGTCCGGGATGATCTTGTCCATCTAAATTCAGGACCGAGTGGATACAGAGCGTTACCAGTTCCTAAAATATCCCCAGTCCCTTGAGGCAGCCAGAGGCTGTTCTCTGAGAACCCGGCAAGAGAGGACATTCTGTTCAAAGCTATTCACTGGAGATTCCCCTTCCTGAACTGAATATCGATCAACGGTCGCCTCTTTTAGTGTACGAAAGCTTGAGAAGAGAATCACGCCACCTCCAGGAAAAAATAAAATAATAAAAGCTCTCCGAGCGGCTGTCTGGGTGTCAGGAACCATGATTTTACCTCAAACACTGATGCTCAGCGGGGTGCGTGGTTATAGCGAGACGGGTCAGGATGGGGGCAGTCAGGTTGAGAGAGTTAGGGGGGCTCTGGGTGGTTTCGGGACCCTCTCAAGGTCCCTCTTCCATGGAAACCCAGCTGGCTGAAAAAGATTCCCATCAGTCGACAAATAAGAGACAAGCTGAGCTCTGTCTCCACACGGACTGCACTGTTACCAGGAGCCGACAGCCAATCGCGTCCCCCCAGTGGCCATGTTTCGACAAATGGGACTTTTCTGCGACCAATCACAGGTGAGCAGTCTTGTGACATCATGCAATAATGAATTAGGCTCATCGTAAAGCTTTTCTAAGGCTGATTGGCTCTCCAAATGAGTGATTCTGCCTCAGGAGTCGGAACGGCATCTCTGATGGAAGGCCATCTCTCTTCACTATCTTTGTCCTGCTTTTGGGATTGCACGGTTGGGGCCTTTTGATCGGTCCCCATGTTTCCCAGCTCTGCATTTGGTTTTACTGTGCATTAGTGCTGACCCCGACCAATCACTTTCAATCACCATAATTCTCTGATTACAGGAAGTATGCCATGAGATGGATGAATAGCTCTTCGGTCATTTCAACCCTGGACGGGTTCCAGAGTTTCACTTACCTCTGACGTGCCGTCAGTCTCTCTTTCTTTCTCTGGATCCCTCTCTTTTACAAATGCATAGATGGCAATCGATTCTTCCCCAAATGGCACTGGAGAATTTAGAGACACTCTTTGAGATATATTTGTCCATTTTGAGAGTATTGGCATCATTGATATCCATGCCTGTTTGGAAGCTGAAGTTGTAGTTATCCCTTGAGTCAGTTCCAGATCTTTCATCTTCTGAGTGAATAATATGCATTTTCTTTAAATACTACTCTAGGTACGACCTAAAGTAAATATTGTGTAAAATAAGTTATATATCAGACACACTGCTCTCTGGATGTAGAGCATTGTCCACTTTAGATTGGTTGACCCCTACTAAATGTCCTAGTTTGTAAATAAATCTTGACTTAAATGTTGCTTTATCTATCACATTTCAACTTGTTTGAACTGCATTGATTCAGACTGTTCTGCCTTCATAAGGAAATGTAATTGTCTCTAACATGACCATTTATAAGTAAAGGTTTAAAGTCAAAATATTTATATTAGGATGTTTAGTGTTAAAAATCCCTTCCATCACTCTTTTAAGTTACTACAAATGTTTAAAATGATTTCGAAAGCCACTTAGAATTATTTGTTATAAACGTATTAAACTGCTGTTAACAATTTTTTTTTTCGCTGCAGACACTTGAAATGGTGATGAGAGTCAAGTGACCCAATGCCTCTTTAAACATGATTTGAATTCTCCACATTCTCTGCTCGCCTCTCCTCATGTGACCCGACCAGTGCTGCAGCTGATATCTGGAGTTTAAGAGCTTCTGGAGAAGGTGACAAAAATGTACATAGTTAACTTAAAAAGCCAGCACATCTTATTTCTTAATTTGTTGTATTTCAAAATTAAAGGGAAAAAGTGTAGGGCAGAACTTTTATCCATTGGAATCTTGATTGTTTTTTAGAAAATCTCTGCGGCTGTATTCAGAGTTGAATGCTGGCGTATTGAATACTACATGCAGCCTAATTTTTTTTTTTAAATAGTTAACGAAACAGTAAGCATAATTTCTGTATAACCATTTCAAACCGTGGTATGATACAATGTAATCATATGACCTCATCAAAATGCAATAGAGTGTTCCTGTAGCCCAGACAGTAGAAGATGGTGCTGTAATGGGTTCAGTATGCAGGGAATGCATACACTTTTGAAATGTATACCTTAAATGGAATATAAGTCCGTTTGGATAAAAGTTTCTGCCAAATGCAAAATTCTAAATTGCATGTATAGTTCGGCAAGTGAAATTAAGATCCTCTTTGCAAATATATATATATATTAGCATTTTTTATCTAGTTTGGTGAAAAAAATGCCGACCTTTTGACAGTCTATTAATAAAATAATGTAAAAAAAGAGTTTAAAATCAAAACAGTCTGCATCCGTCACATTGGAAATGAAAGATGTTCCCAAGTGCATTGCATTGTGGGATACATACTATACATACTATACTGTGCATGAAGAACATTTACAAACTGCAATCGTAAGCAGCTGTAGGAGTAGTATGGTATGCTATTCTGACAGGTGTTTGGAGGGGCGGAGTTTAAAAATAAGAGGGCTTGATGGTGTCAGCTGATATAGAAAGATTCAGAGATGGAGCAGGTTGTTTTGCAAGGATTATAATGACAGACTTTCACAACCAAAATTATGAATAAAGTAAATAGGGTGATTTTTAGACGTTATCAAAGAAGAGTAAATCAAATTCATATAAACATACAAATGTTGATATTAATATACTTATCAATAGTTAAAAATGTCAGATGATTGTCTCTTTTCTCTTGTTAGCAGTGTCATACTTTCTCTAGACACATGTCTGTTTATTTGTTACGCCTACTTACACACACACACACACACTCACACACACACAGGCTCTCTTACATGCACTTGCCATGTCTGACCCCCGGGTCACGCTGAAGTGACTTTGTGCCCTGTTTGTAACTGGGCCTCTTTGAAAGTGGGCCTCGCATTCCTGCTCCGTCAGACGGGGGATGTCCTGCTTATTAACATCGAGTAGGAAGTTTCTGCCGTTAGGGATTATGTGCCGTTTCCTCGCCCAGAAGCTTTCGGCTTGTCCCCTCCCACTCTCGAAAAAACAGCGACTCCACAAACTAGAAAACGGTGCAAACTAAATACCTGCCTCTCTGACCACCAGCCTCAGCCTTTCTGCCCCGCTCGTCTGCGCTTGTGTGATTGCTGGGAGGAGGCAGCCGCGTTCTGTCCGCTTTTGTGTGGTTGTACAGAAGTGCTGCGGTTGGGAGGAGGAGGTGGAGGAGGTGGAGGGGAACAGCTGCTCCCCACACAGAAGCCGGTTTCTCAGCCTGAGAGGCAGCCAGTGCCGGGGCTGTTTTCCCGGGGGCCCTCGGGTTGGTTCACCAGCCTCCACAGCTAGGAGGGGAATTTTTACAGTGGTGACGCAACACAAAATGGACCAGAGCAAGTAGGATTCTTTCCCTCACAAGGCCAGACTCTCGTGTTCTCCGTGAGTACTCTTTTTTGTTTTTTTGCTAAAGTTGCATGGACACAAAGGATCGTACAGTCCTGCGTGTGTTATTTTGTTTGGCTTCTCTCTGCCTCTCTAAACTGTCAAGAACTCGGTTTCCTGTGAGAAACAACTCAAGCAGTTTTATCACTCGCGTTGAGCTGCAGGTTTCGTGAAATAAGGGGAGCTTTGTGCTTTTGAATTGCAGCTGGGCTAAAGGGTCACGGCCAGAGGCACTGGTGCAACACTGGTGTATGTACAAATCAAATACGGACTACGATCTGATAAAGACTGTTTATGAATGTTTCTAAATCCTCTTGCCATCGCTTTTGGAAGTTATGGGACATGACAGAGAGTGGTGAGTGAGAAACTTTGCGTAAACTGTTTGAAGGAGAGACTTGCTCGCCCTGTTAAACACTCATGGCTGCCGGGTTTTGAATCAATGTTGCTTTCACACAGTATTTAAGGAAATATCTGAACTTATTCATTCTTTTTTTTGTTTTGCCGGAATACTTTTTAAGGGAGTAGCTTTAATTTTAATTAAATTCAATGTAATTTATTAAAATATATAGTGTATCTAATCCTATATTAAGGCACTTTTGTTTACCATTAAAATCTACGACTTCATTTAAGAGGATGAATTAATATGCAATATTTAGCTCAAAATGTTAAATTGTTTTACTATTTCCAAAAAAAGAAAAAGAATCTAAGTGTAGTAACGAGATTGTTAATTTATTCAAGAATTTTCACAATAGATCAGAACTGGTTTTGTTGTAATATACAGTATATAATTGAAATAACGAATGTCTGCTAAATTATTTGAGGCATTTTTCAGTGTATTTGGCTTGTTGATGCAGTCATTTTTAACGATATATTTTTTTTTAATTCTGTTTGGCTCTTATCAGTCTGGTGTTTGCTTTTATTCTCACGATTAGTTTTTTTAGACAACCTGTCTGTCTGATGCTGCTGCACTTGACCCGTTCTTCCAGAGCCTGAGTCTTGTAAAATGTCCTTTTCTTTAGGAAAAGCCTTGCTTCACCTTTTTCTGTTGCCGCCTCAGATGACCTTGTGTCACAGGAATGAGATGTTTGGACTGGCATTATCGCACGGCTTTCTCTTCAAGAGTGCTGTTTCAAAGCACAGCCAGAGGCATGAAAAAGAGGGAATGCACAAAAAGGAAAAAAAAGGTAGAGGAAATAAAGGTGTAGAAGTCGAGTAGTTTTAGCTTAACTTATGGTTTCCAGACCATTTTTTGTGTAATGTGGGATATTGCAGTTTAGTTGTCAACAGAGTAATGAAAAAGAGAGAGAGAGAGAGAGAGAGAGAGAGAGAGAGAGAGAGAAAGTGAGCGAGGGGCCACCGCTGAATCTAGTTCTCTATTTTAGGTATGTAGGTCACTATCCTCTGAAGAAGCAGATCTGCACACCTTCTTAATGAGGGCTTCTGAAGTCTTTGTGGCAGATGGTTTATTTTTGGCTCTTTGCTGTTCTATATTAAAGTTTCTTCAGGGCATATCAAGTTGATGGCCAGGCTGTTCAAATCACAAAGATCTTGTCTCTGATCTCATCATCTAATAACCAAGGATTTTTTAGTGTGCAGTCCTCGATTTAGACCAGTGTTTCATCTTATTTGAGGTTCATTTTGAGGAAAACATGTTTCTATTGGGCGAACCCATCAGTCATCTGAGAAAGAAACACTTCTGAAACCCTGTACTGGACCTGTACAGTAACTAAACCGAAGAATATACATACATATATACATATATACATATTTTATAGGTTGGTGTTTCTTTAGGCTTTCTCTCTCATTCTATATTTGCACATAAAATGTCTACTTACTAAATTACTACATTTTCAACTATAGTTACCACATTCTTTTTTAATTATATTTTAGGTATAATTGTTGTTAAAGAGACTTTAGATGGAATATGGCATACCATACCCTGGGAAATCTTAGTTTTCCTCTCAGTTTGTGTCTTTTATTTCTATATCTCTATAGGCTAACTATGGCAGGATGATACTGGTATTTGATATAGATATAGACATATACTGTATAGTGGCTTTACTGTTTTGTTTTGTCAACTTCTGAGTTGACATAATTGCCTGTGATCTGAAAAACTGAAAAGAAAAATAATAGTGCATTGTATATTTTTCAAAACAGTCATTACTTGAGCAATTTAATTTTGTACCATCAACTTGAACTGCTTATACTTATGTTGGATTCTGTCCCTGTCTCTCTTATTAATCAGTGCTCCTGCAAGATTTGTAATATCTTGAATTAGGCTGTAGAAACCGTCTATTTGTTTAGCTCTTGTTTTAGGAAATTTCTAGTTTTTGTCCATACATGTGTGTGTGTGTGTGTGTGTGTGTGTGTGTGTTCTCATCATTCTGCTGCGGTTTTAACGGGCTAAAAGGTTGATGCGTACTCGCTCTCGGTTGACAGGTAGATGCCGAGTGCCGAATGTGTTTAACTGCCTCACAGGCTGTAAATTTGTCACACTGTCATTTGCCGGGAGGAGAGTGAAAACTGCGGTTTGCCACAGAGCTTTATGAGCTGTGAGTTTTCAGGTGCTGTGTGGTAAGGATCTGGGCCTGAAACATGTTTTTCTAGATATTAGGTTTCTGCAGAAGCTATAAAGATCATAACTGGAAGGTTCAGGATTGTGCAGTTGAAAAACGTTTTTGCCAACTTGTGAACAGAAACACCTATCTCCAGATTAACTTTACCTTCTCTCTACTTATTATTATTTTCATATTATATGATCACTTTTTTTTTTTAGCTGGCATTTGGATTATTATCCCTCTTTAATGAGTAATAATTTTATCTTAATTAAATGAAAATAATTTTAGGCAGCTTCTCCAGCTTTGATTCTATCACAACTATTTTATGTAGGCCTATCTATTTATTATATTTTTTATATATAAAATCCATTATGAACTGTTTTAAATATTAAGACTTTTTTAATATATATAATATCCAGCATTTATTGGTTTTGCTAAAATTAAAAATAAGTAATTATTTAAAATATTTTTTTTTTTCGTTTTAATTTAAGATTTCGAGTATTATGTACATTTTGTTTAAAGCATAAATTTTTCTTGCATTCCCTTGGGCTTTAGTTCTTTAGTTTAGCCGGATTCTGACATTCCACAAATTATTTGTTTGACTACGGTTGTCAGTGTAAAGGTTTCCTATCCCTGGTTTAGTGTGATTTATAGAAGAAAACACATACTCACACACACACACACACAATGGTTTGTTATCGAAAAAGGCACTAAGAAGCTTTCTCTCTCTCTCATACACACACACACACACGCACACACACACAATTTGTGTCCTGGAGAGCCATAAAAGAGATGATGTCATGTCTGAACTGGAGACCGTGTGTGTTTGCTCTGAACCGTTTCTCATTCAGAACCATTGAATGGGCCAGATCGCTCTGAAAGAGGACCAAAAAAAGCTCTGAAATCCCCAGCAGACGGCCTGAAAGTTTCATTTCATTTAACTCAATCTTCTAGAAAAAAGTTTTTTTTTTTTTTTTTTTTTTTTAAGGGTTTATACCTATTCCAGGCAGATTTATGATGATTGTAAAACTAAAAAAACTAAGATAAATTGGACTGATTTTTTTTCTTAATAATCCTTCAAAACACCTGTTGTTGTTGTTGTTTTTAATTTTAATTTGTTTTTGACATTTAACTTATTTCACTATATTGAAAGACAACATTTGACTTTAGTATGCTATATATAAGGAAAGCTTTAACAATAAAAATATTTTATTTTATTTTATTTTTTTTCATGGAGGTTTTTTTTTAATGCAGGTTTTAAAATATCCATAAGGTAATATAATAAATCAGAGAAGAAATCATATCTTGTCTGATTACTCATATTCTGCAAACTATTTCGACAAACTTAGCAGGTGTGATGGTTGTGACTTGAACCTTTTACTGATATTTCAGAGTGCATATTAAAGAACAAAAGAAATATGTTGTTTGGTTAATGTTCATTACAGTTCATGTGACATCATTTCCTACTAACAAGCAGGTGCACGGTGACAGGGCTCTAGGGTGAAATGCATCTCCTTGCTTTTACAGCTACTCAGAGTCCTTGTTTTGTCCTTGTTTACTTGTTAAATGTCCAGCAGTCTTTCATTCTTGGCTTTCTGATGTCCTAAAGGGACGGGGTGGGACTGTATTGAGAGCTACTCTTCATCAAGGGCTTTTGACTGCTGTCTGAAGAGAGGGGAGTATTTCAGACACAAAAGGCAAACACACATATTTAGTGTGAGACAAAGGCTGTCCTGGGCAGCTCAGCGAGGGGTTAAACTCTCCTTTTGTTTGCACGCATTAGAAGATCATTAGTTTGTCTTGACCTGTCATCAACACTTTAGGGTTGAACACTCAAGAAACTGGTCAAGCTGGGGTCTTGACTTGGGTCATATTTCACCACATACAGTAAAATTTGTTTAAAATAAATTATTGTATATATTTAAGTAGAATTTTTTATTTTTTATTTTTTATAAACCAAAGGGAAAAAAAACTCTATAATGTGAAAACAATACTGCCATATTTGAATTGTTAAATATTTATAGATAATGGTAGTTTTTGTTGTACTGCTTATTTTGTATTTAAAAAAATATTTAGTAATTTATTTAAATAATAAAAAAAGATCCACTATATAAAATGCATAATTACTATAATAAGAGTCACAAAAATAATGGGAATTGCAAACAAAATTATGTAGTATAATGCCTGGAAGCAATACAGTAATTGGAAAGCAGAAAAGTTTGCTTAATAGACATTAATGTCATGATGCAAAATTTTATTTATTATTCTTTAGATTTTCTGGTGAAATGGGACTCATGTTTTCATAAAATGACAAAGCTGTCGTATTTCTATTTTTGTACAACTACAGTGTGTATTTAGTTCTTAGGCTATATAACCTTTCATTTCTTTTCTTTTTCCTTTTCTAACTACAAAACCTACTTCAAGTTGTGGAATGAGAACAATTAACATTCTTTAAATGTCAAGTATATTTTTATTTGAGAGTTTTTGAGAATACAAGTCCTGAAATTACAAAGGGATCCTCCTGTTTTGGGGCAGACGCAGGGGAATGCATTGACAGAGTGTGTGTGTATGCGATGGACAAAAGCGCCCTTGAGAGGCAGGTTTAGAGGGAATAAAGGGAGATCTGGGAAGTGGAAACTCAATAGCGGCAGGGGCTTGTGTTCCTATTATGCTCATGAAGTCTCCAGCATCTGTAGACAGCAGCCTGTGAAGTAATGAGTCGTCTAGGTTTATATTGACCGGTCTGGTGCGGTGGCCAAGGGGACGATTACATTTGCTATTGAGAATGAAAGGATTACACATCTAAAATAATTGAAATGCAGGGAATGAATAGACGGAGGTTGAAAATGAGGCTGTCGCTCTGCTAACCAGCCTCCTTCTGTATCCCGTTCTGATTTTTTTTCACCCTTACTTGAGGTCGCAAGAGCAGGAGCTTGGCGATTATAGTTTAGTGTTTTGTTTTTTGTTTTTTTTTTCAAATTTAAAAAAGTGCAGGTGTTTTACAAAAAGGCACAACTGAATTGATTGTACTGACATAATTTTAAGATTATATTATATTATATTATATTATATTATATTATATTATATTATATTATATTATATTATATTATATTATATTATATTATATTATATTAATTTCAAGTTATTCATGTTATTTAGGGCTGCACAATTTTTAAAACATTATGTTCTTTTAATCATGGTTATTATGTTGACTAATAGAACAGATTTCTTTTATTATTTTTCTAGTTTTGAAATTGAAGTTTACCCATCTATATTTTATTATATAGTATATATTATATATTGCTATATGTACTATATATTATTATGTATTACTATGTATGCTATTATATTATGACATTTTATTACATGAATATATCACAAGTTATTCATTCAAATATGTTATTTTCATTCTGATTATTATTTACATTAATAGAATTGATTGATAGAACATACTTTTTTATTATTATTATAATTGCCATGTTCTAGTTATTGGAGGTAAAACCATCTACATTGCAAGACTGTGATTGTTTGCATTACTCAGCTGAATATTAATCAAATATTTTTATGTAATAGACATAAACTTTAAATGAGTCCATATGTAGTATTAATTTGATTCACTGCCCTAATATCCTTTCATTCATTTTAAATTGCATGTAAAATTTGTAGAGCTGGTGAATGTTCCAGTTGAACATTTTCTCTTTAAATCCTTTTCTGGCTTTACGAAAGGTAAACAAAATTTGATTGTTGATTAAAAACCCTCCACTAGGACGATACATTAAGGCTTTTTCTCTGTGAGTGGGAACCTGATCTGGGCCAGGACTGGTCTTTAGGGAGTGGGCTTGGGTCTCTGTTTACAGCCTCTGTGATTGGTTTCACTTACGGCCCGCCGGAGAGGCAAACATATGCATGCGCTCATGAGACAGAAAGCTCTCGAGGGGTCCGCCGGAGCAGAGGGCGAGCGCAACACAGCTGAGGGATTCAGAAGTCTGAACCGGAGCCGTCTGCCAGCAGCCGAGCGCGGTGAACTCTGTGCCCTGGTGTCGGGGGGACAGAGGGGGGTGGGACGCATTGGTTGAAATCCCCAGACCACGCTGTAATAAGATCAGACCTTAATGGTGGTCAGGGTATATTTGAGATCAGGTCCATATTGGCTCTGTCTGCCGTTTCAGTTGCATAAGTCTGGGAGAGGTTGGAGTGTATCTTTGGAATGACTGAGAGCTGATGTTATGTTGTTATTTTGTGTTTGTGTGCAATGTCGGACCTATTCCACCACAAAGTCAGCAGAAGACTCAATGTGGGGAGAAACACAATATCAGGAATTTTTTTTTCTTTTGGAACTGCATCTTTGGTTCAATCCACAAATGTTATTAATGTTCCCTAGACCACAGAGCTGCCCTTGGGATCCTTTACTATAATTCAGTTAGACATGCTTTGTGTTTCGGAATTCTTGATTGTATCTCATGTTGATTCATCTGGTCTGCTTCAGGATTTTAATTCAAATGAAATCATCATAAATATTCTAAACAGATTTATTGCACAGCTATGTGTTACCTGCTTAAAGTTCTGAAAGAGAAAGTGGTCATTAGGTCTATGTCACAGGATTGGTAAATTCTTCATTCTGATTGGTTGATGTCAGTTGCAAAGGTGATTTTTGCTTTTTTTTTTATTTTATTAAACTGCATGCTAGTGAAGCAGTTCCAGATTTGTTAAAGTTATATATCTCTTCATTTTTTCTCTCCGATCTGTTCATTTTAAATAAAAAGACCAGAAAAAGACCAAGAAACTGGTTGTGCAAATATGGTCAAATTACTTTTAATTTATATTATATTTATTAAAATAACTTGCAAGATCTAATTGAATAAATATGACAAATTCAGCAGCTATGCAAAAAAATTGAATGGGATGACTATTACATTATTTAATAATGTGACAAAATCAGTTATTCCTTACTTCACACACACACACATACACACACACACACACATTAGACGAATCTGGACACTTTTGACAGTCAATTTTATCAAATTGCTCAGTTCACCTTAATTCACTCTTTCTTTATTTAATGGTTAGCTTAGTACATTTTTCTTCTCACTGTCTAGAATAATAATGTCCTTTGTGTGGGTGAATTTTTCTAGAGGGAATAAAAATTTTTTTCTAAATGCCATCAAAGAGAATTTTTGGTCACTAAAGATTGAATAAATATACAGCAGTAAATACTGAGGCTTATCCTAATATAACTATATGACAGATGCTGAAGTATTTATGTATATGAAAACATCAATAAAAGAATATCTCAGATTTACAGAATAGAACTTCGTTTTATAATTGCTATCCTTCTTAAAATGATGTGGCTTATGTCAGAAAATCAAAAAAAACTAAATCAAAGCAAAACAGATAAAATAGCTACACATATAAATGAGGAGATATAATAAATTTCTACTGTTTTTATATAAAACTAATTATAGTTTCTAAATGTTTTTTTGCATATTTGAATAAAACTAAGTATTTGTAGGCATTTTACATACTTAAACTCTCTTGCGCTGGTGTTTGAATTCTGCTGTACAAGCTCTGTGTGTGTGTGTAAGGTGAAAATCCTCTATGTAACGGCATTCGGGAAGCTTGTCGTCTCTGTGGAAGGATCCAGTTTTTCAGTACCACCTATTTTTTCCTCATTATCCTGCTCCGTTCTGTTCCCGTCCTGCTCTGGATGACCTCCTCTCTCTGGGTCTACATTATAGAGCACAGGCTGTCTTTCTTTTCTTTTTTATCTCTATGAATGTTGACATGGCGTCACAGGAAATGAAGTGTGTTTTGTATAACTTGGATGACCCCAGATCTGTGATGGTACAGCCTGGGTGGAATATTAATCGTGTGTGTTTGTGTTTGCGCATGCGTGTGCTCATATGTGCACACGTGTGCATGTGTGTTTGTGTCACCATGCTGCTCCGCTTGACATTGGGGTTGTCCCGTGTGCGGCAGGCTTACATATGGCGGAGGTGTTGTTTAAGAGAGGGGGTTCAGGGGGTCTATTCTATATGAAGAGACACAAGGCAAAGAGGATTTTTTTTTCCACTCTCAGTCCCTCTGTTGACTTCCACTCTGACAGGAACTTGCACTTTCAGGCGCTGATGTTATGAAGCATTCAGATGGTAATGAGGGCTGAGAGAGTGGGGCAGATTCTCACATCAACTTGATTTGTCCATGAATAGCAGCTTGTGTTTGTCCTGACCTCTCCACTGCCCGGAGACACCAACCACCCTGACCCGTTCAGATTCCCGACACACACACACACACACATTCTCTTCTTCTCACCCTCACACACACGTACAGCTAAGCATTGTCAAAGACAGACCACAATTCTTCTCTTTTCATATTTTGTTTGTTTCTTTATTTACGTTTCCTGCGATCTGATCATGTTGTTTGTTGATGGTTCTGCCGTCACTCTTGTGGTCTTAATCAATCGGATGCTTCTTTTTTAAATTGTTCCCTTATGCTAAGAGACAGCAGGATTTATATTATGAATTATTGATTGAATTAATAAATAATTTTATAAAATAATTCATTTTTACATGTCAATTTTGTTTTAGAAATTATTCAATTATTTGAAGAAATACATTTATAAATAAGTATAATTGTATAGTTATTAATTATTGTATTAAAATGTATCATTTATAAAACAAACATTAGATTGTATTTCTATTTTTATTTTTATTTTTTATAAAAAAAATATTTTAGAACATTTAAAATAAATGAATAGTTAATGACAATAAATAAATTGACTGTTGAGTCATTATATTTTATTTTTATAACATCCTATTTATTTATACTATTCCAAACACATCCGGTATAAAAGAAACAAATGTAATTTCTTTGGCAGTTTCTTCTGTTTCTACCTTTGGCACAAAAAAGTGTTTCAGAATATGTAATGTTCCCTGCGGCATTTGTCCTGGTAGAAATGTCCTCTCATCGGCTCTGGTCTGCCACGTCACATTACATTTCCAGATTATGTGTTAACCCAGAGTCCTCCCATACAAACACACACAGTTACTCTTTTTATTGTCTTGCTTTGGTTTTTCCCTTCTAATGGTTCTCATTATCTCTCTTAGCTGTTTTTTGTCTGTTAAAATCAGTTGTCTCCTCCACAGCTTTAGAAGCATTTGTGCATTTCTTACATTTTGAAAATCGTCTACATTTCTTTTTATATTTTCCATATTTAAGCAAAAATTATCATTATTGATTATTAGAAAATTAATTTGTATATATTTTCTACATTTAGATTTTTTTAGACCCATATTGTGTTGTATTTTCATTTAACATAATTTTCAGCAAAACAACAATACTAATATTTTTTTAATATATTTTTGTTCTAATCTTTTTGTTATCAGTAATTTATTATCCGTTATTTTTGCACTAAATTTCAACTAATGAACACATTTGGTTTGAAAAACTATTAAGGAGCATTTGTAATGTACGTATTTGTGGATTTGTTTTTAAGCATGTCTTTTCTCAGCGATGCTCAGACTGCTTATTGCTTCTCGTTGGATTTGCCAAGGGCCAAACCAGACATTATTCGGTATGTCAGGACTTATTTTTATTTTTATTTTTTGGCTAGAGAGAAATGTCTGACCTGTATTCTGAGACGCTCTGATAGACGGTGAAGTGAAATCACTGGAATTTCCCTTTAAATATGTCAGTGACATCATATGTGTCTTTTGGCAGAGGATATCTGGGTTGCGTCACTGTGATTGTTGGGTTTAAAAAAAAAAACATTAAATGAGTCAGAAAAGCAGATGTCATGAACATGAACACATTTTCTCTCCCTCTCTCTCTGTGTGTGTGTGTGTGTGTGTTTCTCCAGGGAGAGACCTGTGCTAGAGCATTACTTCATCTTTAAAATGTGGCTGTTTTAGACACTCCAGGAGCATTAGCATCCCGCTGTCCTGCAGACGAGCATTTACTGCTCTGCACATAATTAAAAGCTCTTTGTGCTGTAATGATAGGGCCGCTCTTTTGTTCTTGTTAAGCTGATCTGAGATCAGGATTGTGGGGACTTTATTATCTCAGCTTTGATTTGCTTGCACTTTCCTGTCATGATTGAGGGATCTAATATATGTGTTTTTGCCTGTCATTTGCAGTAAATCTTTACATTAGAAAATGCTTGATGGTTAAAACACTTGCAACTTGCAACTTGACAGCAGTAATGGGTAGAAAATCTGTTAATTAGATATTGTGCGCCGTTAAGTTAACAATAGGGTCGTTTTACTATGCATTAAAGAACAATGAGTCTGCGGCAGCAATGTCTGAAAGCAGGTGAGTGTATGGTTGACCTGTAGTGGGTAGGAGGGCTTCTCAAATGTCAAACACAAGAGCTTTATAAAAAGAAGGAGATGCCGAGGGGCTCTCAGTGTTGCCCCTTTCCAGCCCAAACAGACAAGGTACATTCAGTTGTTCTTATGGATGCTATAAGCATCCTTTAATTATGATGAATGCATTTTTTCAGATGGATTTTTACATTTAAATTAACTTTAAAATGCAAAAATATCACATTTATTTTTTTAACATAAATTGCAATTAATAAATATTCATTGCAATTTATTTTAAAAAAATATTAATTGCAATTTATGTTGGCAAAATAAATGTATTTTAATGTAAAAAAAATACATTTAATATTAATAGTTTTGATATGAATCAATTATTGGTTTATTGTTTGTGCTTCATAATTGCTTTATAGTTTATTTATTTTTAGAAAATTCTACAATAGGTTATTTAATAGCAGGTTCTGGTTTGACAGCATACCATGGTTAGCATGTGTTAAATTAATTTTATTAATTTTATTAATTTAATTTATGTTTTTTTTTCTGAGCAATAAAAAAAATACCTTTTTTTGTGGCTTAGACTTAATATTTGTGCATACACTGAATTTGATTTTCAAAAATGAATCTAACCTAAGAAATATTTACTGGAGTAAAGACTCTTTGACCGGTCTTATTCGTTAGGGTTGGTTATTTCAGCAGGCAGATAACAATCCGAATTGTGAACGAACATAAAACTATAGACTCTCATTGTCTGGAGCAGTTTTATGGTGCCATTTAAAATGTCTCACTTTGACAGTCTGTCTCTCCTCTTGCCGCACCATTTAATCAGTTTCGTCCTGGTGTCATTCAGTTACGGCACAGACGTGATGGATGAATGACAGCCCATATAAAGATGTAGATCAGAATTCAGACTGGGGATTATTTTGGTCTGAAAAGCTGATGGGTTTAGCCTCTCTGGTGCAACTTTGTGTCATATCTTTGGTTTAATTTCTAGCTATCTTTCCACAAATCAATTACTTTTAAATAGGCTTTTTGCAGAGTTAAACTCGAATGTGTTTCTGGTCTGAATGGTTGTGTCGGTGTGTGCTCGTGTGGGTTTAGTGGCTCTCTGGAAGAGATTAAACTCTCCGTCTCCAGGCTGACGGAGTGTGTTTTCTGCTGTCTTTCCCACCCAGGTGGATCTCTGCATGTGGTCTTCCTGAACGCCCCATTTATTTCTCACAAACTAGCAGGAGAACTCAGCTTTACATCTCGCTTTTTGAATTTTACGCTTGACCTTCACTGTATGCAACATTACATCCATACTGAGAATGATTTAATATTTCGATATAGTAAATAGATGTCCATATATGTTTATGAAAATGAGTAATAATAACAAGATTGTGCTAAAATTCTGTTTAGGTCTATAGGCTTGTTCAGAAATTTGTGTTTTAAATGCCTGTATGAGTGACATTTTAAATAATGAGTTTCCTCATTATTTGCTGTATTTGTTTTTATAATTCAAGTGTATTTTATCTCAAAAATATAAACATGAAATATAAAATGGCATATAAGAAATATATATTTCCTTGCATAATATGAATTTTCATAAGTGATTTAATCTTTAAATGTGCTACATTTTATATTATAATTGTAAATACTATTTATAATTGCTCTTTAAAAATAATAATCCGCATTAGCAGATAATGCATTAGAATATTGTTATACTATGTTTAATTGTCTAATTGTTATACTATATGTTCAGGTATTATTAGAAGTTATACTCAAATGTTTCATATAATTGTGAAGTAAAATTACAGCTGTCTGAAATGCAAATTTGTAATTGTAATATATATATTTTTAATAATGTATATTTTTGTAGCATATTCTGTTAACAGTATCTATATACAATATGCATATTATAATTACAATATAATAACAGTTACTGCATATCGAAAATATAAATGCTTATTAATAACATCTACATTATGTCTTGAAGGCAAAACCTTTTCATTTAGCTTTTAAATCAGATTTCAGAAACATCAAGCTTCAGGTTTTATGTAGAAGAGCAGATTTTTAATGCTATTCTGCCGTCTGCGGTAAAATTGCCCTGCTCTTTATTCGTAGTGTGTCTCTTCCTGTAGCAGATCTCATTTTTCCTTTCTGCTTTTATGCCATTGATTTTCTGTGTTCTGACAACAATGACATTGTCTTCTCACTTGGCTGATCTCTTTTCTTGCTTTGCCTTTGAATTTGCTCACTTTCTGCTGTGGTTTTGTCCGTCCTCCACGTCTCTGCGTCAGACGGACAGCGAGTCTCTTCATCTCGGTGTGTCTAAATCATTTGAATAAGAACAGAGAGACACATGGATCACTAAAAGTGCATTTAACCACTCACTTTTTAAAATTCTTTGACGTGAAATGCAACCTAGAAATTTATTCAGAAAATGTATTTCTTTTAGAAAGCTTAAAAAGGATTTGATGGCATTAAGTATTTCTTTGAAGAATCAATGATTAATGTTATTGAATAATATATGATCAATTGGTAATATATATATATATATATATATATATATATATATATATATATATATATATATATATATATATATATTTTAAATAAGATATGTTTTATTTAAAATAGCTGTTCTTTAAAAACAAAAAGCTAGAATTTGTGAGTGTAGTAAATCAGTATATCATTTTTAAGCTTTTGCGTGCATTTTTGCTTTGTATTTCATATTAATGAAGATTTTTAATATTCTCACATTTAATATTGATATGAGACACATTTGAATGGTTGTGTATTTATTTATTTTTTAATGTAGATTTATTCTCTCTCTCTCTGTGTGCGTGTGTGTGTGTGTCTGAAAAGTTGACAAAAAGAAGTAATTTAAGACCTACTTCCTTTGTAAATACAGACTTTTCATATTTAGTATGAAAATGTGTTAATTAATTTTGGCATTAGTTAGTTATGTTGTATTATTCCAAATTCAACTGTGAGATTAATCTTTATGTACGGGCAGTTGAAATGAAAATTTCCTCTTTTTATGTCATTTAATTTTACAGGTGAATACACTTGTGAAAACATGTTACTTGACTCAATTAGTCTCTTGAAATCTCATGGTAGTTATGATGATTTAAAAGTATTATTTTAGCATTTTTATTTTTTGTCCCTCTTATCTAATTTTATTTTCTTACTGGCATTATTTTTGTTAATTGCCTCTTTACTTTAACATGAAAGAGGAGGAGAAATAGTATTAGCAAATGAATAAAAAATGTGATTAAAAATGATTTAGAATACACTGAAAAAGAGAATGTTAAATCTGTAAAAAAAATGAGTGATCATTAAATGAAATAAAAAAAAAATGAAGAAGAAGAAATCGAGTCTGACCAGAAGAAAAAAAAAAAGCTGGCTAAGCGAACTGTTTCACACATGCACCGACAGAAGGTTCGATATGCATTCGATCGATGAATGAAAAGGCACAATGGCAAAATCGGACGGGCTTCTTTTCAAATCCACGTCCCCAGCGTTCCCCGCAGTCTGCAGTTCCACGGCAGGCAGAGAGCAAGGGTTACATCAAGGCTGCTCTGTGGACCGTGCAAACAAGTCTAGACCAATGACCTGCTGAATAGCTCCCTTTGAAGAGCACACAAGTTCGGTCGGGATGAAGAGAAATTGAGGCGGACCCTCTTTTGAGTGTGGAGCAGCCCGTGGCCGCTGGGAGGTAAGGGGCAGGGGAGAGCGACAGCATCTGCTTCCATGGTTACTGGCCGGGCATGGAGACCTCGCTATTGTGGAGAATCGGTTCTCATGCTCCCACCAAAGAAATGTCACGCATTTTAAGAGCGGCCGGTTCGGGACATTCTCTTCGTCAGCCAGGCGCATTTTCTTTCCGAATGTAATCAAACTACTGCACATGGCTGCTTAGAAGACGCGAGAAACGAAGGGAGGGTGGGGAAGAGATTTTGTCACATGATCGTGAAACAGAATCTTATTTTAGAGTAAGATATTTGAAGAAGGATTTCTGTCTGGGGTCGATCCGGAGGGGGTGGGGGTCTGCCTCATGTTGTGATGATGAATTGTCATAGAAAAGGCCAAAGGTCAAGGTTTATATTGTGAAGTCGGGGGTCTTTTGTTGTGAAGGGGTCATATTTATGTAATTTGATTTCATTGCGGGTCATTTGAATATTAAGAAAGAAAGATTTGCGATCTCATTTTCATCTTAATTTTTTTTGTCTATAATGTTATTTATAAAGCATTTGGTTGTGTACTATGGAAATGCAGGCGAATCTGTTTCATGAAGGTGGATGGGGGGTGTATGCGGATGGTTTGCTGTTTGTCTTTCTGTGGGGGTTGTGGTGGAACGCTGAATTTGGCCGTGCAGCTGACGCCTGCTCTCCCAGAGAGAGCACAGAGGGGCCAGATGGCAGCGGTCTACCGAGGGTTCAGAGCAGAGGATTTGTCGGGGGGTCGTGGGAAAGCTGAGTTCACCTGCTCAAAGATCAGCATCAGGATTAACACCAGCCCAGATTTAACCCGCAGTCCTGAACACAAACTGATAATCAGAACCTGGATTTATGTCTTATTTACTCTCCGTTTGAAATTATGCCAACTGTATTTTTTATGAAAATTTGATGAACAGATTGCTTTGACTCACAATAATGCTGTGAAGAATTAAGTTAAGTGCAGCGAGATCAGTATATTAATAATAACAACAACAACAGTAATTATGATTTGTAATATAATCCATGTTTTACAGATTTCTTTAAAGTAATAGAAACATTTTGAATCTTTAATTTTAGGTTTTGAAATCGTATGGCTCAAATCTTAAATACTAAACAAATATAGGTATTTCTAATATATAAAATTAAAGCTATATATTAGGTTTGGTATAGTTTGTATTACATTTTTCTGACATTTTCTTTCATTAATAAGGAATACACTGATGCTTGCATTGTAATAGATTGTTTGCTTTATTGTTTGCTTCTATTTGTGTGTGTGCACAGAATGCAGCAGAGAAGCCGTTTGTAGATGACATATAATTTAATGTATGCCTACTTATACATACAAACTATTTGTGTTTATAATGTTACCTTTAAAAACTAAAAGTATTTTGGCAATAATTGCACTTTGTAAAGTTAATCTGGAAGCATATTAATTCTATTTCCCAAACAAATAAACAGTTTTTAAAGTCAAAGAATTAAGGTATATACAACTATGACAGCATGACTGTCATTTGTTGTTTTTATGATTTATGATATTATCTACCATAAAGATAGAAACTGTAGAATATCACAGCCATTTGTTTGATTGTTAAAGGGATAGTACACTCAATAATGACAATTTAGTCATCATTTACACACCCTAATGTCATTCAACTTTTATGTTATACACAAAAAGATATAGAAGAATGTCCGAACTGCTTTACCATGCAATTAAAAGAATGATAACCATGATCGTCCAGCAAGATTTTTGTGGTTTTTATTGATGACAAATAATGAATAATTACTAATTTTATAATAATGAATAATAACAAATTTCTGACACTATGCTATCGTGTTTATTCAGAAGACTTGGAATATAGCAAAATACTGCTTTTGTCATGCTTTTATGATCCGCTGTGGAGCTTGACAGTCCCTGTCTCACTTTAATTTAATGGAAAAGACCAGCTCAGACATTTTTCTGAACATCTTCTTTCATGTTCCACAAAAGAAAGATAGTCATATGCGAGGTTGAGGGTGAGTAAATGATGACAGAATTTTCCTTTTTGCTTAAACTACCACTTTGAAAGCCAGATGAGCTGTTTTCCTGTCCCACTTCAACCCTGAAATTAAGCATCTGTTTGATTGCACCATAAAACCTAAATGAGATTTGTGGTATTGTCAGAAGCATGGTTCAATATTCAATTACGATCACATATTCAATATTTAAACAGATGAGAAAATCCAACATGTTGTTCAAGGGTTGCATAAAATGTCTGGCAGCAGGTCCATTAGCTGTTTGTGTTGTGAACGGCGAACTGGACTGAGGAGATACAAGGATGTGTCTTTTGTTTGGTCTCATGCTGAAGCTGATTTCTTCAGCCGTTCCTCCGGGTTCTCCATCGTTCTTCACAGTGAGAGGTGGATCTTGGCGTGCGGTCAGGAATCTGGACCAACAGGGAGTTGAGGTGAAGACAGAGAGCGCTGTGTTAGCAGAGCCACGTGAGGACATTCATCTTTGTTTGTTTCATCCAAGTCCGTCGTGTTTCATAAAAGCAGCTGAACGCAGATGCCGCGATGGGCGTTTGCCTGCTGACAGCACAGGGGCATCGTGGGTCAGCCTCGAGAACTCTCCAGCAGCTGAGAGATCAAAGACTTCCACATGATGCTGAGTTATGATGTACTGCTCGACTTACACTCTGAACTTTGGGAGA
This sequence comes from Carassius auratus, assembly GCF_003368295.1. NCBI lineage: Eukaryota > Metazoa > Chordata > Actinopteri > Cypriniformes > Cyprinidae > Carassius > Carassius auratus. The sequence continues at coordinate 13,496,410 of NC_039277.1, read as the reverse complement.
GTTTAAGAAGCCTTTCTTGAGTTGTGGCATACAGGCGTTAGATTTGTTTGACTTCTGTAGTTGATGATTCCTTTAGCATTCTGGTTTTCACTGTCAAAAACATTGTTGACATGGAGGAAAATGTGGAAATGTGGAAAGTTTTTTTTTCTCTTCGAAATGTTAGCATTTCCATTTGTTATTTTAAACTGCATTTCTCTTGTTGTTGTCTGTCTGTCTGTCTGTCTATCTATCTATCTATCTATCTATCTATCTATCTATCTATCTATCTATCTATCTATCTATCTATCTATCTATCTATCTATCTATCTATCTATCCAACATTCAGTCATTCTATTTGTTGTTATATACCTCTTTCTTTCATTCTAGCATTAGTTCTGTCTGTATTTTTTTGTTCTACCGTTCTATCCACGTATTGTTCTATCATTCATTCTATCGTTCTGTCTACCTATTGTTTATTCTATTGTTTCTTCTTTCTGTCATTCATTTTGTCTATAATGCCTGTAAACCTTTAAACCTCAACCTTTAAACCATTTTCAAGCCAACATTCGAAGTTTGTCTTGGCATACTGTACAGTTTGGCATACGTTTTCTAGTTAAAATGACAGTTACACCGTGTCTAGACCGGACACAACAGTTTACTGCTCTGCAACAGCTAATGGCTGTCTACACTGGACACAACAAAGCAACCATTGCAGAACATTTCACCGCTTCGTAAATAGAACGAGGCATCATTTTACTGTCAGGGATTAGTTGTGTCCAGTGTAGACAGCATCACTTATTAATGGCTTCTGTTGTCTTTTATTGCAACGCATTGCGCCACTCTCATCTGGTATTATATGGATTTCTTTGAATTTCTGTTCATTTAAATTCTTCCTTGTATAAAAAAATGTATTTCAATTCTGCATGTTTGCTACCTGAGTTTAAATTCATGAATTTAAGTATTTCTCATTTCAATTCTGAATGGTTCAATCCAGTTAGAATTTTTTTTTTTATATTTTTCTCATTTTGAGAGAGACCAGATAAGGGCTGATAACTTGGCTGGGCCTTGTTTCCTTTGATCTGATACAAGCTAATGTATAAATATACACCATGCATGTGTAACAGTTGCTTTGTTGACCTGTTAGTATTTTTAGCACACTAATTTCCCACCGGTATCTGAGCTCAGGATCATCCATCACACAGACGCAGCTCTGCTGTGATTTACAGTTGTTCGGTTACCTTTGGCTGCCTTGGCCGAAAGTCAGCATTAAGTGCTGACAGCTAAGCTCATGTAAATGCAGATATCCTGATGGAAACAAACTCAGGATTTGATTTGGCGGACTGAAGGGTTGGTCTTGACAATTTATTGCTTTAGGTGGATGGTTGTCTGTGTTGATCAGTCAAAGCTTTTGATGCTGAAGCCAGAGCTTCCTTGCGTGTGAATGGATTACCTCTGTTTTGTTTTAGAGCGCAAGTGTCTCAGCCTTTGGGAAGGGGACTATTGCAATGGTGTGTAACTCCTTTAGGATCATTGTTCTCAACAAAATGACCCCCCGGGGTATGTGACACTTTTCTCAAAGGCCTCTCATGAGGGGTTTAACGGGTTAACGGCAAACAAAAGAAACTGAGAACATGTAACTCAGCAGGGGGCCCAGTAGAAACTCCAGGCTGCCATAATCTCAACCCAGTCGCTTCCTGTTTGCTTTACCCAGAATCAAGGGTCTGTCACAGGGCTGGATTCGAGTTGGCAGCCACATGTTGATTTTAAAGCATATTTATCAGCACCATTGTAAGGATTTGACTTGAGTGAAATACTTAATTTTCGTGTTTAGAAGAGTTTGTTGTTCTACAAGAATACTAAAGCAGATATGTTTCACAAAATATGAATGCTAATAAAAAAATTGCCATTTAATTTCAAAGGATAGTTCACCCAATCATCTATCAGTCTCAAGTTACATGCACTGTGGAAAAAGCAGCTTTAATGTAGCCTATATTGTAAAATATTATCTTTTGTGTTCTTTGGAGAAAGATAATCATATGGATTTGAAACAACAAATAACACTTTCGTGCATAAAAATGGCAATAAACGAGTTTAAATAAAGCGTGTCATGTGGTTGGCCCGAATGTTTGAGCATCTCATTGACTGAATGTGAATTTCTGATTTCCTCTACACAAGCTTCTCTCACCTTCATAGGGCTTACTCAATGATTGTCAGTGCTCTGTCAGTCTAATAATCAATAATCATACAATTTAGAGTGTCATGTTTGCAAATGTTGCTATTTATTAAAGAACTTAGTTTACTCTTTGTATGCAAACGAGCACTTATCCTTGCTGTCTTTGTTCAGACAACGGTGGCGGTTTATGTGTTGCACAAAAATGCAAAACAATTTTGGTTCAGCAATTTCCTGCGCGGTGCAGGGGTGAATGATAATTATGCCTTTCCATATCATTCCTGCTGTGCCCTTCCAGCATTCTGCTGAATCAGCAATGGATCAGGCAGCAGAAAATGCCTTGATTTCCATGCTTAACGCTTTTTATCATGGCTGCAGAGAAATGAGCTGAAGAACAGGACAGGCAGTGCGTGCCTCGGTCTGTATTGCACTGCAGTCCATATAATTGTATGAATTTCACCCAGTTAAGTTTGTTTGTCAGCCCGCAGCTGAACATCTAGAGCTAGAGCTTTATTCTCTCGGTTAGTGAAAGCCTGAGATGATATCAGAGATGTCAGAGTGCAATAAAACTCAATAAAACATCCTTTTCATGGTGAATTTAGAAACACAAAATTTTATAAATTCCATTTGATGAAGTCTAGCTTTTTGCCGGCCTCTATAATTGTAGATGATTGCCTCAAATGAGCCTTAAATGTTTATTTTAAGTGTGGAATTAAAATAAAAAATAAAAAAAAAACACATTTGCTTCAACACATTTGACCACTGTCTGAGATCTCCTGTCCATGTCTGAAGCATATTTTCTAAGATAACAAAAGCCAAACCAAGGAAGAAATCAGAAGGAACGCGTCCAGAAATGACTGGAAGCAGAAAGGCAGGTTAAAATGATGTCTAATTTCACAGTGTTGTCACATTATGAAGCTGGAAACATTTATTAAGCCACGAGAATACATTTTGTCAGGATTTTATTTGGATATAATACAAACATATATAGAATGCAACATTCGTTCAGAAGATGCATTATTGATAAAAAGGGAATGATTTTCTGGACATGTTGTTCTGTTATTGCTTCATAAATGATTGCATTCTTCCGAACAGTGTGGACAAACACCATACTGATATAATCATAACATGTTTTCCAGCCTGCTGATTATGTGTTAAAGGTTTGAATCACTGTAATGACTCACTGAGTAAGGGTGGTTCTTGATTTATTCACACACTTTAATTGCGTCCAACTGGAAATGAACCGCCAACTTTTATTGTGTTGTTGTGTGTATTTCAAGTCAATATGAAATCAAAATTGCCCCTATGTCACTTTGTGCAGTCTATTGAATAATATTAACCGAAAGCCAAATGGCATTTTAAGCATTGCAGTTGTTTTATTTATTCTATTCTGTTTCAGTCTTAGACTCTGGTTGCTCTGTGAGCTGTGTAGTTCAAATTCAGATGACATTTGGCAAGATTAATAGTATTTTGATAATAGAAAGATTATAAAATACATGACCAAGATTTTAATGAATTCAATTAAGTATTTGAAGACTAAAAGAAAAGTTTATGCACTGTCAAAAAAGTGTACAAAAACTATGAAAGGAACACTGTTGACCCTTATCTGCTCCTAAGGTTTCACATTAGTATCTTGCTAATATCTATCCTTTAGGGGTAGAAAAGGCACGAAGGTTTAATTTTTGAGGATACTGCTCCTGTGGCAAGCTAAAAAGTACAAATTTTTGCACATTTTGTCACAGAATTTGAATAATTAAGAAACTGAACCATTAATGGGATCAAAAACTGAAGCAGAATAATTCAATTCCTTACAATTCTCTTAATTAAGAAAAGTTGTTCTCAGGACGTGTCTGATCAGCCAATTCAGTCTGACAGCCTCCTTTGTTTAACAAAAACTCTTATAATGAACATGAAATCCTATTTGTGTCCAGTCCGGTGAGTTACAGAAGAGTTGATGAGCTATGCTGAGATTCATTTTTTCCCCCTGGTTCGTTACCTGGGGGTCCTGAGAGTAAGCAAGACTAATTAAGCCTGAAGTCATTTGAATTCATTTTAATGGTCTTCATCAATTAACGGCTGCTTTCTCCAGTCTTATTTAATGGCATTTTTATTGATCGGCTCCTGCGTTGTCACATGTGGAATACTTTTGACTGTGCCCAAGTTTAATATTCAGAAGTCCCACTGTATTGATTGATTCTTTGTGATGGTAAGCAAGATCTATGTCTGCTTGTCGCTCACGGTTAGCGGGGTTTCGGTAATCGATGTGCGCTGTTCACGCATTACGTCATTTAATTAAAAACCCTCTTAAGGTTTCTGAACGGCTCTGAGACAAAGATTTGGTTATTGACCATAATTTAATAAAGAGCTCAGCCAAACCCTATGCAGTATTTAATGTATTTGTTTTTTGAGAATTCACTCAAGTGAGATTCAAGTTTCTACAGTAGCTTGTGCACTGATGTCTCAAAATGAGTAACGTTTCATCTCAACTTTTAGTTTTTGAGGTGATAAATTATCATTCAGAGTGAGGTGGGAAAACTTTTAATGTATCTCGCGTGATCTCTTCATTTAAAAAATCAGCAAACTATAGTTTGTGTTGCGATTGGATAACCCATCTCACTGTTATAAAGGCTGCCTAGCAACATACACCTAGCAACAGTTATGATTTCTTACTCTATGTAAAGACTTTATATAAAGATTATTATTAAGTTTAAGCCTATACCCATAAATAAATTAATGGAATGAGTTTTAGTTTGATCAATTTACTTCAACAGTTTTTTTTTCTCTGTGTTAAAATGCTCTGCTCCCATTGGCTGTCGGTGTGCTCTGCACCAGCTCTCTGCTTCCCTTTTCCCCATCAACAGCCTTGTTTCCTAACCTGTCTCCACCCACCGGAGGCAGCTGCGGCCAGTGAGCTTCACAGAAAAGGTGTTGGCGTTTAATACGGACCCACCCAGCCAAACTGATTGGCAGTTGGGTCAAACAAAGTCATTTTCTTGGCTCGTTGCCTGGCGAACTCTGTAAACGTTTAAGGGAAAGCAGAAGGCATTGGCCTCTCTGCACAGGGAAACCTCAAATCTCACTGCACAAAACCTATTTGTGCCTTCAACTTTGTTTTTGATTTTTGCTGTTGGCTCGATCTCCTAAGGGTCTAAAGCAAACTACTAACTGCACTGAGAGCAATTAGATCTGTATGGTGTGTTTGGTTTAATCAGCCTTTGTGCCTTTCATTACATTCACACAAATATGTTTGCATATGCATTTCCCTGCAGTTTTTTCTGTCATTTGGTGTAAGTTTTTCAATTTTCACTACGAAATCGTAATACATTTCACAAATAATTACAAAGAAATGGCAAGTAACATTGAATTAAACATGAAAGGAGACTGACAAAGTATTTTCTTGTAAAACATACACCAACAATCATTAACAGTTTTTAATGGTAAGCTTTATTTTAAAAATCATGCTCTTAGAGAACCTATGTGTGCACACATGACATACAGCGACTGCTTTTGTGGCTTGTGAATGATGCTGATGAAGAGTCGCTGCTCTTGTTCTTGTCTTTAAAATGAACTGCTTCTTGAACTCTTAGGCATTAACGATGCATTTGGAATATTTGTTTGATATTTTACTTTCAGCAGTAATGGCTCGGTTCGTATGGGGAGGTCAGTGGTTAGAGGAGAGGTCTGCAGTGCAGACCATCACTGTTCTGGTTTCTCATATCATATGTGGAAGATTAAAGGCAGAATATTCTGTCACCTTCACTGGCATTGTTTACAGAGTTGATGAATAATTACCATGAAGAAGAAGAGCACCCAGTGTTGATTTTCCATAGCCATCTGGTTCCTTCACCCCTGCGAGCATTGAATGCAGTTGGTTCGCCCCGCTGAAGGGTCCACATTATGGCTGTTTCACATTACTGCGATGTCTTGTCTGATTTCCCCCCTGTCTGGTTTTCAGTGGTTCGATCTGTCTTGCGGGAAAACCTCTCTTTGCTCAGTTTTTTTTTTTTTGCCGATCTCAGTTGAACTTTGACCTAAATGTCCTGCTTCTCCAGATATGAAATGCCATTCTGTGAGATGACGAGGCTGTGCTGATTACTGGAAAAAACGTTTATAGGTATAGTTCATCCAAAATTTTGATCATTTACTAACTTTAATGTCATTCCCGACCTGTATGGCTTTCTTTTTTCTGTAGAACACAAAAGGAGACATTTAGCAGAATGTTTAATTGCAAACAGTGAAAGTAGATGGGGATCAGGAGCAGCAGTGGTCACCATTCATTTTCATCATAGTATTTTGGAAATGTATCATGGTGATACTGTGTTTTTTTAGGCACATACCATGTCAATCTTTAACGAACTACTTCAATTTGATAGCAGAAGAGGTAGAATAAACTGACAATAAACAATACATATACAGCATTTGTTAATCTTAATTAACGTTAATTTATAAATATATTTAAGTTTGTAAGTATAAATTAAAATAGTTAATGATGAACAAATTAGCAGTAAAATTGTGAATGTTTTAATAAAACGAAATAACATATTAATTAACATGATCCTGGATTAATAAACGCTGTAAAATGTAGGAAATATAATGCTGTGACTAATGGTAACAAACTGAACTTTATTGTTACCGTAAGTGTTACTGTCATACGTTAGAGTACCATTTAAATAGCATGGTAAGTACCATGGTATATATATAACTATACCACTGCCTAAATGACATGTGACAGACAAGCCGTCCTCATGTGTGTATTTTTCAATCAAGCATGGAGCTGACACCACCTGGCTAAATTATCTGAGGAGAACACGCGCTTCGCTGCATGAATTCAACTCCTTCCTTGTTGAAAGCGAGCTGTGTTTTAGTGCTGTGGTCTGTCTGACTCAGGATGAGAGAGGCGTCTCACACCCTGTTGCAGAATTCATAGGTCCTGCAAGTTCAGAGTGACGTGAACATAGTTTATCCTCGCAGGCCTGCATCTCCTGAGCATTTATTAGCCTGCTGTGCATGCACCATCAGGAAACACACATGTACATACAGACCTGCCTTGTATTAAAAGCCTCAAAATTATCTTCTGGCAAGCCTAATCAGCCTAGTCAAAAATGTATATTCTGTGATACTGAAATGCTTCTCGATATATGTGTGTGTGCATTCTGCCTTGAACTTATACTATAAATTAAGATTCAATTTGCAGATAAGGATTAGATTTAGATATCATCTTTTCCCAGTTCATTCTTCCTGTGTGCTCAGGGCCACGCCAGTATATACTCACATGCATCAGCTTGAACAGATCATCTCTTGTGGTTTGATGCAGATCTGCTGACGGTTTGTTTGCTGTCAGAGTGTGTTGGGAAATTCATCCATCCAGGAACAAGGGTGGATGAGTTCAGGCTGATCGAATCCAAACATCTAGTATTATGAGCAGTATCGGGGCTGTGTATTTTTGTGTGGGAATTTTTGTTTTGCTGAGAGATTTGAGAGATCATCGGGATGTCATGACATATTTTGTGTTCAGTTCAGTGAGACGCTTCTCTTAAGTACACTTGTGTGTCCAAGAAAAGATTCGAAAGAGCCGTGACATGGCCTTTAACCAAATTAGTTCCAGCAGGTCCAGATTCTAATCTAGAGTTCTTGACGTTTATGGTGAAGCTTAAAGTGGCCCCATAAAGTAATAGGGTCTGGCTGCAGACATGCACTTGCACTCTCAGACACCTGCTCTTCTTGCAATCTTGTTGGATTTTTTATTTTATTTATTTGTTATTTTTTTAATTGAATCTCTCAACATTTCAAAAAGTAGCCAGGTGGTGAAGACAAAAAAGAAACAAAAAATGACAGTGTCACTTATAATCAGCACCTGCGATGTGGTGATTAACCAATTAAAATGAATATAGTATCATAACGTACAGGGCCCTGCAAGTCACCTGTGGGAGAAAAAGACAAGACCCGCAAATCTGTGGCCACAGAACAGCAGAATATGAACTCCTCCCATTGAAAACCATAAACACTTAACATGGCTTAATAAATTGAAATATCAAAATCGATATATGGTTTATTAATATAATGTACAAGGCAAACAGATTTAAAAACATTAAAAAAAATCTATCTATCTATCTATCTATCTATCTATCTGTCTGTCTGTCTGTCTGTCTATCTGTCTGTCTGTCTGTCTGTCTGTCTAATTTTGTTTGTCTTGCCAATCTTTGCCTTTCTAGTTAAAAATAAGTTATATAATTTTTCAAAAACCTTTTTCTTTGAACTTTTAAATTAGAATTTTGATTTGAATTGCAATTTACATTCTGCCTCAATCGAAATGCAGGAATTTGAGGAATTGAATTCTAATTAAATTTAATTAAATCAAGTTATCCAGACCTTATTCTGAGGTAAAATAATAGTTATGTTTCCCCTGTTAACCATAGTTACTTCCTCTTGTTGTTTGGCTCTCACATCATTTGAGCTGAGTCTGTGGAGATTCTGTACAGAGGTCATATGTGATCTCATGTGCGCAGCTTTAACAAGATGCAGGAAACGCCCACATACGCTCCTCGTTGTCTGTTCTTACACTTTAATAAAGCCCTAGTGGGAAACTTCATCAGCCCACTACAATCTACAAACTACGATCATGACTCACGGATTGATGAATCGCCGTCTGTGTGTTTCAAATAAAGCTTCACTGAGTCACTCCATTCACACACACAGGCAATGGGAAACACGTAGTCCGACGGGGCGTTTTTTTCTCAACTACCGCCTGCAAGCGAATGTGCTCTTCGCTGCATTCCAGTGCAGCTTTGCTCGAGAATTACTCCAAATGCATCGTTAAAAGACGTTTCCTCTTCTCTTATCTTCCGAGTGACTTGGCATCATTGTTTGAATCCAGCTGATATGTACAGTATGTCCTGTTGTCCTTACGATGGGCATCGTGCCAGGTAGAGGTTGCCATGACTCCCAACGCCACCCCTTTTCTAGCCCCCCCAGGAAGGTGGCATATTTTTTTCAATGGAATGCTCGGCGAAAGGGTTGTATTTTAGACAAAAGATGTCTACTCAACATCAGCTGAATGCTTCTGGGCTCGAGCAGCGTCATGTGACCCACCGGTGAAGGTTTTGTGAAGGTTCCAGAACAGAAAAGGAGAAACTTGGAAAGCGATGCTAGTGAGAGTCCTTTCTCTTTTTTTTCTTCACTTGCTTTTCCTTGCTGAGAAAATGGCGGACCACACTGACTTTCTTATTTAACAAAAGTATATTGGTGGCACTTTTATATGGCAGCCCCGTTTGTTAATTTTTAATCTTACGGGTTGTTTTAGTCGGAGTGAAAATGGTGCTCGAATTGTTTCCGAAACTCTAAAACAAGTCATGATTCTTTGAATGAATGGGTGCAAAAACCACCGCCCACTTCGGAATGGCTCAAGTGTACCGTGGGTTGAACGTTTACGTCCGATGAACATCAGCAAGCAGGTGAGGCAGTGAGAGGACAGGAGCTGTTTGTGAAATGCTCACTTTTCCCGCTTTGACAGCTTGTGTGTTGTCTTTTAAAGCCGCCGTGATCTTGTCTAAGCTCACCCTGTTCTCACAGACAGTCACGCATGGCATTCTCTGGCAGGGATGTGTTTGAACAAGCTGTTTTTGCCAAACTTTTCCGTATTTCCCACCAACAGTGTTTGTGTAGCCATCAAATAACTTAGAATTTGATTCATGTGAATGATTGAATGAAAATGATTTAAGTTTCTTTGTGTTGGACTTTTGTCATATTGTTCAAACTGTGTTATATAGTTCAAACTCTGTAACTATTCTAATTTACTTTCGTGAAACTTGATCCAGGTCTCATTGTACTTGATGTACCCCACCACACATTATTCTAAAGAAAAACGTTTATCTTTGTAATCATTTATCAAAACGTAATAACTTGCTCCGCTCCTGAAATGATTTTCCTTTCCAGCTGACATCATCAAGCCCTTTTCGTCTATTCCCATATAACCACCTGTCATGCAGAAACACTTTTCTCCCTCCAGTCTATTCTTGTTGGATAAGTCCCTGCCTATCTTTTGTCTCGTCAAATATTTGTTTAACTACGATAAATCAGATTGTGAACGGCATGTCATTTAATCTTTTTTTCTACACAATGCTGAATTATATCACTGTATGTACTGTATTTGCTATAGACTTTTAACTGTTAAGGTATTTCCTGATGTTGTCATTTCTTTCTCTTTACAGCACAAAAATCAGGAGCAGATATGGATACATCTCCACTGAAACTTGAGCAGGTCAGTAGAAGGTGTTTTTGTCTTTCTCCTCCTTTCTATATTTACAGAGGCTCCATGACAATGTTTTGTTCATACAGGATGGATGTTTCTGTGGTTTATCTGATCTGATAGCTCATCCACAAAGACTCGGAGACATGAGTATGTCCCAGGATTGGGTTTCATATGAAGCTCTGACCACTTGTCACAAACCCGTAGATCCGATCTTGTGTCATAATTGGCAACCCAAGCTCGATTCTGTGGGTCTCTGTCACTGTGGTGAACTCATCGTACTCTTTGAACTTGCTACAGCAGTGGTTCTCGAAAAATTGTAGGTGGTGCACCACAAAATAAACAATGCAGAAGCCACCAGCTACCTTGAAACAATAACCAGGTTTAGTAGTGCACAAATGACCTTAGTTTATTAGGATATTCCTCAATTCCAAAATTTTGTCAGACTGCTGTTTTGTTCTTATTTCATTTAAATAAATTACATTTTGTTTGCTAAAAATGTTTGTACATTTATGTACTTCACCAAATGACACAACAGAAACATCATTATCCTAGTGTAATGGGTTGATTAAGCAGCCAGTAAGCTCAGTTAGTATCTATTATAATCATGTCTTATCTATTTTATTTGTTTAATGAGCCAATCAAATCATGGACCATTTGGAATCATTCAAGGTTTGAGAACTGCTGCAGTAAATGGACAATCCGTAGAGAATTTGCAAGTGCATCAAATCATTGATGCAAATAAAAATATAGATATATTCTGTGAGAGAGCAGAAGTAGATTTTTTTTAGCTCCGGGAGGTCCAGAGGAATGGCAGTGTGGACGTGTGCATCCAGGCTGAGGTAGTAGGTTGTATGGTTTCGAATGACACCATGGGAGTTAACTGTACAACCTTCTAGCTTTCCTTGGAGTACACTCATTTCATCAAGCAAAACTTCTTGTCACAAAGTAGAATCCTTCAAAATGCAATCCATTGGATATCTTATTACAGAACATCCCTTTTTCCATCTTTAAATACATGAAATCAAGAAATAGATGTAGGCTTTTAGGATTTCAGTGCAGTAACACAGATGAGTCAGAGTAATACAGATAATTGATGTTTCCTGTTCCTTCAGGATGGACGGGCTGTCAGTTTCATTGTCATTTACTCTGTTGTGCATATCTGCTGTTGGACAGAAGACATGCAGCATATTTTTACTGATATAATACACCATTGCTAAAATGACAGCAGGAACCACCACAGAAAGCACCCAGTATCCCTTTCAGCTGACGGAGTGATGTCAAATTATCTTGTGTTTTGTCATCACTGCTGCATATCAGTCAGTTTTCCCTCGAGATGTTTGTCATGGCTTTTTATAATCAGATAGCTTCGGATATATACAAAAAAAAAACCACACTAATTGGTTTATCTAGATTTTTCATATCTTTTTAGAATTTATTTTTTATTTTTATTTGTTTATCTGTAATATTGTTAGTAACACTGCTCTCATTTTAAGGGGAAAATGGCATCAACACATCTCAAAAAAGTTGGGACAAGGCCATGTTTACCACTGTGTGGCATCCCCTCTTCTTTTTATAGCAGTCTGCAAACATCTGGGGCCTGAGGAGACAAGTTGCTCAAGTTTAGGAATAGGAATGGTTTCCCATTCTTTTCTAATACAGGCTTCTAGTTGCTCAACTGTCTTATGTCTTCTTTGTTGCATCTTCCTCTTGATGGACCTATTTTTTCTATGGGTGAAAGATCTGGACTGCAGGCTGGCCATTTCAATACCCGGATCCTTCTTCTACACAGCCATGATGTTGTAATTGCAGTATGTGGTCTGGCATTGTCATGTTGGAAAATGCAAGGTCTTCCCTGAAAGAGACGATGTCTGGATGGGAAAATATGTTGTTCTAGAACTTGGATATACCTTTCAGCATTGATGGTGCCTTTCCAGATGTGTAAGCTGCCCATGCCACACACACTCATGCAACCCCATACCATCAGAGATGCAGGCTTCTGAACTGAGCACTGAGAACAACTTGGGTTGTCCTTGTCCTCTTTAGTCCAGATGACATGGCGTCGCAGTTTTCCAAAAAGATAAGAGAAAACTCCTGCGCTTCTGGATCATGTTTAGATATGGCTTCCTTTTTGAACCATAGAGTTTTAGCCGGCAACGGCGAATGGCACAGTGGATTGTGTTCAACGACAATGTTTTCTGGAAGTATTCCTGAGCCCATGTTGTGATTTCCATTACAGTAGCATTCCTGTATGTGATAGTGTGCCGTCTAATGGCCCGAAGATCACGGGCATCCAGTATGGTTTTCCGGTCTTGATCCTTACGCACAGAAATTGTTCCAGATTCTCTGAATCTTTGGATGATATTATGTACTGTAGACGATGATATCTTCAAACTCTTTGCAGTTTTTCTCTGAGAAACTCCTTCTGATATTGCTCCACTATTTTTCGCCACAGCATTGGGGAAATTGTTGATCCTCTGCCCATCTTGACTTCTGAGAGACACTGCCACTCTGAGAGGCTCTTTTTATCAATCATGTTGCCAATTGACCTAATAAGTTGCAAATTGGGCCTCCAGCTGTGCCTTATGTGTACATTTAACTTTTCCAGCCTCTTATTGCTACCCGTCCCAACTTTTTTGGAATGTGTAGCTCTCATGAAATCCAAAATGAGCCAATATTTGGCATGACATTTCAAAATGTCTCACTTTCCTCATTTGATGTTATCAATATTCTACTGTGAATAAAATATACATTCATGAGATTTGTAAATTATTCCATTCCTTTTTTACTCACAATTTGTACGGTGTCCCAACTTTTTTGGAATCGGGTTTGTAACATGAGATTTCGGTTGTTAGCATGAGAAATTAATTTCTTATGTCTGTCATCGGTTTCCTAATCTGTCACCTTGAGATGTATTTCTGTGGCCCTACTAAAGACCCTGATGTCCAAGTTTTATTTTACCCCCTGAATCATTGAGGATTAAAGGGATTTTCAGAGGCCCAGGCCATAAACAGAGTGTGAAATGGAATATCTTAACTGTAGCGTACAGCAACAGTAGGGATTTTCGCACCACAGGAACATTTCATAGTACCACAACTAATTGTGGAACTACCCACTTTTGGGCGTTTTCCCACCACAGGAACTAGGTGCAATTTTAGTACCGGACTGCCTTTTTGAGAACCAAATAGCTCCTATTCCGGAGCAGGGTCTAACCAGTACTAAACCTTGACATAAGTAGACATTGATTGGCCAGATGCATTCGAAAAACGCCCTCACCCACCATGATATAAAATGCAGTGTAACATACTGTAAACATTGTGTCAACTTATTTCGCAAGTATGATAAACAGCGATAAATATACAGCCACTGAAGTGCAGGCACTTGTAGCAAATGTAGCACTGCCAGTTGTCATTGAAGATTCTTAATTCTCCTTTCCATTCTTTCAATCACTTTGGATCCACTGTGTCTTATCCACTTATCAGTGGATAAGACACATGCCTGTGGTGTGAGAGACCCGGGTTCGAATCCACTGTAAGACACCAATGTGTCCCTGAGAAAGACACTTAACCCCTAGTTGCTCCAGAGACGTGTGACCTCTGACATATTTAGCAATTGTAAGTCGCTTTGGATAAAAGCGTCAGCTGAACGAGTAAATGTAAAGCGGTGTGAAAGGCCCTAGTTTTGTTAGTTTCTAGATCCAGTGGCGTTTCTAATTATCAGCACTAATGTCTGCATTTATTTGATCAAAAGTACAGTAAAAACAGTAATATTGTAAAGTGTTATTACAAATTAAAACAAGTGTGTTCTATTTTAAAATATATTTTAGATTTTTTTTAAATTCTGTAATTGCAAAACTGAATTTTCAGCATCCAGTTGTCAGTGTCACATGATCCTTTATAGAAATCATTCTAATTTGCTGATTTTCTCCTCATGAAACCTTTAGTATTATCAGTGTTGAAAACAGCTGTGCTGCTTAATTTTTTTAAATTTTTTTTCAGGATGAACAACCTTTGATGAATAAAAAATTCAAAAGCACAGCATTGTTAAAATGTACACTTCTTTGAATAAAATTTTCAAAGAAAAAGCTTACACATGCACTATGCAGCACCTTTTAAAACTCAGAATTGTTTGTTTGGGAATGTTAACAAGCTCAAAGTAGTGTTTGTAAATGAATTGCTCGGTAGCAGGCATTTCTATGGCATTCAGAACTCAAGGAAAGTATGCTTTTGCAGTATGCTTCCAAAATTTATTTTATAAGCTTTTGTTCTCATTTTTCAGTGGTGTGTTGAAGCTATGCAGTTAACAGCCTTATATGCCTGCCCAACATCTTGTGTTGGTGGGTCTCCAGCGTGAATGCCTGCAGTCTGTGAGGCCCAGTGTTCATGAAGTATTTTAGTCTGGCCTGAAAGCATCTGTAAGCACACATAGGCCCCACAGCAGTGCAGCCAACGTGGTGAAAGGGACTTAACTGCTATCAATTAAGCACAGACAAATGAGCAGTGAAATAAACGAGGATTCAATGGGCAAGCGAAAGAGTCTCCATCATTGATTCCCCTCTCACACGATGACAGTGTTGGAACGGGCTTAGCGCGGCCCCTCTAAAGCTTGAAAAGACACGGCTTCTCTACCCAAGGCTTAAGTCCACTTCAGTCCCCTTTAGTCGGGTGTCAGCTGTCTTCCTCAGTCAGCCAAACCTTCATGCAGCTTACATTTGAATTCTATTTAGGCTCTTAGGATTTAATTTATAGAAAACAGCAGTCAAAAATCTTAAAGGGAAAGTTTACACAAAAATAAAAACTCATTCCCTTACACTCATTTCAGAAACTTTTAATACAACAAAAGTGAACGAGTAAAGGGACTGTCAAGCCTCAAAAAAGGTCCAAATAATATTATAAAAGTAGTCAATATGACTCTATATGACGCTATATTCTAACTCCTCTGAAGTCGTGCATTAGGCTTTATATTATACATTATAAAAGTGATATTTAAATTATTTATGTTAAATGTTGTGACTGGATCATTGAGTCAGTTGGATTTTAGAACTGGTTTGAGAATGAATCATGCAACAGTTTTGTGAATTAGATCAGCTGATTTATTGAAAAGATTGACTCAAGTGAATAATTCAAAACTTAAGCATTAATACTTAAACTCATGAATTTGCCACGAAGATGTAGGACACATATTGAGATTTTCACCAATTAATGACTTCACTTTCAGATTGTTCTTCACACAAAGCTATCATATGACTATAAACCAATTTTAATGGTACTTTGATGTTTTTGTTTGTGTGTCATTATGAAGCTTGACAACCCCAGTCCTCATTCATTTTCAGAATTTCCAAAAAAGTAGTCTGGATCAATAATTAATATTTAGCGTTCCACAGACAAAACAGAGTCAATCAGGATTGGATCAACATGAGAGTGAGTAAATAGTTTACATTTTTATGTGAACTAACCACAGTATGTTGAATTGAAGGGAAAGCCCCTCGTTTTGTTTTCCATCGTTTCCTGTTTTAAACTGACAGAGGGAGTCGAGCTGCTTTCACCTCTGCTCTCGGATGACTCTTGCAGATGTAGTGGAGCAAACCCGGCTTGAAATCATGCTGGCTCAGCAAAACCAAGTCCAGCTGGCAACTGAGTCAAGCTGCAACTCGTTGGTTACAGCTGTGCTTAGATTTATGTGATGGCTGAACAAATAAATTAGTGAATTTGATCGGAAGAATCGTGGATTCACAGAAAGGCAAAGAACGGCAGTGTCCTGAGGGCTTTTCTTAGTCAAGTCATCTGCTAAAGTGTTGTTTTGACTTTTTTTTTTTTAGTTTTGGCATATATCCATAGACAAAGTATGTTTACAAAGTCTTACACTGATTATGCTCAATAATAAAATGTAAAAAAAAAAATTTTAATCAGAAAAAAACAAACGCCCATGGACCAACACACATAGATTTCTGTTACTCCCATTTTGTTCTGGCTGTATACAGACATTTATCACCATTCTGTCTGTTTATTCAATCTGCACACATCTGTTTATGTTATGGTGCCAAAATTGAGGAGAAAATGATAATTTATGGTGGAATATCTTGTATAAACATGATTTTCTTGCATTATTGGGTTTCTATAATGTAAGTATTTTTTTTTCATCTTTTTTTTTTCATTTGCTGGTCAAACACACTAATTGTAAACTTTATGCTCAAATTGCTTCTAAAGTGAACAAATGTGAACGATATATTGAAATATGCAATTCATAGATTCCCTTACAACACGGTGACATTTGCGATCCGTTTAACTTCTGTAATATTCAATTGGAAAAAAACGCATAGGGCAGGACTTTTTGGAGGGCAGGATTTGATTGCATCATATGTTAGTCTATGATTATTAGTTACTGTTAATTTCCCAGCCTTATCTTGAGTCAAAAGGAATGAAAGTGCAAATTAAGTACTTTGTTAAACATTTTCAAACTCCTTTTTTCAGTGTAGTCCAGAAATAATGCACTGATGCACAGTAACAAAGATAAATAGGTTCATGTTGTCTTTAAATTCACTGTTGTGCAGTTATCTAAGATAGGATGATCTTCACTTACAAAATGAACGTACGACAGGTCTCAGCTCTTCAAGTTTTTGAATTAGCCTGAACTTGCATGCAGCACAGAAAATCTGGCAGAGAATTGAATAATGATTCATGAAGCCCATTAGTTGATCATTAACCAGTAAGATTAGAAAGTCTAGAAATGCTTCTGTGAAAGGATATATAAAATTCAAATAAATAACACTATGCAAAATATATTTCTCTTAAGTAATTTACATATTAACTAAAGGAAAAAAAACTGTGACAAGTACAGTCCACGCACTTTTTGTGACACTCTTACTGCATTATCTTTATTTTGTTGTAGACTGAGGGGAAATAAGCTAAATAGTGTTTATAATGTGTGTAAATATTTTATTATATTTACCGGTATTAATATACATATAAATTAATGTATTTGTTTACAATTACAAGTTTAATGGGTGTTTTTGGAGTAAGATCAATTTCTCTTTGAGATGTTTAAAATTTTTACATCTTGTAAACTCTAGGGACAAGGCTTTTAAACTGAGGTGTTTTTAGGGGCGTGATATTCAAATGACGATTGTTTTCGTCTGCTACATTTATTAACGTACTATCATTCATACGATGGGATTGGCGGAATACAAATGTTTCATGAATCACACTGTCATAAGTTTGTGCACTCGGATCTGCGCTTGTTTCTGCGTTAGATTGATATTTGAGGCCCAATGTCTTGTGTCATCCAATTCTGTCCAATTCTTCCCGACATGTGACCAAACCTTACTTATTGATTCTGATAAGAAGGTCTGCAATTGGCCGTCTAGCCTTTTGCCCCCTGTACACGAGAGCGGAGCACTGATGAACATGACCTACCGGTCCCAGATTGCTGTCGACCTTAACAGGGCCACAGCTGCATTAGGAGCCGACAGACGTTACTGTGGTGATGAGGTGCTGAGATTTATGACAGATGAATAAGAGTAATCTAAGCGTAGCAGACAGCGGTGTTATTGATCTGTCTGGAGTCAGGGCCACGCTGCTGCTGATGACACTTTTTCCAGTCAATACGCATTTGACCCCTGACCCTGAATAAGAGATCAATGAGTTCGATTCAGATGGGAGGGGCCTGTGAGGTGGTCCACCAGCCAGTCAGATGAGATGTTATAGCAGTTAAAGAGCTGCGTTCAGCAACGCTATGTCTGTGCACTCAGATGGTCTCTGTAAGGGTCTTCTTGGTTGTCATGATTGTAAGTTGTTGATAAAACCGATGAAATTATTCTGAATTATTATGAATTTGATAAATAGTCTTTAGATGTTTGATAAGGTAGCAACACTATTAGATTTGTACAAACCACTAATGTTAAGTGTTACAGTTCAACATGTAACTCTTCCCGCATTGTTTATTCGTATTGTTTGTACGAATGACATTTCACATTGATTGGCATTTTGTGGAGACACATGCTGTTTTCCTTTCCTAAGTAATCAGATATACAATTTTCAACTGGCGGACAAAAAATTGGTTGAAAAGTTAATAGACATACAGTATGTCAAAAAAGAGATCCGAGCCATATAGCCTTCCTGTAGCTCAACTCTAGAGCATGGCACTAACAAGGTCATGGGTTTGATTCCCTGAAAAAGCAAGGATTGATCAAATGTGTGCCTAAGTTGCTTTGGGTAAAAATCCATACTTGTAAATATATACTTCAGGTTGGTATTTTTGACTTCAGTTAGTAAGCAACCACCTAAAAAACTATAGAACACCCTAGCAGAACACATTATCAACCACATGCAAAACAATGGTATATTGGAGGTTAGTTTTGCACTGCGTAATGCTACTCATGTTTTCTTCACAAAATGTCAAATTGTAGATAAAGAATGTTTGTCTGTGATTAACAGAGATCCACATCTTTGGAGTCTGTATTTTTGTATCTGATGGTTATGTTTTGAAATAACTGGAATTGTTTTCCAGGATATGAGAAATAAGAGATTTCTGAGTATGTCTGAAGTCTTGTAAAGTCACAGTTTAATTAGAGACGGACATCAAACCCAATATGTTTCTTTTTGTGTAATGGTTTATGGTGTTTTCCCTTCTGTCAAGTGTTCATTGTGTCTTGTTGTGCAAATGTGTGTGCGCTGCCTGGTACTATGTGGTGACAGCGCTCGGCTGATGGCCTCTGTGTGTGTGTGTGTGTGTGTGTGTGTGTGTGTGTGTGTGTGTGTGTGTTGATTGATCACCATCATTCCCTTTCAGTCCCCCCCCACCCCCAACACACACACACAAATACACACTTCTCAATCCTACAGCATGATAGACTTGAACCTGTACGCTGCTCACTCGTATCAACAAACCTGTGCTCAGACGCTGCCCAAGATGGCGTGAGTTTAAACACTGAATCTATGTGGATTTGTGAGCTCTCCTGCTTTATGTGTTTGGAGCTCTGCATTGCAGTAGAACAGACGTGGCAAGTTTGTGCAATAAGCTCATAATCAATGATGTGTGTGGTGGGTAGTCGGCACCCAGCACCCCTCTATGATGGGGTCACATCTCCCTCACACCCCTCAGTGCAAGCAAAGGGATT
Source organism: Carassius auratus (assembly GCF_003368295.1). Taxonomy (NCBI): domain Eukaryota; kingdom Metazoa; phylum Chordata; class Actinopteri; order Cypriniformes; family Cyprinidae; genus Carassius; species Carassius auratus. The sequence goes on along the minus strand of NC_039277.1, from coordinate 13,476,901 downwards.
AGAGGTCATTCAGGCCACTGCCACACACATAAAGATGCATCTGGTTTTAGCACAGGCGCCCATGTTTATATGGATCTCATATAATCACTAATGCATGTTGTTCATGATTTTATTATATATACTGTATATATATATATATATATATATATATATATATATATATATATATATATATATATATATTTATTTAGGTGCATCTCAATAAATTTGACTGTCGTGGAAAAGGTCATTTATTTCAGTAATTCAACTCAAATTGTGAAACTCATTACTAAATTAATTTAATGCACAGACTGAAGTAGTTTAAGTCTTTGGTTCTTTTAATAGTGATGATTTTGGCTCAAATTTAACAGAAACCCAAACCAAAAATCTCAACAAATTAGATTATGGTGACATGCCAATCAGCTAATCAACTCAAAACACCTGCAAAGGTTTCCTGAGCCTTCAAAATGGTCTCTCAGTTTGGTTCACTAGGCTACACAATCATGGGGAAGACTGCTGATCTGACAGCTGGCTGTTCACAGAGTGCTGTATCCAAGCATGTTAACAGAAAGTTGAGTGTAAGGAAAAAGTGTGGAAGAAAAAGATGCACAACCAACCGACAGAACCACAGCCTGATGAGGATGGGCAAGCAAAATTGATTCAAGAATTTGAGTGAACTTCACAAGGAATGGACTGAGGCTGGGATCAAAGCATACAAACATGTCAAGGAATTTGGCTACAGCTGTCGTCTTCCTCTTTTTAAGCCATCCCTGAACCAGAGACAATGTCAGAGGCGTCTTACCTGGGCTAAGGAGAAGAAAAACTGGACTCTTGCCCAGTGGTACAAAGTCCTCTTTTCAGATGAAAGCAAGTTTTCTATTTCATTTGAAAACCAAGGTCCTAGAGTCTGGAGGAAGGGTGGAGAAGCTCATAGCCCAAGTTGCTTGAAGTCCAGTGTTAAGTTTCCACAGTCTGTGATGATTTGGGGTGCAGTGTCATCTGCTGGTGTTGGTCCATTGTGTTTTTTTGAAAACCAAAGTCACTGCATACGTTTACCAAGAGAACTTCATGCTTCCTTCTGCTGACCAGCTTTCTGAAGATGCTGATTTCATTTTCCTGCAGGATTTGGCACCTGCCCACACTGCCAAATGCACAAAAGTTGGTTAAATGACCATGATGTTGGTGTGTTTGACTGGCCAGCAAACTCACCAGACCTGAACCCCATAGAGAATCTATGGGGTATTGTCAAGAGAAAAATGAGAAACAAGAGACCAAAAAATGCAGATGAGCTGAAGGCCACTGTCAAAGAAACCTGGGCTTCCTTACCACCTCAGCAGTGCCACAAACTGATCACCTCCATGCCACGCCGAATTGAGGCAGTAATTAAAGTAAAAGGAGCCCCTACCAAGAATTGAGTACATGTAAAGTAAAAGAACATATTTTCCAGAAGGCCAAGAATTCACTATTTTTTTTTTTTTTTTTTTGGTCTTATGAAGTATTCAAATTTGTTGAGATAGTGAATTGGTAGGTTTTTGTTAAATGTGAGCCAAAATCATCACAATTAAAATAACCTTTCTGTACTTCAGTCTGTGTTCATTGAATTTATTAAATACGAGTTTCACAATTTGAATTGATTTACTGAAATAAATGAACTTTTCCACGACATAATAATTTCTTGAGATACACCTGTATATATATATATATATTACTAAATATATTGTAGAAACTACATTTTCTGTAAAGCTGTTTTGCAACGATTTGTATCGCGAAAAACGCTATACAAATAAACTTGCATTGAATTGAATATGAGCTTGTGTACATTGGACCTGATTTATGAAATACAACGTGTAAGTCATTCGGTCTGAATTACATGAGAAGGAACTAATAAACCAAAAGTGTCAAATGTTTTTTTTAGAGCAGTTTATGCAGAAAAATTGTTATGCTAATGTCTCATGAGGCCCATTATTTCTGATTCACATTGCAGACTTTCCATCAGCTGCATGGTGATGATTATTTGCTTTGTTTTTCACGCTGTTGTTTTACATCTTGTTGTTTGTTTATATTTATGTTTTTGTTCTTCACCTTATTTTGTTTACATTACAATAGTTTTTTGTTGTTTCGTCTCCTCATTTTTTTAAATGGCCGTCATTTTGTCAAATTTTAAATATATTTGTTTTGTCTCCTTGCTTTAATTGCCAGTTTCATTATTTTTTCTTCATTTTGTTTTCTACTTTTTCAAATTGCCATTGTTTTATGACTATTTGATGTTTCTTTCCTTGTTTACATTTTCATGTTTATAGTTTATTTCGTTTTCTAATTTTTTTCTTTATTTTGCTGTTTTTCCTCCTCGTTTTGTTTAAATTGCTTTTTATTATTTGATTTTTGATGTTTTTAATGGTCTTCCCCCATTTTTTTTTTCTGTTTCATCAGCTTGTTCTTCTTAAATTGTTATCATTTCATTATTAAGTTGTTTCATCTCCTTATTTTATTTTGATTTTGTTTAATTTTTTAAGATGATCATTAGATATTGAGTAATTTTACAAAAATGACATGCTTTACTGTGACGGTCACACACTTTTCCGCAGCTTCTGCGGTGGGTTGGTGGATGATCCTCCTCAGTCAGTTGTGGAAATGTTGTCACAATATTGTGACAGACAGATTGTTGTGTGGCTGCACAGAGCGCAACAGAGAGCATGACGCCATTTATGGCTGCTGGCTGCGTTTTTTTTTTTTTTTTTTTTTGGAGCCTTCAGAGAAAGTGAGGGATTGATCAGTGCAGAGGGGAAGTGGAGCTGAGATGAAGAGAGGGAGGGAGGGAAGGAGAGAGTCGGAGGGGAGGGTGGGTGGGGGGAATCACTCTCGCTGCAGAATCTGCCGTTTGCTGGCACTCAGTCACACCGAGAGAGCGAGAGCGGGTCTCACATACGGCCCAGGTACGGGTACAGATGCCCGGGACAGGTGTCCGGACCAGTGAAGGATGTGCGGGTGAGTGTGTTTTGCCAGTGTAAGGTGTGTGTCAGACTGACGAGTGTGAGGAGAGTGACAGTGATGAGAGGATGTACAGTGGTTCTAATGAAGATGATGTTTTCAAGAGTGTCTTCTTTTTGTGACATCTCACTGTCTGAGGATGCTTTACCTTCCTCACTCTTTTTCTCTCACTCTCTCTCTTTTTCTTTTTCCTTGAAGATAACAAAGTCGGCACAGGTTTGAAGGTAGACAGTGTGCGTGCGTGTGTGTGTGTGTGAGGCACGTGGCGGTTGCTCTCATTTCCGGGAGTGTCCACACCGTCTGGTCCCTGAGGATGAACGATGCTTCTTGTTTGTGGGGGGAGGAGGAGTCTTCAAGGTGTGTATGTGTGCATCAGTTTTGCGTTTGCAGTGTAAATGACATGCATGTTTTGACTGCCGTGTGCATTATCGGATTTGCTTGCAGTTAGTGTTCTGCGGACGCATGATCTCGTCTGTGCTCCCAAAGTCACAAAAAAAGACAACTTATTGGAAAAGCAGCGAGGGGGAATCGCAGGCGCTGCGTGTCTGGGTGGGTGTGGGGTGGTCTTGCAGGGAGCTGCGTAAGCCGTTTTCTGCTAATTTTGCCCCAACGCCAGTTTACTGGCTCTTGAAAGTGGCTGATCAATTGCTGCTACATGTCTTTCGATGTAATGGAGTCAGTGGTGGGAGACGAGACGCAGACAGACACACACACACACATACAGACGCTCATGTCTGAAGCTGCAGTCAGAGGCCAGCGGTTCTGCTCACCAGAGATCCTGAGGATGAGAAACACAAGACAAAGAGAAAGACGGACAGAGAGACTGACCATCTGACTGTTGGCTATCTCGACGGGCAGCTTCAAATCCAACCGCTCGTCCTGATTTCCTCTTACCTGATTGGTTTTTTTCCGTCTGCTTTTGTGCATGCCATTTGGTGCATGATATGCCTGTGCGCTGCGTGTCTGCGGCTCTAAACTTTGCAATGAAGACCAAAAAAAGGCACATTTTATTATCATAGGCCGAACGTTATTAGCAGAATAATCTTCGTTATGCTGGATGAAAGAGGACGTGAGTGTGCAATACATGTGTGTGTGTGTTTGTGACTAACCTGTGCGGACACCGCTGCACTCCTCCTGGTCCCTGAGACCCTAACTTGTGAGCTTTGTGTGCTAAAAATCACAGGTTAAGCTCTTGGGACCTGGGCAGAGGGCAAAAGCACTCAATCCCCTGGCTGTGTCCCGACTGAGACGGACGCGGGACGGATGTCTGTGAGAGATAAGACAGAGAAACGGTGGACCAGAGAGCGGATGCGACACTGGCGTGTCTGAGAGATTAAATGTTCAATATGTTCACATGCCTGATGATGATGATGATGGTTTCTAATGGTTTTTAAATAAAACTTGACCGTGCACATCTGCTGAGGTGTTTTTCCTTTGGGATGAGGGGTGCAGGAGAGGGTCGTCATGCTATTTACTTTGTCTGGCTGTCTGGTCGCCACTAAATGACCTTTATTGCATTGGCAACACAAGGAAGGGCCGGTATTATCAGTTATTCCCACACTAAATCCTGAATTCAGGAATCTTTTTTGGTTTCTGCAAAGATTTTATTTTAAATGAAGGTAAATCATTTCTAGTGATGCCCTTGATAGAAGATCCCAGCACCTGCACTGTTATTAAACAAGTCTGCTTGGGTTTATCCTCATGTATCCACCAGATGTAATTTTTTGTTTAATCCAATAACATAAAATCTGTCTGATTCATAACCAAAAGAGTCTGTGTAAAAAAAAAAAACAAGCGACATATTGAACCAACATATGCTGACACCTTCATTTACACAAAAAAAAATATTCTATGAATAGACTCCATTACCTCTTGAAGCCCAGACTTTGCTGATAGAAGAACATGCGGCTTGCAGAGTACTGCGTTTATAGGCACGGCATGCACAGAGATATGGATCTCAGTGTGTCGTCATGTTGTTTTTGAGCAGAAATGACATTGAACTCCAGACGGATGGTAGTTTTATGGGGTCCGGTTGGCACAGAGCTGTGGGCTCCTTCCTGTTTTAAAGAGGTAAACTCATTAAGTCTAACGCCTGGCTTTGTTCTTTATCTCCCTGGAGTGTTTAACTTTTGAAAACCTAATTTTGCTAAATTACCCACATTAGAAATGTAGTTTCAAAACAATTGTTTTCCCCCTATTGCTCTCTCTCTCTTTCTCTTTCTCTCTCTCTCTAATTATATTTTTCCCCTGCTTGGTTTCACTCCGAACAATGGCCGATGCCAACTAATCAGGCTGGGTCTGTGCCACAAAGCTCCCAGCAACAGCTGAAGCTCTGCCATGCTCTGTGCATACCAAGCAGTCAGCCACAACCAGCGAGCGCCAGCCTGGTGCCCAACGCGGGGTCAGACAGTTTTATTAGGATCCGTCTGACACTCGGCTCAGGCTGGCAGTGCCAACGCACAGATAAAATCTTGTGTGCTGCTCACACTATTCATCAGAGCTTGCACATAAATACTCCCTCATCCCACACTCGTTCACAAACACACGTTTACTTAGCTTATCTAAATGGGGACATAACATAGACTTCTATTGTTTTATATACAGACAGTTATACACAGAAAACTTTCTGCATTTTTACAATTAAAAAAAAAAAATTAGGATGTCCCCAAAAGGTGGTTTTTGGCAATTTGTCAGGTTTTGTACAAATCTGTACCCAAAATATGTTTAAGTAGGCACACACACACACACACACACACACACACACACTCAAACTCACAGACCAATTAATCGGCTAGATGAGAAAAGGAACAAAACTTGGATCCAGCCAGGAATTCATATTGTTTTATTTAATAACCGGCCCGACTTCTGAATGGTCCAGCAGACATCAGGGTCTGATGTCTCAGCCTCACTGACATGGTTTCATATTTAAATATTTGGCAGACAGCACATCGGACTGAGTTTCATTAGTGTGTATCAGATCAAAAAAAGGTTTGTTTTCTGGCTGACGAGTCTGACGAGTATTTTCAGGCGGACACAGATGTCCAGAAAGACAGACACACAAATAGACATGCCAACAATGATTGAGTCAATGTGAAATTATTTAAAATTATACACAAAATATGTCTACATTACCTGTTTATAATAAGTTTATTAATGGACTGATAAGTAATAATTCATATAATTCTACTAAGCTGTGCATAAACCTAGTTAAATTGACTTTGGATTTATCCTTAAAAGAAAAGTTTATTTACTTTTGAAAGATTATTATTTATTTTTTTCAGACATATTTAATTCATTTCACTGGACAGCAAGACTGAAATGCTGAAGAAATGTATCGCAGTATTAAAATATGCTTGTACTTTGAATATGAAATGTGTATTAAAGCAATGTACACAGAGAAACAATGTTCAGCAGTAAATCAAGCATTTTGAAATATAACATTTTGAAACTAACCTGATATCGAATGGTTTAGTTCACTCAACAATCATGGAGTTGTCCTTGTTATAGACCTCTAGAAGGATTCCCTTGATAAATGTCAGGAGATAAAGATCGGCCACTGAGGAATTAAAAGAGCCCGCTGATGGTGTGTGAGTATGAGTGTGTGTTCTCGCTAACCGCATGTGGTTTAAATAAACTTAACATTTGTGTGGGATAAAGGTACTGAAAGTAGATTAAGCACTGAGAGCTCAGGCAGGAGAAGCTGCAGGAGCCGGTGAATTTACAGGATTACAGGAATCTTTCTTCCATTGGTTGACGGGGATTGTTGTGGTGCATGTTATCAGGGCAGGTCAGTGGAAACAGTGGGTTCTTCTTACTGCTCAGTGCAGGTACAAATAACAGGTGCAAACACACACAGCCTCTCAGAATATCTGCGTACATCCAGACACCGAAAGAATGATGAATACTGCCACTTCAGCTTATTAGAACAAATGCACTTGTTCATAATAGATATTTAAAAAATATTGGTGGGCAATATTAGTTTGTCAGTTCCTCAAAAGTATTAAAGGGGTATTGATAATCTGTGCTGTACATTCAAATTGTTTTAATTCCTGATTTCACTTGACACTTGTAAAAAACTTGATTTGAGATTCTAATGCCGTTCCAGGCATCATATTGGTTATTGGCAATAACAAAAATATTTTGGTGAAATAGATCAATTCTCTTTCACATTTTAAGTCATATTACTTAAACATGCTACTTCCCGTAAGATTTGTTCATTCAGATTATTGTTAATAAATGCAACTGTGTGTTAAACATTAGGGTGTTTCATCGTTATGTGTTGTCACCATTTTATTAAAGCAATTAGCCACTGGAAGCCATGCATAAGTCATACTGAGTTTGTTAGAAATCCTTTTACCCAGTGTTAATTTACTGTATATGGACCTACATTTGATATACTGGTTTCCAACATACATTCTTAAAAATAAAGGTTCCAAGCATTGGTTTTCGCATTGATGCCAACCATTTTGGGTTCCTCAAAGAGCCTTTCAGTGACAGAAAAGCGTTATTTTCTAAATGTGACAAACATTTAAATAAGCTAAAGGAACCTTTTAACACTATAAAAACCCATGTGTATATGGAATGGTTCCATGGATCTTAAAGGGAAGAGCTCAGTGTGATAATGCCGACATCTCAAAATGTGCTTTGATTTATCAGAGTGGTTACTTCGTCATTTTCCCCAATCATTTGAAAACTGATTCTAAACTTGTTAACATGCATCAAGCATCAAAATGGAAGAAAGGAAACTAATTAAACAGCTACAAATGATTGTGTTTTTGCCATGTGTCCCTTTAGTTGATAATCATATTTAAAAAAAGAGTTAATCAGCTTCGTGATCCAAGAGTTAAAGCTTTGATAATATCCGTCTGCTGGGGTTTGATTCTTTTTAGACCTGTAGATCGTTTGCTTTGTTCTGAAACGGGGACTTCATTTGTTACAATGTTGCATTTTCCGCTTGGTTCAGTTTTCACGTTCACAAGGCAACATTGCAAAGCATTCCAAACTGCATTTATTTATCACTCACAGAATCAGACACTGGCTGCTGCATTTTATATAGCATATTTCCCATTATGAATTATGATCCGGCTTGGTTCTTTGGTCCGTTGGGTCACTAAAAGCGAACTGCTCTAGAGTCCGTTTGCAACTGGCCCGAGACGACCTCTTCAAGGAGGTCTCACCATGCTTGATTGAAACTAATTAAATGAGGCAGGTGTGAAAGCACTCTATAAGTCAGAAACATATATTACAAGAATCTGAAGAGAAAACAAGGAGTACTTTTGAAAATGTCATTATTTTCATACATACAGTACATCTCTGGGTCCCTAAGCGTAAAGAAAGCAACTCAATCTCAGAACAGAGTAATGGCCTGTAATTGGCCTGCATCAGTCTAGAGGACGTATCTCCACACGGCCCGTCACTCTTAAAGTCGTTCCTCCCCGATTCATCCTGTCCTGTGTACCCTTTCTCTGTGATGTCTGCAGTACTGCTGTGGAGGCGTTGCCAAGGAAACGCAGGCTGGCAGCGCGCTGGAGTTATTGAACCACAACTGGCTTTTTGCTTTAGAGGATAATTAGCTTCTGTCTCACAGGTTTCTCTCAGCCGATGGGACTCTGTTCTGAGCGTCTTCCTCCAGTCAGAGCTTTTAACCCGTCGGATGGCGGGTAGCTGTGGCCGCAGGTGCTCCTTTTACCTGGACGAAAAACTGTGTGAGCACTCCAGCAATCCTCAAACACACACACACACAAACACACACTACCCAGACTTCCTTTTGTTCTTCAACACACAGTGAGCTCTGGCGGAAATATAAACCTATCTGTATCCTAAAATGAAGTGTCTCTCTCTTTGTTTCTCTCATATTAAAAACAATAAATAAAAATCTCATTCAATTTCTGCTGTGAATGAGTGTCTAAAATAACACTGATCGAATGAATCTCATTTAATATAATATACAGATATAATTATCTGTAAAATTTTAATTGTATTGCGTTCATCTAGATATTCGAACCGGAAAACAAGAGAAATGTACTGATTAAACATATAGCTTTCTTTATTCAGTGCGAGGAAGCAAGTGTGTGTGTATAAGTTTGCAGTTTCAGCAGGCGAGTTTGACACACAAATCCACTCCCGCATTAAAAGAGGCGGAGAACAGAGACAGATCCTTTGACCTTCTGCTTTCACACACAGTCCAGTGACACACACACTCCGATCACAAATGCACATTAATCTTGTTATCCCTTGCACATTTGTATATTTAAATGCTGTAAATGTTTAAGACTTTCTAATAAATTGTTGATATTATTGTATTGATTGTCTCATTTTTGGTATATCTCTCTTCTCCTGTATATAAACTGTATATTTTAACTCTTTTAACACATGAAATCGTTAACCTAACACATTTTCAGTACTCCCTCCATAAGTGTAAGTGCAAATTAAGCAAAGAATCACAATGAAACCTGGATGTAGCTTTGCTGTTCGGTGTTCCATGTTAAAGGTTGTAGCAGCAGCATCACAGCATTAGTTACATGTGTGAAAGTGTGTGCGTAAAACCTTGCTGGCTTTGGGAAGTGTGTGTGTGACTCGGTGTGCTTGCAGACGTGTGTGTGTGCCTTTATCCATAGAGCGGCCAGCCAGGCTGCAGATATCATCCATCTCCTTGTCACAAAGCGCCAGGGTTGCTGGGTAGGCAGCAGACAGCCGCTCGGCGCTGAGGATGGGAGCTGAATCCTAATTCCGCCGCTGCTCTCCCCCGCCTCCCACGACGGAAAATCGTTAACCTCAGGATTGGAGAACAAAGCAGAGAGCTTTAGCCAGCTAGCTGATGTTAACGCAAAACGCCCCAACCACAGTCTCAGAGAGACATGCTGAAATCATGCAAAGTATGTTCAGATGTAAATCCTTCAGAGCTTCTGTGGTTTTTGAAGAGTATAGCTCTGTTTCAAAACCCAGTGAGCTGCCTACAGAGTCAGCTGCCTTTTAAGACAGTGGGATATCATGAGTGACTGATTTGAAATGCATATTTATGAATTAGGGAAGTCATCAGGTTTCGACATCAGTTGCATTCAGGTCATTTGGTTAGAGGCAAAAAAAAAAAAAACTTTTAATTTTTATACTTTTACAAAATGATGAATAAAGAGTGTGCATCAGTTTGTTTTTGCTGCTTTATGTTTTTATTTCATGAATGTGCTGCAAATTAAAGTTGCATTACATATTCTATAGTAATTTTAAATTCTATAACATTTCTTACATTGCAATTTAGTTTTATTATAAATGAAAAAAAAGGGAAATCTACTGTCAATACAGGCGCTGTATCCAACATGTTTTGGAAACTTGAATAGTGCTGAAATTTGCTGAAAATGTACTCAGGCCATCCAAGATGTAGATGAGTTTGTTTCTTCAGATTTGGAGAAATTTAGCATTACATCGCTTGCTCACCAAAGATCCTCGGCAGTGAATGGGTGCCGTCAGAATGAGAGTTCAAACAGCTGATAAAAACATCACCATAATAATTCACAAGTAATTCAAATGACAGTCAATCTATTTACATCTTGTGAAGTGAAGCGTGTTTGTAAGAAACAAATTCATCGAAATGTTTTAACCTCAGATAAGTCCTCCATCCATTATATTGTTTCCTCCTATGAAAATGTATTCTGAATCAGGAGAGAAATATGCACAGATCAAGCTCAGTTTACAAGTAAGAAGATTTCTAAACAAATATGTGAGAGAAGAACAGGGAATGGACTTTTCCATCATGGATTATGGAATATTATGCCTTTTTTGTCCAGAAGCAACTGATTAAAGTTAAAATGCCTTACAAACATGAAGCTTTTCACTGCACAAAACATTATTTGATAGACTGACACCCATTCACTGCAGAGGATCCATTGGTGGGCAGGTAATGTAATGCTGAATACTAAATCAAAATCAAGTCATCAACAACTTGGATAGCCTGAGGTTGAGTCAATTTTCAGCAATCTGTCGAACATGACTTGAATGCACCAAGACAGCTCAGTGAGCACCTCACAAATTACAATAAAGACTCGATTTGCAACTGATTTCAATGGTTTGCTGCTACACTTATGGTGTACTACACTAATAAGAATAAAATATAAGGCAAACACAAATAAAGACTTGACTCACAATTGATTTCAATAGAGTCTGCTATTAACTGGAAGACGGAAAAGTGTTTTAAGATAGCTATGCATACATTAACATAACTACATCCTTAAAATGCTGCCTTGAAAAGTGTTTATCACAGGTAATTGTTAACAGGTATTGTTGCTGCTCCTGTATGTTCTAAACATCCAAAATAAAACTGAACTTTAATGACAAACTCAAATTAGACAGATGTCTTGTTATTAAAGAGTTTTAAGGAGTTATTTACAGCTTTTGGTTTATCTTTACCTATAGACATTAAGCAAAGAGCCATGTTTAGGTTATCTGATCTCTCACCCTGGTCAAGTTACTAATGGTAAAACAAGATAATCTCACCTTTTGGTTAGAAACTCTTCCTTTCTGTCTGATCTTGTAAACCATTGGAATGGCCACAAAATTACAAATTGGAGTACTACTTAATACTAGTTAAAATACAATACTAAGTTTTTGCAGTATGCCATGCATATACTGTGCGAATATGCACATTTATGTATGCATAGAATATCCAGATGGTTAAGTAACGCAATATACTGTACAGGCATAGAATACTGTACAGAGTATGATTTCCCACAATGCAATGTGCTTTAACAATGACCTACTGTACCTTCTTGAGTGTTTAACTGATCAGGCTGCCAAAAGTTGTAATTTGTACACAAAATTAGGTTTAAAAATGCAAAATAACCATCATGACAGTGTAGAATGTTAAGATTTGAAATGTTTAGAGTCATATATTAAAATAAAATCTATTTCCTTAAAATAAAATAAAAAGAAAAGTAATAGGCAGTAAATGGTAGCATTACATACTATTCCGAAACATAGACACTCCCCAGCCAGCTTTGCTTTGGAAACTTGTTTTGGAGCAAGTGAAGGTTTTTTTATTTTTCCATAGATCCACAGAGGCTGCTGCCCATCTATCTGCCTGTTTTTCTGTGTGCTAGGACAGGCGATTTTGTTCTAGCGCAGGCCTTTTTGTTGTTTTGAACCCAAAGGACCCTCCTGAGTCTGCAGGCCTGGGGAACAGATCCGGTCCCACACACAAAGGAAACTTTGATTCAAGGGTGAGTAAAACAAATGCTCTGCTCGTATGTTATCAAAATCTACTGGCCTTTCCTCTGAAGTTCAGCTTCAAGGGATCTCCCATGAAAAATGAGGAAAGGAAAACTGAATTATCTTTTATGCAAACTAAACAATCATTATCTTAGATTAACAAACCTAATGCATGAATCCTGGAGTCCAAAGTAGACAGCTGCGAGCAGGAGGAAGATGCGCTCAGACACAGAGCCCAGCATGAGAGCGGCTCTTCATGTGTTATCTGGATGTTTGAAGATGTTTACATAGTAAACTCTTAGACCTGAGTGTCCAAATCCATACCACATGTCAGATGATCAGGTCTTACTGTAAGAAAACAACATAACCATATGTACCATACTGACAATCAATCAGACAATAACTTTCATGTGTTAAACTTAAAAAAAAAAAAAAAAAAAATTAAGTGGAATGATTAAAAGCAGAAAATATGGAACTGCCTTTTTGCATTTTTTTGTTATTTAGCTTACATCAGTTATTTCAAATGTTATTAATTTATAATATTTTAAATATTTAAATATAGAGATAGACAATTTAATTATATTCATTTTCGATTACTACTGAATCCAATAAAATTAAAAAGTAACATACAATAAAATCTATCATTTTTAAAAGCGACACGTGAATTTAGTTATTACAATATCATGTACAGTATGAAAATAGATATTTATTTCTGAGCTCTATATATACTGTTTGTTCATTTTAATAAATATAATTATTTAACTATTTTTTGTTGTTATGTATGACAACAAATGTGATCATTTTTACTTTTTTTTTTTTTTTTTGATAGCTTAATGAGGAACATTCCACATACCATAAAAATCCATTCCTTTATAGACCTCTGATGGTGCATTTTTGTGTAATAATTTGCAGTTTAGACGCTAAAGTCACCATAAAAGTTGTTTTATTTAGGCTACTTGCTAAGTTGTGCTAATAATAATATTAGTTAATATTATAATTGTGCACCAATTATATTGTTGGACGTTCAAATACTAGTCAAAATTAGGCAGATTTACATTTTGTGATTACATGATTTGATTGGACATATACAGTGTTGGCAAGTGATTTTACCACACCAGTCTCACGCCAGCACATGTAAGGTGACACGGTTCTCCTTTCAAAACAGTGTGACAGTTAATGTTTATAGCATCGATAGTCACAGCTGGCTGGAGGAGGGCTTCCTGCGTTCCGTCGAGGAGAAGAGCCGCAATGCCTTGTTCTTCTGCTGGACTGGAGCTCAGCTCGTACACAAACACTCATACAGCTGTGTGTTAAACATTACATGAGCAGCCGAGCCCAGCCAGAACACGAGGAGAACTTTACAGCATGCGAACAGACGCATCCACCCAGCTGTGGCGGCTGGGGAACCGTCGGACGAACATGAGGCTTGTGTCCCGTCCACAAGACAGCTGTGAAAGTTTAATGGTCTGTGAGATTAAGTCTATCATCGTTTTGACTCGCACCTTCGCGGAGAGAAGAGGAACAAGCTACGTCACATAATGCAAAAACATGACGAGATATAAGCTATATATAAAAAAAAAAAAAAAAAAAAAACATCTGGCCAATATTTATAAGCCAGTAATTATTTTCACATTATGGCCGATAAAGATAATGGATCGACGTTCATTTTTCACAATATTTTGTCTAAATTAATAAAACAAATTTAATCGGCCATATTAAATGCTACAAGTAAAATGTAGCATCACATTATGTACAGTAAGAAAAATGAATATTTATTTTGAGATTTGCTTAAGATTAGATTTAACTGTGTTAATAAATGATTAATGTATATATATAATCTTTAAATGAGCGACACAAATAGTGATACATTGGAGCCAGTATATTGTATAGAATAATGTATATTGTCTAAATAAAATCTTAAAAAAAATAATAAAGTAATAAAATAAAATTACTTAATACACTACAAATGAATTAAGGCATAACAGCATTGAAATGTGTGCTACAGTAGCCCATGAAAAAAAAATGAGATTGGCTAAAGATTACATTAACATGTGTATAATGAATGGTTACATTTCTAAAATAGTATTTTTATATGAAAATTAGAGCACGTATAAACAGATGCAACCTAATCAGACAAAAAAAAAATTATTAATATACTGAAGTGATATTACATTTATACCGATAAGCTGATAATAATTTTTATTATTGATAATTATTTTGACCAATAAAGAGTTGACCAATATTTAAAAATGTTATAGTAATTTAAAATAATAATAATGATACAAAAAATAAAGTGAATTTAGGTATCACAACATTATTATATACAGAATTAAAAATGGATATTTATTTTAAGATTAGCTATACATTTAACTGTTTTAATCAATTATGAAAGTTTTTTAATATGATCTCTTAAGATGATGGAAAAGGAGTCTTAATGTGCAATACAAGACGTGGGTTATTGCCTGAAGAGTGTTGGCCTACGCTTCCACTTTTCCAGAATTATTATTATGAAGTTTGTGTTGCCATGGCAGCAGAACCACTGCAGCAATGATGGTCAGCACAGGTGAGTTACCTGACCCCAGGCTCTGTTTGACCACTCATACTGATGAGAAATCAGCTTTTCAAGCTCCAGCAGAAACACTAACCTCTGGCCAGCAGATCAGCAGTTAAATGGAATTACAGCCCAATCATTCTCTTGTTTAGTGGAGTGACATTTAATACACATCAGTCTTATAGATAGCTACCCCTCATCTCTTAACCTAATTTACATGAAATCTGTTCTCTGGAGGATTCTTCGCAGATGTCCCTGCTATTTGAGAAGGATGTACTGGACAGGTGTGATGCACTGTTTATGAAACTCAATCACCTGCATATGGCTTTCTACCAAAAGGCATGCAGAAATTATTTCAAACAAAACAAACATGCTGATCGTGTTCTATAACCTGATGCTTATCAATATGTCAAAGCAAAACTGTGATAAATCAGTCTGTGCTGTAATCTGGCTGTCACATGGTAGTGCTGTGTTCAGTTCAGCAAAGTCACAGACATTACACTTAAAGATAAATGTAGGAAAAATCCATGCTGTTACTGCTGAAGTAGTTCAAACTGAGTGTATGTCTATGGGACATAACAATGAGAAAGGAAGGTCTCCCTGTCTGGACCAAACTGGACCTGATTCACATGGTGCTGTGAAAATAGCTACATTAAACTTCAACTGGTTCAGGGGGAGAGTCAGTAAGTTTAGAGCTCAACTTATGTCTCTCTTGTGGCTTGTTCAGGCCAGGGCACTCTGACGGAGGTCATCTTTTATTAAAAAGAAACACTGGGGACATCTAGTGGACATTTTCATATTAAGCACACTTAATATCCTACACAACAGCTAAAGATTTTCAAATGAGTCACGTGCAGAATTACTGGCCTGTGATCTTGGTTTTTAATTGGTCAGATTAAGTTTATTATTATTATTATTATTATTATTCATAAAATAGCAATAGATTCATAATTTAATTGAAAAGTGTTTCAAAGTTACACTGATGATCACATTAATATTTATCTGAATTATAACTCAGTAGCTTATTTAACCACCTATTTCAATGTCTTTGGAAGGCATTTGTCTTTCAAACACAGTAAAATGCACAAATTCACATGATTTCTTATTTATATGTAATGCAGGCATTTCCAAACGTGTTTTTTTTTGTTGTTTTTTTTTTTTTTTTTTTTTTTTTTTGTCATCTGAACCTCTTTATATTTATTTAAAGTACCTCTGAGATTTAAAAAGAAATATTTAATAAGTATCACGTTTGCATGTTTATGGTTCTCTGACGGTGGGTAATGGTCACATGACATGCAGGTAAGCATATTATATATATATATATATATATATATATATATATATATATATATATATATATATATATATATATATATATATATATATATATATACAGTTTTTTATGATTTAAGTTAACTAATGATTAACTTTTCGTTAAACACAAATCTCCTGCAGCTCCTACACGAACCCCATTGTGGGAAACCTGTTTTGTAATGTAATGTTTAATCCACTTTATGTTGTTAATTTCAACGAATGGAATATATTTTCTTACTTTTTTTTATTTTTATATCAATATGGTACCTACAAGATTATCCTATTTAAATAGACGTTATAAGTGAGTAAAGTCAAAAGTTGTCTCATATTACTTGAGATGTGTGATGTAACGGATTAAGTTACAAACTACAATTTTTGTCATGTAATTTGGAATGAGTTACTGATTACAATTTGTAACGTAATTATGTTTATTAATATTAATCAAAACCAGATCTCCATCGCTTCAACTAAAACCCCGCCCTCCAGTGAGCGAATCCGAGCACGTAAAATGATTGACAGGCGCCTCCAGGTTTTCTGATAGGCTAACATGCACGGGCTGCTGTTTCAGTGTTATGGTTATCTGTCAAGTAGGCTAATGCCGATGTTTTATTTTATTAGTAGATTAACATAAACTGTCTGGCCTGCTTTGGTTTGCTGTCGCACGAACTCCCGCTGTCCAGAAGGGGGCAGCAGTGTGCCAGTCTGCAATAATTCATATCAATATGAATAACGTCTAATCTGAGAAACCTGGTAAGAAAATCATGTTCCGCATTCCCCGTCGTTGATAATGTGACACTAATTTTAAAGGATGGTTTGATAAAACAGAACCTCTGTATGGATGAGACATTTAAATTAAAATTGAAATTGGTGATGAATGGCCAGCAACCCTTCACACACAGCCACGTGCAGTTCAGAGACCGCACACACTGTCTCATCATTTCATCAAACATATTGCTCAGATTTGATCTGCCGTTTATGTATCCCATGAGGCCCCTGGCTGCATGAGAAATGCTAAACTAATAGGAATTGATTAGAGCCGGATCTTTCGGGTTGTTCATTCCCAGCGGTTGTGCTGATTTATGCGGCCTGTCAGTCTGTCTGATGAAGACAGATGCACTCAGAATAACTGCTGCACAACTTCTCTTCAGTTTGCTGCATTTTAATGGCTCTAATTCAAAGAGGAAATGATTATTATACGGGCTGATTGAAGTGGTGGCAGATGGAGAACACAAGCGTGTGTGTGTTGGTTTGGTTCTGTTTCCAGATTTCAAACACACAGGTGTCACACCGCAGCCAATAATATTCTTCATTTGAGGAAATATAGCAAATATATGAGGAAAAATGATTTAGAGAATGTCAAGGGCAGCTGAAGATGAAGTATGTGATTTTTATCTCACAATTCATATTCAGTATCTCACAGTTGTGACTTTTCATATATAAACAGATACAACAGAAAAAAGCCAGGATTGCGAGTAAAAAAAATATTTTCTTAAAATAAAAAATAAAATAAAAATCCAGATTCCAAGAATTGTCAGAAAACGTCTATTTAGCATAAAAGTCACAATTACCTTTACATAATTTAGTAAAAATGCTTTAATGTTTATAGGATAGATACACTTATTCATACTTAAACATTTAAATTTAGGAAACTGGTTACACTGAGAAATTCAGTTTTGTATATAAATCACCATTGATATTTCCTTCACATTTCAGGTATATCATCTCTTTTTTTTCAATAGTATATCTTATCCTTATAGAGTTTGAGTGATGTGTGTGTGATAACACACTTAGGTAATATAGACACACCCCTCATCATTTTCAGGTTGGGATGGTCATGTGACAGCTCAGGTGTTGGAGTATGAATGTTTAGGCAAACTCGCACCCCATCTCTATCAGCAGGCCAAACCATATGAACACGGTAATGGTAACATTATTTTTATGCTTCATATGTCGTTAAGTGATTCTTAGAAGATTTAGTTTTATTTTCTCCTCTGTCCCAGCACACATGCATTGTCATCTAGAAGTATTCTGCTTTATTTTCTTCTCCTCTATGAAAGAAACAGATTTTCGGATGGATCTGTGCACCGTTTTGTAGCCTTTCTCATAAGTAAACACGTCTTTGAAATGTAAACAGGTAGAAAGAGTTGATAACCTGTATGGATCAGTCTTTCATGAGCGACTGTGCTTCCTAATCTGACTTTAGAATGGCCTGTCTTTCACTTGCCATCAAAACAACAGAGAAGAGAGAGAGAGGTTTCATTTAGAAATCTTCTCAAAAATCTCAGTCGTATCATCAGCAGGGTGTGTTTTCTAATGAGAAGACTGTCAATACAGGCTTCCCTTCCTGTGACGGCTGTCTTCGGCAGTGGGCTGCATGCACGCTTCCCAGCTTCCGTGAGCGTTGTCATGGTGATCAAACAGCCGTTGTGGTGCTTTCTGACAGAAGAACAGAGCAGGCAGCTTGACATGACTGAAGCGCCACTGAGCTCTCGTAGTTGCAGGCGAGACACATGCTTTGGTCCAAATTACACAAGCTGACAGATGTTCTTTTTATTTTTTCCCCAATTTTGTCATTTAAACCCTTCTGTTTCTTGCTTTTAATGACTGTGTGGTCCCTGTGTTGGGATTTTAGGATGCTTTGCTCTGAGAGTTTGTGTAGCATCTAATCTGGTGTCTGCTGTTCACCTTTCCATCGCTCCTGAACTTTTCAAAACTGAATATGGGATTTGTCAAGCTAGTGAAAGTTTGGACCTGATGTATTTTTATCATATATCTGCGTTTCTAGCTCCGAGTGAAGATGAGTGAACCTCAGTGTTAAACTCGTGATTGTATGTACTGTATTTTCACAGACTATCAGTTTCACATTCTTCCGTTCCACTCAAGAAAGAAAGCCATACAGGTTCGGGACACCATGAAGGGTGAATAAATGATGATAGGATTTATATTTTTGGTTAAGCTATCCCTTTAAACAGTAATTTTGTTCATTTCTAATAGCTTAGACTCTTAGCTCGCTCAATCTTTCTCAGTGTCAAGATCTTCTAGCCATGTTTGGGATGCTAAGAATCCCTTGATCCTTTTATGAGAGCCGAGAGGAATTGCTTTAATCTTCTGCTGGTTCGTAGGTGGCTTTTTTGTTCATGTGTCTCCAACCATTTCTTCCCTTCACATCTTCTGCAGATTAGAGGAATATTCATTTCCTTCTACAGTATCTATATGCTTCCAGAGATACCTGCACCCAAAGATTGTGCGTGAGACATCTGAGACGTGGATTTTTGGATTTCTAGTTACAAAATTGTATTTTATGCAGCCTAAATCCCAAGCCTTTGAGAATCATAACGCTCTATTCCTGGACTGTTTACTTCGCCAATATTCCAGACATCAATAACATTATTACAGGGGACCTGATAAAAAGCAACAATATTGATGGATTCTCTCTTGTTGTAAAATGACTACTGTCAGAGTGACTGGAGCAGTATAATTAATACATGACCTCTCTCTCTCTCTCTCTCTCTCTCTCTCTATCTCTTTAATAGTCATTGTGACTAAAAGTTAATAATGACTCTGAGCTGTATTGCATTTGCTCTCATCTGAGATGCGTTTGGCACATTTGATCTTTGCAGAGGACCTTAGTGGACCAAAAAACTTGTCTCTCGGTGCGTGAAATGGATGTAAGCCAATATGAAACTATGAGCCACATAAAACTAGAGGAAGTTTCTTCAAATATACCTTTTTTTTAAAGAGGTTTTTAATCATGCTTATTTAAAAATAAATCCAGTTTTTCTTATAGCTATTTACAAGTGAAAACCATAATAATAGTAGTATTTTTCATCATCCATCTCTTATATAAGATTATTCTATACATACTGTTGCATTTTTGCTAAGACCGACCACACTTCAGTGGCACACCATCTGTTTGTTTTATGTTTGTAAATAAATAAATCTGTATTCATGAATATGGATTGGATGAATCTCACGCCTCACTTGCTGCATTGTCTCCGAGGCTGCAGCTCGTCCCACAGGCTTTCCTCTGATAAGATCTGATCTGTTTTCTGAAATACTGTATTATTTACTTGCTCGAGTGAAACAAACAAACACAAACAAAATCCATTATTATTTTTGATGGTGTTTCCATTTTACACCAGTATTTTAGTTCAATCAGTTAAAACAATAACAGTACCCCTCTCTTCAAAAAAAAAAAATTAAAAAAAGAATATATATATATATATATATATATATATATGTGTGTGTGTGTGTGTGTTTGTGTGTGTGTACAGTACAGACCAAAAGTTTGGACACACCTTCTCATTCAAAGAGTTTTCTTTATTTTATTTTTTTTATGAAAATTGTAGATTCACACTGAAGGCATCAGAACTATGAATTATCACATGTGGAATTATATATGGAATTATATACATAACAAAAAAGTGTGAAACAACTGAAAATATGTCATATTCTAGGTTCTTCAAAGTAGCCACCTTTTGCTTTGATTACTGCTTTGCACACTCTTGACATTCTCTTGATGAGCTTCAAGAGGTAGTCACCTGAAATGGTCTTCCAACAGTCTTGAAGGAGTTTCCCGAGAGATGCTTAGCACTTGTTGGCTCTTTTACCTTCTGTCTGTGGTCCAGCTCACCCCTAAACCATCTGGATTGGGTTCAGGTCCGGTGACTGTGGAGGCCAGGTCATCTGGCGCAGCACCCCATCACTCTCCTTCTTGCTCAAATAGCCCTTGATGACTTCAGTGTGACTCTACAATCTTCATAGTCATGTTTTGGTCTGTACTGTATAGAGGTTCCATTCATATCGAGCACAAAAAGCATAGACTGAGGCAACAGAGATAAATATGACACAATGATCTAAACCAAGAGTTCAATAAACAAGCCATTTCAGTATTTATTGCTTTGAAATATGACAAATTGTGATTGTCAGTTGCGGCATAATTTCCCTAAATATTAGCCTAGTATACTTGGTTACCAAGGAGACAAGTGTTAGTAAAGAGCATGTTTGAGAATATGAGACGTATGATCGGAATACAATGAAAAATTAAGAGACATATCACAGTATTGGTATAATTTATTATTTTATCAATTATATAGTTGTGTTTAATTCAAATATGAAATTAGCTCCAAAATATTTTCTATAATTATTAACATTTCTACATTTGATAAAATAAACAAAGTATGTATTTTTTGCATTGATGTATTTCATTATAATTATTATTGTTAGTTGGCAAATATATTTGCAGCATTTAAAGTGAATGAAAACCGATATGGTTTAGAGGACAGTCTAGCTGAGAGCAGAAAAAAAAAAACAACCTTTGAGCTGACGGGAATCTTAATGAAGACTCACTCATGTCATCTAGTGCCCTTGATCAAGGTGACTTCAAGCGTAGCCTCTTTCAGGCTTTCATCACAGTCCTCAGAGGTTTATAAGCCTTACTCAGTATAAAGTGTCATAGTCTTGTGTCAATGAGTGTCAGTTCTCACTGTCTCTTCGTTCCCCTCCTCTACCTCTCTAAACAGCTCTTGGTAATGTTCAGCCATTCAAACACTGTGTGTGTTCTGAACGCTGCCAGTTTCAGGCTAGATTTATGACTGATGTGCTGTTTGGACAGATTTGTTCTTTGCTTCTGTCTGAGGAGACTATATTAGACTAAAAGGGGCTTGTACTTTATTATTCATATTAGGACTGATTGATTCTGGCAGGATGGGAGACTGAAGGACCGAGGGATGAACCGAGAGCTGCTTTTGACTAAGAGACACTCAAAGCATCTAAATCATCTTAATATTTCATATGCTTACTATTCACATGTATCTCCATTTCCAACAACCAAATGACTTTTGCTTCTATTGTTTTTTAAAAAAAAGTCAATATTATTATCAGTGATTTTACCGTATATTAAAGTATGTTGGCCAAACTTCTACAACAGTATGTCAAGAAATATAGGGTGTGAATGAACAAAATGTGATCTAAGAAAAATATTAATATACGGTAATATCGCTGACTTAGAAGAGAATATTTTAGCAAACATGACATCCTGTTATTTTTCAGATTGTTATTATATTATTATATTTAAAATATTTATTAGATGTTACTATTTTATATATTTGTAAAATTATTATCTTATTAAATACCATGAAATAAAAAAATATATAAATATATATTTTGCAATAAAAATATTTTTATCATTATATTTTAATTCCATATTTTATAAGTTCATTGGATAAACACTGTTCTAGAACATTAGCAGTTAGCAATATTACTGATATTAATTTGTGTTGCTGCCTTGTAACAATCTACGTTTCTGTGCTATTTTTGCACATTCTCCATTTTTGCATTTTTTTTTTTCACGATTATTTCTATGTACATCTTTTGCTCCTTTGCTTAAAACATGTAATTCAAACTTCACAGATTGTTTCTGTAGTCCTGGACCCTACTGGTGCTCTGCAAGGGGAAATTCCAGCAGGACATTATCAAATCAGTGAATTGTGTCACATGGTGATGGATTGTTCCAGCAGGTTTACCGTCACACTATATTTAACACATTGATGGACTGTTGTGTTAGTGTGTCTTGGATGTGTTTGGCAGAGACCAAACAGAGCAGCTGTATGCCAAAGTTCAGTCAGCCTCTCAGATTCTTAGAAGCACCCCGCAGGAGAAAGACCAGGAACATGTTCATATTTTAATGGCAGAATTCTCTGAATTAATTTGCTTGCACTGAAAACCATAAAAAGCTCCAGTGTAAATTTAGTTTTTCATATGCAACTTTAATATCCAAGGCACCTTATTCCACTGAAAGCCTTTTAAAGTAGCTTTGTACATTTTACATTGACTTATACTCTGTTTTATTTGTTTTTGGTAGAAAGTTAAATCACAAATATATAAATACATTACATTAGATTAGATTATGATATAATATAATTTTGAAATAATGTAAGTAATTATTGAAATGATTAAGATAGATAGATAGATAGATAGAAAGGCTGATAATAATAATCTTTACCGATTGATCAAGCTTTTTAATTATATTGAATAATATTAATTTTGAAGTGCTTCTGTGTATGAAAGCTGTATTTTCTCCAAGAGTTTAAATGACTGCTGTTCTCTTGTGTATTGAACTGTTGAACTGCTAATAGAGAGAAAAAACAAAAACAAATTCAAATCAGTGAACTTCAGGTTCATTCTGCACATTTAATATCCTTTTCGTGGAGTTGTTTTTCTCTGTATGACATATCCAGAAGCTAAAATAAGATCCATTGGTTCCCCTGTGCCATTTGTTAGGGCAGCTTTTTCATCTGTTATTAAATCTGATGCAAATGTAATAAATCATTTTGTGATTTTGGTTTTCAAAAACCGTGAGTAAAATTTTTATATGCACAGCTTTTCATAAAGATTTGAAACTTCTGAATAATAATCGCACTAATTATTCTCTCTAATGGATTATTACACTTGCATGTAGCTAAATCAAGATGCCAAGTTTGCAACATTGAGATCAAATATGATTATCTGGCATGTATTCAGAGATAAACACTTTGTAATAGCTCAGATCAACACAGGAGCATGCTGGTCCTCTGTGAACAGATTTTTAGGCCTCCCCTGTAAATGCAGCTAGTGGTGACACCCTGTGATGTGAGAAAACCTGTCATGCACAGAATAATTCTGCAGACACTGCGTATTTCTTTCAGGCTGCAGTGACATTAAGCACAAATTATAATTGGTTAATCACTCAAATCTAAGGGACTAATGTGCTAACTAATTAAATCTAAAAACTCTGAAAAATCACAGCACACTACCACTCTTTAGGAGCTGTCAAAATGAAAGATTTATGGCTTCCTAAGTGCCACTATAGAGAAAGAAGAAAATAGTGCATCAGCAGATACATTTATCCAGTCAACCCCCTGCTAAAAATAAAAAACATTTGGTTTTGTGTGCAAATAAATACCCAGCACTTACCTATTACACTCAGGAAGATTGCTCTTCCTTGCTCATCTTATCTGTCTATTCGAGTTTCTCTAAAATAAGCTCATGCCAGTGCTGTAACCTTTCAAAATTCATGGTTTTGGTACATTGTAGTAATAAAATGACCGAAGTACACAAACTGTTCCTCACACAAGAGCAAGATCTCGTCTTGTCATTGTTCACAAGGGAACATCTTTCCCTGATGGAATGAATGCATCTGTGTTCATTGAAGATGTTGTGACCTTGAGATTCCGAACGCGCATCAGAAACACAGTTTTCAAATAAATACACTTGGGATTTTAAGTATAAAAGCAGCTGTCATGCCAAGGATAGTGTAATCTGCTTAAGGTTAATATTACTTTTGAAAGTGAAACTGATGCTATGAGAGCTGATCAGTTTAATGATAAAACATACTAACTAGACACAGTCTCAACAATGCTATCAAATCTGGTGACAACGCAACATCAAACACAGAGCACAAATAAAACAACAGACAAACAGACAGCAAGAACTCCGTTTTTTTTACTCAGGCACTTTGTGTTTGTGTCCAACAGCAGCTGCGTTCCCAAATCCTCACCTGGGCATGTACTCCTGTGGCAGGCCGCTGAGGTTTCTGTCTCTGAGGGCTTTATCTACTGTACGGATGTATTTGTCTATACGAGCTCTCATCTCAGGGGTGAAGGGGTCAAATGTCAGGCTGCGGGATCCAGAGCGTTTAAAATGGCCATCTCTGTTGCTCTCTGTGCACAGTAGTCTTTCCTCAGAAATGCTGGTGTTCAGAAAAGCGCTGATGGTCTTTAACTGAGGGACTAGATCTTTCTGTAGATTTTCAAAGTGTACCACCAGCAGGTGGTGGGCAAACCGCAACCAGGCCAGAGCGTGAGACACCCACCAGGATGAATAGCTGTCCACAAACTCTGACCACTCTGTGAAGGGGAAAAAAAGCATAATTATTAGATCTAAACTAGCATCTCCCACAAGCTTAAATCTAGGACTGCATGGATTGGGGATGGAACAAATAGGGAATTTTATGATTAAAAAATGCAATTGCGATTTAAAAATAAATATAATAGATACCGTATTTTCCGGACTATAAGTCACACTTTTTTTCATAGTTTGGCTGGTCCTGCGACTTATAGTCAGGTGCGACTTATCAAAATTAATTTGACATGAACCAAGAGAAATGAACTAAGACAAATGAACCAAGAGAAAACATTACCGTCTCCAGCCACGAGATGGCGCTCTATGCTGCTCAGTGCTCTTGTAGTCTACACTGAGCAGCATAGAGCGCCCTCTGGTGGCTGGAGACGGTAATGTTTTCTCTTGGTTTTTGATTCTAAATAAATGCGACTTATATGTTTTTTTCCTCATCATGATGTATTTTTGGACTGATGCAACTTATACTCAGGTGCGACTTTATAGTCCGAAAAATACGGAAAATAAAAACAGGTGTGGAGGAGGAGAAATAATTAGTATCTTGATTTTTAATGTTTTATTTTGCTTTTGTAAATTATTTTAAGTCAGTTTGCTGAAGCCCCCCTGGATGAGACCCATTGCTTTAAAATGTTTGAATATACTGTAAGGATGAAATAAATGCAGTTTCTATCATTAGCACCTTTGCTCCTCCAGTGAACATCTGACGCATATCCCAGGTGTCCAGCACACTTGCGGTTGAACTCTGCCATTAGAGAGCGATAGGGGTTTCGCATCAGCAGGACGGCTGAGTCGAACATTTCGATCTCTCGCTGGCCGCTTTCATGAGTCTTGACACAGATGACTCTCCCGCTCTGCCAGTAATCCTTCTCTCCTTTAAAACCTGCAGAGACGTGAGATTGAATCTCCATTCAGAAAAATCTGAGCTGAGTCTCCATTGGAGAGGTTAAAGAGATGTCATTGTTGATTGCCTTTCTTATGGGCAATGTCTAAAATTGTGTTTTTAACTGTTATTAGTTGACTTTCACCTTTGTTGTACAGAGATCCATCGAAGTAATAGCTGCCAGTGTAGAATCCAGTGGCGAGTTCAATCAGGTGACGTAACCAGGTGTTTCCTGCCCCTGGAAAGCTGGACAGGGCCACGAGAGTGCTGGACTTCTGGGGCAGAAATCTCCTTTCTTTGCACATTGCATCTGATAGAACAGATGTTTTCTGTTGCAGCATTAGTTCTTAAAGAGACATAAAGTTTGAGTAACATGTTGTAGGTTACCTAGCACAGGAGTACTGTACACCCAGTAGTAGTCAAGGTCATAAGGAGAGGTGTGATTTGTCTGGTTGCCCCCCTCACACATGTATTCCTGTTCACTCATCTGGACTGTGAAGAGAAACGAGACATGGCTGCAGAAACAGTCGTGCCCTCTCAAAATGGCCAATGGCAGGTCCTGATAAGGTCACACAGAATTTAAAGGTGTCAGATAAAGGAATTAAATTATCATTATTATTATTATTAATATATTCTTACAGTGCTGACCATTAATATTGGCACCCTTAGTAAATATGAGCAAAGGTGGCTGTGAAAATAAATCTGCATTGTTTCTTTTTGATCTTTCTATCAAAAGATCCTATCATTGAACTAAAACAATTTAAAATGGGGTGAAAACTCACATTATGAAATCAATGTTTTTCTCTAATGCATATTGGCCACAATTATTGGCACCCCTAGAAATTTTCATGAGTAAAATATAAAGTATATTCCCATTCATACTTAATTTTTTTTATATATATGGTGTGGGTGACTACGAGCATGAAATTCTCCAGCCATGACTTTCTTTTCCACAGGATTATAAATAGGACACAAAGGCCAGATTCCCTTAATCATCCATCACAAAGAGTAAAACCAATGAAAATAGTTCTGATGTGCAGAACAAGATTGTTGAGCCTCACAAAATAGAAAGTGGCTGTAAGAAAATAGCTAAAGCATTTAAAATCCCCATTTCCGCCATCAGAGCAATAATTAGGAAGCTCCAATCAACTAAAGATATTACAAGTCTGTGGAAGAAGAGGTTTGGTTATATTGTCTTAATGCACGGTGGGGAGGAGACTTTGAATGGCCAAAGACACAGCTGGAGAATTGCAGAGATTAGTAGAGTCTTGGGGTCAGAAAGCCTAAAAATAAAAAACAAACAGACCCTACATCAACACATCAACACAACAGTTGTTCAGGAAGTTTTCACTAATCCAAAAACAAACTCTAGCATATTCAGTTGTCAGAAATGATTAGAACTTTGAATGGGACTGGCTTCTATGGTCAGATCAAAAAAACCCCAGCAAAACCCACCAAACCCACCCACTGTTTATGTTTGGTATAAACAGGAATACAATTTTGAGAATTTTTTTGAATGCAAGATCAAAAAGATAAACCATTTATTTTCACTCTCACCTTTGCTAATATTTACCAAGGGTGCCATTATTAGTGGTTGGCACTGTGTAAGTAGTAGCAGAAGTAGTATTAGTAGTATTATTCGTAAAACATATTATGTTTTTGTAGTCTAATGACACCCTAAAGAAAACACGCTTTTATGGATGGATACAAGCATTTGTGAATTGAACCTGATCTGTACAGGTCTCTATACACTGCTGAGGTGTGTGTGTTGGCTCCGAGGTCTGGATCAGGAAGTTATCAGTAGAGTTCTTTGGCTTCTTGTAACAGCCGTGGTAGTGAACAGCTCTGTCTAAGAAACATTGAACAGAAAACAGATGTCGTCTTACACAAAGCCTCAGGTGAGCTCATCGAATCATACTCTATCCAGGTCTATTTTGGTCATGGGTTCTGTCCTTTAAATGAGTTCTTCTCTTCATTATTTACAAAAAAAATAATCATAATAATTAAGCATGTCATATGTGTGTGGCCCATTCATGCAGAATTGCAATCTTGTTCTGTTTTGATGTTACTAACATCTTCTCTGTCCTGGAAGTCGATCCTCAACTCTGTAAACAGACATGCGTCCCACCCCTCCACAGGGGGATCCCTTCTCTCCACGGCAATCCAGATTACAGTCCTCACCCCGAGCCCGCTGGGCACAGACCCGATTTCCACAATGGCACTCTGCTCCATACTCCAGCCCAGCATACCGGAACCCACTGCAAAGAGGGATTGTTCACTTAAAAAAAAACAATTATAATAATTGTAATTTGCTCACCCTCAAGTTGTTCCAAACCTGTATGAGTTTCTGTCTTTCTGATAAACACAAAGAAGATATTTGAAAGAATGTGGGTAACTGAACAGCTGATGGTCCCCTTTGCCTGCCATAGTATTTTTTTCTACTTACTACAGAAGTCAAAGTGAATCATCAACTGTTCAGTTACCCACATTCTTCAAAATGTCTGTTTTTGTGTTCAGCAGAAGAAAGAATACAGGTTTGGGGCAACTAAGCGTGAGTAAATGATCACATTTGATTTGTGTGAACTATTGAGGGAATTCACATAGACATGCACATGAATATGCTATTTTATTGTATTCTTTTCTATTTTATCCTGCTTTACCAGTCTTATCTGGTCAGAAATACTTCTGCGTTGAAGAATGAGGTGGAGAAAAGCATCACAAAGTACCTGTTGGCATTTCCTGAAGGAAGCATGTTTTGAGCAGTGATTACATTTTTTCTGACTTTGAATATTCCAAGTTGATTATTTTAGAATGGAATTTCTGTATTTGAAATGGCTTTAGCATTTACATGTTTTTAACACCCTTTCTAATGCTGACTGTGACTCTCTGGATGAATTCCAGGTCAGCCGGCTCAAATTCTGCCACCTGCTTCTGTTGATAAACACTGAACACATTCTTCAAAAAGAACAGGGTTCCTTTCATTTACTCTGGGTACTTTCTCTAAGACGTTACCTCTCAGAGCAGGTGTCCTGACACAAGGCGCTGGTCATTTTGCGGAAATCATAAAGAACGGTCCCACTGAGTGCATGCTCCGTTTCATTGTTTATAAAACATCCGATGTAGGTCCCTTGAGAAAGATTTTTTTAATAAATATAAAACGTTTAGAATAATACGTTTTAAAAAAAATCTCCAGTTTAAGATGGTTATTTTATAAACCATTACCTTTACGTCTGTCTTTCTTATGTGACAGACTGTGTTCAGAAGAGCTTTTCTGTTCAGCATAACCATGGAACCAGTGACGTCTCAGATGCCTGATCTCTAGATTACGAGATCTGAGGCGCTTCCGGTCCTTTCTGTTTTCTGTCTGATCAAGAGGTTGGTTGTCCATCTCTTTGATGACAGTCCTCCTGTACAACCACCTGGTAGCAGGTACCTCCATGGATCTAGGTGGCGCTGGTAGTGAAAGTAGCGGCGCGGTATCGGTTTCTTTCTGAAATGTTACCACAATGGAGCGCTGAAGCAGTAACACACTTCCTGCCATGATGTAAGCCACACCCAGAAAAAACAGAAGCAGCTGAGCCCGCCTTAAAAAGTGCTGAAGTCTGTAGAACGGCTTGGCCATCCTGGTTCAAACCATCCGGATGGATGTCAAACAAGATCCTTTTACGTATACAGGACAAATAAATACAAGATTATATATTCTCTGATCTTCATCCTTTAGCTCTTGGTCTCGACAGCATCAAGAGTTCACAGGACCTGAAATAAATAGAAAAGTATGTCAAGATCAGACAATCAAATAAAAACGTTCTTCTTTAGATTAATGCCCTTCATTCAGATCTGAACACTTAATATAAAACAATAGTGAATCACTTGTCGTATTTCTCCGTTCTCAGCAGAAGATGCTGATAAGGCTTGTTGTGACCCAGAAGAGGCTTCAGCCCTCTGGGGCTAATGAGCTGTTTGTGATCAATTGCTTATTAGTTGATGAATCGAGTCTAATGATCATTTTCCCTTTTGATTTATTAAACGTTCGGAAACAACCAGAAAAATGAAGAGAACCTGCTAGTAGGTATGAGGTATGAAAACATCTACAGAAGGAATCTCTGAATTGTCTGTGTTTTGTTGTTTGTTTGTGCCTAGAGGTTTATGGGATGTGAGTTGTCTGTCCATCAGAGTGATGGGTTGGAAGAAATTTCTGCCCGTGGGAGGGGAGAGCTGAACTTCATGTCACAGATCATAGAGATCATTCATATTGCTGACAGCGAGAAGATGTCGAGATTCGTCAGTTATGAAGTAATGTGTCGGAGGAAATCATCTGTTTTGTCAGAGTATTAGTAGCCTACACTGTAAAAAATTATCATGTTACAGTAAAAAACTGTAAAATGCTACAGTAAAAACCTGTTCATTGGTTAACATTAAGTTTCTATACTGTAAACGGTGAATAACTGTGTACATCTAATGTTAACATTTTTACAGTAAAATACTTTAAAAATGATGGTTTTTGGAAGTGAAAAAGTACAAGTCAAAAAATATTAATTGACATGCAGAATTCCTTGCATGACACTTCACATTTGATGGTTTTTCGTTTAAAATTTTTTCTTTTTTTCTTATCAGTTATGTACATTAAGGTTTTATCTAACACCTAATGTTGTTAAATTAATGTTTATTGCATTATTTCGGTATTATGTTTTAGCATGAAGGTGTTTAGTGTTTGTGTGAATGACACTGTGCACCTATACTGTATATCAGTATTTCCCTCCTGTTTGTGATGAGCTTCCATCATGTGATTTTCTCATCACCACCTGTTTTTGGTGGTTGTCAGTGTATTTGAATGGTACATAATAGATATTAGTATTTCAATAGGTTGGTATATTAACATTATATCAGTTAATGGAATACTTTTTTTACTGTGAATTTAAGACATTTCAGTAAAACCTAAATGTTGAAATGTATCTTTTGCGGGTAAAATTTGGCGACCACAGCTGCCGGTATTTTACCGTAAATGTTACAGATTTAAAAAAAATTGCGTATGCTTTGCAACTGAAATGATCTCAAATCTGATACTATCTGTATTTGATTACCCGAAAAAAAAAAAACATTTTCTACTTAGGAATCTATGTTACAATCTCTAATCTATGTTACAGCGAGGCACTTATACTGTACGTGAATTACATACTGTAAATGTTAACCCTAACGTTAATGTTAAATTAAATTTAAATTAAATGTTAATACTAGTTGTTGCAATAGTATAGCCACAAGATGTATTTTAACATGATTTCAGTGTATAAATCACTTATAAATGTTTTCTGTTTAACAATTTTATTAAAAAAACTATAAAAATTTTACAGCTTATTTGTCATGACAACACTATAATCATCAAACCCCAAAATGACTGTAAAAATTACTATTTAAAGTTGTAACAGAACAATTGCGTTTGTAACATTATAAACATCATATTGCTGTTTTAAATCTCCCAGAAATGGGCTCAAATCGCTTCCATTTTAAGTGTGTCACTGTAAACCTTTGCAGTTTTTTAAATAATATTTTTTTTTTTATATAAGGTAACCAATATTGTGCCATATATTTTATCAATTGTGCTTAACTCGTGCTAAACCCAGAATATTCCTTTTAATTCTGTAAAGTTTAAAGTTAAACTGTGATCAATCATTTTGATAGCATTCTCTCCTAATATATTACTAATTTCCATCAGGATTCTACAAATAACAGCGAAACAAACAGCATATGGCACTGCTTGTTTAAATTAATCATCCAATCTGAAATGCTTGAGAGTTCATGTCATGTAGAATCTTTGGAAAACTGTCTTTGCGCCAAGAGGATTCTCCAGGAATATAGCACTTGTTTCTAGACTTGTGTTATATCCCTGCAGTCAACTGTGCAGCCTAACATAGAAATGAAAATCATTTACATTCTGATTGAAAAACCTTTATCTTCTTGATGGGAATGAGAGGTCTGTCTGATGATCAACATAAAAAAACATGTTGTTTGTAAATCAGCACATTATTATTTTTTTGCTTCTTTTTATAGCACCTTCTCTTTATTCTGTTTGCTTAACACATCACTCAGCATGTATTTAGAAATGATTTAAATTTTATTTTAGTTTATTTAGTTTATATTTTAGTCAGGTAAGGGTTTGTTTATCTCTGCAGAACTCTACATCTGTTTGTTATTATATTAGTAAGGCAGGAAATTTCAATCTATTTAGAGAATACGTTGAATTTCTTCAGTCTGCAATAGAAAAAAGTAACATTCTTTTATAAGGTCATTTAAAAATGCACTTAAATGTTAAAAATAAGCATAAGTTATGACCACAAAAACGAACCAGTGTTCATCTATTCATCTATACATTTGTCCAGACGCAAACTGTCAATAACTTGAAGAGAAACTAAACTCAATGTTTAGACAATTGAGTTTGACGCACAGCTTCACATAGACTTTTATTAATTTACTGCCATTTCAGATCATTAACCTGACGTTATCCTTGTGAGCAGAAGACAACGTTAAATTAACCGTTAATGTCAACCGTTAATACAAAATAGAGCAAGAGAAGACTTCCCTGTGCTCTTTCTGAATTCAGTACGATATTTGTTAGTAAATTATGTGTTAAGCCGCGTTCAGATACACATCTAAGAGTATTAGATTATTTACTCAGAAAAGAGACGTTTACCTTTGTGAGTGTGTTGCCTCGGATCTGTCAGACGCGAATGTGTCCAGCTCACGCGCTCTGTGCGTCTCCCGCGCTCGGACGCGCGCTTCCCCTGAAGAGAGTCGGTGATTCCTGACTGACTGGATGGAAATACTCACCGGCTCTTCCCCGCTGCTTAACTCTATCTGTCGTTTACAAAGAAATGTTTTCGTCGCATGTTTAACGGTTTCTAAATCGTCTGCCGTTCGAGACGACTTTTTGTGTCTCTGCGTCTTTTGAAGTCGTTGGAGAAAAATTAGAGAATTGTGCCGAGTATTTACCGACTTAAAACTGCGTTGTTGTTCCCTGGCAACGTGTAAAACATGGACTGAACGTCTGCGATTAGATGAGCTCGTGACAGAGCAGGCGCTGATGTCAAGCTTTACACCTGCTTCAGACTCTCTGCACACACACTCATTTGCTTGATTGCACTTCATACTAATGTCTATTAAGAACATTAACTATAACATTATAATGGTTCAAGATTTTTAGAAAATTGAATTTGAATAATGCTTGAACAATTCCTTGAACTGAAGCAAATGATTCGAGTTTGATTCTCTGTTGAAACATGTCATATTTCACCCTCACCACAAATTATATCTTGCATAGAGAAAATGAAACCTATTTTTAATAGTTGTAGCATTGTCATATAACATAACAACAGAAAACATTTCCAACAAATTTTAATTAATGCAAAAAAAAAAAAAAAACGTCACATAATGTGTAACATGGAGTCAGAGACATTCAGATCCATATGCAGTGGTTTATTATCAGAGTGATCAAAGAGGCAATGATCAAAGGATAGCGCCAGGTATGTCAAGGGATATCCAAAAACTGAAAAAAAAAAAAAAAAATATATATATATATATATATATATATATATATATATATATACACACACACACATACACACATACACACAATACAATGTATTGGACTCTGACATTCTTGTATTTCCTTTCCCAACTCTTTCCCATTTTTTTTACCTTTCCCATTTGCCATAATCCCATGCTTAGGGCTAATAACCACCACCAGGTGTTCCCCATTACCACTCCCCTATATAAACTGTGTTTGGACTCTCTAATAGTGCGAAGTCTTGTTTAGTTCTGTCTGGCATTGCAGAGCGGTTTTCCTAGTGTTTGTTCCTTCCGTGTTTGAGTTTGGATTGTTTATACCGACTGTGATTCTCTGCTGCCTGCCCCGACCTCCGCTTGTTTCTGTTTTTGGATATCCCTTGACATACCTGACGCTGTCCTTTGATCATTGCCTGTTTGACCATTCTGATAATAAACCACTTTATATGGATCTGAATGTCTCTGACTCCATGTTACACATAATGTGATGAATCTGCTGCCTCCTCCCTGATTATCATCGGCACCCCATCCTAAATTGCCATCCCTGACCAGGCTCCTGGGTGTGGGTGTGTGAGAGAGGAGGGGCGCTGGATGAGCCAGGGCTGGCGGCGTGTGATGGGGCACACATGATGGAAATGGAGCCTCATCACCACCGCTGTTTACAAGCCCAACGAGCCTCTTAACACACTGGTGTCCTCGGGGGTCCAGGAAGTGTGCGTTGAGGGACTCCCGCGCCACCAGGACTTGTGCTGCCGGACCCGCGGTCCGGACGAAAACCGCACCTTACACGGTCTTCGTGCCAGGATGCTGGGCCGTCTATCCCCTGCAAGTGCCATGGCCAACGAGAAGGATGCAGCAGCTAGAAGAAGCCGCCGCCCCTCGCAGCCCGGCCCGGAGAGGGGACCATGTGCGGCCACCGCCCCTTATCTGGACCCTTCCTCCATGAACACTGCCCGACCCACACGAACCACGCAGCACGAAGAGGACACCAGATCCTCTGTTTGTTTTGGACACTTTTCCCATTTGGCCACTTTTATCCCATGTTTTACTTTATTTTCTGTTAACAAAAGCCTCTTCGAGGCCTGACGCCACGCCCACTGTGTCTGTCGTTTGCTCCTCCCACCACAATATATATATTCCATGTGTTGGAAATGTGTTTCCAATGGCATGGTAATATTATAGTTTGTATTGCCTTAAAATCTATTTTGTAAAATGTATTTGGACAGGATGATTCTAATTTCTGCATAAGAGTAATGAGAATCATAATGGTGCCTTATGAAAAAAATATTATTATTTTTTTTTTTTTTTACAATTCTCATTCTGTATTATTCCTCCCACTCAAACACTTCTAGCTCTCAAAATGCCTCTTTGTAAAGCATTACACCATTTGTGTATTGTTGATTTAATTTAGAAAGAGACCCTAAAAATAAAGAGGGAGACAAACAAGCACACTCTTATACAGCTCACTGAGATGAAATTTCTTGACACTTCATCGTACCTCAGAACAAAATGAAGACAACTCACACATTCTGTCCCCACTCTTATATAAATGTCTTGCAATTTATGCATCTATTCTTCCTCTATTCTAAATACACACAGTGAAACTGTAAAAGATCATTTTTAAATATTTGAGCATGTTTAATATCCTTGGCAATTTTGTGACATCACAACCAGTACTGTGTGTAAGTTTCTGCCACATAATTATATTTGCCCAATACTGTTGTAGTATGTCAAAATTTTGTACGTTCCATAAAACTGTTCTCCTTAATTTGAGATATTTAGAGTAATTTTGAGCAGCAGTCATCTATATGAGTGACTCATGTCCACAAGGGGCTTGTGTGCCTTGCACTCATTTTGTTAATCTGTTTTTGAGGTTTGACCATCAAGAACACTGACTGCAGAGCAGTGTGTGATGTTTTCAAGTAATTATATTGCACTTATGTTCAAGGTCAGGGAGCAGTCAACAAATTGATTCCATTTGGTCCTAGCAGCTTGGCCCAATGGGGAAAAACAGATTAAAATCTCTTGATGACCGCACACTTGAGGGCTCCAGGCACTAACCGCAGATAATCAGCTGCCCTGCACATCCCTTTCTGATTTGAGCCATACACACCCTAAAAGGCTGTATGTCTTGCTCTGACTGTCACACTCTCTTTTTTTGCGAACGTTTAATTTTCTTAGGCTGTTTCAAAAACAGCAGCTGATGTGACTTTCACAATCCGTCAAACAGAATTAGTGTTCAGGCATGCGAGAAATATGCAGATCATTTTCTGTGCACTTCTCATGGTTTCTGGTCTAGACCTGGGTGAAATGATTAGGCTCGATTTTTAAACATCAAAAATGCTGATAACCTGCTTAATTTTTCTTGTTGGCTCAGGCTGGAAAATTTGCTGTTTTGCCCTTATTTATAGATGTGTTAAATTTACTCCAGATGTCACAATCTAAGTGAAATAACTGACACAATTTTTTTACTTACTATATAATATATGATCCAGTCCTGGATGCTGATTGGCCAATAAAGCCTTCCAGTCATACATGCATGTACAATAGAGTGCTTTAGTGTCCATTTCTTTTTCTCATAAGAATTATAAAGAAAAAAAAAACCTCTCCATTAAAGCGTTTTAATCCAAGGACCAAACCAACCAGCTATGAGGTGAATCACAACATTACAAACTTTTATTTGAAGCAAAAAAAATATTTGAAAGCCAATAAAAAAAAAGAGATGGGTACAAGACAGCTTTAGTGAAGGAAAGAACTACAATACCATGAAGCATTACGAATGGCATAATTATATTAAAAATGATGAAGAAAATGATGAAGGTAATGTAGTTTTTCACCACATATTCAGGTGTTAAGCATGATTATATAAAAAATGTTGAAATAATGTGAACAGATGGATGCAACAAATGTATATACCTTTGATTAACAAACTTAGTATTTACAGTATATCTGTTTTTAAAGGTTTATAAGAATAAAATCCAGTAAACAAAGCTCCACTTTAGAACTGTTAGGTTTACCTAGCTCAAGTAAATCGCACCTGAAGTGACAATGTGAACAGAACACAGTTTTAACAACAGACTTTCTGTTGCTTTATTTCACCCAGTGACCCTGAGAAAAGCACTTTTATTAGGCCAGAGCATTCGATGGACTATTATTATCTGCACTTTTTTAAAATCCTTTTCTTTTTGTGTCAGTAATTATGCGTAAAGCCCAGTTAAAGACTCCCTTCATGTTGGTGTTTTGTCGAGTGAACAATGTTTTTGTGTGCTCAAGTCTGTCTGTAAATGAAATAGAAGAAAAGAGTGAATAAAGTCAGTGGAGGAGTGTTTCTTTCTCTGACTTTTTCATTCCTTATTGAGTGTCTGCTGTCTGGAAGCACTAACCATGCTAATGAACAGACTAGCAATGAAGAAAATGCTATTAAATTACATAACTGAATTGATGACGCAACTTGTACAATTCAATTAAACTTTGATCATATACATAAAGAACCAGTGTGATCTGATTCTCAAACAAATTACTTTGCTAGCTCAAAATATGCCTACTTCCAAAATATATAATGTGCTATAATATCTGAATTTCATCCGTTCTACCCATTTACCCATCACTTTTATATTAGTGGTTTTCTATTGTTTTAGTTATATTTAGGGTCACATCATTTTTAAACCTGCACCCAGACAAAAGATTCTTGGAAGGAGATCTTCACTGGTTTCAGCTCCGATGAACATCTCTGAAATTGTGGAGAATGACTTTTGTCCTCATGAATTCAGGTGAAAGAGTGATTGCCGCTATTGCATAGTAGATCTCATCATCTGTGTTTTGGGCTCACTCTTCAGACAGACTGCCTTATACATGAGAAAGATCCCTCTTTGTACTCTGAGGGGTCCTGCTGTCTCTGTCTCATCTGGATGGCAGTCATGCCCCGACTATGTTTTATACTACTGAGGAGATGCCTCAGGTCCTTCTACACACACACACACACACAAACACACACAGGCTTGTGGAAAATATTTGCCTGGAATTCAAATGAATTTACAATAGAACAGGCAGAGGCCTTTGGCCACTTCTAGTTGAAACCACTACA
The DNA here is from genome assembly GCF_003368295.1 of Carassius auratus. Lineage (NCBI taxonomy): Eukaryota > Metazoa > Chordata > Actinopteri > Cypriniformes > Cyprinidae > Carassius > Carassius auratus. The sequence goes on along the minus strand of NC_039277.1, from coordinate 13,439,455 downwards.
AGCTGTTATTTATCTCTGCAGCATTTAAAAAAAAACAAACCTGACATTTCATGTGGGTTCCTGGGAAACACAGGCATACAAACAAAAAATGTGATTTAAAGTCATGCAAGTAAACAAAACATCCGGAGCCAAGGTGATTTCTAATATCTGTAGATATAAGCTCCCCTTTTCAAAGGACTGGAGGACTTTCATTTGCATTTCCTGAATATGAATTTCTTAAAGGAATAGTCTTCTAAAAACTGAACATCCTGTCATTTAATTGCTTGACCTCATACTGTGCTAAATCCATAAGCTGTTTACTGTGGAACAGAATGAATTGCATTGTGTTTAATACCAAAATCATGCCCTCCATTTGAGATAAGCCGTATGGAAACCGTAAGCTTCATTATACTGATGGCAAACTCTTGGCTGGAGATATAAAAGGCTCAAGACTTTTCCCAATGATTCTGTATAGAGACAATGGGGGGGAAATAACTGGTAATTTTCAGTTTCAATTGTTTATCTCCATGTGTTTGTTTTGATGCTTTATATTTCCTACACTATTGTCCGACCAAAATAAATAAGAGTAATCTACAGCTGTAAATTTAAAAAAGTATCTAATTTAAACATTGGTAGAAAAAAAATTGTGTCTGCTAAGTAAATCTGATCTGCTAAGTATATTAGATGGGAAGAGAATGTCAAAATAATTGAGACCAAAAACAGAATTGACCACTTTCATTTAGTCATTTTGTAGGTATTTAGTAGGTTTGACTGTGCTTGATGGAAGTCCAGCCAGAAGACCATTGCAGTAGTCCAGCCTAGAAATGACAAGGGCCTGGACAAGAAGTTGTGCAGCATGCTCCGTTAGAAAGGGCCTGATCTTTCTGATGTTGTGCAATGCAAAATCTGCAAGATCGAGCGGTCTTTGCAATGTGGTCTTTGAAGGTCAGCTGGTCATCAAAGGTTACACCAAGATTTCTGACCGAAGTTGATGGGGAAATTGTAGAAAATCCTAGCTGGATGGAGAAATCATACTGTAGAGTTGGAGTTGCAGGGAAGACAAGAGTCTTTGCCAGGCTGAGCTGTAGGTGATATTCTTTCATCCATGCGGAGATGTCTGCCAGGCAGCCTGAGATCTGTGCAGCTACAGATGGATCATCTAGTTGAAATGAAAGATAGAGCTGTGTGCCATCAACATAGCAATGGTAAGAGAATCAATGATGATGGGACCCTGTGATGTTGTGTATATAGAGAAGAGGAGGGGTCCAAGAACTGATCCCTGAGGAACCCCATTCACAAGTTTGGGTTTGGATACCTCCCCTCTCCAAGCCTCCCTGAAAGACCTATCAGTAAGATAGGATTCAAACCAGCGAAGTGGAATCCCTGTGATGCCCATTGATGAGAGGGCAGACAGAAGGATCTGATGATTGACAGTGTCAAAAACAGCAGATAGATCCAGCAGAATAAGAACTGATGATTTGGAATCATTTTTTGCAATCTGCAGGGCTCCTGTGACTGACAGTAGCACAGTCTCCGTTGAATGGCCACTCCTGAGACCTGACTGTTTAGCATCCAGTTTGTTGTTCTGTGAAAGAAACAATGATATCTGGTTGAAAACAACTCTTTCAAGGGTTTTCGCTATGAATGGAAGGAGAGAGACAGGTCTGTAGCTTTTTGTAAGAGTAGTGTTTAATGTAGGTTTTTTAAGCAGTGGGATTATTGAGCCTGCTTGAATGCAGTGTGGAAGGTGCATGTGAGGAGAGATGTGTTGATGATGTGTGTGAGTGCTTGTAAAAGTGTAGGAGATATTGCTTGGAGGAAGTGTGAGGGGATTGGGTCTGGAGTGCTGTTGATCTTGTTGTGGAAGTATGAAGATTTTGCAGTATGGTCTTCAGCAGAGAAAGATGAAAGCAAAGACTGATACTTGTACATCCTGAGGTCTGATGTATCTTTTGATTTGCACCATTTTCTCTCTGCTGCCCTGAGTTTGGTCCGGTGCTCATGAAGAACATCTGATAACCAGGGGTTAGAAAGGGTAGCCCGTGCTGGCCTGGAGTAGAGATGACAAATATTGTCTAGACAAGAGTTTTATGTAGAGCATAAAGTGTCAGTTGCTGCATTCACATCCAGAGATTAGAAATGGGTTGGTGAGGGAAGAGAGGAGGATACTACGGAGGAAAGATGGGAGGGGAAAAGAGAGCGAAGGTTTCGTCTAAAAGTAACCGATATGGGGGGTGGAGACACACAGGTAGCAAACTGTAGTTTAAATATAATGAAGAAATGGTCAGAGATATGTAGGGGTTTTACCAGAAGGTTGTCTGCATTACAATTACATGTGTAAATTAAGTCAAGTTGGTTTCCTGATTTGTGTGTGCTTGTTGTGGTAAGTCATTTGAGATCAAATGAAGCAAGGAGTGAATAGAAGTCTGTAGCATAAGGCTTGTCCAGGTTAATGTTGAAGTCGTCAAAGACTAAATGTGGACTGCCGTCCTCCAGGAAAGCAATTTAAAATACAAACATCAACGAAAATGCTAAGTTCAAATAGGCAGAAAATGAAATATTCCTTCCTAGCAGCAAGTAATAATTCGTACAGCAGATCTATATACAAGTATTATGCGAAACACTCATGTGCATCAGAAAAGTATGAAAGACATTGTCAGCATATTTCACCTATCATCAGTGGTTCAATCTGAATTTTATGAAGCAACTAGAATACTATTTGAAAAGCTTATAAAAGTTGCTGTTTAACTGCCTCTGCTTAAACTGCAGTGAACTGTATGTATACTGTAGGTACTTTTTGGAGTTTTGCACAATGTAGGTAGAGGCACGTTTTAATTTGTTTCCCCACAATTCTGTTTGATGCTGCCTCAGTCTTTACTTTAAACTGTATTAGACTAACACACGGTATTTTTGGGAAGATGTAAATGAGAGAACGCACGACTGGTTTACGATTGAGCTGGGTAAATTGTAATTGTTTGCTCCTGCCTTTCTGAGTTTTATTGGCTTAGTGGCATGAGACCGGCAGTGATGTCACTGGGTGCCATTAACCTTCACCAAGCAGCTTATGCAAGTGATTATCAACGTATAAAACTCAAAGTTATGAACGTAGTGCCAAAGCTGTGAAAAATCTGCTGTGAAATGATCCATATGCAGCACTGTGGGCAATCAACAAATTCTATGAGTGTAAAGTGAGGAAATATTTCAGATGTGATAAAGCTGTAGTTCACGCAAGAAAACATTAATCTAGTTATGCAATAAGAGTGTGCTGTATTGTGAATAAACCAATCTAGGCTCATTGGAGAAATGTGCTACTACCTACAGTACATTTTTGTAAAGCTCCAAAAACATATACAATTTACAGTAGTTTCCAATTGAAATGAACACTGTTGGCAATACATCAAGTTCTGTTCCTCACAAATTGATGAGGAATGATTAAGGGGCAGATTGTTCATTAATAAAGACTTCTTTTCATGTAGTTCCTTGCACAGAACTATGACCTCAAAACATTTTCCCATAGTGCATCATATGTAAACAAACACATTCTGATGTTTACATCACATAACCAGCTCCATATCTATGGCTTTTTCTGATGTAAACTTGCTCAGTAGCTCACCTGCTACAGCATTACACTTGATGTGGAGCTCTAGGGTACAAGTCCCAAATAACATGAGACATGGTAAAAGAAAAAAACTCAAAGGTTTGTAGAAGCAAGCAAAAATGGGATGGTTGGTTATGTTTGTTAACAACACTGTCAGATTAGCATTTAGACTAGAGTTCGGTATAGGTGGTACATTATTTGCAAACCCACATTAACCTTTTAGCACCACAGATGTTTCGTCTTCAGACTGCCACTGCCATGTACAGCAACCAGCTTTATAAAACATTTCCAGCTTCATGTTAATCTGTTGTGGACAAAAATGAGCATACCACATACAGTCCTGGACATTTCACTTTTTAAAGTGTTGTGAAATATGCACAAATCAACGTAATATCAGTAATGCAATAATACTGAAATGTCGCCACAGGCACATTTTTCCCATGAGCCTGGGTTACTAACTTATGAAATATCCTGAAATCCTTCTGAAATACCTTTCATTCTTAGCTAAACTATCCCTTTTATATTCCAGTAAAAGTTTTGTCATTTTGTCAGTGATAGTGAAGCCAATTTTTATACTCTTGAGTGTGACCTTAAACATCGCTGTTTCAATTCAACACTTATTCTTCTTGGCTGCTTCGACTGTGACCTTGGATCAGAGAATTGAATGACATAGACATGATACAACTACCTGACAGACCTGTTCTCTCTGATTAATGGCCTCATATTGAGGACCATCTAGAAGATGCACACCAGTGAAATGATATATATACCTGCTGACACGTGCACACTCTTGTCAGTGTTGTATTGATTTATTGATACTATGTGCACTTCAATTAAGAGATTGCATTACCACACAAATTCATTACTTGGAACATGCAAGCAGTGAGTGGTTAATGTAAGAAGAAGAATAAACCAATTTACAAATGAACATAATTATGCCATGCATGTGCTGTGTTTATTCCAGTTATTTTCTGTTCATTTTGTTTTATACGTTTTGGTACAAGAACAAAAAAAAAAGTATAATTTCTGCTGTATGTTTACAGCAGTTTGGCTGGACACGTAGCAGAAGCCCCAGGAGAAAAGATGTGCTATCGTCTGCTCTGTTGTTGTAGTTTTCTAGTCTTAGTGAAGCCATCGATCACATAATCCATTTTAGCCATGAAAGAAGAAGAACCCAGGTCCTCTGATAGCGGCTAATGATTGGTTATAGATCATAAATTCAATGTTATGACAAGAAGAACAGATAATTCACATATGTGATCTGAGCATGAGTCATCTGGGGGAAATGTATAGCCTCTCTTATCTTCAAGAAGTAGCCACAGTCAACCCTGTTATTGCTGGTTTATGGTTTCTGACATTATGCAGCATTTCATTTATTTTAGATAGATGTTATATAGTCATCCATTTCAGAGAAATCCACCTAAAGTTATGAAGAAGAGTGCCAACTGAGATGATCTTTACCTGATATGGCTACTTCTTACTATGAATATATAATCACATAATATATAATCACAAACTAATTATTTATTATATGTCTCTCCAGAAAACTCAATTCTGATTGACTACAATTATTTAACAATTAAAACCGCATTAATATTTCATGCCCACATATTTATTTGAAGAGGAGCCCTTTATATTTAAAGGAACAGTTCATCCAAAAATTAAATTGACCTGAAAATGTTCTCACCAATGGATCATATGCAGTGAATGGGTGCCGTCAGAGTGATATTTCAAACATCTGATAAAAATATCACAATAATCCACAAGTAATCCACACAAAATAAAAAGATGCATATTTGAAGATGCTATTTTCAATGTCTTAACTTTAAAATGTCCATATATCTGTGATGACTCTTCCTCCAGTGAAAATGTCCATCTCCTATTGTCCTCTCACATAACAATCCACCAACATACAGTATTTGTTTATAACCGTTTTAGCTAAAAAGGTTATAAATAGTATTTCTCTCCTGACTCAAATTAGTTGAATTTTTTTCACTGGTGAAAGAGGACATGTATATTAGCCAGTACCAAAGGTTTGAAGTTAAAAATCCCTTTATATGAAGGGATTTGTTTCTCACACGCATGCTTTTAATTTCACAAGATTATTCATTAACTGATGGGCTGAACTATACCTTTAAACCTTGTACATTTAAACTGTGATTTGACTATAGACCTTGAAATATCAAGTAACTTGCATTTCAGGCCATTTTTTAAACAATACAAGCACTGCATAAGTAGTTATTAGTACATCAGGTTAAATCTCCCATCATTCTTTGGCTGTCAGGGCGATGGCACCTCAGCGCTCAAACCTCGTTGCATGCAAACGCAGTTTTCCTTTTATGTTTTCGTGGAACTAGCTATAAATATTTTCCATCTCACTCGCCTTTTTTATTAAAGGAAATTTGATTGGGTGGAGGTAGAGTTTATTAAAACTGTATTTCCTCAGTCATAACTGTACAGCATTTCCGGCAACTGTGACACATGCTGTTATACTTTTTCTTTATTATTCTCTTCTTTGTCATCCTTTGTAATTTCAATCACAATGGGCTGCTGGGATGTTTGCAGACACTATCCCACACAGTGATGAGGATTCATGAAAGTTGCCAGCCATGACAGATAATCCTCTCATTCCCTTTTCCTTTCTTAAAGAACTGCTTTCATACTGTTAAGACACAAAAACACAACATTAAAAGTCAGAAAACTAAATTTATCCAATAAAGCCCAGTTTTGCATGTACATTCTGGGGGGAAAAAATCACAGACTAAAGACTTATCACACATTGTGACAGCAGCAATTAAGATGTGTATTTGCAGTGTGCTGAATATTGTGTGAATTTGAGCCTCCAATTATCCATTCAAATAGCCCTGCCATAATACTAATGAGGACTCCTATAATTAGCATCCACACTGGATGCCAGTTTTGACATCTTCTTTCACAAAGTGACAAACTCACTGAGATGCCTGCCAAATAATTAAACCTTTTAATTCAGGGCCGCGGGAAGTAATTTTGAACAGGGGGTGCTGTGAATTTTATTTTATTTTTTTGACAAAAAACCTATGAGCCTATAGGCCTATTTAAAATACATTTTAAAAATAAATACATTGAGATTTACTACTTTATTGTCATATACACTTCAGTGCACAGCCAGCCAGGGTCTGAAACACACAGACATCAGTTCTCAGATATGCGCAATGCGCTATAAATCTGAAGCAGAAGCAGAATCAGAAATAATAGTTTAATAATCGAAAGAAAACGAAATAATAACTTTCATTACAATTTCAGATAGCCTATACATACATGCAACATATTTAGATACAACAAATAATATTACAACAAAATATAATATTAATCAAACTTCACAATAACGCTAAAACAATGCAATCGATTTGGTCAGCTGGCTTGAGTCACTGCATGTTTATGTCACGTTTGTCACACGCGACTCTATTAACTCCAAAATCTTTTTTACGCACACCACAAGGAAATAATCACTGACTATTTAAGCAATTTGTTTATTGAACAGTTCTCCACATCCATTACGCAAAAAACACACACAAAGTATAAAGCTTTCTGTCTCCATCTCCAACCTTTTTACACAAACCACAAGGAAATAATCTCTGAATATTTAAACGTTATTTAACAGTTCTCCTCCACAACCATTACGCAAATAACACACGAACGAAATAATACTCTCCATCTCCATCCCCACCACCTTACAAAAATACTATAGTGTACTACTTACAATTGGTTGGCTAGTCAAAGCTGATCCCATTTGTTGCTGAGTTACATGCAGGCGGGGTGCCCTGGTTACAGGTGTCCAAATGTCGAGGTGCGCTGTATTATATAAAGATGGATGTATTCTGCATGGAACGAGCGGGAAACCTCGTTACTCGGCGACCAAACCTGCCTGCCTGACGTTGACAACGTAACTTCCGAACCTGTGTTGATTAGGCCTCAAAATATTAAATTAAAATCCAAAATATACGTAATAGCCTACGTGTTTCAAAATCATTTTCTAAAATATTCATAAGGAATTTATAAATTGTGCAAAATATTTTAATAGGCCTACATTTTTTTTATCTCCCTCTCGTCACTAGGGGGTGCTGCAGCACCCCCAGCACCCCCACTTCCCGCGGCCATGTTTTAATTTGCATAATTTCATTTAAGCAACATCACAAACTTGCAGTGTAGACAGCTTTGTTGATTTATAACAGGAAAAAATGTAGACCTGTTATTTGCGTGTATATATATATATATATATATATATATATATATATATTCTTTTTTTTTTTTTTTTTTCACTTAGCTGTTAAAAAGCTCACATATCATGACATTTTATTTTTAGTAGACAATTTGTATTTCTTAGATTTTAATTGTGCATGTCACTTTCATTCTGGCAATTCAATTTAATCCAATGTTTTATGTCACAATTTATAATAACATTACCAGGCAACCAGTTTTTACTCAAATTGGATGCTGTGCAATTGTTTTGAACACTGTGCCCAGAGTTAAAATGACCCCTTTTTGACAGTTTCAAGTGTGAAAAGCCCATAAGATTCAATTATCTACAGTCTGTTCGCCTCAACACAGGTCTATTTCATTCTTCCTTCTGACTTTTCATCTTTTTGCTGATCATTACTGTCTATTCATGATGATGTCCCCATCCATATTTGTGTGCAGTAGACTATATCTACGCATGTGGTTTGTTTAGACCCATTTATTAGCCCTGACAGTGATGTTAATGTTTTGTTTATTTGAAACTTTAGTGTACAGTCTGTTGAACAACTGCTAGTCTTGTTCTGTCTGTGAAGTCATTACCGAATGCGTTTAATCGTTTGTAGAAGACAGAGAGGCAAAAAAAAAAATACATTTTAATTTTTGTTTTTATAATGAGTTGTTATTCTGACCGTTCGTAGGTTGTTTGCTTTTTAGGGGAATGTGCCATGTTTGATTTTTCATGTTTAGTATGTGCCAAAATGTCTGTATGGTTCTCTGGAAAGATCAGCATGACATTTCACATTCCATTAATGAGACATGCTCTTTGAGAGTCTAGAAGGAACCTGTTAAAACTGATCTGTGATTTCACCTGCTGCAGAAGAGGCGTGTTCTTAAAAAGACCATATACTTAATAATATTTTCACATATCATGTATAATTAATAAGTGATGCTAAAGCCAGCGCTACTTTTTCTAATTTAAATATAAACCCCTAACCTATAAACCCTTTTAACTTGTTCCACACCAACAATATCCATGCTGCATAGATGAATGATATCTCAAATTTTGCTGTGATTTGCCTGGCAGACAATAAAATAAAAGAAACAATTTCCAATTTGAAACATTAAATCTGAGGTTGAATTACCACATTCTAACTGAGAAGCTTATCATATCGGTTTAGTTAGGATGGCTATTTCCATTAGAATTTCATTCTGAACATTGAACAACCAGGAAACCACTTTAAAAAGCCTGTAGCAACCACTCTCTCAGAAAAAAAGGTACAAAATCTGTCACTGGGGCGGTACCTTTTCAAAAGGTACACTTTTGTACCTTCTAGGCACTAATATGTACACTTTAGGTACTATATGTAAGGTACCAATATGGACTGTTTATATACAAATGTGTGCCTTTTGAAATGGTGACAGCTTTTGTACCTTTTTATTTCTAACAGTGCATGTGGCAATTTCCTGGCAAACATCTAGACACTTTAGCATTGTAGTGGTGAGTTTTGTGTGGGCAAGCAACACATAAAACAAGTAGAAATATAGGGCAGTCAGTAAGTCATTTTCTCTGTTACATTGGACCCTGCTTTACTCGGTATGCCAGCTTATCCAATATTACTTCTTCTCTCAGAATCTGAGAAATGTTTTAGCTTTTAGCAGTATCTGTTAGTAGAGGAACACTAACTGGCCGTTCGTATTTCAGAAACCGTGTTTGTTTTGTTTCCCTCAAAGGAACCATAAAGTTTCACATCTAGTGCCTCATTAGAGCTTCTGAGAACAGAATCAATGAATGAGACATGTTGTGGTGTTTACTGGGAGCATGTTGTCGATAAAAGAGCAACTATTCTAAATTCATGAACAAGCTGTGACCATAAATGTTCTAATCAATGCAGAATGCTCATTTTAGGAAAGGTACAGGCTTTGTTTTTCCTTTGATCATTTTAGCTCTATTCTAAAACCTAGTGAGCTCCTTGTGCAAAGCACATCAGATTATTGAATCAATTGAAACGCTAGAGGAATAATGCAAACCTCTATTATACATAAAATGCTGATTTAGTTTTTCTAGTGTTTATTTATAACACTATATAATGTGTTCCTGTAGCTCAATTGGTAGAGCATTGCATGCAAGTGCAATGTTGGGGGTTAAAACACATGATAGATTAAAATGTATAGCCTGAATGCACTGTAAGTCGCTTTGGATAAAAGCATCTGCTAAATACATAAATTTAAAATGCATAAATAAATTTATATGGGTACAGTATATTTTAATATTCAATTTAATTAAAGGTGCTGAAGGTAGGATTGACACAGAGTGGTTGAACTAGGCATTGCAGTCCAAATTCAAAATATTGAAAAGGTTTTTTTCACCTGGCCCCTCCTCCTCAGGCTTGAAGCACACGCAGATTGCCAGATTGACGACAAAAACAGGAACGAGTGCACTTGATGGTGAATTAAATTAAATACGTTTTCCGCCAACTGGGCGGATTTTACAAACCAAAACAGAGACAGACATTCAATTTATTATGGTATTTTTATACTTTAGTAGAGTCAATCTTTCGTACAGCACCTTTAATTTCATATTTCACTGTTTTATTAAACTATATATATATATATATATATATATATATATATATATATATACAGTATATATTTATATATAGTGTATATATATATATATATATATATATATATATATATATATATACAGTATATATTTATATATACAGTATATATTTATATATACAGTATATATTTATATGTATAATATGTGTGTATATTATACATATAAGATATATACTATAATGTCTCTTTGTAGTCAGTGTAATTAAGTTGTCATAATTCATGACGGCAATCAAAAAAAAAATATCTGGTGAGGAAGTGTCAGAAATCAGTGTTAACAGTAATAAGAGAATCGCTGTTTTTAACTGCAGACATTTTGATCATGTATAGACCCATCTGATGAGTTAATAGTGGAAACGCTAATCATACCTTAAGGTGGCAAATTGTCTTAATAATATAACCGTTTCTCTCTGGCTCAAATTAAAGGCCGTCACATCTGCTTCATTAGCCGTGTCAGGCAGAAATGAGGTAACTGATATTACACTCTTGAATTATCAGCAGAAAGCTGGGGGAAGGACAAAAGAGGTCTTGGCTCCCAGCCTTCAGCATCCGACAGACATTATATGCGCACTTCTCTAATGACAGATACAAACATCTCCAGGATAAAATTCTGGAAAGCTGTCTGTCTGTTTCAGTCTTTATATGTTTAACACTGAAAGGAGAAAGTTTTTCTTAATAGTAATATTTGTTTATTTAGCAATATTATTCTTAGTAGGCCCTGCCATCAGGAAAAGGCAATTATATATTATTTGGTATATAGTGTCATGCAATCATAAATATAAATTATACATTAGTTTCTCAGTTAGTCTCGCAATATTAGTTTCTCAGTTTTTAAGCCACTGTAGGAAAGCACTGAAATTAAAAAGTTTCTCAAATGTTGTTTTTCATCTCTGAAAAGTCCAGAGGTGATCCGTCTTCTTGACACTGACTCAGTTTACCTGTAATCTTATCAGTCCGTTTTCCCCTCCAATTTCATTTGGTCTTTGACTTTCAATTTTACTGACTCATAAAAAAAGTCTTGATTAGTTTAGTGAATCTGATTAACCTGAGCACCAGCCCGAGCCGGCGTTTCCTTCGTCCTATCACACTTGTGCTGTGAGAACTGCTATTAAATGTTTTAGGGACATGCTCAGAAAAAGGTAATATTTGTGTGACGTATGATCCTCCCAAATATATTCATTTCATTTCCTGAAAATGACCCTTTCATAAGACCTGGTGTTAATAATAGTTTTCAAAGGACCTCCTGTAATGGGCTGTATGAGGCAGAAAGGCCCATACAAACCTCTGTGTCAGAGATGAGATGTTAATGAATGTGTCTTAGCTGTAATTAGACTCTGACAGCATCCACAGACTCGTTTAATTAATGTTTGGATGGGAAGTTTGGCATCAGTATTGCTAGCCTGCCACAGAATAGTGTGGTTTTCGCATCGATGTGTGTGTGTGTGAGTGTGTGTGTGCCTGTCGTGGCATTTAAAATGTTTAATAAATATTATGTTAACATGTTTTAGTGTTTAGTGTTTATTCCTGGAAAGGTATGTTTCAAGTTTTGTGAGCAAAAATCACTGAATTTAAAAACATACCATTATATGTGAGATTCATAAGTTAAAGAGATTTTTGTCGTTTATTTTCAGTAAATCTTCTTTAAACAGCTTTCAAAATGCGTATTCTCAAGTGATTTTATCTGGTAGGGATGAAGTCTTGAATGTGAAATGACTACACGATTAATACAGACAGCGATTATGATTAGCTATTAAAACAGATGGCTTTTTACTGTGTTCTGTATTAAACACACAATGATCATTTTCATTAACGGTTATGTGATAATAATACAGAACTGCTGGGATTTGGGTGTTTGAACGTGCCTGGCTTGCACTAATGCCTCTGATGAGTGAGATTTGCATGTTAACATGAGATTGATTCATTGACTGTTGCTCATGCTGATGAGAATCTCTCTCCATGGGTCTGTTCTCTCTTGATGTTAAACTCATTCAGTGGTGCGAGAAGGGAGGAGGTGGTAGCCTGCCATATTTATGTTGGTGATTACAGTTTTATTGTATTTTTTTTTTTTTTAAATGAATGCCATTTAATAAGCCCCTGATGTGTAAATGTCAGTTATTCGTGCCATCAGTCCCTGTAATAGGAAGGTGAATCTTTGAAACAGTTTTATTTACAAAAACAACAGTGAAATTTTGTTTCTGCATAATGTGGCTCTATATACTTATAAATTCAAATAACCCCCATCAAACCCTCAGAATAAACCAAACAACCCACAGAAATTCAGATGGGGGGAGGGGGGTACACTATGAATAAAGAATTGTAAAGTTATGATCTAACCAAATACAGATTATTTTACAATAAAAGTCTGTACAAAGGGGTCAAAAGGTCAGGATTATGGTTATGGTACAGTAAAACCCAGTCACTTTTCTTTGGATAAACAGATTTTCATGCAGATCAGTTCTGAGGTTTATTGTATTTATCTAACAGAACCAAAATGTGCAGAGCATCAGTCTGCAGCCTGCAAATCAGTTTATATAGAAACCTTAAGTACGATGAGATAAACTAGAAGAGTTTATATGAGAGTTTAGGATGAGGAAAGGGGCAATGATGTGAAAAAAAAAGAGAAAATATGATGAAAGAGCGAGATGCAGCACTTGAGGTGGACAGAACTTGAGTGAGCAAATTCAACAGAGCAGACAGCAGAAATCACTGCAGAGATCAGTTATTGCTCTTCTCAGTCCTGACACTCAAAGCTGCGTTAACCGCTGACATTTAACTCAGTAGGAGAGATAAACAACTTTATAAATGCTCAGCAGATGGTGGGAAATCCTGATTTTGTTTGACTCCGAGACTATAATTCTACATCTTTGCTCATGGACACCCCATCAAAGAATTTTTAAGCTAACCAGCTAAATGTAAATTAATTTCATGCTTTTAAGAGCAGTGGAAAAAAAGACGGGTTTTGGCAGTAGAATGAGGCGTTCCTTTATACAAAAGGTATAATTCTAAAGACATCCACCTTCAGGTTCTAGTACATGTTTCAGCCTGTGAAAAGTTGCTTTTTTTCTTGCTCAAATGTGAGCTCCATATTCCCCTACCATATGTCATACAATATTATCCATAAAAGCCTGATGTATCAAATATGATACCCAAGAGAAAATAATTATGCAAATTTTCCATTTCAAAATATTAGATTTTTCTAGGCTATCCACACAATACAGCAGTTGGTTTTGCTTGGTTGGTTTTCAGCGCTATGGTGTTCTGTTACCATCTGCTGGTGGTGTATGTGGATGATAGTCAGGAGGCAGATCATAGCATATGACATGAATATCAAAATCAACAGCACGTTATGTGCCAACACTGGCGGATCACAGACACTGTCCCAGAGCATTGTTCCAATTACATGCATCTACTCTGGTCCAAAACCAAATCTATGTCCATGAAAATGCCAGAACCCCATCAAAATGCTCATAAATGCTAACCTCCGCGATCACACTTTAGCTTTGGCCTTTGTGTGTACGTGTGAATGTGTCTTTCATCATTAGCAAGCAGCAGAGAGGCTGCAGGTGAGTCATCTGCCATCTCTCGCTCTCATGTGCTCAGTGTCTTGGCATGTGCTCTCCTGCACATTCTCCTGTCAACAGTACCCACCGCAAACATCATGGGGGCGGTGCGGCCCGGCCAGACCTGGCCTGGAAGATCAGCGTGGGTTTGAAGTTGGTGAAGTTTATGAGTGTTATGAGGTGTTATCGTTCCATGGATGACTCATTGCATTCAAATCTCTGCATTAAAAATGCTCATAAGCTCATTCATCTTTCTGAGCTGCATCAGAAAGCTATTCAAGTCAACATGAAATCACTATTGACGGCATTGACTCTTTCTTATGGAAGCTTGTTTCCACCACAGGATAAAAAAAAAAAAAAACAATTTATCAATTACTTTAGACGGGGGAAACCCCCAGAAAATCAGAATTCAGGCTAATAATAAAGATTCCATTTTGATCTATATTAAAGTCCTGCCATTGTCCAGTCTGCACAAATAACGTGCTGCCCTCTAGTGTCCAAATGCTTCCACTTAGCAGGTGATTATTTTACCTGCTGCTAATTGAACTGTTTACAGATCTTTATTTGACAGATATGATAAATGCATTGGATCAAATGAGCAATGTCCGGATTGACGGGAAAGATTTGCTCACTGCAGAAAACAACAAATAAACCTGCTGATGTGCTCAAATGAAGCCTGACTGGCCCAGTGCCACAGCAGGCAGGACGACAGACATGTTGTCACCATCACTCAACACGTTCATCGTCAATGTCACTCAGCACGTTTGCTGTGAGTCAGGGATTTCCATGATTCATGTCTGTGGATGAAATAAGAAGAAGACAATCCGTCTCCTCTTTTCTCTCACCCTCAACCTTGTTTATGTAGCCCGATCTGACACACCTGCTGGTCTCCCCATAAAAGTCCCACGTGTACGATCAGTCGCCACGGGGCTGCCGGAAAGAGACCAGGGAGGATTTTCTCGCTCTCTCTATGGGCAGAGCTTGCACTTCCTTCCTGTGAGGTCATAAATCTCTCCCTAAACACAAGCTAATGGTCTAATAAACCTTAAACCACCTCCACTATTGTTCGCTAGTGGAATGATCTTTCCAACTCCACCCAAACAGGCGAGTCCCTCACCTTTTCTATGAGCACTTGACTGAGTTATTAATATTATTTTTTTAATAGTTAATAGTCTATTCAACAAGAACAATGGACAGTCCGTGACTGCTCTAGAATCATCTACAGATTTAAAAAGGGACATTTGGCATTAATTGAAACATTTTTTTTATTGAAAAATAGCAAATCTAATACATCACACCTAATATTTTAAAATATATTGCTAATAATAATACAACTACAACTAAGTTGCAATGATACATAGGTCAAATAAATGATTCAAAATAAAAGATTTGCTATGTGCAATGTTGATAAGTCTCTTCAAGACTCAAGCATGAATGGGATTTCTGCTAATCCTTGCTACGTCAGAATGTGTTACATCCTGTTTTGAAAAGAATGAGCAGTTCATACAAGATCAAAGCTCAACTTTTCGGAAATGAGTAGAAGGGAACAGACACTTTGTCTCTGCATGCACACAAACACATAATGCACTTAATTGCTACGTATGCAAACAGAAATACTCTCTAAATGCTTAACTTTGGCATGAAGAAGACTGTGTGTTACTGTTTTGCATATTTTATTACAACGGTAAAATGCAAATATCTTGATGCACAAAGAGATTTTTTTAAACAAACTTTTCCTGTCCTTTGTTTACTAACGCAATATGTTTGCAAATCACATTTAATTTGCTCTTTACATGTAAGTTTCTATTAATGCATTAAACACTAATTATAATTACATTCAAAGTATGTACAATTCTTCAAATAGTAACTAAACCACAGAAATGCACCTGTTTACAGGTGTTGACAGTGATTTTCCCAGTTCTTGCTGTCAGTTTTGCCTTTGACAGTCTCAAGAGTCCATGAGTGTGTATCACAGTGTGTTGTGGCAGTGCTGCGGCCCAGCGTCCTGTAGGTACCCCATGTGCCAGGACAGAGGGAGTGTCTGCAGGGGCTCCCCGTAACTGTCTACATTATTTGAACCACAAGAGCCCCAAACTCCTGGCTGATATGACCCAACATCACCTATCCGTCCATACCTGGATGAGCTTGCCATATCACTAGGAGGGTAAAGCTGGGCATCGGGAGAGAAACACGGATAGTGAGGGGAGGGTGGACAAGCAGGGCTTGTGAAAACGTGTTGCTCTGAGGACAGTCTGTGCAATGGCTTTTGTGTATGGTATTTGAGCGGCTGGTGCCAGGATAGGAAGTTCTGGGATTCAGAGTGAACAGGAGGTGATGGCTGCTGACACAAGCTGCCCAGCTGACCGTGACACTCAAGGTGGCTGCAAGACTTCCCCACACTTGCTGGTGGGTTGTTAGTGAGGAAGACTGACAAAGCAGAGATGCGATTGATGGCCCTCTGGAGTGTGGCGATCTTCGACAGCCGCTTTCCACTCAGGTCGTGATGCAGAGCAACTCGGAGCGCGTTGAAAGCCTGGTTATAATCCATAATACGTTTTCTCTCTCTCACGTTGGCCGCCACTCTGCGTGCTTTGGAGCGCACCGGCCTGCTGCGTTTCTTGCTCTGTCTCTCCTCTGGCTTGCTTAACGCTCTGTTGGGGTAACAACTTGTGGAACTGCTGCCATCGCTGCTGTCCAGCTCCTCTGACCCTTGAAGACTCCCATCCAGTTCCTCCTCGGAGAACTCGGAGCTGGTGAAGCTGCCTCTGCTCGCCATGGAGAACCCGCAGACTGTTTCCAGTGACATCGATCTCCTGCGCTGAGAGTCTGGATCACACTTTTTCATACAACCTGTGATTACCTCTGATGTTTCTCAACAGGTTGAGACGCTCTTTAAATCACCTTGTTTAGGAGTCACATGGTACAGTCACCTATGAGAAACGCTGGTGTTTATGAGCTCCCCAAGGCAAATTCAACTACTCCCTCCCCAGACCCGCCTTCTGCTGCAAAATCTGCACAACCATGTATAGGCCCTGAATTAGTGAGTAAAACTCAGACACAGACCAATAAAACACAGGCATTGAGTATGTTTTAGATTTGTACATCTCATAAACTGTGGACAAAATGAAAACATTACATCACAACATCACTTACCATCATCAGAGATAAGGAATGAGCTTTTGGCACCTAGGAGGCCAAGTTGACATTGAACTGGCATTTTAAACAAGTAATTTTAGACTCTTTTTAATTTACTTTATTTTAATGACTTAGACATTTTTTTATTACTTGGGCTTTTAGTGTAATGTCAGGGATGGTTCATCATATAATTGATATAATCAGTGTATGTTTATAATTTTTTAGATGTATAATTTAAATAGAATTTTTTTTATGCGTTTATGTATATGATTGTTTATTATTTATTTTTTATATGTAGATACTATAATTCATATATGCAAGTTTACTGTATATATTTGTGAGTGTGTGTATTTAATAAAATGACTACATAAATGTCAGTAAAATATACATAGAATGATAATATAATAATTATTAATCAAAATGTATACACACATTGATAGATAATTTCTATAATATTATATTATATAATTTATGTAATATAATTTTTATAATATTTTTATTATATAATTTCAATTATATATTCACTAAGTCAACAAATTATATTAATTCTGCATCTACTAATTATTCAGTTTTTTAGACAGTATACACACACACACACACACACACACACATATATATATATATATATATATATATATATATATATATATATATATATATATATAAAATAAATGAAAGTTGGGTTGTTTTATATGTAAAGCATACTGCATTTTGTTAATTTACAGGGTTTTATTTTATGCCACTTAATTTTAAAAGGGTTAAAAAAATTTTTTTAAATCTGAATGATTTTAGCACCTTGTGTCAGTGATAATGGCTGAACAGTTTCTCGTAGTAGATTCCTGCTGGGTCTTGTAATTAATCACACAGGTTGTTCAATCTAAATTTGTCTGTTCGTGCTCATGACAAATTGTGCATTTATCAAATAGCTAGTATTTTGTGGATTTCCTTGTGAATGACTTGCGATCCATTATTTACATTTGTCCACAGATACAATTATCATCTCCAGCGTGCGATTTCAGCGCTGTGTTGGTGCTGGGCTTTGTGGGCCATATAATTTGAGTGTCTTTGTAACAAACTATAAATCAAACCCGAACAGCACCTGAGGATAAGAACAGAAAGACACTCGGACTTCAAAGCCTGCAAAAAGAGAGCAGGTATTTGACAATTATAACATGGCTTCAACAGCACACCCTACACACTGTGTTTAGCACGGACAGGGGGAACGCATACTTTTGTTTGGTTTGTATTTGACAGATTGCGTGATGGCCATGTTTCAGGCTGTGCAACAGGGAATCTGGTCTGTATCTCTATGGATCTTTGTCCTTTCACTGCCCGCAGCCTGATCATGTCCTGCTTCATCATGCTCTCTAATCTGAAGAGCAACGGCTGCTGTAAGCCAATAGTTCATTGCTAAAGCATCGCTGACAGTTTGTCATACCAAGGATGGCTGTCATCCTCCCAGTCTCATTTTGTAATATCTCAAAAATGTGCTTTCTCTTGTCATTAAAAATCTCTTAATAATAATAATTGATAAATGAATCGCTTCCAGACATCCAGTCTGTCCTCCGTGCTGGTTTAGTGTATGGCAGAGGGACAGACAGAATGAGAGGTCAGGCCTCGTCCTCTGCTCCTCTTTTATGGAGGCTGTCTAGGCTGATTTACGCCATACCCTAAAACAATTACAGTGAGAGTGCTGTTACTTTGAGAAAGTTAGTTTTTTTTTTTGACCATGAGAAAAGCTAATTATGTATTGAACATATGCAGTGTGAGCATATTTGTTGTTAAAGCTGCAGACGGTAACCTTTTGTAAAAATATATTTTTTACATAGTTGTTAAACCTGTCATTATGTCCTGACAGTAGAATATGAGACAGATAATCTGTGAAAAAATCAAGCTCCTCTGGCTCCTCCCAGTGCTCCTATTGCCATTTGCAGTTACGGACTGCTCCCGGTAAGAAAACAACCAATCAGAGCTGCGGTCCGTAACTTTGTTTGTGTTCAAAATGTAGAAAAATGTATATAATAAGCGAGTACACCATGAATCCATTTTCCAAACCATGTTTTTAGCTTGTCCTGAATCACTAGGGTGCACCTATAATAAGTGTTTATATTTGGACTATTTTAGTTTGCTTCGGGGGTACCGCAGCAGAGTAACCCAGTACCTTTGTGATTCTTCATAGACATAAACAGACAGAAGTAGTTCCGGCTACGATGTTCTTCCGCAAGACGCAAGCAGTTCTGTTTATTAACCGCTAGAGCGTCAAAAGTTACCTACCGCAGTTTTAATTTGTTCTTGGAAATGCAGGAAATAGTGCTCTAGAATTATGAGGGTGAACACTATATAAAATGTCAATATGAATAAATTTTAAAAACATAGTAACAAAAAAAAAAAAAGCATATATAATTACAGTTGTTCTTTCACTTGCAGTTCTGTAGAAGAGTTTTTAAAGATGAAAATGCAGTTGTTTAGACTTCAAATATATGGTTTGTTATTAAAAATAATAATGCATAATTGAAGATTTGCTTTGACGTTTTCAGAGATGTGAGCTCCAGGGCGCTGCCTTTGTGCTTTTGACTGAATTTGAATTGCTTAGCAACTTTTATGATGGCTGTTGTGTACTAAATATTCTTCTTCTAAATGTTATATGAATAATAGGAGTGTTTAATAAAAGTATTTTTACTTTTTAGAAGAAAAAAAGTATCGTTAGACTTTGTGCTCTGCACGGGGCACACACAGCAGTGAGTCGTGAATAAACACACACACAGAGCAGTGGGCAGCTTTTCTCTCTCTCTCTCTCTCTCTCTCTCTCTCTCTCTCTCTCTTTTCCTCAGTTGGGGTATTGGTGCCTTGCTCAAGGGCACCTCAGTCATGGCATTGATGGGAATGAAGGTGGAAGAGAGTCTTGTATACCCCCCCCACCCCCCATCTACAATCCCAGCTGGTACCAAGACTCGAACTTTGGGTTACAAGGCTGGCTCTCTAGCCATTAGACAACGACTGCCCAAACTGTCTGCCTGACTGACACTGATTGAATGATAGCATAGTTTTATATTGCTTGTGATTCCTGTTCAGGTTTGAGGTGTCATTGTCAAAGCATTCGCAATGCATTGGCTCCATGGAAATCGAAATAAATATTTTTCCAGTCAGTTTTCAATGAATAATCAGGCTCAGGAAGAGATCAGCGCTCCTCTCGGCAACTTCTGATTTACGAGGGGTCCCTGAGAGATTTATGGCCTCCCAGAGAGAGCAAGAAATCTGCACCTCGGACCGTCCAAATTTCTCCCTTCTGACATATGACAAGACACTAGCAATTATCAGCCGCCAAGAATAAATCAAAGCCTTTACTGCTCGTCCTGTGCCGCCCTTAAAGAAATAACCATTTTCAAGGTAAGGGGAACCTGCCTAACAGCGCTTTCCTGAGATTTGTAAATCC
Source organism: Carassius auratus (assembly GCF_003368295.1). Taxonomy (NCBI): domain Eukaryota; kingdom Metazoa; phylum Chordata; class Actinopteri; order Cypriniformes; family Cyprinidae; genus Carassius; species Carassius auratus. The sequence goes on along the minus strand of NC_039277.1, from coordinate 13,418,916 downwards.
TCTGTAATGAACGGTTGTTACCCGCGTCTTATTAGTGGTCTGTAGAAAGCATTATAGATATTTATTTCCTGAGGGACTGTTAAAGTAATGAGTGAGCACGGCTCTGTCCACTAACCTTGGCTTTGCACTGGTATGTTAATGCATGTTTGCAGCGTTTCCAGTGGAATTTTCACACCTCTATAAAAGTTGCTCACTCAGAAAAGGATTTAATTCGTCCTCTTAAATGAATCAGATGAAAACACCCAATATTTTAATGAATAAAATCTATTTGTTTACACACTGTACTTTTTTTTTTAAGTTGCAAATTGTACTCAAAAAATTGGAGTACTTTTACAAGGAAATACAAAATTTCACATTTAATTCTTGGCTAATTACTGGCTAATTAGTTAATTCTGAAATTGAGCCATTTCTAAATGGCTTTGTTTTCTACACCAAATAGTTATTTTTAGTGCATATGTGTTTTACTGGAATATATCTTTGCTAGAAATATTATTCAAGTGTTTGATGGCTCTGTTTACTGTTTTTTTTTTTTTTTTACATAAATACTAAATTATTATTATTATTATTATTATTATTATTATTTTGTAGATAATGTATAATGTGCACCCTTGGAGCCCAAGACAAATTCCCCTTTCAGAACAATAAAGTATATTTTAATTTTCAAGCTCCTAAAGTTGAAGCGTGTTATTTCGATACTAGTTTTGAATTGCACCAAAAAAGAAAAAGAAAAGAAAAAAGTAATATATTAAAAACAAACAAAAAATAATAATTTATGAAGTCAGAAACACATGATCATCATCAGAAAAAAGTTATATCTAATTCTAAACAATGACTTCACTTCTGCTTCAGTCAGGTCAGATCGGTAATATGAAATTTTGCTGATATCAAGGAAAACAAGGACATTCAGTAAAGAGACCCGTGAGAGTCATTTCATACTGTATTCATATTGTATTACTGTGGGAAGAGGAGAGGCTCCTGCAGATAGTGTTAATGTGTGCCATTCTTCAGGCTTAATCACCTCAACCCGACTTTAGAGTCATCACATTTCCCACTCTCTCTGCCGAGGTGAGAGTCCTGTGAGTCACACGCAAACACGTATTGTCTATGTGTGGAGTGACTCAGGAAGTTGTGTGGAAAATACCTTTAAGAAGAAGATTTGACCATTATCTGTGTATGTAGGGAGTCATCATACATGCAGCGTATGGCCTGCCTCTTAAACCGTGTGCATGTTTTTCAGTATGAAATGCCTTCAGGGAGCACTTGCTCACACATATCTACAGTATGCTGACAGCATAACAAGGGTTTACAAGAGTTTGTCATCAGTGTGGTAAAGCCATGACGCATTTTTGTTTGGTAGTAACCCAACATAAACAAGACAATAAACTGCGATTCTCTTATTCAACAGCACAGTTTCTTTCTTTCACAAGCGATGTGTGCATGGTCGGAATAAAAACTTTAAAACTTTTCAACTCAAAGCAAAAAAAACTATAACATATTATAAACTAAAAACTAAAAAATCTCCCGGCACATATTATCTTGTAAGAAAATATTATTTTTGTGGTGACAGCGTTTTGATCCACTCAGAATTACAACTACAATCACCTACATGGCTCATTGCTATTTCAGTATTCATTTATACTCTTCTTGATCTTCTCCACCAATGACTCTTTACAGCCAGGGTCTGAATCTGCTGATTAATCTTAATGTAAACCTCTTATTGTCATTGTGCTGTTTCTATTAGTTGTCTAATAGAATTGATATAGTCTGTGGCCTGTGGTCAGTAATTATACAGGATCATCACAGAGAGAGTGTATTAGAGGTGTTTATGGTTTTAGTCTGGTTCCCACGCCACTTAAAAAGGGAAACTATTATCGACACATCCTCTGAAACAGCCTTTACACTTTAAAGTAAGTCATAAAAAATAATAATAATAATACAATAAAGTAAAATAATTGAAATAATTGCAATATTTTTATGAAGGTATCGCCACCTAGTGGTGAAACATTGATGATCCTGATGTTTGATCATTTTTCATATCCGTGGGACCCAGGCATGTAGAGGACATTATATTTTAGTGAATTTCTCTGAGACAGTACATGCCACAGTTTGGTAAAAATAAATAAATAAATAAAAATAAAAAGCCTGAAATAAATAAATAAATAATAATTATAAATTAATATAAATAAAAACATTCTACAACTTTTTCCTGGTTCCAAAGAAGATATATTTCCCACGAGCATATTTGTGTTCAGCCATATGTATTTAGTCATAACTGATAACTAGGCTCATTGACACACGTGTCGAAAAAAAGGTTAATTCCTGTGAGGTGACAAACTCATGACAGAATGAAGAAACAAGCTGTACGATTAGAAAAATATTATTTTCTGTGAATCGTAAAATAAACATCAGCTTTTTTAGATTAGTAAGCAGTTAATTTTATTTAAGGTAAGTTTACTTTGCTGATATGTTTAGTCATAATAAATTACAAAACTTAACATTTATTTTATATTATTATTATTGTATTTGACATAATGAGAAGGTAATAGTATCAACTGTAACAAGTAAAACCTTTATTTACGTTAAAATAGCGTTTAACTGTCTTGACAGCAGAGGGCGCTGTAGTATTTGCTGAAATGACGCAATCAGAAGTACCAGCTGAGTCGGTTTGGGCAAGCAGCGGAAACAGCTCTTAAATGCGGAGTTCAGGTGTTTCTGATACGTTTCTTGTAAAAAGCTTTGTTTTTGAGACTTCTCTTGTCTTAAGAGCTGAAGTGAAGTCTGTATGGATTTGACGTTTCGTCTATCTGAAGTTTACCAGTGTAAATACTTTGTCAGTGTTATTCCAGTAGCATAGCTTTATTTTATTTAGCGCTATCTACTCTGCAACTGTTTTGTTAACATTTATGCATTACACCAGTAGACTCTTTTGAGGCCAAAATGTAGCATTTTCAGCCTGGCTTATAATAATAAGTTGTAAAGTAGCAACCATATTAATGTATCCATATAGGCTTCTTTGATATGATGGTTGTATCGCCAGTAAAATAAGTTTTTATTCTTATTCGTAGACAGATTTATGCTCTTGTACATTCCATTTTCATTTTGTTTATGTTTTCTTGATAATAAGGTGTATCTTTGATAAAACTATTGTAAAGCACTATAACAAGTATTCTAATTAAGCAGTTTTTTTGTCCTCCTCCTTCCAGCATCATCTGCTTTTGCCTCAGACTGACGGTGATCCTGATGACCCTGAATTCTGAATAGTCCAGCACCTTCATTCTTGTGCCGTTTTTGAAGGTAACATTAGGCTATTTTTGTAAATGATCTGGGGGCATTTCAGCTGTTGTGCTTGCTGATTTGCTGAAATCTGTGAAATATGAGCCAGTGTTTTCTCGCTAGGTTTGTTTCAAGGTGCTATGTGATGTTTAGTTACTCTTTAAAAGCTCACCCTGACATAATTACTCTGCATGTCTCCTGCACTCTTGTGTTATTTCTGTATCCACTGTAATGCATTCCCACTGATGACGGCAGATTTGAGATGCCCTGCTGGAACCTTCTTTCAGAGATCAAATATAATAGTCTGAAATAAGCGGGAACAGATGGACTCAGATCTATTTTTGGAGGATGATGTAAGAGAATCTGACGGGTGTTTAGAAGTTTACGTTGCAATCTTGGTTACATTCCAGACCATTTTAGAGTCAGATTGAATTATTTACGTTTGTTGTGAATCGTCTAATCATTCAGGAATTATGTTTTAACACACACACACACACACACACACACACACACACATATATATATATATATATATATATATATACACAGATAGTGGAAGCAATCAAAAACAACAAAACGAGCAATGATATATAAGTGCTATAACAAGTCTCAGTTAGCTTAACACAGTACATGTAGCATGGGCTTTAAAATAATATAATAAATAAAAAGAAAACATAGAATAGAGAAGAAGAATAGAGCAAGCTAGTGTTAGAGGTCTTTATACACACACACACACACACACACACATATATAATTTTTTTTTTTTTTTTTTTTTACCAAATAAAGTACACAAACCAGGACATGCAATAGGCCTTAAAGACCAACAGCAAACAACAGCAGTTGCAAACTTTTAATCATAATTTAATCATAAAAGAGATGTTAAAACACCACGTTTCTAAATAAAAAAAAAAACAAGCAATATAATTTTGTAGCGAAGGTGTATACAGAATTTATAGTAGTGTGTGTGTGTGTGTGTGTATATGTATGTGTGTGTGTATATGTGTGTGTATTTGTGACCATAGAATGTTTAGCTTTATTCGTCCTCCTGATCATGTCAGTGATATCAAACCTTCTGATTACGGTTTTGTTTTATCCAGCTTCCAGTGTCATGACTGCATGTTCCAATAGATGGCGCTAAGTGCTGCCAATGTGACTGTAGGTTAAAAGATGTCGTTTTCAGGATATCAGTTTTCCATGAAGTTTTTGGTTAAAGTGTTCGGGCTCGTTTGCTGAGATCTCCAGTAAGCACTAAGATTAATTTCAGGTGGATGTGAAGGTCATGTGAGACAGATTTCTTTTTTCAGTGGCTCTTGCCTCTGTTTATTAATCACAGAAGAGACAGGAAGTTATTGAGGTGAGACAGGAAGAATGGGGCTGGCTCATAGTCTGCTCTCAAACATGCATTAGTTGTGTAAGTATGACGGCTCAGACCTGTCAAGAACTCCCTTACAGAGAGTGTTTCATCTGAATGAATTTTCACCAGATGTCTGACCCGTATTCTCTCAAGCTCCTGCTGTGAAATGCTCGCAGTTAAAAGCAAAATGACCTAAATAAATGACTAGAATTTAACATCTTCAAGGGAAAATTAACAGTTTGTCTACATTTACTAACACTCATGTTGTTGCAAACTCTTATGCTTTAATAGGAGCAAAAGCCACCATAAAAGTATCATGCACTATAATCATAGTCTTTCAGTAAGCTTTGTGTGAGGAACAGACTGAGAGTGAAGTTACTTATAACTTACCTTTTTCCCCACTGAAGCTCTAATTTACATTTAGTCATTTAGCAGACTCTTTTATCTAAAGCGAGATTTAGCAGACTCTTTTATCTATAGAAAAAAACGTAAGAAGGCGGAAAAAATACATATTAATTTTTATACAAATTTATTTATAGGACATGTCTTTAAATATGGTCATGTTTGTTTAATGTATGTCATGTAATGTATGTTTATGTAAATGGCTGTTTAAATGTTCTTAAAAAATTGGATTGGTGGTGGCAGCAAATATTCCAATGCAAATATCTAAATATCATTAAATCAAGAGACATTTACTTGATATGAATTGAAAATTCCCCCCCCCTTTTTTTTTTTTTTTTAAATGTACCAAAATTAAGCATAAGCCTAAAACAAGAACAAATATCTGTGAATTGTGTATAAAAACTTCCCCCCTCTCCAATTAAGTTTTTATTTGTTCTTGATCTAGTCTTAAGCTTCCTTCATTTTGATCAATATCTAATAAAATGAGACTTCATATGTCATTTTGTTTCTCAGGGTAAATCATGCATCTTGAGATCCTAGGAGTTTTTAGACATTTTCACTGGAAAACAAGACAAATACTGATACTTATTTTCAAATTAAAGTTGGATTTTCAATCTTTGAAGCACATTTAGAGAGCATACTGACATATTCCATCAAATTTTTTCCTTAAATTCTCTTTAGTCCGTCTAAAAAGGTCTCAAGTCTTAAATTTACTATCATAAACCCTGCACAAACATTGGGGAAAATAATGACCGAATTGATTACACTTTAGAGTGAGTGATGCTTTAATAATAAGGTGAGCAGTTTCTGGAGGCATTAAGTAAATGCATTTCTCACTGTGTCTTCATGCAGCCAGAGACTTTGATTAGCAGTTCCACATTTCAGCATCTGCTCATAGAACAGGTGCTCTCATCAACGATGCGTGTAACATCAAACGCTCTCTAGACAGAAATAGGAAAGTGTTACCGTTGTTTAACAAATCACTGTGGTGTGTTATGCAGTGGGTCTTCTCTTCCTCCTGATTGTGAAGTCTGTTCTTTCCCTTGTATTTTCCCCGTCTAGTCCTTCACTGCAGACACAAACTGACAGTATCCCTCCTTCCTACACGCCCTTTCCGCTGACCTTTCCTGTCTGTTTTTCTCGGGTCCAGGCGGGAGTGATGAAACCTCTCAGCGCTCAGACCAGTATGACTAAGACAGAACAAGATTTCCTGTGACATGGGAAGGGGAAGAGAGGCACTAGAGTGTTTGTTCAGTGACACAGGGATGCTGCAGTGGATTGTGGGGCCGGAATCGATGCATGTTCCAATGAGCTGTCTCATTCATCTCGATATGACCACTCTATGGTCTCTCTCTCTCTCTCTCTGTCTCTCTAATGGGTAGGAACAGCTGTGAAGAGAAAGAGCACCTCACACTAACATCAGCCATTATTTCATTAGCCTGAATGTTGAAGTGTGCAGAGAGCCGAAGTGCTTTAATGAAGACAGCACCATGTCAACACGGATTGGATGTGGCATTTATTACAGATATTACAGCCTCAATCATCCTGATGCATTACACACACGATTGTGGGAAATGTTGAAAGAGAGCACAGGTTTTTATATTGATTGACTTTTTCATGTCATATAGACGTGATTTTTTTTTTTTTTTTTTCTTGTTTCATAGTGGAAATGTTTTTGGAGATTGGAAAATAGATCTTGGATTTGCAGAGATTTCTCTGAATAAACAGACAATAATACTAGAGTCAGGGTGTTTGACTGGATGTGCTTTACTTAGGGACATTTCTCAGAAAGCTCATCTTTAGTGTGCTGACAGTTCCAGTAAAGCTCTCACCAAAAACTTAAGAGGTGTCTGTCTGGTTGTACCTTGTGTGGCCAGACTTTTGCTCATTACAAATTGCAAGTTATTAGGGATAAGATACCATCTGCGCAACAACCTGTTTTTTTAATAAATCTGCAGTTCATTAGAATATAATAAAGGACTGTGATGGTGTGGAAAACAAACTCCTATGTTGTAACAGCAGTCTCCAAAAACACCAAACGGTTTGTGGGAAGTTGGCTCATTCATAAAACAAGCTGAATTAATTTTTTTGTGTAAATCATTTACAAAGCTGATTATTAAGTCCTCATATTCTTACCTATTATTAACTGTTCGTATTAAAAAAAAAAAAAGTACACCTGCTTCAGAACCCTTGTAAATGCAGCAAAAAACAAAAAACAAATAGCTGAATGATAACACTGCATTTTGATAGCTTTTACTATAATACCACAAATTTGAGGTTTACAAAGTGTTTGTGAATTTGGAGGAGACTTATCAGGAAGGACCGTTTTACATGCAAATTATACATCTTTTATTAATAAAGCTGAATGCACTATGCAAATTTTGCCCTGAAAACAAACACGATCATTGTAACTATTTCAAAGAAAGTTTTTGGAGCAAGTGTGAGTTTACGGGGTTGGTTTGCTTCAATGCCCAGTGAAGTATTATAAACATTTCTTTACTTTTTGAACACACAAATGTTTGCGTTTCACCATAAATTGGAAGACTATCCAACATCAAACTGTCTAAATCAGTGGTTCCCAACCTTTTTCAACTCGCGGCCCACACAACCAAACACATATGTTTGCGCGGCCCACTTCAAAAAAATTAACTGACCCCGCTATTGTTGGGTTAATAACTTAGTACTCAGAAGCTAGATTTTAAACTATATTTATTGAATAAACTAGGGCTGTGCAATATGGACAAAAAAAAAAAAAAACTATTGCGATTTTTTTGATAAATTTTGCAATTGTGCTTTTACAGTCATAAATGCATTCAGGATTAATTTGAAACATATTTCCAAAAGAAAACCAATCAGAGCTTTATCAAAAAGTTGTAACATCTCTAGAACAGACATAAATCTAAATTATCACTATAGTAAAGATGTAAAAAAATGTATAGACTTGTGGCAAAAAAAAAAAAAAAAACTTTTTTTTCTTTTTTGCCATGCATTGTTCAGAAACAGAAAATAATTGGCGGCCCACCTGCAATACCACCGCGGCCCACTAGGGGGCCGCGGACCACAGGTTGAAAACCACTGGTCTAAATCATAAAGTTTTGATCCTAGTGACCCAAATATTGTTTTCATAGCACGAGGTAAATGTGATGTAAACAAAAATGCTTCATACAATATGGTTCATGTCGCATCTTATGTCAGACCTCTCAGATGTATTTGCATTACTCTGGTTTATTCACCAGTAAAAGTATGTAACGTATTTTGTTCACCTGCAAGTACAATTATCTTACCGGCTGTTAACAGGATTCTAAATCTAATCTAATCTAACAAGTGTTTTAAGCCATTCAAGCGCAAGACGGTGCACAACTAACCCCATGACATCTGTGACTGCTGTGGTATTGCAAGATGTTGGCACCATATATATATATATATATATATATATATATATATATATATATATATATATATATATATATATATATATATATATATATATATATATATATATATATATATATATAAGTTATAAATTCCTCCATAGCTATTAGGATGACTTAGTTAGATCCCAACATTAAAGCATTTTCAATTTATATATATTTACTATTTTTTTCATTAAATCTTTTTTTTTCCTTTACCAAAAATAAAATGTTCAACTAGCTGGAAATTATATAGCTATAATGTAACAATAACATGAATTCATAAACACTTTTGGGAAATGACGGAAAGAGAAAAGACAAGTAATTAGCACTTGTGCAGACAAGTAATTTGGAAATCCATACTTAAAACAATTCATAGAAACATCAGCATATTATAAACAATATTTGAAAATTATTTAAAAGTCATAAAAAATGTACCTTCACCCCCCCCCCCACCCCCAAAAACTAAATTAATACTATCATCTGCTGCTATTTTTATTCATGAATTCTATCGCTGCAGGTACAAAAGTATTTCTATATAATTTGGTTCTCCACCTATGGGCCACAAACAGTCTGCCAGAGCAGAAAACTGAAACTCTGTGTGTAAAGTGTGGTAACAATCTCTAATAACAGCACTCGCCTTATGCAGCAACTGGTTGGATTAGAGACTTGGCAAGTTAGGTTGTGATTCACCTATAATATTACTAGCCCATTTGACAATTTGGTTCAAAGATTTTTTGTTCTTCAAAGACAAAGTTCCAAACCATGACACGAGAGAATGACATAACAGATTCAATAAAAGTCTGATTTTAAAAAAAAGAAAGTGTAACCATAGCTTTATCAATGTGAAATCTGGACAACTTTCTAAGGCAAAACAGGCTTTTTCTTTTCTTTTCTTCTTTTTTTTTTTTTTAAGATACACATACAAGATAAGTGTAACTTTCAGCACTGGAAAAGGCAAGTGAACTGGCCTGAAACTCTCTCACTGGCCCTCGTGTCGCTGGTCATCTTTACTGTATAGCACTGGAAATGGAAAAATCCTCTTAAAGAAGTCTCCCCTTTAAAGCATCACTCCTACAGCCAACAAATTCGACACCTTAGATGATACTTCTTTTAATAATATTTCAAGGCCTGCTATGAGCAATGCTCTAGTTATATTATGCATAATTCATAATCCACCTCCATCTTTTTCATTAGTTTAATAAACGGCTAGTGATATTTAGTCTTTTTCTTACTGAATATCTGTCAGTTACTCTATTGAAAAGGCTGCTTTTAGCATCTTTATATAAATGAGTGGGATTAGTGTCTCGTAGTCATGACCCTAGCCCAGCCTATTCAAGATTTAAAGTTCAACTAATCATTCACATAAATCTCAGACTAGTTGGTTTAAAACATAAGGTCCTTGAGAACTCAATCCTAGCATGGACAAAGAACTCATTTTAAGTAGCCTTACCGCTTGTGTTGAGATTGATCTTCTATATTTCAGGGTCAAGATCCAGCTTTTATCTAAAAAGAGGCCATCAAGAGTATGCTTACAAAGCCAAAGGGTTAAATAAAGGGAGCTCTTTTTGTTGCTGGTCGCCCGGAGGGAAAGCCACAGATTTTCCCTCCATTTTCCTCCGTGCTGCGCAGCTAACAAAAGAGCTATTGGAGATCAGGTTTATCATTTTGAAAGCAATGACCTTGCCTCTCCCTCTTATAACAGGTCGTACTGTTTTGGCACAGGAGCACTCATCTGGATGCCTCGTCTCAGCAGGGCGACCCACAGAAATACCTCCATAATAATGGAAGCAATGATTGTTCACAAACAATCATCTGGAAGGCAGCCTGGCTGATAAGAGAGACGACTTTAGCAAGGAGATGGGTTATGAACATGGCAATGAGAGGTGCTAGATCTAAAATAGGAAAGGCAGAGGCTCTACAACCTGTAATCCTTGAGAGAGCTAAAGCCCTCGGCAGTCAATGAGAGTGGCAATCACTGATGGATCACCTTCTGACCCACCAGTCATGGTGTAAATGGGGGCAGCGGCATTTCTCAGTGTGGTTTGTGTAAAGTTAAATGTGGGTTGCTTGTCACCTGATGGTGTAGATTTGTGGCTGAAAATACAGAGGGCATGGGGTCAATATTTGGAAAGGGCGAACTAAAAATGGTGTTTTATCAACCTAGCCTTTCAAAGAACCAGTTAGACAGCTTATAACCCAGGATACTGTGGGTCAGGAATGGAGATGTGGTAGCTTTGCAGTTAAGGATCTGTGCTCCAAACACTGTGGTTAGGTACTTTTTAGCTTTTTCTTTTCCAGAGATTTGTCAGTAAAATGTTGTAATGCTTGGTCATTTTCAATCTGACATTGATATCACAAGAATGTCTGAGGGGAGAGCTCTGTTCGGGTTTGCCAAATGCTGTGTTGAGGGTCTTTTATTATTATTATTATATTTTTTTATATGCTTTGTGTGCAGAATATATCAGACAGTGAGTAGCCTGTAGATGCTCTGTGGAAAATGCTGTTTGAGACTAAAATTATGATATCCCAAATATCCATATGGACTGCAGTGTGTGAACTTGACTTTGGAAGCATACAAGAAACTACTGGTTAAAACTAACTTTTTTTTCACCAGCAAAGGTAGAGAATAATTCAATTATCATTATTTACGATTTACAATTACGTTAATAAGCTCATTTTAACATTGATTCATGTGGCCAGTTGACTGTAGTGAGAGCATCAATCTGTAAATCAGGATTGGAAACTTGAGTCAAGTGCATCATCACTGCCTTTCAATATTTCATTTTAAAAAGACTTTTCCAGACAGGTAATTAAGAGTTCCGCTTGGCGCCAGGAATGGATATGGCTCCATAAATGATTTGAGTTGATGTTGGACAGGAATTTAACTGATTGAAATCCACTGCTCTTCGTCACTCCTGGAGACACCGCTGGAATTAGAAAGAGTTTATGTTGTCTGCTTTGTGTTTTGTTGAGTTAAAAAAGATGATAGATAGATATGCTGTTCAAAATTAGGACAAAAAAATGTTGTGACACTGTGGTTCACAAATGTTAGTAGAATATGTGCATATGTGATGAACTACACCTGTGGTTACTCTGTAGGACCTCTGTATGAACTAAAAATCACCAAAATACTAGTCTTTTGGAAAAATGGCTACGAGAAGTGAAGTTAGTTTAGAGAAACTAATATAATTTGTGTGCAAATAAAACTGGGTTTGATATTTTGCCATCTAAAGCAATGAAATTCATACATTTTAAGTGTGGCTTAAAAGTCCCAGTACTTTTTGGGGCCACTGTAAATTGTTGCAGTTCAGTTGTGTGTATTTGGTTTGGAGTGTGTGTTCTGCAAGCCTGTGTCTTTTCCAGCTAAATGTGTATTTTTCCATTACTGTGAAACAAAGTATTCATTAATAGGCAGAAAAACCCATAAAGCAAAGTAAAGTGTTGAGGAAATACATTGATGTTATCTCCTTTATAAACAATAAGACGGCAGCATATTTGGTATGAATGCAGAGAGGGAGGGGCGGGCTTTAAAAGTGTTTTTGTGACTTGTTGATAAGGCATCTGTCACTCAGGTTGACAGACAGCTCTGGGATGTAACTGTAAATCTGTGTGTGTGTGTTTATTGGAAAGAAAATGGCTTTGAATGACTTGTTTTATCTGGCGGCTTATATCCTGCTCATTTTCACTATGGAGTCTCCTCAGCTCTATCACTCCATCTCTCTCTCTTTTTAAATAGCTTTGTCTGGGATGAATGAAAGAGCATTTATCTCTCTCATTTTTTGCCTTTTCTCCCGGGGTCCTGGGCTGATTAGCTTATGAACTGTGAGTGACATTTGAGTGTTTGATATTGAGGCCTTTGTGCACTTCTGTGTTTGTGGGTGTTAATGCTTTTCGCTCGACTGATTTGCATTGCCGATCCGAGAACGTCTCCATTCTCATGCATGAAGAGATCCTATCGAGATATAAATGTCTCTGATAGCTATGGTGAATTTGATAATGGAATTAATTAATAAACAATTTAACATGTAAAAGCTCTTTCTGTAATGGCAACGGAGGAGATGATGCGTGCACACACACAAACAGAGTGACATCTGTGCACTTTGAGTGCCAGCTATTTCTGCAGGGTTGGATCGGGCCCGGTTGCTGCCAATGATGAGGTATTGATTGGTTGAGAAATGTCAGTGTTGAATAACAGCCTGGAGCTGTGAGGGAATCGGAGAGAACGGGTCGCGATTCTCCTGCTAGCCACTGGGGGAGGCTGTGAGTGTTTTGCTCATCAGATCAGGGAGATGGACTGCAGAGCGTATGGTCCACATTACTGAAGGGCCACGACAAGCTGCTCTCAAAGGAACAGATGCTTTTCACACAGCCGTTTACCTCGAGGCCTCAACTGATATGACCGCCGATTGGACTGTGATTTCTTCCAGCTTTGCTTCTGAACATTAATTTACCGGGAGAGTGGAAAACAAGACATGCATGAGATCATGAGAGCAGACATGCAACGGTCACAACACCGGAGGAACAGAAATGGAGGAAATGAGTGGGAATTACTTTTTTCCTCTAATTGTGGTTACAAAAAGCCCACAGGAACATAAGTCCCAGCTTTGAGTGTGTATGTTTGATACAGCTTCTGAGTGTGTGAGAGGGAAGAGAAGGGATTTTAAGCATGAGACACTTAAACCCATTAAGTTCAAGGAAACTTTCTGCTTATTGGGTTAATCACACGAAACCTGCCAACAAGAAGCCCATGTCGTATTTAAACATAAAATCTGAAAAATATTTTAGACTAGTTTATATCATAGACTATGTATTCATTTAATTTATTTTTATTTTACAAGGTTCTCCTTGTAATAGTATATAACAGAGTATAGCAAATATGAATTACTGTAATGTGTAACATTATTTAAATGATAAAGTACTTTAGGAAGTACTTAAAGTATTGCACTTTGAAACATGACCCAAAATATATTTGCAATATATTCACCCTGTAATTCTTCCTTGCCCCCCACAAACTTGAATAAATAAATCCGAATCCCTGCGACTTCTCAAACTGTGCAGACGGTGACTGACACCGTCATCCGTTCATTCCACTTAAGGCCTGAAAAGGCAAATGCCAGAAGATACAATATTCATGACCCTGACAGGCAAACCCAAGGCCTCTTCCTTCTCTCTCTCCCTCTTTATATTGAACAGGCAAACAGCCATTTCAAATATGAGCATTTGCAGCTAAATGTCCCCTTCATGCACAGACAAAGCTTCCTGGGTAATACTTTAGGTCTGATTCAGAGGAGAGGCTGCATGTTTCTGATTTGGCTGCTGAAACTGAGCTCTCGTTAGCTAGGTGCTTCGCTCCCGGGGGACAATTTCGGGTGCAGCCAAGATTCACTTCACTGCAGGGCAGATCTTCTAGCAGCCAGAGCTCTCAGCTACATCCTGTTCATTCCTAAAGGCAGATTAAGCATTTCTGCAAATCATATTAATGAGGAATTATATGGAAGACTCTCCTGGTGAGATGACACAAGTGGGCTGTATATGAGAGCCCGCTGGCCCCAATGTGTCTGCTTGATCAGAGCTGAAGGTGTACAGTATGCTAACATAATCAATGCTGGAGATGAAGCCTTTGTGCTCTGCTGGAGATGCTTCTGTTCCTGACGGTGGGCTGATCGCTGAAGAGCGTTTTTGTGGCCATCTGCGGACCAGTGTATTACAGGGGTCACTTGTCACCATTAAGGACACTTGCCCCAGATTGTCTCACAGGTAGAGCCGTACTGCTCCTTTATCACCGCTAAAATCATGCCAGTTTCATTCACCTTCATGCTGGAGTTGATGATTTAATCTCCACTTAAAGATAATGTGAAATTGAGCGACTTCATTTTCCTGATAATACAGTGTATTATTTATTAGTGCATGTTATTCTAAAGCGTTTGTTTTGGAACAATTTATAAGATTGCAATGGCTTTCTCTGCCTCTGAAACAAGTTTTATTTTCAATAATATAATAGCCTAGTGTGTCACAATACAATTTAAGATGAATTAAAAGATTGACAGATAAATACACTTCCACTTTCAGCAGCCCTTCAGAACAAATATTATAATATCCAGTAACTTTAGAATGGGTGATTTCGATGCTTCATTGGGTTTAGATGACACTAACAAGAAAATGCTGTAAAATTCAATGTTATGATGGCCAAACGTTACAGCAAACAGCAGCGAGTCTTTATTGAGACTTTGATTGGATTAGACATGAAAAGCTAAATGGACACTGCAGCAAAACTCTTCCTAGCCTCCTGACTGTGGCTTTCCGAAATTAGGCTGACAGGTCTTTGACAACATCTATTTAAGAAAAATAGGAGGATTAATGAGTTAATTAATCATTTTATGTCATTCTGAAAAAAGACCCAGGAGAGGCGTCTCACAGCAGACTGGCCTTTTTCACTCCCCCCCCCCCCCCTCTCTCTCTCAGCAAAACGTAATTGTATTCAACGATATGCAGCAGCTTGCTATTTTGGCCATAGTTCTTAATTATGATTGGTGTTATTGCTCTCCAGAGCAGAGCAAATTGCTGTTATGTTGTTTGCCTGGGCCTAATCTCATTGGTACGTTGTCACAAAAGTAATTATCTGTCATTTAAATTGATGCCATAAGCTCAAGACAGAAGCACACCTGCTGCCACCATCCAGGCATAGAGGAGTAAAGATCAGGACTCCTCTCTCTCTCTCTCTCTCTCACTCCTTTATTCTGTCTGAATCTTAAACCATATGCATGTAAAAATACTAGTAGCATGCCAGCAATGGTAAAGTACATCACTTCTGAAGTGTGATGTACAGTATGCCAATATCAATGTCAAAAATTGGTCCAGGGATGCATATGTTTTTATGTGGTGGCGGGTAAACTCGCTTCCCCTACCGGCCACTGTGGCGGGTAAATAAAAATCGCATAATGTTTCACCCGGCCGGTGGACAAAAAAGTTAATTTCCATCCCTGGTGTATGTACAACACGCAATAAAGTGTAATATCATCCGAAGCAGCTCCGTGGAGAAAGGCGGTGTAAACCGGGCTCGAAGCGGTGACGTTGTTCCCAGTACAGTGTTTGCAGCTGAAGTTAGTGCCGCTGGCGGAGTGATATATTTGTTGGTTATTTACAGTACGTTTTATAGCACTGGCTTACCATATACAAGATCGCGTGAAGAGTTGAATTTGTTATGGCGCACAAGTTTCTGCATACTGTCAGATCTCTGTCAAACCCCGGTAAGTTCATTTTCCTCCAGCATTCTGCAACATTTTAAATTATATGGACAGTTTGTTTATCTTATTGTTTTTAACGGCATAATCAGCAAACTAGCAAACAGTATTATTGGTCGTGTGTCTAATAACTGCTGTCCGGGGGATGCATTTTATTTCCAGTCTTCAAGTACTTTTTCAGAAGTTAGGTCTGTGTCTAGTAAGTCAACCCTCTACATTATGAGTAAATCACTCACATATGCGACTAAATCTTCCTTCTGGCTACTAAATGATGTCTAATATTAGCTAGTGGCTAACAAATTCGCAGATTTTACTCGCCAGTGTTTGAGTTGGAGTCTAAGTTTAGCACCGATATTTTCACTCGCGTACACTATCTGACTCTCCGTCAGACGATCTGTGCTTTTTTGCCCCCCCCCCCCCATGTTGCAGACTGTAGCGAGGAGTATGTACCGTAAACTGTAGTGTTAAGGAGCACAAATCGTCATTGCTTTCTCTCACACTCACATAGAGAAAGAGAAAGTGAGAGAGAGAGGGATTGACATGCTACATTTAAACAGTATTATTTGTTGTATTTTCCTGTCAAAATAACAGCGTTCCTATGGAAGTCTTCAGCTTTTAACAACAGCCGGTTTTCCGGTAGTGGGTGGATTTAATGCGCACAATTTAAACTGCAATCTCATTGACTGGCGCTCACCTATTATCATCCATGTTTTGATTTCAGCAAATCAGTTCGAGCGAAACACGCAAAACCTGATTAAGATCAAATTGTCTCTGTTAATATACATGAATCCAGCAGCTCCTTAATCCTTAGTAATCCTTAGTGTGTTTTAGGGCTGTCACTTTTGTGAAAAAATTATTTTCGATTTAAGACATAAGTGTTCATTGAATAGATTGTAAAATCGATTTTCCATGTCTAAAAAAAGACGTTTCCTTTTTCAAAGTCAAATAACGGACGAACGTAAAGAGAGCGCTGGAAACACACAAGTAAGCAATATTTCTTATTTATTGGCATGAAGTTTCTAACAGAATAACAAACAGCAACAGGAGTGCAACATTTTCGAAAAAATATATATGCAGAGGGGACGGCTGCCATAACAAAAGAAAAACATCACTGCAGGCTTCAACCCGGCTGCATTCATGATTTAAGCATTTCACAAATCTCCAAGATTATTTTAAATGATTCAGTCCATTTCAAACAAGCGTTCAAAAAATGAAACTTTAAATGGATTTGAGAATAGGCCATGTGGGTTTTTTTTATTTTTATTGAACGTAACCGACACTTAGGCTAGGCTGCACTAGGCGGGCATGAAACGCGCAAAAAGGCTAGGGACATGACATAAATTTATTGGACAGAAAAACAAGTCGATCAACAATGTCGGGGTCCAGAGCAGAGCGTTTTTTTATTCACTATATGTCCAGCTGTTGAGATGACGTGTTCTGACTGCACTGATGTCCCAGGGACACTCAGGTACAGCTGTGCAAGGTGGGGGTATTACTGCCAATTTACCACCACGAAAGCCGGTCGCTGTCAGCTTGCAATGGTCCTTTTCATAACTCAGATTCTCCTGTAACTAGATGTGCGAATGAGGCGAATTCTGTGCGTCTACTGTGCCGCGAAACCTCAATACGCGCGTAAACGCACCTTTACATTGACTTAACATTGAAGTTATTCGCGCCAGACGCTCTATTCGCGTTTGGTGTGAACGCAGCATAAGAGGTCGCTTCCAACATCACTGGGTCTTATAGGCGCATAAAATTGCTGGTATTTTCTGTCTAGCTTTCGCAACGCCTACTGCACTTTCGGAATTCTATATATTTTTTTCTGCTTGGTTGTGAGTTTTGTTAAATGTATATTTTTAAATTGTTTAATTTTAAAATTAATAATGTACATATTTGGTTAAAATCGATTCCCTATTTTCATTTTCGAACTAAAAGTGACAGCCCTAGTGTGTTTATAGTTTTAATTAGTAGGAATCGTATTATTATTATTATCTTATCTATTCCCCCAATGTGTGTTTTTTTTTTTTTACCGAAACACTGAATGACCAAAAAAGCACCACCACCAGTACAGTTAAAATGTTCAGTTAAAAAGACTAATAAGCATTCAAACATGGTTATCAAGTTTACTTCTAGCTACTAAAGTTCTATTTTTAAATAATACTTGATTATTATATAGCTTGACTGACTGGCGAGAAAATTAATTGCTAGCCAATGGCGATTCAATTGTCAAGGTGTCCTGGAGGGTTGTAAGTTATGTAGAAACAACATTGTATCACTACACATGTTTGACAGCTCTGGTGTGATGAGACTTGTAAAAATGATGTTTTAAAAACGCGGTGCGTCCATTTGTAAAAGTTTGCAAGCCGAGATTTCTTTCAGTGATCCAGTGTTGAACAGGGGACTTTCCATTATTAATGCATACGAAAACTGTTTAGAATGTGGTAAAAATGTTTCTGTGCATTAAAAAAGTTGAGTGCAGTGTATCATCCGGTTGGGCTGCGGAGTTGAGAGAATGAGCTGCTTCAGCAAAACCTAGTGAGCTGCCTAGATGGGCAGCATTTTTGAGCATCACTGAAAGAGAAAATGTCAGTATTTCATTGAGACTTGAGATTGAATAAACTGCTTAAGTATTGTAGATCTTGTAGTATTAATTTTCACATGCAGTTACACATTGTCAGTTAAAAACAAGAAAGTGGCTGGTAAATACATTGAGTGGCTGGTAGATTTTGAAATCCACCAGCCACAGTGGCCGGTGGACAAAAAAGTTAATTTCTATTCCTGATTGGATGTTTAATATGTGCAGCTCATTTCCCCCTATTTTTGCATCTACAATGCTCAGTTAAAGTTTCTTGAATAACACAATTTAGTAACACTGTTAAATATAAACTCTAGCAAATCCTACAGGTAATACACATTTTTCAGACTGTAATTATAATGCTGTGATTCTTAAAGTCACAGCACTTAAAATATAGATTTTAGCCAAAAAGAAGTGTACATTTTTAATCCCATCGATAACATGGAAATACTGTAACTCCTTTTAAACTTCCATTTTAATATTGGTGTTTGTTGGGGAATATGCAAATTGTAATTCAATCTCCGCTTTCCCAGAATGTACAAAGCACTTCCATGTATGGATAAAATGAAAAACAGGCACCTGGTTGCAGAGTAAGTGAGTAAACCACTACAGTGCATTTTTCTCAGATGCTCTGTGCAGGAGAGTTTTTGGCATGAACTCAGGATAAGTTACCCATAATCCTCTTCAGACCTGCAGCTCTGTGAGGGATCAACTCCTGATGGATAATCTAACACAGGGTTGGTGAATGCTCTTTTCAGCCAATGAATAACATTAAAAATTCAAGCAGCAGAAGAAGGAGACAATGATGAATCTGACCTTATTAATTTTAACTTTGGATAAATAATGCAGGGCTTTCTGTTCAGCCCCTCTCCCTGTTTCTCCACCTCCTCCCCATGATGGCAGCGCCCCCGTCAGATCTCTGATCATCCATTAACATCCTGTTCACTGAGTCTCTGTCTAAAAACAGCCAAGCGGCTGCAGGGTTTTTGTGGAAAGGACAGTGAAATCAGGACGTGCTGCTGAGAGCATGAGTTCAGTGTTCAGGTGGACGGATCTTTTTATTTGGAGGTGGGAGGTTTTTTGCCGCTGTTTTCTCTCACACAGAACAGCTGCTATGCAAACATCTTGTTGTTTTACAAATGTGCTGACCCTACTTCTTTCAGATTTCACATCTTTTTGGAAAACATTCCAATTACCATTCGGTCATGAACACAGCAAACACTAACAACAACAAACCCTATAAATAATGGGATTATATCATTGGTAGAAACATAAATAATGTAAAATGTATTGTTTCTGAAAAATATAAGGGGTGCTTGCCCATGGAAAATGGGTGAATTTGCTAAGATATTCTGAGTGGTGATAAAAATACAGCACAACCACTATAATCTGATTAAAAAACAAATAATTCTTGGTACTTTTTGGTGAATAAAAAGCATACAGCCCAGTCAGTTGATTCTGATTTAAGAAACAGGTTCTTTTAATGAATCATTCTAAAACACTTTCCTACATTTTTCCTTTTGAAGTTCACTTTGGCATATTCAACAAGCAGTTTGTGGTTATTTCTACTAAATAAATAACTATAGAACTGTGAAGTTTGAGCCCTGTTAACACTTATAGCTCACATTTATGTACCCAGTTAAAAGTTTGCTTGTATAATTTGCTCAGTAAGCTGAGAATTTCTTTCATATAAAAGCAAAATTGACATTATACATGAAATATGCCAAAGTAAATCGGAAATGAATCAAAATCTATAATTTAATCAAGATGGTGTGAATCTGAGTCAAATAGAATATGTAAATCTCTGAGATTTTGGTTCGAAGTCTATGAGGTTCCTCTTTTTATTACAACTCTGATTACTTTTTTTTTTTTTTTTTTTTTGCATACATTGCTGAATTTATTCAGCAGCCTATGCAATTTTTACTTCATGTTAGCTTGATTCACCCTGGTGACGTCTAAGCTGGCATAAATGTTTCTGTCAGAAGCTTTGAGAGCAACAGGGGAATGTAGTTCATCCTTGACAAACTGGGTTCCAAAAGACGATCTCTTTTGAAAATAAAACCATCCGATTGACGTGAACGAGATGAGCCCTGCTGCTTGAGACAGTGGCATAAATGACAATGAGAAGTGAGAAAAATGCCCATTTCTGGTTTCCTGTTCTGTCCGGCCGAGGTTGTCAGTGCTGCTGTTCTGTCCTGATGACCATTTGCGGGATTGGACGGAGGCAGCCGTGCCTGACTCGAGGGCTGATGGTCCACTGATTGCACAGATGTCCCTAAGAAGGCAAGATGCCGTGGAAATGATGGATGGGGTGAGTCCTGCCCCTCGCCCTTGGCTATCAAGCGCTGTCTGGAAAACAACAAAAAACCTCTCAATCAATGGAGACTGTTGGGAAGTTCAAAATGAAACTAGTTTGAGATGTAAAATGCTGGTGTTACGTGTTGGAGAGCTTGAACTCCTGTAAGTTTTCACAGCACCGTATTCGTATCTGGGCTATATGGCCAAAAACAATACTATATTTTTTTCGCATCACAGAATATCTATATTTATCACGATATTCAGTTATACAGAGTAGCTACCTTTTTAATTTAGGCCTCCATTTTATTTTTCCCCAAATTCTGTGGTGTTCTTTTTCTCTGGATTCTATATTTTATGATTTAATAAAAATAAAATAAAAAAAGTGCTGTGACATACAGCAAAGTATGGTGAACGATACCAGAGACGATTTATAAGAGACATGCCACTTCCTCAATCCTCAACACAACTATATAAGGAAAACCCGTAATGGCAAAGATGGCGGTTGTTTGCACATGTCCCACCCCTCCCGCTGGAAAGCCAATCATCTGCTTTTAACAGTCAAGCCGGGAAACATTTAGGCCTATCGTCTTGTTCCTCTGACGTATACGTACAGTTAAGGAACCCTTGCGCATGCGTAGTAAATGTATAACCTGTGTGGGAAAAAGGAAAGGAAAAGGTTTTAAAACTTATTTTGGGGCAAAGTCATCAACATTTTTCATCTATTTTTATTTCATTTTTATTTCATCTATCAAACTTTTAAAATGTAATCAAATGAAAATACAATTAATTTACAACAGAACATTGCGTTTTATTTTTGTCAAATAAAATGCTGCTCAACTGATTTGTATAAATTAAAACATGGATGCAAAAATCTTGGATTGTTTTGATATTCCTAAAAAAAAAAAAATCATTATTATTACTACTACTATTTTTGAAAGTATAATTAAAAAATGTATATTTAGGGCCCGAGCACCGAGGTGCGAGGACCCTCTTGTATCTGCTTTGTTTTTTATTAGGGCTCAAGCCTGGAGGGCGAGAGCCCTATTGTTTTCCTTTGGATTATTTGTTATTATTATTATTTTTCTTCAAGGTTTCGGGGGCTTTTGGGGCCCTTAACATGCTTAAAAAGTCTTGAAAATTGGCACACACATTGGAACCTGCGGCCATTAGGGCCGGGCAGAGACTGATACACGGGCGTGGCACAGGGGCTCTACAGCGCCCCCTGGAATACTGAGGGCCATATATCATACATACTTGCACGTAGACACACGAAACTCGGTACACATGTAGATCTCATCAAACCAAACAACTTTTGTACTGCATGTCATAGGCTCCGCCCAACAGGAAGTTGGATATTTAGGGTTTAGTATTCATATTTTTCGTCAAAGTTGTGGGGGCTTTTGGGGTCCTTAACATACTCAAAAACTCTTGAAAATTTGCGCACACTTTGGAATCTGTGGCCTTTAGGAGCCTGCAGAGGCTGGGACCCGGGCGTGGCACAGGGGCTCTATGGCGCCCCCTGGAACACAGTCATAAATGTTGATGTATAGCTCACACATACTTGCTCGTATTAATATGAAACTCAGTACACATATAGATCTCATCGTGCTGAACAACTTTCGTACTGCATGTCATTCGGCTCCGCCCAACAGGAAGTCAGCTATTTAGAGTTATGTAAAAAGCGCATGCTCTGGAATTTGAAATACTTGTCATAGGTTTTTTTGCCGATTGCCACCAAATTCGGTCAACATGATCTCAAGACATTGGGGATGAAAAATTGCCAGGGGATTTTTGATATCTCGAACGGTTTGCTCGTGGCGAGGTGTTGAAATTATGGCGAGAAATGAGAAACAGGAAGTGTCTAATACCATCCACATACATTTCCTGATTTTAATCAAACTGCATCAGATTATTCGTTGTATGATGTCGATCGCATATATGTGACTATTAGGAGTCAAAGTTATAGCGCCACCAACTGGCAGCAGGAAGTGTGTCATTTTCAAAATGATTTGAATTCAGCATCTTATTTTTACTCGATTTGCTTCAAACTTCATCAGAATAATGTTAAAACACAGCCAATATAAATCTGCTGGGGGGATATTGATATCTAAAAATATTGTTGCCGTGGCAACATGTTAAACTGGAATACTTCTCAGGTGATTTTGAGGCATATAACATGCTTAGAATTTCATCAAACTCAGAACACATATCAGTATTTATGATAACTAGACACTGGCAAAAGTTCATAAGAGGGCGTGGAAGAGGCACTCTATAGCGCCACCTTTTGTCAAAAGTGGCGGTTGTAGTTTTAGCTACAGACACCAAACTCGGTACAAAAATTTTTCTTATCAAGACGGACAACTTTCTAATTCACAGTCATCAGCTACGATCAACAGGAAGTCAGCTATTTTGATTTGAATGTGGATTTTTTTTTACATTTAGCTGTGAATTAATGCATACTGCTCAGAGGAGAGTAACACTATACACACCAAACTTTGTCTACATGATGCCAAAACATTTTAAACAACTTAAATTGCCAATGGATTTTGGATAGCTTAAACGGTTTTGTCGTGGTGATTTTTTTAAATGACAGTAAAAATGGAATTATTAATTTTCCTGCATTTTTAAATTCCAAACACTTCAAAACCTTTTTTCGTACAGAAAAAAAGTCATTCTGAGTAAATATGGATAGTTTCACGACTTTACAACACTGTATGGATAACAGAAAATTAAAAAACTGTCAAACATCTCATCTCACTCTGTCCCTCTGTTTGAGTATATGTGCTTCAGACTTCCATTGTCTGAGAGAAATAGCGCCCCTACAGGTTCAATTCCCGGACTTTTACTTTCACTTTTAAATCGGTTAAAAATACAAATAAATACTTAGATTTAATTCACACTGACAAGCTAAACCAACATATCTGATTATTACCGGTTCAGGGCTCATGGATAAATTATTTCTGGCCAGAGATACGTGAGAAATAGGAGAGATGAATCACCGCTGTGATCACGAGCGTCTGGAGTAAAGAGCTCAGAAAAAACGAATTTATTCCTGTTTTAAAGCTTTTAAAAATAAATTATTACAGCGATATCACACAATCAACCAATTAGAACACACCAAGAGCTAAATTCAGATGTTTTTGAACTGTTTGTGTGAAAATTAATTATTTGCGGCTGCCTATCTGAAATCACCGCCTCCGATCAGCGCGTACAGTGTCGAGCTCAAAACAAACGAATTTATTCTTGTTTAAGAGCTTTTTTAAATAAAATATTACCACAAATGCACACAATAAACCCATTGTAACACTACAAGAGCTAAATGCAGGTGTTTGTGACCCGTTTAAGTGTGAAAGACTATTTGAAAGCGCGACTGGCAGAATAACATATCTCTGGAGCTGCAGGATTCTGCCTTTCGTCGTACGAACGAACACATCACGGACAAGATTATTTCAAAATACATAATAGCTTGGCGACTATAAACGAAAACAGCCACGTGAACATAAACTGTTGAGAAATAAATCTGAAATGGATCTACTGGATTTGAATATTAAGTGACCGCATATACCAGCTGCTTCTGTCTTCAATTTTAATCTATATAAAAAATGTAACTCATTCATCTTGGCTGCTTTTTTTAATGTGTGTACGTATTTATTTATTTATTTATTTATTTATTTATTTATTATTTTGCTCTAACAAGAATTAATCTATATTTAATTAAATCAATTACATTTTATTTTACATTTGATTTGTCCATTTCTGCATCTAAACGCCTAAAAACATAAAACATGCTCTATTATACTATTGTTAGCAATTTCTTTATCGTCCAATTTATCTGGTGTACACTTTTATTTTCATAATAAACTTGTTTGTTAGATTATACACAGTTACAGTGGTCTATAATAAATATTGACAGGTTTTATTCAAGCTGTTTAGAATGATTGCAGTAGGCAAATTTTTTGAAATGTAAATAAAATAAAAAAAAATTAAATAAATAAATAAATAAAAAACATTGGAAAAGAATAACTGTTGTACATTTTTATACATTTTGTATAATTTCATAGTTTATGCATTATAGTTATAAAAACAAATACATTTAGCCACTCACATAAAATCTTATAGGCCTTATCCTTTTCTGACAGTTTTAGGGATTTTTAAAAATCCTAAAAAACCTTATTTGTGCTGCAAATAATAATTTCAAACTCAAACAGTAAATATTCAGTTCATGCTTTATAAAGCCTTGTCCCAATATTAATAGTCAGTAGTAAGCAGTTTATAAAAACAGCTATAAAAAGCTTGTTCTTGGTTTATAAGCACATTTATTAAAAAGGAGAGTAAAGGGTCAGTTATCTTCCTATGAAAAAAAAAAAATAAAAAAAAAAACAAACAACAACACAGATTGATACAGAACTCAGAAATTTTATTGTGGATTTATGATAAAATCAGCCTGTAAATGAATTCATACTCCTCCAAGAAGACACAAGTTCACAGCAAACTTTTTTAACATGAAGCTAATATACTGAAGATGTTAAATTGCGAATGGGTTTAGGATAGCTTAAATGGTGTGGCCATAGCGATTTATTAAAGTAACATAAAAAAATACAATCGTTATTTTAGTATATCTTTAAAATTTTTCATTCCAACTCTTCATAATTTTGTATATACGTAGAAGTCATCATTTGAAGGAAGCACAGTAAGTTTCATAGCTTTATCATTTTCAAGAGCCAGCATAAAATTAAAACTATCATAACTTATAAATCAAGCTTGCAATTCTTAGTTCCAATAATGACCACCAGATGGAGCTATAGGATTACTTTTAAATAATTATTGTAAAACAAGTATGATTTAAATCATTTATAGAAATCTTTCAAAGAAAAATAATATGTATTTTATGTATTTTACTGATAAAATGACCCTCACTTAATTAGAATAACAAGCTGAAGTATTGTGAACTGTATATTAAGAATAATTCTTTATAAGCTTTATGGACAGATACGTTTTGAGTGACTCTTGAAGGTTCAGCACCACATCCTCTTTTACCACTGTTTAAAGAATTTATCTTACAGAACAGGTGTGAATGAATTTTGGATAGCTTGAATGATTTTGCGTGGTGATTTTTTGAAATAACAGTAAAAAAGTAACCAGTAAATGTCTTTTATTTTTTTAAAGTGCAGCTTCTAAACACTTCAAAAAAATATACACATAGCAGACAAGTCATTCTGAGGAAATATGCATAGTTTCATGACTATACAACATTATATGGATGATAGAAAATTAAAAAACTATCATACATCTGATATCACTCTGTCCCTCTGTCACTGTGGGTAATGTGTGTGTGTGTGTGTGTGTGTGTGTTAAGTGAATTAGGTGTGAAACTATCAGGGAGCATTTAGTCTCCAGCACCAACATTTTACAGAACTGCCACTTTCCTTGAGTCTCAGAATTACAATGTGTCAGGTTCTGAGAGATCTAAGATTCCAAAAAATTATTTAATTAGAATACTATGAAGTATTGTGAAATACTATATATTAAGACTTTATATATAGGCTTAATTAACAGATTAGAGTGACTCGTGAAGGACCAGCACCACCTCCTCTTGTCCGATGGTTTGAGGAATATATCTTCCAGAATCCGGGATTAAGATTTAGGATCTCATTTTTATTCCACCTCCTTTCCTGAAAGTCTGTCTTGCAGAATTGACTAAAAATTAATCTTCACATTAATTCCTAATTATTTTGCAATTCTTTTTGTCAGTTTTTCTTGACCTGTTTTTCTCTTCCAGCTTTCCTGGACTATTGTATAGCACTCATAAATGATTAAATAAAAAATAATGGTAGTTATTAAGATTGATATGGTTTGGAATTGGTAAAATGTGCTTGGAAAAAAATCACAATAAAACAATGTTTTAATGTTTAATTTGGAATATTAACTGACATGAATGAATGCTATATAAATATTGTTCATGTTAACATAATGTTTATAAATGAAATCTTATTGTAAAGTGTTACTAAAGTTATATATATATATATATATATTGTTCTGTGAATGTGATTTTAAAGTCTAGATGATTCGGATTAACCCTTTAACTGCCATATCATTTAAAACCTCACTGCCAGAGGGATATTGTGAATGCATGTGCCCGCTGGGCACAGTTTACCTGATGCCACCGGGGTGGCGATGGCATTGGTGGCTTGAGCCCGCCATCGCTGCTTGCAGCTATATTTATTATTCTTCTTCTTCTTCTTCTTCTCCCGAATGAATCGCATTTTTGAGGGCTTTAACATGCTCAAAAAGTCATGAAACTTTGCACACTCGTCAAACCTGGTGAAAATTTTCGTCTGATATAGGATTCAGAAGAGGGTGTGGCAAAATGGCTCGACAGCGCCACCTATACCAAGAAAATCAACAGCCTTCCAGCTATGTTTCACGTACATGCACGAAAATTGGCACACATATGTAACACACCAATACCTACAAAAAAGACTCTTGGAGCGAAATTCTAAACCCAACAGGAAGTCGGTTATTTTTAATATTATGAGCATATTTTGTGTAATTTTGGTCATTTCCATGTGTTGTATTTTAACGAACTCCTCCTAGAGAGTTCTTCAAATCAACACCAAATTTGGTATGCCTAATCTAAAGGCCTTTGCGATGTTAAATTGCGAAGATCCTGACTTTTCGTTGAAGGGCGTGTCCGTGGCGGCCTGGCGAATTTCGATGATTCGCCATAAAAAATGAAGTTGCTATGACTCACACATACAATGACCAATCTGCCCCAAACTTCACATGTTTGATGAGACCCCGAACCTGAACAGATTGACATGCCCATATTCAGTTATAGTCATAGCGCCACCTATTGGCAACAGGAAGTGACATATTTTATGCTGCGACGAACTACTCCTAGAAATTTTATGACATCAATGTCTTTTTTGTGGTCAGTCTAATCTAAAGGCCTGTGCGATGTTCAGTTGTGAAGATCTTGAGTTTTCGTTAAAAGGCTTGTTCATGGCGCCGCGACGAAGTTCGATGTCTCGCCATGTGAATAAAAGATGTTATAACTCAGGCATAAGATGTCCGATCTTCCCCAAACTTCACATGTGTGATAAGAGTCCTGGCCTGAACAGATCTTCAGGCCAATATTCCACCGGGTGTGGCAGAATGGCTCTATAGCGCCACCTATACACTTTCAACGGAGTGCGCCTCGAGCTATGTTTCACGTACATGTACAAAAATTGGTACACACATGTAACACTCCAATACCTACAACAAAGTCTCTTGGTACGAAATCCGGATCCCAACAGGAAGTCGGTTATTTTGAATTTTCCCTTCAAAATTGCTGTTGTTTTTGCCATTTTCAGGGGTTGTACTTTAACGAACTCCTCCTAGAGATTTATTCAGATCAACATCAAACTTGGTCAGTGTAATCTAAAGCCCTTTGCGATAATAAATTGCGAAGGACTTGAGGTTTCGTTAAAGGGCGGGTCCATGGCGGCCTGAAAAATTTCGATGTTTCGCCATGAAAAAGGAAGTTGCTGTAACTCAGACATACAATGTCCAATCTGCCCCAAACTTCACATGTTGGATAAGACTCTTGACCTGAACAGATCTACATGCCAATATTCAGTTATAGTCATAGCGCCACCTATTGGCAACAGGAAGTTACATATTTTACACTGCGACAAACTACTCCTAGAAATTTTATGAAATCAATGTCTTTTTTGTGGTCAGTCTAATCTAAAGACTTGTGTGATGTTTAGTTGTGAATATCTTGAGTTTTTGTTAAAAGGTGTGTCCATGGCGCCGTGATGAAGTTCAATGTCTCGCCATGGGAATAAAAGATGTTATAACTCAGGCATAAAATGTCCGATCTTGCCCAAACTTCACTTGTGTGATAAGGGTCCTGGCCTGAACAGATCTGAAGGCCAATATTCCATCGAGTGTGGCAAAATGGCTCAATAGCGCCACCTATACACTTTCAACGGAGTGCGTATACACTTTAAACGGAGTGCGCCTTGAGCTATGTTTCACGTACATGTACAAGAATCGGTACACACATGTAACACACCAATATCTACGAAAAAGTCTCTTGGTACGAAGTCCGAATCCCAACAGGAAGTCAGTTATTTGGAATTTTCTCTGCAAAATTAGTGTTGTTTTGGCCATTTTCAGGGGTTGTACTTTAACGAACTCCTCCTAGATATTTATTCAGATCAACACCAAACTTGGTCAGTGTAATCTAAAGCCTTTTGCGATCTTAAATTGCGAAGATCTTGAGGTTTCGTTAAAGGGCGTGTCCATGGCGGCCTGACAAATTTCATTGTTTCGCCATGAAATAGGATGTTGTTGTAACGCAGGCATAAAGTGTCCAATCCTCCCCAAACCTCACATGTTCGATAAAAGTCCTGCCCTGAACACATCTGAAGGCCAATATTCCATTATAATGATAGCGCCACCTGCTGGCAACAGGAAGATTGGCACATATATGGAATAAACATTGATATATTCTACTTATATTTATGAGTTTAAACGCATATTTCTCACCGTTCACCTATTAACTAAAGCCACTCGCTGCCGGTGAGCCCGGGTGCGAGGGCCCGTTCATCGCTGCTTGCAGCTTTAATTTAATTTATATTTCAATAATTATTAAAAATAATTCATTTATAAAGTTAAGACAAACTTGTATTTTGGCAATTTGTTGTGAAGATCTTTGAGTCTTTGGCAGTAGTTTTTCCCAAATGAAATGGTAAAAAGCTCACGAAGTGACTCTGAGAACAGCTGGAGTTAAAGTTCATGCGTTTGTTACCCAGTATATTGAGAGGGCAGACACTTGAAACTTGTTTTGAGTTTGTGTATCAGATGAAATTGTGCCACTCATTCACACAGAGACATGCAGACTTATTAGCAACGTGTAGTGACATGCTGTTGTCACGTTTATTTCTGCTGTATGATAGGCTTTTATTTAATCATTTCAAGTAAACATTTTCTTTTCATCAGCGTTTACAGAGCTTATCATTATTCTAGACATAAATAACGCCAAAATATTGTATATCGCTTAGCCCTAGGATAGATTTTTAAGGAAGACCATAAAATCAGTTAAACCAACAGTTGCAAAGGATATTTTAACAAGACATGACAGCCATTCCCCTTTAGACAAGGGCATATGATATATTTGAAAGCACTACATGATATTCAGAGCAGAAGGGCAGCAGAATTTTTTTCCATCTCAGTCAGAATCCATAACAATTCTGCCAGTGTTTGTGACTGGCTGCCGGGCTCCCAGCAGAACATCTGAATCCTGACTTATTGGCCATCTTCTCTCCTGATCAATATTTAATGCCCCCTTTGACAAGATCACATTCAGCAGAGTGAGAGATTTCACAATTCTTGGCCGCCGGTCCAGCAAGAAGACGGGATCTCTTTCTGTGTTATTACATGAAGGAACAGCGTTCGAAGGCCCTCTCTCTTTGCCTCGCTGATTCGTGTGATTTCTTTTCAGAGATGATGGAAAATGTCAGAGCCACGGGGTTTGCGGTTCAGACCACACAACAACCGCAGATCTTTTTCACGATACTTGACCGCAGATAGGATACTGTACTGTGAATTGTGTTTTCACAAAAAGTATGATTTACAGGTCCACAGTTTTGATTAATACAGACTAATTTTTCCCCAATTACTACAGCAATATTATGTTATATATTCAAAACAGTTTTAACATGCTGCTAGATTTAAAAAATGATACTTCTGAACATTAGCGTCACATATCCAGCTTGATGGTTCAGGCAGGGTTGCAACATCAGATGCTTTTTTATGTCAGTTTTGCATTTGTTAACACTATTGGGTATGTTTATGGTTGGGTTTGGTGTAGGGGATATTTCCAACACGACAGATCATTAACTTTTAGCCAGACTCCCCAGGTATTTTAATCATAAACCACCACAATACGTACCTGAAGCAATGTAATAAAAACACAGAAATACATACCTATATCAACGTAAAAAGAAAATTACCAGGGTCACGTATTGAACCGTGTTTTTGCACCACTCCCACTGGACATTTTACTTTGAAACTCCTGCGAAACGTGCAGTAAGATACGTTATAACGCTGTCGCAGAAATGTATTTAGAGGCACGTATCGTCAAAACTGAGGTACTGTACCAAACCATCATGTTTGTGTACCATTACACCCCTAGTATCAAAATCTACTAACATTATTAAATATAATACATAGTAAAAAAGAATTTGAGTCAACTTAAAAAGATTTGTTACCCCGCTGCCTTAATGGTTTTTTTTTCAGTGTGGTACAGTAGTTTTAACGTGTTTTTGAGTTAAAACAACAGTTATACTAATTCACTTATTCAACTTTCAGCTCAGTTGAGGGCCAGTGATCTTACATTTTCATGTTTTCTGGACAATTTCAAAATTAGTTGAAATGGCAAAATATTTTTTACAGTGTATTGTATATTTTAATTATTTGTAACTTTCATCTGGTACTTTAAAATAATGGCATTTCAAATTAGTTATTTAAAGGTGGGGGGGGGGTGAAATGCTATTTCATGCATACTGAGTTTTTTACACTGTTAAAGAGTTGGATTCCCATGCTAAACATGGACAAAGTTTCAAAAATTAAGTTGTATGTTTGAAGGAGTATTTTTTGTTCCAAAAGTTTTTTTCGAGTATGGCTTTGTGTGACGTTAGATGGAGCGGAATTTCCTTATATGGGTCCTAGGGCACTTATCCTGGAAGAGCGCGCGCTCCAGTATAGCAGAGCACTGAGAGCAGAGACATTCACTGATCAGAGCCAGAGCGTTGCGAAATGTCACAAAAGAAGTGTGTTTTTGGTTGCCATGGCAAGACAACCCTGTACAGATTACCAAAAAAAAAAAACGCATTAAGCGCATTATGTGCAAATGTTTTTGTTTGTTCCCTGCATTTCAAAGATGCTTGTTTTACAAACAAGGCCCAGTTTGACACCGGATTTGCATATTGTTTATTTCTTAAGGATAATACAGTCCCAATGAAAAAGGGTCACGATCGTGTGTTGGAACCACATGCGGTGAGTAAAACTGCTTCAAATATCTCTGTGTTGTTAACTTAGCTATCGGCGCGTAAGCACATCAAGTAAACAAAATGCGATGTTGTCATCAAACTGCACTTTCCACATGTACAGCTTAAAAAAAAGACGACATAAAGTGGAACTTAGTCATTTTCCAAAACCGCTAAGCAAATATATACAGTTTCAGTACATACCACAAAGAGACGTCATTGCTGATGCTGCTCTTGTTCAATTTCAGCCTCTGGATCTGATTCTGGATCATAAATATACGCTGAATCTGACTGTCAGCCATGGTTTGTTTTGGATGTTTTTTTCCTCACGGTGTCACAGCTTCCAAACGCTCTCAACGCAAAAGCCTACTCTCGCTCGTGATTAATTAGCTCCGCCTACACGTCACGCCTCCAGGGGCTCGTGTTTTTCCGGGAAAAAACGTTACAGACTATCTTTCTCTTATGAATATAATAAAACTAAAGACTTTTTGGAGTTATGAAGGATGCAGTACTACTCTATAGGTACTCAAGATTAACAGGATATTGAGTGAAAACGAGCATTTCACCCCCCCCCCGCCCCCTTTAATTTTGTTTTTGTGGGGTTAAGCATTAGTGCACAGTTTGATTCTGCAAAGACCAGAGTAATTATATAAATAATAATAATCATAAGTGAATAAATAATCATAATAAAAACATTTTATCAAAATAGAAAAAGTACTTCCAATCTCAGAGTCTGTTCAAATGATTTTTTTCATTAATTTAAAAAATGAAATATTATAACAAAAATAGATCACCTCATATTTTGTTATGCAGATCATTAGTTTTTATAAAAAAAAACGCTCTCTGGCTTCTCTTGAAGCAGAAGAAATGAGAAGAAAAAATATTCTGGAGACAGAGATTAGAAAAATACACTATTTTTCAGTCTATTGAAGCATGAGGGTATTGCCACATGGAGGGACACCTCAGTCATTTAGCCGAAAACACAAGAGAGACCTGGGCTTCAGTCCAAAAACAATGAGAGAGATTCAGCTAAATCAGGGTCCAGAACTAGACACTGGTGGAGTATTAATAGCTCATCCTGTGGGGTGATGGACAGTGTGAACCTTGCTGCCAGCACATCCAGCATAAACAAGCTTCTCATGGTTTGGAGCTGGTCTAGATAACCTGCATATATATATATTTTTTTTTTAGTTGGTAGGTCATCTTGAACCTGCAGAAGACCACCAGCTGCCAGCTTTCCAAACCCAGCTTGACCAGCTTAATCTGGTTTGACCTAGTTTTCCCACAGGGAACAGCAGGAGAGCAATGGGCTGTAGAAATGTGTTAGTCTAGCTCTTTCAAGGAGGTGTTTCATTAACAATCACACTGCTGTACATGAACTGAGCTGTTTTTAAACATTCACAGCTGAGAAAACCCATAAGGCAATTGATTTATATAGTGCAGCCATATTATTGCTGTGTGTGATACATAAATGCTGTGTGTCATGGACTGTATGCTCATCTCTGACCTTTCTCTCAGGATACATAAAAAAAATAGAAGTTAAATTATTTTTATATTTATAGATCAGTGTTGGGGTAATATGTTACAGTTAACACATGAAAGTAACAGGTTTACCTGCCAGCATATTCATGGACTCCCCATGCAAATTCTTTACATAATATTAAATATAATAATATTTTTTAAGTATTTATAAATTTAAAATTAATTTAAATTTGTATAATCGTTTAATTAAAAAGTTAATTTTATTATTTTAAAATGGTTGCATATATATATTTTTTATTATTTATTTATTCCCTTTTCTACACATAGTACAATTATTTTTAAGCAATCATCCCACTAGTGTTCTTTCCCTCAGTAAGAACATACATTTGTGTGTGTTTATTTTGTGCTTTTTTTAAATTAGGGAGCTGATAATTAGTTTGTTGTAATAAAAATTACAATATTCTTGTTAGTTTTATTCTTTTCTGTTGCTGCGTGGAAATTTGCTGTAATAATGTATGCAAGGCTAGGATTGTTGTCTTCAGATCGGAATTTTCATAATCACCTCTGGCCAAACAGGGGAGTACTGTTTTTCATGGTTGGAATTAATTAAACTCACACCATGGGACAGGAGGACACAGTTTGATAATATATTTTGAGTGATATGGGCCATTGACTGCCTTTGCATCGCTCATGAACAATAATGAGGCAGGCAATAATAATAAAAGAAGAAGAATAAAATAAATATCTGTGGATCCATTCACAGCGAATATTGTTTGTGGGTATTAAATTGTGCGTACATCCCTGAAAGCCACTGGAAAAGGAGCCTATTGTCAATGTTTCTTAGCAAATTGCTGTCACTGCCATTGTGGCTGGTTTGATAGATTCTGTGTTTTTGAAACGAGGCAGAATAGAAAAGCGAAGATTCATCTGGCTTGGTCAGCTGTCCACTGCAGGAATTTCATTCTGGACGTCTGAAATGTTGATTGTTTTTGGCACATGTAGCTAAGGTGACAGCTCCAACAAGAAGCTTGTATCATTTTTATCAAGGCTTTTATTTATTTATTTGCTCCTTTAAGGCATGAAAAAGGCTTTTGAGAGCATCTGCAACGGGCCGCAGCGAGTTTTGCTGATGCTGCATATTCAAATATGCAGAACTCCCCAGCTATTTTCTTCCTTTAAATAAAGAATTAAAATAAGCTCCTTTTAAAGGCTGATTTCAGATATCAGCACTCCCACGGCATTCCCCAGCTCAATGCCTTTCCTGTGGTTTATGTATGAAGGTTGAATAGAGGACACAAAGCTGCATGGGAGCCACTGTGTGTGAGAGAGATTATACAGACCTGAAGAACAGAAAGGAAGGCTGTAGAAATGGGAACAACACAACCTTACTAGTTAATGAGATTGGCTAGTTTATGTAGATATACTGTATTTAGAATTTTAATTTGCTACAGTTTGTCAGCAGTTTTGTAAAAAAAAAAATTCACCCTTTATATATTCCAGAAAATTGTTAAATGTGTTGTTTATATTTAGTAGCGTGTTGATTTGTTGAATATCTGTCTGTCAAACTGCTGCATGATCTTGTATTCAGCCTGCAATATTTTTGTCTTTTCATTTAAAGGGGTCATATAATGTGATTTCAGTTTTTCGTTTCTCTTTGGAGTGTTACAAGCTCTTGGTGCATGAAGAAGATCTTTAAA
This sequence comes from Carassius auratus, assembly GCF_003368295.1. Taxonomy (NCBI): domain Eukaryota; kingdom Metazoa; phylum Chordata; class Actinopteri; order Cypriniformes; family Cyprinidae; genus Carassius; species Carassius auratus. The sequence goes on along the minus strand of NC_039277.1, from coordinate 13,384,142 downwards.
GTTGCAAAGACTGAAGTCACAAATCCAAAGAGATATTCTTTATCAAAGTTAAGAATCTGCCACTCACCCCTAAAACAGCTCATTCAAACACGCCCCCACATGTCTATGTCACTATGGGAAAATATTTGCGTAATGCCGCCCAAATGTTCACGCAAAAACAGAAGGCATGGTTTCAGTAACCACATGCAGTTAGTGTTGAAGCAGCCATGTCAGATAGATGCTGTGTGTGTCTAGATGAAAGCAAAAGCACTTTATTTGTCCTTCCAAAAGTTTAGCATTTAGGAATCTTTAAGATTTACTTAAAGCAGAACAGCAATGCATTTTATGGACTACCGTTACGTGAACCTAGGAGAGGAGGTTATTCTGACTTTCCTACGACAATCTGGTTCTTCTGAATCAGCTACTGTATGTATGTTTTGTTATTAGTTTAAGTCAAGTAAGGTAAACTTCAGTGGATTTCCCCTGATCAGGGCATTAGGAGCAGTGAACACTGTGTAGGGATCATGTCAATTGGAACACAGTTCATTCACGTAGCTCTCTTCTAATGAGCTGGTTATCTGAATCAGGTGTGTAAGATAAGAGAAGGTGTGAGGACTGGAGTGGAAAACTGCTGGTTAAAGTATTTTCATATATTTTTATGTATCTTCATTTTCATGTATTTTCATATATTTTTCCAGCAACATGCATGTAATATACTATTCCATCGAAGCTCCTAAAAGAGGTCCTTCTAGAAGTCATAGATCCTCTTCTGACTATTATTAACTCGTCATTGTTATTAAGATATGTCCCCAAAACCTTCGAACTGGCTGTTATTAAGCCTCTCATAAAAATTAAACACAACTAGACCCCAAAGAACTACTTAATTACAGACTGATCTCGAACCTACCTTTTCTGTCCAAGATATTAGAAAAGGCAGTATCCTCACAATTATATTACTTCTTAGAGAAAAATGGTATTTGTGAGGATTTCCAGTCAGGATTTAGACCGTATCATAGTACTGAGACTGCTCTCCTTAGAGTTACAAATCACCTGCTCTAATCATCTGATCGTGGTTCTCTCTCTCTATCAGTGCTATTTGATCATAATGCTGCATTCAACACTATTGATCACAACATTCTCTTAAATAGACAAAAAAAAACTTTGAATGAAGAGGTATCAGATCAATTACAAGTATGGAGTACCTCAAGGCTCAGTACTAGGGCCGTTACTTTTCACACTTTACATGTTACCCTTGGGAGACATCATCAGGAAGTACAGTGTTAGCTTTCATTGATATGCTGATAATAGCAATTTGAAAAATTAATGGAATGCTTAGTGGATAGAAAAAACCCGGATGAGGAGTAATTTTTAACTGCTAAATTCTGAAAAAAAAGGTGTTAATTATAGGACCTTAAAACTCTTGATGGCTGCTCTGGCAATACTTCGTCATCAGTTAGGAATGTAGGTGTGCTATTTGATAGCAATCTTTCTTTTAGAAAATCACATTTCAAGTATTTTTAAAAACTGCATTTTTTCCATCTAAAAATATCTTAATTACTACCTATGCTCTCAATGTCAAATGCAGAGATGTTAATTCATGCATTTGTGACCTCAAGGTTAGCTTATTGTAATGCTTTATTGGGTGGTTGTTCTGCACACTTAAACTCCAGCTAGTCCAAAATGCAGCAGCTAGAGTTCTTACTAGAACCAGGAAAAATGACCAAATTAGCCCGGTTCTGTCAACACTGCACTGGTTCCCTATTAAACATTATATAGATTTTAAAATCTTGCTTATTACTTTTAAAGCCCTGAATGGTTAAGCACTTCAGTATTCGAGCAAGCTCTTATTTGTCATGTTTTGTTTGTCATGTCTTTTATCTGTTTTGTTAAAAGCATTTTTATAAATAAAGGTGACTTGAAGCAATGCTTTTTGTGGCATCTTGTGTTGTAAAATTGTTTTATGACTTTTTCATCCAGCTGTTTTGAGCACGAGCGCCTGTTAACAGAACCCCCTTAAGAAATGTCTGAATTGAGGTTTAACACATCTGAACATTGAAAATATGTAGTTTACAGATCCCTAAGAAGCAGGAATTAACATTGTCATGCCGCTGAGGACTCATTTGATGTCTCAATAGAATTTTGCTCTACAGATTAAGCATCAGGCTTGCTAAACTAACCTAGAAAGCATTTATATCACTGGCAGAGCGAGGAGCGCATCTGCTTCAGGGCTGCTTTGAACTTTCTCCAGTCAAGATGGCGTGATTGATGCTCTTGCAGCTTCCCGTGTGTGTTCTTCAGTCACGTTTGCTCGGAGAAAACTATTGATTTGGACAAGAACATTTATTCAGGCTGATAACAGTAATGAACGAGCTGGAAGCTCGCTTTGGAAGTTCAGTGCAGGATCATGGAACGTAAAAGAGATGGAAGGACAGAAAGATGGAAATGTTGGTGTTTGAGTAATTTATTGGATTATTATGGACAAACTGTACATGTAGATACAGAATCAGCAGAGATTTACATTCTGAAGCTGTAGTGTCATTTATGTACCACTAGTGGCACCAGATTGCAAAAATAATGCCCAACCAGGTCTTCAAGCACTGATTTTCTGTGAGGAACTGTTATATTAACCAATCTGACAACACATACTCCAGCAAGCATAGAAGCTTTGGAGAGAGCATAACTTTTTCAAATTAAACCGTTATGAGACCTTAATTATTTCATTGGAATGAGGTCAAGGATGAACTGCAAAAATGTAATTATATTAGATCAGCCAGAACTCAAAGGTTATTTCAGACATTTGGCTGCATGGCGGAGCTGCTTAGCCAATTAAGCCGCTCGTAAACAAAACCAGTGTCAACTCAATAAATATAATATGAATACGGGCAAAAAGAGGATATTAGCAAAGCACATTTTAGAAATATCTCATCTCTTGATAACAGTGCCCTGGTTTGGGAGAGGGCAGGCATTTTTCCCAGAGAACTCCTGCCATCACTTCTCTCCGCCAGTGCTGCTGTTTTTCCCTCCAAGAAGGTCGTTTGGTTAATGCACATTTTGGTCTTCACAGGCTCTTAACTGCTTTTTAATCAGTGATTATTAGAGATGTGGAAGGCTGTGCAGGCGCCGGAATCCCCAGACGCAGAAGAGTGCCTGTCAATATGTCATGTCAATTAGCCCACCGCGAGACGGCCCCCTCCACAGCAGATCTACTCCAACACTTACCTCCGCCTGCACGAGGAGGGAAATGATCTCATCGCTGGGCGTTGAGATTGATTTACAGCTACTTTCTGAAAGAGAGTAGTATGCAATGTGTATACTGTGCACAATTTTCTGTATGTGTGGAACACCTGAACGACGAACTATTTGACAAAACGTACAGTACACAGCCTGTGTAAATAGTGTATCCTACAAACTACTGAGGCAGGCTTGGCATTTTATGCCAACTAGATATGTTAATGTTTGTAAATAAGATATTATTTGTGATATATTTGTTTTCAGTGTACACAAACATATCACACCAGAAAATAGAATCAGTAAATTTTTATTTTTGTTTTTTTATTTTTAACATTTTATTAAAAATTATATCAATTATTATTTGCTAACGGGTCAAAGACGAAAAAGTGTTTAAGCATAAAGTGTAATACTTTAGTGTTTTAAGTGTTTTAATTGCAATTTTGTTTTTGTTTTTCTGAGCAAAAAATACATATCAATTTTCCTGATTTACAGAAGACACCCAGTAAAATGTCTTGTCAGGCATATTTACAACCAAAATCTAGTTATGACATATTAAAAGACTAATTACTTTCACCCCAAATACTAATGAGTTGTAATTTTACATTTTTTACATTTGCCACTATCCTAGGTGTTCCCCATTTGTCAGTAAGAATTTTTTACTAATTTAAAACACAAACACAAAACACATTTAGTATGCTCCATTATTCTTTTAGATATTTTAATATTTACACATCAGAATAAGCATGTTGTTTGATTTTTTGCATAAATATTGTGTTACACTGAATGACAATGTAACATTATTTCAACCAAATTTTGACATTTAAGGTTTCAAATAAGTTTTTGGAGAATAAAAAGTAGACATTTTACTCAAATTTAATGTGCTTTCTATGGACACAAAATCACTTTTGTACATTTCTTTTGATGCGGACATCTTAACGTCTTTGACCCTAATAATAATAATAATAAATAAATTAAGTAGTTGGCAGTTTTCATCCATTTGTAAGCAATTGGATTTGCGATGCCAAACCATATTTATTTCAGGGATAAATTGTGTAACAGCACATTTGAATCATCCATTGCACATTGAAATCACTACATTTCACATTTTATGCACTTAATATACAATTAAAAAATGTAGGAGAAACATTTTTTTATTCAGATTTTTTCACTCAAAAATTTGTAAATTTTAAAAATAGTTACAAAGAAATGACAAGTAGCACACTGAATGAAACATGACGTTTTGAAGTAATATTTCCTTGTAAAACTCCAATAAGCTTATCAATAATCAAATTTAGTTTGAATCATGAGTGTTGATGTGTCTGAGTGAATATTTACCTTAATGTATTCTAAACATAGACCTGACACACTCACCCTTATCAGACACATTGTTAATTGCCAATTAAGCCTGAGCTTCAGACAGATGCTTAATTACTGTTAACGAGAGCCGAGCTGCTGTGAGGTCTTCTCGCCTCCCACACATCTTTACTGCGAGAAACACACGCTGCTGAGCCGACTGTAAAGAGCATCATGAATATTCATGAGAAGCGGACAGGACACGCCTCTAAAGATGAGCTCATGCGTCCCGCTGCTGCTGCGCACATGTGGTTAGTGTCCTGCTAGTTTATATGTCATTGAGTGCACCCCACAGGACCAGGACCACCCTGAGCTGACAGAAAACTCCTCTCGTGACACACTTATGACACCTGAATATGCAAATCTCACCATGAGCTCAGAGAGAGAAATAGAGAATAAGAGTACGTTTTAGCACTGAAAAACAGGGATTAGAGGTTTATGAACTATATTGGGGATTCTACAATATAAGCATGATTATTAATGCATTGATTAAAAACAGCAGTTAAATTGTTATGCAAAAGTCATTTGATTTTTTTTAGTTACGGGCATATTTTGCATCTTACAAACACAATCAATGAAAAGCAGATTGGGACTCATTGGTAAACGTGACACCAAAACAATGATGATTGATCTTTTAATGAAGGCAGGCTGTTTTGTTTTCTCATATAGTTGAGATGAAGTCTCATCAAGCCCCTTCATGGTTTGGATTATATTATTAGAGTGACAGTAATAGAGAGCTGGTGGCAGGATGAATGATCTTTATCTCCTGACAGAATCATATATTTGACCTGTCATCTCGTCTAAATGAATGATTCTATAGGCTTTCTTGTGCCACATCTGTATTAATACTCTTCAGCTATTTTGGTGAACTCTAAAAAGAGGAAACTTTAATAAGGCGCATTTGACAGCATATATATGAGAACCATGTATTTTTATCTATCGATCAGAGGAAATATTTCTGAAACGAATAAAGATATGGGTGGCATGGGTTTTATATCTCGACAGATTATTTGCCGGGAGTTATTGTTCGGTTTAAGCAAAATGTGAGTTTCTATTATCCTACAGTGGCTAAAGCCTTAATATCCATTTATGAAGATATTCATTTCATATTCAGAAAAATTCATGAGGTAGAAAATTTTATTATAGAGCCCATGAAAGCCAAAATGAGCCAACTGAGAAAGAAAGTTTGCCTGTGGGTTCATGTACTGTATCACGTATGTGAACGGCTGTCTCTGCAACCGAACACCAGCACTGAACAAAAGATATCGTGCCTTATCATTTATACATTTTATAAAAGTAATTCTCTTACTTTACCTTTGTCCAGTTTAAAGTGCTCTATGAGTTAGGTGTAGGTCTTTTCCAAAGCTCATCTTCATTTTATAATGCATGTTCAACAAGCAAATACAGTGCGTTTAGCACAATATACAAGTAATTCAGCAAAACAAATTATGATATTTTTGTATACTTTAACTGCAAACACCAAAGACTCAAAAGTAATCCACAGAAGAAATGGAAACATGTCCATCTTCTCTCTCTCTGTTCTTCTGGGTTTGTCTTGAATTCATGTTTATAACTTTAGATTGTAATTTGACTATTCCTGAAACTTTGTTACATTTTCTAATCTGACTAATATGCAAAAAATATGAGCATGAAATACTGAAACCCATACAAAGCAATACAAAGTAAGCATGTTGCTGGTCAATAAGAGCTGGAAGGCATGTTTTGACATGACATCTGAAGAACTTACAGTCATGTTAGTGTGACTATAGCGTGTACCTAATAAATAGACAAACCTGTCAACTTAAAGAGACTGCTAGTACACAATTATACCTATTTCTACATGATAGTTTTGTTGGTATACATTAATGTATTTATGTTGATTCAGTGATATTAAACAACATTTTAGACTTAAATAAAACCAGTTTACCAATTTAGATGTCACATTTTCTTCGGTGTACAGGATGTGCACTGTGGCATTTTATTTAATTTTTATGTAGAGGTGCATATTTTCTTCAGAATTAATCATTTTAAATGACTAATGTAAATACATAAAGCACTGTTTAGCCCACTGTTTGTGCCAAAAAGGGTTCTTTTCCCTTACTGTATATAGTAAGGGAAAATATGTATATTTTTGGCATAAAGGGTTCTTTGGAGTTGAGTATAGAACCATATACTGTAGGGTTCTTTATAGAATCCCAGTGAACTTTTTTTCCAGAGTAGTGTAGGCAGGAAAGGACATTGAGTTCTGAGAGTTACAGTATTAAACTTTTGCATGTTTGTTGTTGTGGGCTTACCCTGTTATAACTGTGTAGTCCAGTAATAGGAGGCCTGTGTAAGTGCCATTGTTACACATGTCTGAATCAGTGCTGTTCGGGTTGAGTGATGGTCATAAAGTAGACTTTGTTGAATCACAAGGCTTTAGTGATGTTACAATATAATTTCTTGCTATTTGATTCCTTTAGTTACATAAAATGCTAAATTGATGTGTTGTACATTTTTCTTAATGCGTTACGCCATTTTTCCATTGATGGATGGATTATATATATATAGACAAGCCATTCTGTCATATTGATTGATAATAGTTAATAATAAAAATGACAAGTCAAATCATATGTTGCTCTTACAATTTTCAAACTGTACGTCTACAATGACTTGGACTTTACAAAACGTTCTAAACAGGCTATCTGAGTGACCTGAAAACCGCGTCATGTTTATATCAGGAAATAAGGCTGAATATCTGCAGCCTGTCTGGAAACCTTGATAGATCCAGGCATCAGGGAAGTGTTTTTAGTCTATTTTTCAGCTATGTGACATCCTGTCTTTAGTAGATGGAAGACCTGCTGGTAGATGTGGCACAGAGACGGAGATATTGTTGAGACAAGGAGAATGCGGTCATGACAGAGACAAGGGGTCACTCTGTGAGTTGAGATGGACAGACCCATTTAAGAGTGAGACCTGATGGGACAAATGTGGGAAAATATAGTTCCTGGTCTGAAACGCATGGTTTCCACAAAAGTATCAATCAGCACAACTGTTTTCAATGCTGATAATAATAAGAAATGTTTTTTGAGCACCAAATCAGTATATTAGAATGATTTCTGAAGGATCGTGTGACTGAAGACTGGATGATGCTGAAATTCAGCCTAAACATCACAGGAAAAAAATTATTTTGCAGTTAAAACTAATTATTTAAAATTGAAATAATATACCCCAATAATACAGTTTCCACTCCCATTTTTTATCAAATGAATTCAGCTTTGACCAGCAAATAAAAATCTTACGGACCCCAAACTTATTTTTGGTAGTGCGTGTTACTTGCATGGTACAAACACTATTGAATAATGTTTTTCTTTTTTTCCAGAGGCCTTTATAAATTATGTAACCCACTTAAAGGGATAGTTCACCCAAAAATGAAAGTTCTGTTATCATCTACTCACCCTCATCTTGTTCGAAGCCTGTATGAGTTGCTTTATGATATTGAACATAAGAGAACTGGTAATCAAACAGTTGGTGGTTCCCATTGACTTCCATAGTATTTCTTTTCCTTTTCCTAATCTCTGTTGTCTTTCCCGTCACAGCTCACTATAGTCGCTAGCAGAGATCTTGTGATGCCATCAGCATTGTCAGGGATCCGGTGCCAGCTGAGGACCTTAAAGATGAACGGGAACGCTGACAGACCATGCTCTTCAGGTAATATACACCTCCTTGGTTCCTGTCATGTGAAAATCCATCAAATAGTACCAGCTATGACTCTAAATACATTCCCCAGCTAATATGCACATCACTGACCATACTCATGGAGATCACAATCTAGTTTACATGTCAGGGGTTATATCATTTATATATAGGGTGTAGTGCATTTACTTTAGCTGACAAGCCTTGAGTGGCTTATTATTAATACTTATTAATTGCAGGTGTTTGTGTAGTTCAGCGAAATACTCCAAGATGATGCTGATCTCACAGTTCATTCAAAACATTGTTAAATGACACATGAAGATAAGGCGAAAAGGAAAAAAAGAATCTAGAAAATGAGACATTAACGCCAACAACCACAAAAGTAACCTGAACCAAATCAGTGAACAAACATTTTGGTTTCATTTTTAATGTTTTTACATTTTTCTTTTACATTTGAACATTTACAATAGCTTTCTTCCTTTGCTCCATTCCTTTCAATTGTTTAAATATTATGTGTCTGGATCTGTAAATCTTTTCAAGGCTCCGACATTAAGTGCTTTTGCCTCCGGCCACCAGACTACAGCAAATAAACAGAAGTCATCCAACAAAACAGTTTACATCTGCAGCAGGAAAAAAGACATTTACAGCAGAATATACATATCAGATTCATTTAACATTAAAAATCTGCATTTTATATATATATATGCGTTTGACCCAAAACCGCTTTTCAACTTGAAAGAAATCAGCAGCTCCGTGTTTGTCAACAATTTTTTTTTCAGTGTCTTCAACTGGCTGTATATTAAAATACGTCAATATTTCAGATAAAAGGTTCGCTATGTCCTTGAAATGAAATCTTGAGCGCACCAGTAATAGATTGCTTTTCGTTTGGCTTCTTCTCGACCTGCGTTCTGGATGCCAGCGGCAGAAAAATAAAAGCAACATTCACTGAACAATTTTTCATACATCAAATCTCTGTAAGGTCACTCGTGACAGCTAGCATGTGCAAAGAGAAAACGGTGCTTCTTTTTGTACACAGTGCAAAGCTTCCTCCATACACTTGATCCGCTCTGAATAAATTCAATCTCACAGGACTGAGGTATGATTGAAATAATTGACACGTGAAAAATGTTTGCCACCTTCAGCCAAAAAAGAAATAAACTGCTTCGTTCACGTACAGTCAACATGTTCCAAAATCAAGAGGAACGTCCTCTATTAGACAACAACAACAGACAACATAGTAGGTTTCTTTTTTTTTTAGGAGTATAAAAGTGTCAGAATGTGCAGAACACAGGAAAAGTCCTTTCGTTGATCACTACACACAGTGTGCTTTTGACGGTTGTGGTGTTTTTGAAACTCCACGGTGAACGACGAAAGTTTCCGCTTGTTATCATGTGCGTGAGTATGCTGGTATTACACCTGTAAAATGATTCCGCTCATCTGTATACAATAATTTAAGAAATCAATGTCGTGTTTTTTTTTTCACCGTCACACTGTCAATTACTTGAATTTCACCCTGATTTTCTTTTGAAGCACTATCAGAAAAATATGCCTGAACTGATTATATGCAGTGAAGTATATTTACATGTTTTTCTCTTATATTTGAAATCATGTTTTCATTGAAAAATTACAGTATACATTTTCTTCTAAATAACAACACCACCACATAGATATATATATATATATAAAAAAGGACCATAAAAATATTGGAGTCCTCTCCCTCTGTATTGCCCAAAAATAGGTCATTATGATCAACAATGAGACTTCACAATTAAAAACAGCTACTAAGAATCAGTTTTTCTCTTTTTTTTTTTTTTCCTCCAACAGATGAATGGCATGGTGTCTCCCCATATGTGCAAAAAAAAAAAAAAAGTTGGCACCAAAATTGAGGGGAAAAACAAAAGAACTGTGCCAAAAATAATTCCCTCATCTATATACATTTTCTAAAAGCCAGAGTCATTTAAAAAGCATACAGAAAGATAAAAGCGTGTGGGGAGGAGTCCTGCAGTGACAGGAAGGAGGGATTAGTTACAGCAGATTTTCCGAGATGATCGTATTTTTCTTGTTGTCTATGTTTGGTTCCACCCCGCCTTGTCCATTCACCAACCACAAACTGTAGTGCTTGAAGTCTTTATGACATCAACTGTACACAAACCAATTAGAGACTTGGGCCATTTTACCAGGGCTTCCCGATGAACTCTGGTGAATCAAAACAGATGTGTGTCACATTGAAGAACGGGAAAAAACTAAACAAAAACATCCTGCTAAACAGTTTCGTTTCAATGATTATTGTTAAGATTGTGAATTGAATAGCATGGCTACATCAAAAAAAGGTTTTGAGTGAATCAGAATTAAAGTTAATTTTGTCAGCCATGTTTAATTTAGTCTTAAATTTTACTATTTAAAAATGTATGATTTTCCCTCAATATTGCATGTTGATATAGTCACAGATATCGTTTATTGACATTATTGTCGACTTGTCTTAGTCATGGGGAAAAGCTCGTCAACAACATTTTGTCATACTTTTCATTGACAAAATTAACAATAATCAGAAAGAGAGAAAAGCATGCATACCTCCAATGAGATGGTGCCACCGCTCCGGTTAGCTTTCAGTGGTATCCGTTTGTAAATGCTGTAGCAATCAAAGGACCCTGAAAGCATATCATGTGAAAGATGTTGAGCAGAATCATTGAAGCTGTATGAAAGTAGTGATTCTAACACACTGACTGATTCAGACAGAATAATTTACATATTTCTCTTTTATGAACAGTCTGAAATTCATTCTTCTCATGTACAGAATCAAGAACTCCACTTTAAGAGAACATTTATTCACAAATGATAGTGATAAAAGTGGCAATGAATCTGCTCTCTGACTGTCATTGAGAGCAGACCTGCTCAGGAAAAAGCATGGCTAGTTGGGCAGCAGCAGATGTTTTGGATGCTGGTTTGTCCCTGGCAGGTTTCGTAAATGGGTCATATGACGTTGCTAAAAAGAACAATATTTGGTGTAATGCAATGTATGATGTATGCTGACGTGTGACGCTGCTGACGTGTTTTCTGGCATGCCCAATAACACGTCAGCAGCGTCGTCAACAGTCCACAGTAGTCGCACTCACAACAGACTCGGAAGAGAAGACCATACTGAATAAAGTCGTAATTTTTTTTTTTTTTTTTGAACCACAATGTATTTTCAATGCTTCAACAAATTCTAACTGACCCTCTGATGTCACATGGACTACTTCGAAGATGTAGGGCTGGACGATTATAAAAAATCAAAACCTCGATTAATTGAGCATTTTACCTTGATTATGATTAATGAACGATTATTTTATTAAATTTATTTTTTTTGCCCTCATAGTTCACTGACAAGGTTTGTACTGTAAATATGATTGACTATCAGCAGTTATTTTATCTATGTCCGTAACATTTCTAACTAGTGTTGGGTATCGTTTGAATTTTATCGATTCTTAGTTTAGATTCCAATAAGATAAAAAGTCAAACATTTAGATGTCAAACATTTTTACAAAGCATTCTGTTGCAGCTGAATAACGTGAGCAAAAATCAGCAGCCTACAAAACACTGCAAGAGGAATTTTGCCTGTGATTAAAAAAAAAAAATACCATAGCAAAAACAACTAGATTAATATAAATGTCTAATATTAAAGTGTTAAAGACAAGTAATAAGATAGTTCAGTAATAAGAAAGGAACAAACAAATCAATAAGCAATATCATAAATAAATACAACTAAACTAAATTTCAGGTACAGAAACTGTAATTAAAAGTTTAAAAACTGCATAGTTTTCTCTTTATAAATAAGATAGATTAATCATGTAAAGTTATTAAATATATTCAGTCGAGATCAGTGAATAATTTTCTTTTGTTCTTTGATTAACATTAATGACAGGCAGCGCATTTATTAGGCTGTTGTCTCTTTAAGCAAAAATACTGTACATGCGTTTTCTTACTCATCTGTTTATGTTCACGTGAAACAAAAACAGCTGCGTTTATGAGGATATAGTGATGTAGTTTTCTGTATCGTAGTTTAGACTCAGAACAACCTTTTCTACAGTTAAAATACACAGAACAGTGTGACCACCGACCGCTGCTCTCTATGCATGCGCTTGTGCTTCATGTGCGCTGCACACAAACATGCTATAAGAAGTTTTGAGATTCTAAGCTACTTTAGTGATAAATCACAGGACAGCACTGACAACTAGTTTCTGTGTTCCTCTGTGCGTGCGATCTTCATAGCTACTGTTTATATGAGTGTTCGTGCCACAATGCAGCTGCGCGAACATGGTAGCTCGATAAAATAATACACATCCATTTATCTAATCGCTTGAATGTCCAAACCATAAAACAAATACAACTGACAAAGTTTAGTGAAGACAAGTCTCACGCGCCATCAGTATGTGTTTAACCGGCGTTCAACTCCGTGTTTTGCTCTTATTCCATTGACTGGACGGGGAAGAGTCATGTGGCTACACACACACGGTAGTATGCTTTTAAGGGGGAAGTGTTAACAGGATAAAAAAACCCGAAATAACCGACATGGGAAAATGACGTCGGTTAGAGGTTATGAATTCCGTTTTTTTATTTATTTTTTGATTACCGTATTTTCCAGACTATAAGTCACACTTTTTTCATAGTTTGGCTGGTCCTGCGACTTAAATAAGTTGAACCTGACTATATCAAAATTAATTTGACATGAACCAAGAGAAATGACCCAATAGAAAACATTACCGTCTCCAGCCGCCAGAGGGCGATCTATGCTGCTCAGTGCTCCTGTAGTCTGCACTGAAGACACAGAGCGCCCTCTCGTGACTGTAGACGGTAATGTTTTCTCTTGGTTCTAAATAAATGCGACATATGTTTTTTTTTTTTTCCTCATCATGACGTATTTTTGGACTGATGCGACTTATAGTCCGAAAAATACGGTAATCATCCAACCCTAGGACATGGACATTATACCGTACATACATTTTCAATGGAGGAACAGAAAGCTCTTGGATAATCTAAAATATCTTAAACTTTGTTCTGAAGATGAACGGAGGTCTTATATGTTTGAAACAAAATGAGGGTGAATCATTACATAATTTTTATTTTTGGGTGAACTAACCCTTCAATGCTGGCAGCAGTCGAAGCACTTAAGAGAGAACTGCCAGGTGAGTTATTTCTTAGCATAAAAGAGGACAATGATACAAGAGGAATACCAAATTATTGTTTTAAGTGTGAAATATAGCAGAAGCAGCACAGACTTTCAGAAACAATGGACTTGTGATAAGGCTCCAGAAATAATCAGGTCTTCACTAAATTTTTATTTAGTGATGAGTGAATTTTTGCTAAAAATAGAGCAGGAGAAATAACATGCAAGTGTCTCCGAGCCGGCAAAAACTATGAAAAGAGTGACACTTTATCTCCCAGAGTATGACAAAGCCTGCAGAAGTGACATGCTTGTTGTCACCATTAGAATTACCCACAGTACTGTAGCAAAGTAAAATAAACTCATTTAACCTCTTCCAGGGCCCATATTTACAAAACAGAGACTTCTGGGAAAACTCTGGTCTAAAGGGAAAAGGTTCTGTTGGTGCTAGAGGAGTACAACAGTGAGAAGTGCTTGGTAGCCACAGTGATGTTCAGTGGTAGTAAAGCTTTTATATAGGGATGAATGAGTGCTGAAGGTGCGAGTTTAGCAATGCTGGCATGAATTCACACACTACTGTGTGATGTTATACAAAAACCTGAAACCCCTCATTCCTTGCACTCTTCTGTTCTAAAAGTGCCATTTCATTTATTCTGCTAAACAAAGCTGCTACAATCCACATCAGAGTACCCAGGAAAACTCCAAGCATAAAGAATATACAAGTAGAAAACTATTTGTCCTGATTCTTCTTCCATGGAGCTGATCAGTCTCGAATAAATAAATCCTGCCCATTGTCAGACTACGTTTGTGAACTTACAAACCCACACGGCTGATTTAGAGGGCAAAACAGCAACCTGTCAACAAGCCTTTCTGAGAAACACAGCCTCTTATCGGGCCTGTCATCAGACTATTGTGTGCATGGCAGGAGCGGATCTTTCTAATCCATACGAATAAATCAAAGTCAGTCTCACACCCGCTGCTTTAGAGGGCAGGAAGGAAAGACTAAGTTTATATAGGCTTTTCTGCAAGGTTTCCACATTTTAAGAATTGCGGGTAATTAAACTTTTTGTCGTGGATGTGTGTTGATATTATACGTTTGGGGAGGTGGTAAACTGGTGATACGTGTCAGAAAAATAAATGGAGATGAGCATTTTAGTTCTGCGTCATTTCTTGTGTTAATGTTCTGCATGGAGACTTCAAGAACTACACACACACACATCTATCAGTCCAGCTGAACGAACACACTCTAAATTCGGAATTAATCACGTAGCACAAAACAGCACTCACTCAGAAACAGACTAATGCTGAGGGATAAAGTTCTGAATTCATGCAGTGGGAAGTTTCTGCTCTAACCAGCAGTTAATATTCCTGCTATCAGTCAATTGTCTTTATATACACAATAAACAGCTGTTTATGAGCAGTTCTTCACCAGTTTAGCCATTTCATTTTCATTCAAAAAGTGACAAACTACAGAAGCAATCTCTAAAGCAAATGTCTTGCTCAAGGGCCTATTGGTGATAGCTGATGGCTCGGCCTGTGTAGAATCAAACCTTTCCATTACCAGCTAAGATCTTTATCCACTAGGCAACATCGCTCCTGTTGTGACGGGAGATCATAAATGACTCATCCTCGGTAATAGCTCAGAAGTTTACAAATAGTTCAGCCAAAAATAAGAATCTTTTTGAAATTTAACCATGGCACATTCTGGTTATGAGACATGCGAGAACCAATGAAAACAGTTAATTTAATTTAATTTCTGTTCCTCAAACCCAACTGCAACAGAACCATTGTATGATTTCAGAAGATTTTGAATATACAAAACATATGGACCACTATTATGGAGCTTTTACAGAAGTTTCCATCAAAGAACATTTTCAAGGTTTTGGAAAAGCATGACGATAAGTAAATGAGGACAGATTTTTCAGCTGTTCCTTGAACCACTCGTCTACCAGCACTTTATCTCTAACATGCTTTACCTTTCATATATAACAGATGAAAACAGGCCTCTAAGCAGACCACCCACAAGCAATAAAACAATAGAAATCTGCTGCAAACCCTTGCATAAATCAAAATGTGCGCTTCATTTGGTTAAGAAACTGATTTGTGAGAACGGGGTGAATAATTAAATTTTACTTTGGCGCCTCATTATAAATGCTTTCTTCTTCAATTGAGATCTGTGCCGACACCGAGCCACAACCTGACGTCCGTGACATCTGCAGACAGAATCTGTGCGCTCCCTGACAAAAGCCAATTAAAGCAACGCAGGGGCTTTTGTTTAGAGACATGTCAAGTGCATCTGCTAGTAACAGGGACATCTTATTTTGACAATTTGCTCATTTCTAACCATGGCAGCTTTTTGCTTCCTCTAAACTGTTTGTGATGCTTTTATTCCCCAAGCAAAACATCAGCAAGACAATATGTGTCAGTCTAAAGGAGACTCATGATTCATTGGGGTATTTTTGAACATGTAGAATGGAATTAAGTCCTCTGATGTATTTTTTTTTTTTACAACTAGTTTTTTCCAACTCTGCTAAATTGCTGGGCTGACAATCAAGCCCTTGCCATAAAAAGTGAGTCACAATGGAGGAACAGCCAATCAGACTCTGATTTCTCAGCTGGAGGTTGAATATAATTAAAAAGTATGATGGACAAAAGACACAAAGTGAGAACTTTCTCTGTACTTTGGAATCTGTTGGCCACATCAGCGTGACTGAGGGAGTGTAAGAGAGTTCTACTCACTGCGATACTGTGATTGAACCCCGAGCCCGGCTGGGGGCTGGCAGCACTGATGTAATTTCCCACAGCTGAGTCCTGACTGCTGGGGCCATACAAGTCTGCCACGGGTCCAGGACTGTTAGCAACGGGGAAACCTCCATTCCGGGGAGGATTAGCACCTGTACAAGACAAACAACAGATTTCTGATAAATCATATTTCAGTAACTAACAAGGCACCTAAAACGGCAGAGAGACTGCATCTACCAAAGAGTGTTAAATTGGATAGAATATGTGCACTACTGTTCAAAATTTTGGGACAGTAAGATTTATTTATTAATATAATTTAGATAAATAACATTTTTTTATTATATAACAAATGAAATTGATCAAAAGGACAGAAATGTTACAAAAAGTTTCTAATAAATGCTGTTCTTTTCAACATTCCATTGATCAAAAATCAGTATCCACAAAAATATTAAGCAGCACAACTGTTGCTTGTTGAGCAGCAAATCAGCTTATTAGAATGATTTTTAAAGAATCATGTGAGATTGACTGCCCAAAATTCAGCATTGCTTCAAAGGAATAAATTACATCTAAAAAATAAAATCGAATAGAAGAGTTATTTTCAATTGTAATAGTATTTCACAACCTTGTTTCTACTGTATTTTTGGATCACATAAAAGCAACATTGGTGAGCATAAGAGACTTCTTTCAAAACACACAAACAAAAAAAATATTGCTGACCCCAAACTTTTAAGCAGTAATGCATGACATGTCACTTGCCTATTACTGTTCTGTATAATATTCATTAGTAAATACATAAAAAAAACATGCAAGTGAATGTGTTAAAAAGTGAAATAACATTCTCATCTGCCATTCAAATAGGACACGTTCTAGCACGTCTGTGCTGTTTTTTAATTGGACTATGCAAACTACATGAATAAGCATAAGCTGTTTAGCCACGAGTGCTGTTTTTTTAAGATACCAGTTACGCTCTTTCTGTTTTGAAATACAAAATTGTCCTATATGAACGGCCTTCACATGTGGACAGCATATAGATTACCCCCAACATCCATGCAAAATAATGCACCCAACCACATGCTGCGCCTTGCATTAAGCAGGTCTGATCGAAGGTCAGGTTAGGAAGAAATGCAGGCTTTTCCTGCTGTGCTGAGTACACTGTGAGCTGAGCGTGAACACGCATGTAAAGATTGAGCTTCCTTTGTGACTGCTCACAGAGAAGGAATACAGCTGGAGCAACCTCCAACATCACTGACTGCAGTCACTACAGCTATAAACCAGATGGAGGAGAGAATGTGTATTACATACAGAGTGAGGTAATTATGTCACACTATATTGATCTTTAAACTAGACTTACTTTGTCTTATTTACTAAAACCCCCTTATAAACCCCCATAATTTTACTATCAAAGATGGTCTGACTACAAAAAAATTCATATTCATGTCAAGTAGATAAAGTTTAAAATCCTGTCATAATTCTCACACAACAGTTGTCATCCAAAATAATTGATTATTTAGAGGAACCAATATGATGCTTTGATTCAATAAGTTTACTGAAAACAAAAATGGGACTAGATAGACCAGTAGATTAGATAGACCTCCATGGGACCAGTAGAGTCATGCTAGATTTTTTATTTATTTTTTGCAATTAAATAATGTAATAACAGTATAAAATGCTAATATATAAGATCATAAAGTATATATGTAAGTATACATAGAAATACATTTTTTTTTATTATATTTAGTCCCAGTTTTATGTGTGTACTGTAATCTTTATTCCATATAATTGCTGGTGAGTGCTGTGCTTTCTTTCGCTTTGCCAGGAATAGGATTTATGTTCTAAATTAAACCCTGGGGCTAAACTGTTACTGCTATTAGCTTTAATAGCTAAACACGACTTACATTTATTGGCTTTGACTGGTAGCTTAGCAGCACCCATGCTAATTAAACCCAACGGGCTGTGATTACGCAGTGTGTTTCTGAGACACAGGTGACTCATCTGTCCCGCTCCGGGTCCCAGCACTGGGGTTTTAATCGATGTCACCCTGCGCATCCTTTGCAGGATAACAAAGTGTTTTTGCTGACCAGGGACAGCCATAGAAATGTAAATATATTCTAACACAAAGCTATACACCAATGGCATTAGTATTGACCCCTGAGAAACCCACAACGCATCGACTGTGTGCAAGTTGCCACAGCAACAAGCATACAAGAGACATTTCGATGGACCTTCATATCAGGTAGCTCGCCTGTATTTAAAAGATCTCTCTCAAAATGCCCGAAACACACACTGAAAATAATATTAAGGTCCTAATGCAGCAGCTAAGTAGAAGATGAGTTTTTGTTTCCAATGTCAACATAAAAAATAAAACTAAAGGATGTGTTTTTTTTTTGTTTGGCTTGTAAAAGCAAAAATATAAGACGTAGCAAATCACAAGTCAAGTATCTCCAATTTTTAGTCTAAATGTACTTCATAGATCTTGAAGTCAACAGAAATGGAGTTCCCAACACATTCACTTCCACAATGTGACATTTCAAAGAATATTTTTTTAAATTATGTATGTACACTCATGAATGGATTTAGATTTAGCCTTTGTACTGTGAATCCAAAGTTTGCAGGCTCAGAATGGGCACAGGATAGGCTCGAGTCCAAACCCAGATCTATGTGATCGCTGGTGTAAAGTAAGAGGACTACAGAAATACCATTTGGCTATCAAAAGGAGTCGAATCTCAAAGATCCTGACACAATGCTCGACTTCCCTGCCTCTTTCATTGGGACGAGACAGTTGCTCCACAGATTAGTCCCTCCATGACTAGAGGGTTCATTTTAAATCTGATTTCTAAACAGCCAGTCATATTAAAATGCATTCCAATGACTTCCATTTGTACATATGCAATAAAGGAGACAGGAAACAAAAGCTCAGGCGAATTTGGCTGTTCCAAAGTTCAAGTTGGTGATCTTGGTCCTGCAAATTTGTATCATCAGTACCCTACATTACACTTCATATACAGATGTTGTATGAGTTTGCACCTTTGTCAGGTAGTCACAATGTACCCACATGCTGGGATACTCGTGTACATTTGGAATGAGAAAAAATGAAGATGTATTTCCTAATAGGGTGTTAGAAGCAACACATTTCTAGGACAAAATATGCCATACACACCTGAGTTCTTAAAGTGGTCCGGGCTTGGGTGGTGCTGGGAGGGTGAGTTGCAGGTAGAGGTGACGTGCTCGCTTTGCAGCATCTGACCTGTATGGGGCCCCAGGGTGGCATAGTCGGCAAAGGAGCAGGGAGCGCCGCGCTGGTCACCGGGCCCAGAATAAAAGCCGTAATCGGGGAACCCTGAGAAATATGCAAAGTAGGGGGGACTCCATAATTGAGAAGAGAGGTGTTTATATGATACACAAAGTAGTAGTAGTGAGGTATGCATGACAATAGACAACATGAGGCTGAATGATGCCCACGTACACACACTCATACTCACTTTGTTAGTAGTTACACAACATGCGTCCCACTAAACCAAACTATCACAGAGAAACCTATTAGTAAACAGGTTAGATATGACAAATACAGTGATCCATTGGCCAATAACATCAAAAAAGGATGTTAACATAACACAAACACACTTTTCATTTGAAAGGCGGATTATGTACGCCTTGGAGGACGTCATTTGATGGCTCCAGCAACGCTGAAATATATAGCTGGTATTTTCTATCCTACGTGAAGGTTTGATATACAGAGGGCATTAAAAGTCTTCATTGGCCGTTCAGAAACACTAAGATAATCCAATCAAAGAAAGTCAAAATCCACCACACTGGTTTTTCATCTTGCGTCTTCTTGCCGCACGTTTGCTTTTCATTGAGGTCTGGGACCTGCAGGAGCATCCTGGAGCTGTGCCGAGCATCCCAGTGCTGATTAAGCCCATAAACAGATGCCAAGAGTAATCTGAAGCAATATAAATAGTTTCTCTGTCATCAGCTTCACAACTTCCCCTCACAGTCCACGGTTTGTGGGCAAAACGCCTGCCTGTCAAATTATGCTCAAGTGCTTGAGGAATGGCACAACTCCAACCCCGCCTGCTTACTGTAATACGTGACTTGAGGAGTCACACAAATGTACTGCTGTAATGATTCCAATTACATCGGTCTAAACTCAAGCTTCATGTGTATGATTCCATGAACACACTCTGTACAAAAATAGATATATGCATTTAAACATATGCAGATGTATATTGTTACGTTCCTGCGTTATAATTAGTCTAGGGAAATTGAGGAATACGTAACAAAATGAAAGGAATTCCACATGGAGTCTCACATCCCAGTCCCAGCCCTAAAGATCACTGCCAACCACTAAAGGATCCACTATAATTTCATTCATTACATATAGGAATAACAGAAACAAAGCAAAAAGGTTTTTAAGAGGGGGCATAGCTAAAATAATAAACAAAACCATATCTTACTCAATTTTAAATCTTACTTACCTAACACAGGGAAAATAAATAACAAAAACAACAATAATACTTCCTTAACTACCTAACTTAACCAAAAACAGGAAAAAGAGTTAACAAAAGAAAAATGTCACCCTCCTCCCTACAAATGACAAAGTAGACAATTTAACCAATATTGAATGAAGGACTATAAAAGCATCAGTAATATTGATTTAAGTTTAACAATCTAGGTGGGTGCAAAGTAACAGTACACTAACTGAAACTCTAGCACAGTGGCATTAAGCATCAACTAGCAAATACCAAAAACAACAACACTTGTCTAGGGCTGCAGAGAAGGTCCAGGTGGGGAGAGGGAGATGTCACAATCTTTCTCCTTTCCCCTCTCTCTCAGCTGTGCTTTCTTGATGGTTTTATAGCTGCTTTCCTCTCTGGAAGAGTTTGTTGGTCATCAGCAAACGAGTATCAGGTGCCAGTAATCAGCTCTTATTAGAACAGCAGCACAGGAGGGAAAAAACTGATTGCATGTCCACACTATACGTTTTCATTTGAAAACGCATCTTTTTCTCTGTGCTTTGACTTTCCGTCCACACTGAGACAGCCTTTTTATCAAGGGAAACTGAGCTTTTTGAAAAAGCTCTCCAAAGTGGATAAATCTGAAAAAGCCGTTTTTGAGTTGTGTGGACTGTGAAAATGGAATCTTTTAAGAATGATGAAGCAAGTGTAGTCATGAGACATACCAATAGATATGTGTTTATACTGGTATTGTGCACATTATGTGCTATGCTATGTCATACTATTGCTACAGATGTGTTACTTTGTACACTCTTCATGTGCAAAGATGAAAGCGATTGCTATCTGTGGCAAAACATGAGGGCAGTTGCGTTATAGATCAGACATAAAATTGTGAGTGTGCGCAACTTGGGCGCATCAGTGAATGGTTAATTCTTTTCGTAAATAAAATAACATTTCCTTTCAGAAAAACTGGATGAAAACGTTTCATGTCTGTTCCGTGTGTATCATATGCAGGGAGATTTTTTTGAGGCTTTATGCATGCACAGAAAACTAATTTAACGTTTTCTGATGTTTCTGTGTGGATAAGACACTTTTGGAAAACGCTTGAAAACTCTAATGTGGACGGAAGAGCGTTTTAAAAAGAAAACGCTGTTTTCAAATGTATCCAGATTAATGTAAACGTAGCCTGAGAACACACAAAAACTCTAGACTGAACCCAGAACAGTACAAATTACACGGTGGTATTGCTGGTGGGCCGCCAATTACTATTAAAATAAATAATATTGTTAACATATGTAAAAATGTCTAAGTCATAACATAATAACATGATTTCATATATATAATTAAATAAAAAACAAACAAATATTAAACTGTTACTATGCTTCCACTATTCGAGCTCGCTGATTGGTTTAAGAATAAACCACCAATTTATCTTAGATATTTTTGCTGCATATGCTACAGAACAACAAATTCAAACATGCATAAATGGCTTTCAGCATGTTCCCTCCTGACTGCTTGCTCCGCTGACTGTCTACCCGCTGCCGAGCTCTGCCTGGATCTTTTCCCGTTTTGCATGAGCAGTACCAGCCATAGTTATTTTCTGTTAATTTCCAGTCAATTATAGGGGCGGTGTGATTGATCGAAATCGCCATAAAGTAACGATTTGAGCGTGCACGATTTCTAAATTGCTTTGTAGCACCATTTTCCGCGCCCCTGACCGAAAATAAATGGACGTGCATCAACGTGCGAAAATAATTAATATCTAACACATGAGCATAGAGAGAGCTGTGCGTGCACAGGACGCAGTTTAAGTGAGAGTAGACAAGTTTTAAGTGCGCACACTTTCTCCGCGCAGAGCAGTGTATCTGAGCAAGCACGTCTGGTTTTGTTACAGAGCAAAGGAAATCTGAGTGTGAGCAGAGAGATTCGCGCTCGTGCATTATTTTAATGTGCTTTCGCGTTATATTTATGCGCTCTCGCTGCTGACCACATACACATACTGTATACAAACGCTACAAATAATGAGCTCTTTGAACAATACATGGCAAAAAAAAGAAAAAAAAAGTCCCTGGACATGGGATTTTTTTTTTCTTTGTCATAAAGTCTATAAATTTTGTTACATCTTTACTATACTGATAATTTTGACTTATGTCTGTTCTAGAGACGTTACAACTTTTTGATAAAGCTCTAATTAGTTTTCTTTTGGAAATATGTTTCAAATCCTGAATGCATTTAGGACTGTAAAAGCATATCGGGGTGTGTCACAATCGCAAAATTGATCAAAGAAATTGCGATAGTTTTTTTTTTTCGTCCATATCACACAGCCCTATTTCATTCAATAATTACAATTAACAATCTAGCTTCTGAGTACTAAGTTATTAACCCAACAATAGCGGGGTCAGTAAAAAATTTTTGCAGTGGGCCGCGCAAACATATGTGTTTGGTGATGTGGGCCGCGAGTTGAAAAAGGTTGGGAACCACTGTCATACAGGTTTGAAACAACACAATGGTGAGTAAACGATGACAGAATATTTTTTATTTTGTATGAACTATTCCTTTAAATAAAGCTGGTGAATGATGTGTTCAATGTTTTGAGCACCCACAAATCAAATTCTGCAGAATTCTGCGGTGTTTCCTACAGAGTTCTGTGTGGGACACACTGGGGTTGTCTCAGGTTACTGCTAGGCTTCCTGGCACTTTAGTAAAAAATAGACATTTCTGTTCAGAGTCTTTTGGATCTTTTTCTCTCCACCATGCCCTGTTACTCATGACTAAACCAACTTTTCACGCTCGATCTCAACTACAAAAAAAGACCACAACAGCAAAACAAAGGCCAGAGACACGCTTTTCTTTTCGTAATCCATTTTTTCTACATGCATTCTAATCGCCAGTCGTCCTTCAATTTTAAAGTGTGTTTTCTGCTCCCTGCTAATTAGTCAAGCTTCCGTAGCCTCTTCTGCACACTCTAATTAGATCTTTAACAACAAACAAGAGTCGACCTCTACATAGACTCCTCCATTTGTTAAATAGCTGTGCAGGGTGTGGGTTGGCGAATGTGCAACAAACCCTTCCCCCCCATGATGTCTTCGTGGAACCGTGCCGCACACATTCCACGAGTCACAGATTGCCAGGACACCACAATGGCGGCTTCCTGTTCCATCTGCCTAATTCTGCCGATTACAGGATACTGGGAGAGGCAGTACACAAAGCCGACATTCACACACACAATGGATGTACACAGCTGCTTTGTTTATGCTGACACGGACAATTAGCCCTCAGCTGCACAAGGCGCTTAGTCGGGAAGGTCTTATCTAATAAAGGCAGGGAAAATTACCTTTATTGTTCAGGTAGATTGCCTCTAATGATAGTGCCATCAGTGTAAAAGGATATGAATAAAATGAGGCTGAAAGCTCTCCAGTTGGATGGCAAGACAGCAGAAGCAGCCATCTGGGAGTGAGCCGCTGCCTGATTATCTTCTTCTGCTCATTTCTTTTTCAGAGAATACAAGTGATTTACTTTCACTTGAGCAAAGGTGAGAAACAGAGAAGGGTTCGGACAACTTTGCTCTGACATCAAAGTTAGAGAAATAATAGCTTTCCTCTGATCTTTCTAAATAACACATTCTCTCGCAGCATGTTCAACAGACAGCGAGCATTGCCTTGGGGGGTTGCGGCGATGTGGATGTCTGCGGCAGAATTGTGTTTAGTCCGAGTGGCAAAATATGTGTGCAAATTAGTGGTCTGCTAATGAACACCAGTCGAATGCTGTTTTAGTTGTATGGACATCTGCTGTAGCGCTTCATCAATAACACAATATTCCAGCACATCACCAGAGCTTCAGCTGGCAGCAAATCTCTTGTTACAGCAGTCTGGGCATATGGGTTAATGAGAACAGTAATACCACTGCATGAGCCACAAATGTGCATTACAGTTTTAAAAAGGAGAAAAAAAAAAAAAAACAAGGCGACTGACCTTTATGGTCTTTAGATAAATTAACAATTTTGGTTTTAATTAATATTGCAAATTTTCTTACTGCAGAGAAATGTATTTTGAAGAAAAAATAATTAAAATGAATAGAATGTCACCATGACTTTATTGAGGTAACCTGGGGTTAAGTGCTCACTGAATGGCTCGATTGAACCAGCAATCTTCTGGTCCCCAGTCCTGACCACTATATTACACTTCATGGACAGTACAGCAAAGAGGCTGAGGCCTGACGGGGCATTGAAATCTCATAATGATGTCAACATCTGACAGAAAATTCCATGGCAAACAGGAGAACGAGCGAGTGTGGGAGAGTGTGTGTGTGTGTGTGTGTGTGTGTGTGGAGGTGAGGCTCTCCGGTGTGAACTGCTGAAGACTTCAGATTAGCTCCTAGTTACAGTATCACTGTTGATCGTATATTCAGCCCAATTATTAATATTCCAGCTATCAGTGCGAAACAAAAGACCCCTTCTTCCATTTGTTTCTCTTTTTTCACTCTCTCTGTAGTCTAATTGGATGTAATTACTCATCTGCAAAACAAATGAGTGGGTCGGCGTTGCCGTGGCGACCGGATCAACGGGCCCAGCAGTGTGAATCGTTCGCCGAGCCTCATTTCTGAAGATAATTACCCCTCTTTCCTCTCTTTCACTCTTGCCATCTCTCTCCCGAGCAGCAGAAAGGACTCGTACGAAGTTACAACTACAGTCACGGCTGTTCTACTTGTTTTCTTCCTCTCTTTTTTTCCTCTGTCTCTTTGCATGTAGTCAGCAGCGGGGCGGCTCTCTGAGTGGATAACGGCTCTCCTCACTTCCACTTTACCAGATCACAGAAGTGACCTCAAACTGCCTCTCTCTCTCACAAACAGTCTAAGAGCTTTCGATCACATTCACAATAAAACACAGGCCAGTGTCTCTCCTCAGCCACTTACGCCACTGAGCTGGTTAAGAGTGCATCAGTGAACAAGTGTGTGTGTGTGTGTGTGATTATCCACACTCACACACATGCTGCTCCCACTCAGATCCCTGGTGGCCATTCCAACAAGCCACTTCATAGCAGTTGTCAGTTGGTCCGTCATATTGGCCCACAAATTAGCTTTGAATTTCAGAGCAGCTGTAATTAGCCTCTTCATTTCCACCTAAAGTCAATTTAGAAAGGAGGGGGGGGGGTATTGCACTCGTGCCTGGATTTAGCTTTCACTTTCCATTTAAAATAGTCCTTTTTGACCGAACGTCTGGCTAATTAACATTACTAGACCCCCTTTTCTGTAAGTGCTGACATTTAATAAATAATACATATTTAATGTCTTGTCATTTTGGTGCTCAGAAAGGCTTTGCTAATTAATTTTAACACATGATTTATTCTGGCATTTTCTGGCATGCTCTCAGGTCTCTCTCAGCGCTTTTCTTTGGTTGAATGACAAAGTAACTTCATAAATCCAGGACAGTAGATCTAGATTAGTGATGGCTCAGTTACAAAGCTTTTGACACGGAGCGGTATGATTTGTAGATGCACACAGTGGGAAGACGCCCATGATGCCCCTTATGTTTTTGTTTTTCTAAGAGATTCTAAACTGACAAAGATTCTAAAGTCTTCTTGCTGACCAAACTACAAGTTGAGTTATCTAGAGCTCAGCTTCATTAGGCTATGTGTTTTCTGTTCTGTTAAAGTCATACATTTTAAACAATCAGAATGTTACATCATTTTTAAAATAAATATTACACAGACAGAATGATATGCCAATAAACATTTTTAAATATGCATTTAAAATGACCATTATTCCTTCATACAAACCATCTAAATGAACTCGAGCTCTAATGTGAAAACACAGTGGCTTCAGGGACTGTTTTCTAGGGGATTTACATCACATGCAGTCCAGCAGGAGCTAATGCAATGGGGAACCAGGGCCTGTAGTTTAATCTCACCTCATATACACGAGCCAAAACAGCACTCCACAGAGATGCTTTTCAAGGCTCACAGAGCTTGGGATGAAATGGATAATGATCTCAGATAATGTGAAGTAGTTTGCCAAACAGGAGCATCTTCATGCTCGGGCAAGTGGGCAGGTGGCCCACTGTAGCAAAGCAGAACGTAACAACATCTCATCTGTTCCCTCGAATGCTTCTATCTGTTAATTAACACGAAAGGACCTGAACCCATACTGCATTTTGTTTCACAGTACCAATAGTTGTGTAAAAAAAAAAAAAATTGAAGACCAGCACATTTCGTATTACTCTGGGGTTAAATGCAGCAACTGCCGGTCATTGAAAAAGCTCTGACACAGGACTGCTTATTCAAGATAACATAGCTCAACACAATACACCAGGGCACAGGAAACTGCCTCAACTGCACTCCATCTGCTGAGCAAACTCTTCCCTTTCCACTGATCTGTTAGAGTCTTACGACAACTACCTGCTCACTGGGGAAAGAGGAGAAAAAGACAGGAGAGACGATGGAAATAGAAGATGGGGGGATGAAAAGGCGAGAAAAGAAAATCTGCACATGATGAGGTGAACCAAAGAGAGAGAGATGCATACACCCACACGAGAACTTTCTGCCTTAATGATCAGGAATGGGTCGATTCGCATATGGCAACCTCTGGAAAAAAACAAGCATCCCATGATCCTCAGAGCATTGCTCTGAAAGAGACAGAGAGATCTAGAGGGAGATGTCTCAGCAAAGCAGGAAAGGACAAGGCACATCAGTTGGAGAGCCATTCCTCTATTGCCATGCGCTAGGGAGATAGGTCTCCAGAAAGCTGTGAGCCTCCCATTGAGGAGGCCCCTGTGGAGCCAACAGTCTCTCCCATCACCCTGTCAGGCCCAGGGACACAGACCTCCACCTGAATCACTCTCACTTTAAAAGGAAACAGAAGTAAAAAGGCACTGCACAATTTAGATGAGGGTGTGAGTCAATTTACCAAGACAAATTTCCTTTCCGATATTTAGTTTGTAAGCTGTGGTATCTAGTTCTCATTAATGTTGGAGCACCATTACTGTTGAGACATGACTCACTTCAACATTCTCCAGTGCTCTGAGTGTAGCTGCAGTGCTACCCTGGTACGTGATGTTCAAATTCAACAATTGTAACTTTGACCATATCTGACCCTTAAAATCAAATCTTGTGTGTGCCTTCATCAAAGGGCTGCACCATTAATCGAACGCGACTGTCATGTGTTTCTGTGATTAACAGTAAATCTCCGGCATGTGCTTTAAGAATGATAAAGGATATATCGACTAGCATTGCATAATATATACTTTATTATTATATATTAAAAAAATATATATACACACACAAGACAAACTCAGTTATAGTCAGTATGTCATAATTGGCCACAAATCACAAAACGTTTAAATGCAATTACAGTAAAAAGAATTTGAATTACAAAGAAATTCAAATTAGGCAATAATTATATGCTCAAATTTATAAACCAAAAGATTATACAGATGACATGTCAAACATCTATCTGTCCATCCTAAAACATGGGGCTTTCAAACAAGGCTTTTGTCATGTCAACATTTGAAGCTTTTCTAGGTAAAATTAATTATTTGAATTTCTTTGAATTAAATTCATTATAATTCCACTTCCTTGTTTTGAGATTAGAACTGCAATTCTGCAGGCTGTCTGCTAACTCCATTCAAAAAGCAATTCTCAATTAAAATCTGAACATGCCACGGAAAAGTTCAGGTTCAAGATTAGAACTGATCTCTGCATTAACCCTGGGAAGGATGCCGAGCAGAGTACAGTCTGTAGCCAGTGTCAGCAGAGAGATATATCTTGTTCAACAAGGATGCAATGGAATCTATGAGATGACTGTTTAGGGCACATGACGAGTGAATAATGTGAAACAGGACACTAGTGAAGGTGAGTGTGTGTGTTTTTGGCTGGGGGGAGCAGTGGCCACTCAGAACACAGGCGGTAAAGAGTGTTTACCTGGCCCTGCGTTCTGTGGGTACGCCATGTAGCCGCTTCTTCCCCGGGTCGCCCTACCTGAGCCTCGCGCCGCTGCCACTGCTGCTGCCGCCACAGGTCCGTACGCCGTCGCTGGGAAACCTGCCGAGAGAATAAAACGATTTACTAGTGCTCTTCATTGCAATCAAATTTACAGCCACATAAATGCATCAGAGCGTCAAAGAACAACTCTATCCAGACTAATGCAACACACATGGGAGAGATGCTACATCGTCATTCAAATAATTACATAGAAATCAAAAGAACTCAAATAGGTGGACATAATTCATATTTATTTTCTTTTTCTTTCTTGCTCTTTTGTTGATTTTGATTGCCCCCATTGTCCTCATTTGTAAGTCACTTTGGATAAAAGCATCTACTAAATGACAAAATGTAAATGTAAACATAATTACTCGTTTAGAGTGATTCTAGCAGGACTGATCTACAGCCTCTCTCTCTTTCCTGGCAACATTTTAATTACAGACAGCACAGGAACACGTTGCCCATGGAGAAACCATCATCTTTTTTTTTTCACATATGGACTCAGAAAAATGCAACATATTAAAGTTCATTTGCACTCACTTTAGACAGCTTCAGAAGCTTTCTCAATAATGCTCTAATGCGAGGTGAGCAGCACAGAATTATGGGTATTTACAAAAATGACTACTCCACTGGGAGGACAAATTGTACTTGTTTGACTGAATGCCACTAGAGGATATAGAAACCACATGATTTAACAGCACCTGTCTTCCCTCATGTGTTAGTAGAGTTGACTGAGATGCATCAGTGCTCAATCCATCAATGTGATCATTTGTATGGTGGACATGAAGCGTGAGCGGACAGAGCAGAGCTGAGAGCAGAGGATTGTGGGATTAATTGCTTGCAACAAAGTGCCTATTATCTCAGTGAGAAGCATCAGCAGACATGTGGTACTCTTTAAGGTCCATAATGTCAGGTAATAATGAACCTTTATTATTAACCTTTATTATAGTGTCCTCATACAGGTCATTTAAATGTGCTTGGAAGTTTATGGAAAAAAAATTAATCAGCCATTGACTATTTCTATTTAACTTAATACTGAACAAGCCAAACTCTGTTGAATGACATTGTGTTTGACAGCATGCAATTTGTTTGTGGTAAACTGAGACTGCTGAAGAATCTACATATTTAACAAAAGTCACCAGTTCAGTGTTCAAACATTGTAATCAAACATAATCATCATCATTGTAGAAGCCAACTAAAAACGCACCAGGCCAGAGTATCTACGGCTTTGTTATTTCATAAATGTAATTACAGTTCCCTCACTTTAATGAAGGTGTGAATCTGCATCTGACAGCTGCTCATCAGAGCAGTAAAGACTTACAAGGGGGTCTAACGCCCATCTACAGCATGTCATTACACCAGACTGCATCCAATGTTTGTAGGATAGATGGGGTGATACCTCGACTATCACTATTATACCCTTAAACAGGGCATTTAACACACTGGTTACTCTGGAGGGACTGATCCTATATTACACTGCAAATCACATCTAACAGCAAAAAATATAAGAAAAGAAGAAGAAAAAAAGATTAGTGTTAGAGAATATAATCCTAAAATTAGGGTTGGACCAAAATATTCGATTATTTGAATATTCGTTCGGTAGGTTAACATTCGATTTTAAATTTGGAGTAGTGCTGCAACGACTCGTCGACGTCATCGATTACGTCGACTAAAAAAATACATCGATGTGCGTGAAATGACTCATTCGCCCTTGAATATGAATTGTCCATGAGTGAACGTCATGATTCAGAGCTAATTTAAAAAGAGAGAGAGAGAAAAAAAGAGAAAACTCATGTGGATATTCATTTTAAAAAGAAAAGATAAAAAAACAAAAAAAAACAAATGAAAAACATGAAAAATCATGATGTAGACATGTATATAATAGCTTAGGGGGGGAAAAAAGCTGTAAAAAGAGAAAAAATTATACAGGACCAGATTACAGACGGTTATAGATAATACCAAACCTCTGTGATCTCTCTGGTTTAAAATTACGCATTTCATTTCCGGTTTCTTTCCTCAGCTCATTAATCTCTTAACAAAACACAAATCAGTATGCTAATGCTAATGCTAATGGAGGTCACGCGTCCCTGCCTCTCTTTTGCTCTGCTCGTGCTCGCTGTTGCCGAGCACAAGTGTCCTTGACCAAAGTGTCACAAGTCATTTGTGCTGCTTTATCCCCCTCGTCTCTTCCTCTGCACAACATCCTCTGTCTCCCAGCGGCCTCTCTCCCTTCGTCAAAGTTAACGCTGGAACAAAGTTCTTGTGAGAGATTAACTTCGCCGGATTAGGTGGGTTAATTATTAGATCTCGGAGGCTCATTGTTTTGTGTTTCCGCCGTGAAAGGCTGCTTGAGAGAGGCGCTGCAGCATTAAATCAATTTCATGGGCTTTTCATTACAGACGAGATAACGCCAACATTTAGCATTCAATTTTATGGCGTTATTTGAATCTGCTCCAGCGAATGGCCTGATGGGAGAGAAAAACCCTGCTGAGAAGGCACAAGGACACATTGCTCTCCCTGCTTCCTCCAGAGCCCCCTGGGAACCGTAAAACCACACAAATGGACCCTGAGGGAGTACAGAAGGAGTCTACAACACTGAAAGAGAGAGGAAGAGGGACATGGACAGGAGGAAGAAAAAGAAGAGAAAGATGACTGCTGACTGCTGCAGATGACAAGTTCTCACAGTACTCCCTAGAATTCTGCCAGCAATGCCCTAAGAGCAGATTATTCTTATGGAAAAATTAACAAATCTATTTCTTACAAGTAAGCACTAGCCTCATTTTCATGGATGGTACAGAGAGAGAAAGATGTCCTTTCAGTCTGACCTCGCTAGAGCTACCCTTCTTTAGGAAACAGCTGCTGAAAAGAGCCACGATTCCTGAAATTAGGCTATAAATGCATCTGATGTGAGCCAACACACAAGGTTTGTGTCCTATCAAACGACACAGAGCTGTGAAATGACAAAATCTGCACCTTGCTTTTTCCTTCATTGACCACTTTGAAAGGAAAATAAAAACAATGAAAGCTACCATAATAAGAGCCGGAAAAGGCAGCAGCCTTGGCTCTCTTTTCATCTGTGTAGTGAGTGACCTGTTGTTGCTGCATATGGAAAAATAAAATAAAAAATGATACGCTGTTTGTAGTTTTGTGAATGCTTTTCAGGCGATATTAAAGGTGAACCACAGGAGCCTTTGGTACAGGTGGTGTCTATATGAAGAACACATCACGCATGCATATAAACACTTCTTTGCTTCCTACACAACAGTATATATACACCTAAAAAAGCCATTATGAATGGGTTTTGGTGCACAGGTGTCTAAACTAAGATCAGATTTCATACGTGAGAGGTTTTGCCCAAAATGAAACCATTTACTGAGCTGGATCGTCATTGTGAGTCTTCTGATGTTTGATTAGGGGACAAAAAGTCATTTGGCCAGGAAGATTAAAGGGCTCAATCTTTTTTTAGCTCTTTCATACACCATTAAACTTAACGATGAATCTCCAGAAAGATCCCTGGACATCACAAAACCTCCAAACGTCACCAGCCAGCCATGAGTTTCACCTCACCATAATGAAAGACAATTTAATGGGCAGGAGCCGTGACTACGCAACTCCAACAAGAGTATGATCTCATCTCACCCATCTTTCTGTTTTTGAAAAATATGGACCGTGAATCACGTGTGTAAGTGTGTGTGAGATGGAGGAAGTATCGTTGCACCACTCTGAAGCAGATATCATGGAGGCGACACGCATTTCCTACCGCTCACCATAAAACAAAACCATCTCTCTGTGTCTTTCGACAGATCAGGCCCTTGCGCCAGAACGCTATCAAGCAGGCCGAACTTTGTTGTCGAAAATAAATCATTCCCTGCCCAGACACAAAAGAGCCGAAGCGCTTGGCCTGTTTCTAATGGAAATGTTTCCAGAATTATGGTTTCTGCTGACCTTATGTTAAGATCTGAAATGTGTAAACTGTAGCTAAGAAAAAAAACAACATAAGTGTTTATGAAAAATATGACCAAAATTAAATTAAATCTTCTAGGGATTCTGGATGACAGGTGTCAGTGTTGATTCTCTGAGGACTCGACGAGCGCAGGGTGTCAGCAGGAAGGACTCTCAGCCTGTCTTGTTAGCTAGAAGCACTTAGCATTAATTAGCAATCTCATTATTACCCACGTAAACACTTCTAATTTGTTATGCATTTTAATGGCCTTCACCAAACACTTAAGAAACATCTTTAAGCATTTAAAAAGACCCAAACTCCAGACAGACAGACTGCAAAACAACAACAAGAACAACCAAAAGATGCACATCTGTAAGTGTGGGAATGCAAGAACCGCAAACGGCAGATTCGAAATTCAACACACATTCGAGATGATGCAAAGAACAAAAACAGTGGGGCACAACGGCTCTCCCAAAGTCTCCTTACAAATGGCTGATTTCCATAATGGCAGCCGAGAAGGAGAGATCTCTGGGTTTGTCAGTGGCTCATTCATGAGCTCACACGGATTCAGACAGTTTTGTGAGAGAGAGAATTCTTGACTATGTTCGGTGTGTGTGTGCCTCTGCTGTCCCGTTTAAGGGTTCATTTCTGGTTTCAGTACTAAAGAAATGGCATGAGAGAGACTGATGTTGCTGTAGTTTGATTTTATGGTATATCGGTGTCAGGTGCAGTCACATAAAGATGAGTAACTGTGCAAGAGTTTGAGGCTCACCACAGATCAGAGCACAGAGAGAATGTGTGTTGATGTGAATGGGACTGTCAGTTTGTGTGTTCTTGTGTCTATTTGTATCTTTCATGAGTTAACCCTGTTAAATATAATTTATTTCTATTTTGAATAGAAATGTTTGAAGAACTAAGCTCTGTGAGAAAGAGAAAATATGGGTCTCATAAACCCTTTTGATGTGTTGCTATCTTTAACAAAAACAAAGACATAATTAGCAAATACTTTTTTTCTTTGAAACAAAGACACATTTTTTTTTTTTAGATTGGAACAGAACAAATATACACTAACTACAAATGTGCACTACAATATGAACAAACATGTTGGGGAGAGATCAGCGTCCATCAAAACAACCATCACACCCACAGAAGAAAAACCTATTAGCTCTGCTCATGATATCAGCAGGCAGGTAGCCATCCACAGGACACTCACATCAGCAATATCTGCCACCAGCTACAGAGAAATGTGCTGACCTTTACACCCCTCACAAACACACACATGCCTTTCACTGACATACACACGTGTGCATTTAACAAGCTCCCAAAATTGATGCTGATTTACATAACAGTTTGCGGTTTCATAACGAGTGAGGTAGACACACAGACTCACCTGGAAACTGGTAACTGTAGCTAGGAGAAAATCCTGTGTATCCACGACCATACGTTGCCACAATGTTTGGATAACCTACAAACGCACATAGAGATAGAAACAACATCAGCCCGGTGGGATCAAATCATGCTTAACCCTTAACCTTGGTCAGTCAGGAACTAGTAATTACTAGACATATCTGGATGAGGCTGTGTATCTGTAACACTGTCACAAGAGCAGCAGCACTTGAAAAGGAGGATGAATATCACAACAGTATGTTCAAGCATATAAGCACTTTAAATGAAGTGGCAACTACAAGGAATTTCACTGCAATCTGTTTTTCTCTGATGCTGCTCTGCCGAGTGAATGACACAGTGATTCTTTGAGTTATTCTTGGCCTTAGTGTCTCATGTTATCTCTGTATAATTTACATGCTGTATTAATTTCATGTTTTTCCCAAAATAAGAACGTGGAAAAGCAGTCACCACTGCTCAGTAATAAATCACGACAGATTTCAGCAAAATCACTCCAAACACGCTGCGTGCAGAGCTGGCATATGTGCACTTAAGATTTCCCAGACCTGTCACGAGTCACTCAATATCAGTTGACAGCAATAAAAACACTTTTGACAGCTCTCATAGAATACACTGCCTAAAAAAAGGTTCTTCTTCCAGGGAGGATGTGCTCACGCAAGTTTGTGTGTGATGTGGCTAAACAAAAGTTGTGTTCTTGAAGAGAAAGCTGAGATGAGAATCATCAGAAGAAAAGGGTTGAGAAGAGACAAAATGTCATGAGACAAATGAAAAAAATAAGAAAAGATTAGAAGAGACTAAAAGAGAAAATATGAGAGATGAGAACAGAAGAGAAGATATGAGAAAAGAGAGGACAAGAACAGAAGAAAAGAGGCAAGATCAGATTAAATGAGGACAAAATGAGATGCAAGGAAAACAACAAACATGAGAAAAATGAGAACAAAAAGAAGGTGAAGAAATGAGAAGTAATATGAAACAGCAGAATGAGATGAGATGAGACAAGAACTGAAAAGAAAAAAATCTGAACTTATTTAAGAGAAGACAAGAAAACAGAAGACACAAATTGAGAAGAAACAAGAATAGGCAAGAGGAAAAAAAATTGAATAGAAAGTTGAAATGAGAAGAAATGACCAAAATAGAAGAGATGAGACCTGAATTGAACAGAAGACATGAGACAAGATGAAACAAGACAAGATCAGAAAAGAGGCAAGCTGAGAAAAAAAAAAAAAATCAGGCAAGACAAAAACGAGGAAAAAAAATAATTAAGAGAAAAGGGGAAGTTGAGATGAGAAAGAAACAAAACCGCTTATTTTGACGAGAAATTATAGGATATTATGAGCTAACTATGTGCATTGTGGGTAAAAAGGCTGGGTCCTCCCCTGGCAGCTGCTATCTCAGGTACTGATTTGCATTATTAATGTTCAGGCTAATATACCTATTTTATGGCTCAATAGCTCCGATTCACTTTAAAATCAATTATACATCTGCAGCAGCTGAAGCAGGATGCAGCTCAAATGTGTATTAATCTCAGCAAACATACACGCGGCGCATGACTATAAAGATAAATGACACGATTAGCTGCAGTAAACAGAAGCGTGAATGCAGCAGCTTTAATGAGATTTGCCGTATAAGAAACTTACAGTTCCTTAAATAATGAACCCTGATCTGCAGCTTTTTTTTTTCAAATGCAAATTGTAATAAGTTCTGTCTGGTCGTCCTGTTCACTCCAGTTTCATTTAGATAAGACCAGAGTTAATATTTTCACATGAGTGCTTCACGCTCTCGTTCTCTCTCTCCCATTCCTCCTCTCTTCACCCTCCTCTACAGCAGTAATCCATGAGAACTTCTACAAAGTTCAAGCCCTTGTTAAAAGTTGATTATAAGGGATGTTTATCTCCTTCTTTCAGTTTATATATATTTTTTCAATTATATAACATTTAAATGTATAACTATATAATTTTTATATTTTTAAATATCATTAAAATATTAAAATATTAAATATCATTAAAATATCATCAAAATGATTTGAAGCTTATACTGTATATTCTAGAAGTCTATATGCGTTATGTTGAGTGTAATGAATATGTTTATCACCTTACTTCAGTTAAAATATTAAACAAATCTAAAATAAAAAACAATATGATAAAATCAAATATTACATAATTTAATATATTTTATATTATTATCAAAGTTATTTGAAGCCTATATATTATAAATTCTATATTATTTATATTAGAGGTTCAAGCATGTAGCACTGAACAAAATGGCCATAGGATCAGCATTCTCCACCTAAAACTGATCGGGCAGACCAAACCATGGTAGAAATCTGAAACTTGAAGGGATGAGAGTACTCCCCAACGTCACCTCCTAAACTCCTAAAATAACAACCCTTATTTGCAGGCTCAAGTGCCTTATGTTTTTAGAATCCTTGACCATGACGTAAATCTAATTCGGGTTTTTTTTTTTTTTTTTTTACCTACTTTTGCAAACTTTGTCCATTGTGAGGCAAGGATTCTAGTGACATACGACACTTGAGTCTGTGACTAACGGTTTAGGAGTTATAAGCGATCACATACTTTTGATTGCTATACCTCCCCCGTCAGCCCAACTGGGTCAGGCCTTGGTGACGTTGTAGACTCTGTGAGTACTACCAGGGACGGTAAGTTTGAAGTCTCTACGACTTACAGTTGGGTCTGCTTGATTAGTCTTATGTGGACATGGCTGATCCTTGGCCATTCTAACAATTACAACAGGGTTTCAGGGTTTCCCCTAATAATAATAATATATATATAAAAATTTTCTGCTAATCAGGTCTGAGGGATCCTATAGATCCGGAGCTGAACTAACCAGACACGTTCATGGAAACACCTTTATCTCTGGTCTAGCAGCAAATCAG
Source organism: Carassius auratus (assembly GCF_003368295.1). NCBI lineage: Eukaryota > Metazoa > Chordata > Actinopteri > Cypriniformes > Cyprinidae > Carassius > Carassius auratus. Next base: position 13,347,355 of record NC_039277.1, on the reverse strand, counting down.
AAGTCATCATCTTAAGCCCCGCCCATGAGCTACCCCTCAGTGAATCAGTGTGTGAGTGTGTGTGTTCATGTGAGACTCACTCAACATGCCCATGCCCAGCATGAAGGCATCCATGGTGTACGGAAGACTTCTCGCCCTCCCCCTCGTGCCTGGAGGAAACATCACCTCCTTTGGTTGGGCTTTCTTACATTCTACCTGTGGACAAACATACAGAGAAGGAAACACAAAGAGAAAGGCTAAGTGACAAAATTGTTGCTGGTTTTAATGTCATTAAATACAATATGATAAAACTAAATAGCACACGCAAAGTCTAGGGCCCTATGAAATATTTTTATACATTGGGGGGGGAGGGGGGGGTGATTCCATTTGAATAGTTTAGTTACATTTTAATAAAAAATTTAAATTAATTAACAAATTTAATTAATAATACTTATTTGTTTGAGAAAAGTTGAAATCATAGGCTCCTAATAGCTGAAGTAGATGGAACTTTTTTTTTTAGACATTTATGTAATTTTTTCACACTTCATTCACAATACACACACACACACAAATATATACAAACAGTTTAAGGATTAGGATAAAAAATTTATATATATATACCATTTATAAAATACTTTTATTCAGCAAGGATGGAATAAATTTGCAATACATGCAATAATATTTCAGTATATTACTGTTTTTATTGTATTTTTGATCAAATAATCAAATTCAGCCTTAGTTGAACTTGGATGAGACTTTTTAAAGATAATAATAAAAATTTTGTATATGCTAAATAAAATGTAAAAAAATAAAATAAAATAAAAAATAGTGGTTTTTGGATGAAATTCGGATTTTCTTGTTCATGTTCTTGACAGGTATCATGAACTTCGCCCACCAATTATTTGGAAGAGTCACTGGACCTTTAATATGATGCCTAAAAATTTCTCAAGCTATGTCAGTTTGATTTTTGTGCACATTATTGGCATAACAAAAAGCGATACATTTGTGTATCCAAATAATTTTTCAGACAGAAAAGTAACGCAAAAATAAACTAAAAGTCTCTGTTTTTCTGATTCCACCCTGTGATCTCCCCAGCACCCCTTCCCTCATCCTCACGAGCTCACTCTCTGATTGACATTTTAACCTCTGGAGGTGAGCACATGAGCGGACAGCTGACAGCAGTCCCTGCCTGAGAGACAGAGGAATATTCCTCCAGAGAGCTAGGAGAGGAAAGACAACATGTCTCTAGCAAAGGGGAGAAATAAACAAACACACAAGCAGAAAACATCAAACCACAACAAACACACAGACATTCGCTCTCTCTGGTGATATAAGCATAATCGGGTCAGACGAGGAAAGACTTTCCTCTTGACAGGCCTAGCAGGCAAACGATCCTATTTACCAAGAACATCTGCATGTTTACAGGAGTGTGAGTGTGTGTGTGCTGACAGCGCCTCTACAGAACACGATGCATTTGCACTTGGCTGAATCTGTCCTCTGCATTGATCGATTCGTCTGCCTGCCCAGGGCCTGTCCATCTGTGTGTGAGTGTGTGTGCTGCTCGGCCCTTCACCACACACACACAGTGTGGATAATCTCCCACTGAGGCTCACGCAGATGCTGCTCGGCACAGCTGGACACACACACACACACACACGGGGACGGCTGAAGTTCAACTTGCTGTGCCATCAGAGCTGCTCTGAATACTTGAGATATTTCTGGATTTGGCCAGTGATGGATATTTAATATTCATTCTAAATTAATGAAATCTAAAAAGGTTTGGTTCACACTCTGAGCCCTGAGGATGCAGCGTGGGAGATATTTTAACATGTAAATGTATTATAATTACTACAGAAGGTGGTGTTTATCATATGAGTGACAAGTTGAACAAATATTTAGCTCAGAGTCTTTCTATCTTCCATGGAACACAAAAGGAGATATGAAATGTTTATGTTGTCCTTTTCCATGCATACAATTGAAATCAACCATTTATCAAGCACAGAATGTAAAAGCAGAAGAGCTGAGAGAGCTGTATTGATGTGTTCATAGACGGGTGTTTTGGATGACCTGTTGTACAGCATGTTAGGGCTGTGCGATTAATCGGAATCGAATCGAAATCGCGATTTTAGACGTTGCGATTTGCTAATCACAAAAGCCTACGATGTGGACGAGAAATTACTCTGTTCCAGAGCATATGCAACAAACAGAGTGAGCGCACCTCCATTCTCCCCAATCAGCTCTGCTCTAGCCAACTGCTAAACGCCCACCATTAAAAAAAAAAAAAAAGGGGGTCAGTTCAATAGTTTACAGGTTAAGGTTAATCAAAGTTAGTCAAATTAAAACTAAAGAAAAACTGCATCACGGACGAGCCGTGCACACTTGCCGCACTCACACAGCCTGTTTCGTAACGCTCCGTTATATTCGCGCTGCCCTGCAACGCAAATCTTCACGAGTGCATCTGGCAGTATAATATGGATGAGGCTCGACGCACGTGCGCAACCGCGTCAGCTCACGCCTGGCTCTGCGTTTAAAATGAATGTAAATTCAGTCTAACAGCTTGCTAATTTAACTTGAATGAAATGAAACATTCAGCACATTTTCCACTTGTTTTTAAAAACCCAAATACAGTGTAACATACAGTATGTAATACTTTAATAATTGACTAAAGAAATACAGTTCTTTATTTGTAAAAATAAAATAAATATTTCCAGTGAAATACAGTGATTAAGTTAATTCTGTAAAAGTAGTTATAACATTATAATCTTGTCTGCTGAAAAAAAAAATTAAGATATATAGAAGCCCTCCCAAACCACAATTGAAAATTGAATGGATTTCAGAGTTATAATGGGAATTGTATTGGTTTTAATGTAAACTATAATGGTGTCTATTTGACAGATTCTGTTGGTGGGATGTGATCTGGCAGATGGCAATCAATAGAACAACCGTAATTCCTATTGGAATGATGCTAAAAACAAAAAGGAATTTTGTAATGTTTTAATGGAAACTGTAAGAATTTCTGTGTTCTTTTTTTTCAGCAGGTTAATGATACTGTGCTGCACATTGACATTATTGAGCTGAAGCTTGACTTTGAAAATGTAAAATCGCAAATCAAATCGCAATCGCAATATCTGTCAAAACAAAACAAAAAATCGCAATTAGATATTTTCACCATATCGCACAGCCCTACAGCATGTGCATAACAACAGGTCTAATTCTGGACCGCAAACACTCATCTAGACATACATCATCTAGGAGATAAACATCACAGACAGGTTGTCTGAAAAGGGTTTCTCAAACTCATTTTAACTCAAGGACCTCCTTCATAAGCCCAAACTTAAACTAAGACTTAAAGTATTAGCTGGCTACCTGCGCTACATACTGTATATTAAACAGGCAGTACGATATCAGTAAGCCATTTCATTAATACAACCATCTCTGCACACATGTGCATGACTATTCAAAATAATCATCCAAACTTTTTAGTTTATCAATTCATTTTCAACATGGTTTGGCATATATTCAGTGAGGGTACTAATCAAAAAATTGGGATGAAATTTTATAGTATTATAATTATGTTTCTACTCCAATTTGGTGCTGAATTGTAAACATTTAGATGGTGGCTGTAATTACGGGCAAAGCACCGAAGGTGTTAATTTACTTCTTGTAGCTCAAAACATTTTCGGTTTGAATATTACTAATATAAAAAATTAAATAAATCTACCTGTCAAGAATCAAGAATCAGACACATAATGCCTCAGATTCACATATTTGTTAAGTACATTTCAAAATCCAAACAGAGTGAGGAAAAAGAAAAGTTAAATCTGCTTCTCTCTGTGCTGTAATTGGCCAGCAGCTTCTGAACAAAATAGATAAGTCAGATCAAATTTCTGCCTTATTTTCCACTTTATATATAAAAAAGGATCAACAATTACACGTTGCGTAATAAAATCTACAAGCACTTCTGTCAAACACAGTATGAGTCAATTTATAGGCACTACTGGTTCCTTTGATCTACTGAAACAGAAATAGCACAGTGGAGTTGTTCAGTTTTCTGTCTGATGGTGGTCTGTTATTGCAAAACCAAATATCAGATTTACCTGTCCCTGATGGCCAGTTCACATAAGGGATGATAACTATAATGATAATTAAGTTTTAATATTCAAGAATAGGGATATCCAAACCACAACTATAACATTAATGACACACCAAAGAGGAACCATATCATTGGAATCACTTTCAGAATAAATTTCTTCCATCTGAACCATAAAAACATTGACCAATCAGAATCTATCCTGTTTTAAAGAGCTTGTGCATTCAAAATGGTAGGCAAAATTACTCCATGTCAGAAAGTTAAGGACTGCAGGAAAGAGAGAAGAAACTCTTCATGTCCTGAAAAGAGACAGCAGGACTAATCAGACTTAAAAAGCCGGTGAATTGATGGAGAATCCTCCTCTTGTTCACTTTCTGAGATCTTTCTGTATGTGTGCTGTAGATGGACACCCAGACAGAAAGGTTCACCATCACATGGTGTGTGTGCGGTGATAGACACAAGGTTTCTCTGGATCAGGGAGGAGTCCACATCTTTTGCTCTCTTACTGACTGTAAATAACATCTAGTTATTGGAAAGTAAAATCTGAACAGGAAGCTTGAAGTACTGTGGTGGTGGAGTTTTCATATAAGATAATTTCAATAATAATATAAAATGTAGGTATTCATTTAAAAAGAATACATTTTAACGGTGTTATTAAATAAGTGTTATAAAAGATTAAGTCAAAGGTATTCTAACTATAAAAATGGGAAACGAGGATGCAAAATAAAATATACAATTTTATTTGTATTTTTTTTACCTAGTCTGGATTGACACAAACAGTGATATAAGATTTTGATCATAACGCTCACCTACGGCAGTGTACTCTGGTTCAGACCAAAAAATCAAACCAAGTGTGAAAACAGCCTCAATCTCATGTGGCTCCACTGCTGAGCAAAGCAAACAGGTCTCACCAATTCCCATAAATAAACAGCCTATTCTACCATTACAGTTATTTACCCTATATTAACGGTCTGCACTGTTCTTATAAAGTGACAGTGAATGGATGGCAGGAGAGATAATCAGAACAGAAATGAGTGGTCCTACAGCCGTTTGAACAACAGAACCACATGATTGACTATCACAGAAAAATCGATTGCATGGTTCTGTGCTCATGGATTTGTCTCTGGGCTCAGGAACAACTTGTCTGTGACAGAAAAAGATCTTGAGGGGTTTGATCCTCTCCTTTTGTAGGATAGTTTGATGAATAGAAAGTAAAAAAAAAAAAAAAAGCATTTATTTAAAATAGAAACCTTTTAGAATATTATAAATGTCCTTGCTAAATAAAATAATAAATGTGACCCTGGAACACAAAACTTAAGTGTCAATTTTTCACAATTTAGATTTATACATAATCTGAAAGCTGAATAAATAAGCTTTCCATAGATGTATAGTTTAATAGGATCGGACGATATTTGGCCGAGACACAACTATTTGAAAATCTGGAATCTGAGGGTGCAAAAAAATCAAAATACTGAGAAAATCACCTTTGAAGTTGTCCAAATGAATTCTTAGCAAGGCATATTACTAATAAATCATTTAGTTTTGATATATTTACGGTATAAAATTGACAAAATATCTTCATGGAACATGATCTTTACTTAATATCCTAATGATTTTTGGCATAAAAAAAAACATTGACCTATACAATGTCTTTTTTCCAATTGCTAAAAATGATCGGTCGCGTGTCTAATAACTGCTGTCCGGGGGATGCATTTTATTTCCAGTCCCCAAGTACTTTTTCAGAAGTTAGCTCTGTGGCTAGTTAGCTGTTCATTTTTGTTTGTAGAAACAAAATTGTATCGCTACACATGTTTGACAGCTCTGGCGTGACGAGACGCGTAAAAACATTGTATTAAAAACGCTGTGCGTTCGTTTGTCGACAGCGTAAAAGTTGCGAGTGAGAGCCGAGATTTCTTTCAGTGATACAGTGTTGAACGGGATTTGTCCCCCACGTGTTCCCTCAACCACAAAAAACTAAACAATTAATTAACATTATTAATGCGTACGAAAACTGTTTCGAATATCGCAAAAAAGGTTTCTGTGCATTGAAAAAGTTCAGTGCAGTATATCATCCAGTTGGGCTGCAGAGTTGAGAGAATGAGCTACTTCAGTCTGTGGTTGGCCCACATAAGGCTAAGACTTTCTAATTTCAAGGAAAGACATTTATTTGCAAGCTGAAAGCTAACACTGGCAGCCCATCTGCCAATACTGGGAGGCCTGTGGGGTGATAATCCTGATTTAATGAACTCAACATGTGCCAGTTACCTTTCATCCTCTCTCTCTCTTTTTAGTCCCGTAAGTCATGATGCAGACATTTATAAATGAAAAAGGCAGAGGGGAAAGTTTCTGACTCTTTGACTGATCAAAATGTTTTCACACACAATTTCACGCTTTCTGGCCACTGCCCAACACTTTACACTGTTTACACACACTCACAGCGCTTACAACTGCATGCTGTTAGGATTCTGCTAAATGGGAAATAAAATATGAATCCCTCAATCACCTTCAGAAATTGAAAAAACGGGCAAAGCACTTACCATTTTATTATTGATTTCGTGAAAATGAATTTCACAGACTTTCTCTACAATGTCTTCATTCTCAAACGTCACGAAGCCGAAGCCTGTGGAAAGAGAGACAGAAACAGAGGAAGAGTCAGTCGTGTACCTTTTGAACTCAAACTCCGACAGATTTCGGCCTCCGTCAGAGGATTTAGATTTGAATGGACATTGTCTTTTTGAAAGCCGCTGATGAAATCTCTCTTACGACTTGGCAGACGAGGGGGAAATCGGACAGCAGAAAAGCACAAAGACTGTTAATGAGATTCATAGAGCCACATCTGAATTTCATTAAATGTGTTCTGCGGTGCCTTCTTTGAAATTTCACCGTATAACAAGCTCCCGTTTTAATGTAAATGCAGGGCTGGAGATCCCTGAATCCATCTCTGACCGTGGGATTGTCTTTTTTTTTTTCATATTTATGAAATAAGAAGTTTAACCCTTTCGGTTCACCCAGGCTTAACAAGGATTTATCTGTGCTTTTATTATAATGAGAGAAAGAGAATTGCTTTTCTCTACGACTCACAAGGGGAAATGATCTTCTATTCCTAGGTGTTAAGAGGAGGCCAACGGTGAGAACACAAAGGAAAACAAGCAGAGAGGATGATAAACACTTAACTCACTGTTTGTTTATAAAGACAGGATGCTCTTTCAGTCTCACAAACACCATTCTGATCATTTCGCAAGAGCTGTGTGCTAGAGAGACTCAAAGAAAAGTGGAGGATCGATTGAAATAGAGACTGTAAAAGTGTGTTCAGATGCTGCTAATGGCTGGTGTTTGTGTATTTGTGTAGTTTAGCAGAGATCAGACAGACCTTGAATGAATCATGTGCTTTCTACATACTGTACACACTCACACCTACACAAATGTTACAGCTGATGAGGGAAAAAGCACAAATGACTACACATAAAAATTATAAATAAAAATTAAATAAAAGACTTTTTATTTAAAAAATAAAAATAAAATCTAAATTACTTTATAGAAATGTTTCAAAATTGTTTCAATGTTTTTCCTAAAATTCATTAAATGAAATTTAACCGAGCAATACATTAAAGATTCTGTGCTATGAAAAGTATCCTCCGAGCGAAATTTTTTTTTTTCGTTTCTGAGAAAGAGAGCTGTTTTGTACGTCCTGCGCATACAGAAGGAAACAACCGCCAAAGTCTTGCCTTCCACACAAGAAAACTGCTGCAGTCTTTTTTTCAAAGGCAGTGCTGCATTTTGTCCTGAACATAATTCTTATCTCCACCTTTTAAAAGATGAAAGGTTTACACAGGGCTATTCTCTCCTTCAGCAGTCAGTCGGGGCGTCAGAATAAAAGCGTGAGGTCAAAGGTCAAGCACAGCAGACTGTAGCAACATGTGGATGCTCCAGTGATATGAGGAGATAACAGACCATAGGTCACAATCACACACTACTCTGAGAGAAAGAGAGGACACACACTCATAACACAGGACTGTGCAGTGTTTGATGATAATTCACAGCCCATTTCATATGCAAAGAGGTTAGCCAATCGTAGCAGACCAAGGGCCCTATAAAACACCCAGCACAATGCGATGCAAGGCGCAGTGCAAGTGTGCTTGCTAGTTTCAGTCTGGCACTGTTCGCATTTTCCCATCCAGTGCCATGTCGTTTAATTAGCAAATGCATTTGCGCCCATGGGCATGCTGGTCTAAAAAAGAGGTGTGTTCAGGCGCAATCCTATGTTAAGGAGCTGAAAATGGACTGCACCATAGACCAACTCAAGCCTGGTCTAAAGTTGGCGAAATGTTTTTTCTTTGTTATTTAAAGAGTGTGTTAGTATAGGCGGGTCCGCAATGCGCATACATGCTGCTTATTAAACACAGGGACGCACAGCAGCACACAAACATGCCAAACATTAAAAATTAAAGGATTGCAATGCATAAGATTTTTTTGTAGGCTAATTAAATATATATATATAAGCCTACATGTCATAATGGATAGTCATTGCATGTATCAGAACTAGGCTATTTGCTCGCACACGAGCAGCTCCATTTCATCTCGGAGAAGCGTTCTGTCTTTGCGCTTGCCAAATTCCACCTTGTAAATATCAAATCCGTCATGGCACAAGCGCAACTGGCTCTTGAAGGGAATGGAAGATGAGACTCTGATTGGTTTATTGCATGGTACGCCCAAAAAAACACCCATTACTCATTAAGAGAATAGGGACAACCCGTTTAGACCATGTGCCTTGGTGCACCAACCATTTTTCCGTCGTCAAAATAGCAAAAGTGGATTTGGACACGGCCTGAGTGCACCTGCGCCGTGCACTTTACAATTTGAGTTTAGATGGTTAAAACAGGGCCCCTAATTTGCATACATAAGCAAGTTGTATTCACAATGACAATAGCCACTTGAAGTCGTACTGTTTGATGCACTGCACTGCAGCTTTAAAGGAAACCAATCAAAAACATCATTGCTCATTTGCATAAAGTTGAACTTTCACTCATGTCACTTCAAATCTCCAACTCAATGCAAATTGCTTTTGGTCTGAACATCTATCTCTCTGTTCTTTCTCTGCTCTTAAAGAAGCAGCTTTTGTCACTTTGCTAATATTGAGAGCAGAAGTGTATGTGTGTCTGTTGCCTGGAGGGTGATCTTGAAAACGGAGAAGAAAAGATTGTTGACAAATCAGCCATCAGGAGCCATTTGTCACTGCAGATTTCAGACAGAACACAAATACACCTGCGCTCTCTAGAAAACTCTCACGTCACAGTGTGACCACAACACCCAGGCACTGCTAAATCTGGGCAAACTCCTTGGCTTCAAGGCATCATGTGATTCCATCAGGAGTCTGAAGGGGGCAGTGCTGTGATGACTGAGTCTCTGGCTCTGGGACAGTCTGACCTCTGTGTTAACAAAACGCCCACTCACTTTCGTACACTTACGATCACGCGCACACACACCACAGAGCGTCGTCCAAGTCTCAGCACACCCTGAAGAGCCAACACTTCAGAGAAGAAACATATGCTCATCTCAGCTGAGTGTGGCATTCGCTCAGTTCCCTGGTGTGGCGGCTCCCTGAGCTTCATTCGCTCAGACAGATGTGAGAGAATCTGGAAAAGAATTGAGGCTGATGTCTCTGTTTTACTTAATGATGACGCAAACTCGTCCAACTACGGAACAAAATAAGACAGATCTCTCTGGTGGCAAACACGCAGACACTAGTCTCAGCTTCAGATTTGGACTGTCTAATGCATTTATTCTAATGCATGCAAAAAAACTATTTAAAAACTAATTGGTTGGCTTTATTTCAAGGAGTAAGGTACACAGGTTTTCACTGGTCTACTAGAAAAACAAAACCGTGTGTACAGTGGCTGCTACAAGGGCTTCCAACACCAAATATCAGTAAACTCTCAAGAGGTGCACAAAAGCAAGCAAACAGGAAATGGCTAATCAAAATTGAGTTTATAAAATAATTCTCACTTTAGAAAAGAAAATTGTGACCTCAAAGTCTACAAGCATTTTCCAATAATATCTTTGCCATTGTTTATAGATATTAAAGATATATAACCTTCATGATTATTTGGAGATTTTTTTTATTTACTACAGCAGACAGTAATGGATTTACATTAGCCAGTATCTGATATAAAAACTTTCCTACTTAAGTGGGAGAGCATTGTGTTAGCAGCGCAAGGTTGTGGGTTCAATTCACAGGGAACACACTTTAGGTAAAAAATGTTAGCCTGAATGCACTGTAAGTCACTTTGTATAAAAGCATCTGCTAAATGCATAAATGTAAATGTAATGTAATATATATATATAATTTGTGTGTATGTGTGTGTTTGTGTGAATATATCATATATTCACTCACAAACACACACGCATGCATACATACATACAATATGTACATGCATGCACAAAATGCATCATACATTCAAAATCAACACTGGTGCTTTTTTCCTAATTTTACATTTAGATTACCTTTGCCACCTCAAAACAACACACACAACAAAACTATAATAATTTAATAACACATAATATTTAGCAAATCATGACTTTTTTATACTGTACATTATATGTTGTGATGCCTAGATTCATTTATAGCATATAAAATGAGTGATATTTTTTTAAGTGTACTATTTGTATAGTATTGTATCTGTTTCACAAATAATTAATTAGAAATGTACAGGTATTATATATGCCTCTTATAACAACAGAGTATGTTTAACTGCTAAACTTCATCTCTGACTGTGGTCATTTTGGTTCAAGTATCTCTCCTTACAGGACAGAGGACACGGCCCACCACATGTGTCCAACAGGATGCTAATGATTTCTCCCCATGCAGTGTAATACAAGACGGATCGTCCTGTGTGTGTAATGGATCTCCATACCTCCATACCAGTGTTTATTAGATTTCTCTCTCCCATCTGACTATACTTACACTAAACTCCTGCTATTAGCCGTGTCGAGTGTGTGTTTTTGAGCGTCACTCTGATGTGCTTTAACAGATTTCAGCTTTTTGGTATCTTAATGAGCACACTGGCCAACTTATGTGTGTTTCAGTAAATGTGCTTGGGGGGCTGTTTAGCATTTAGCTCAATTTAAAAAATGAGGGAGAGAGAGAGAGCCGACGTTTTCAAATGGAGTCTGACAGCGCATGAACTTTAACTGCTGCCACTTTCCCTCTGCCTCATCTTATGCGAGCAAATTATGGTCTTCTAGAACTTTCTCTCTTATGTGCTCTACTTTAAAAACGTCTAACCGCTGCCAGCAGAATCTGCTTTTATGCAAAGATCACTTAATGTCTCATTGATTACGCATTTTAATGGATTTTGCGCTGTGTGGCGAGGAGGAAACCTGGTAACCTGCGAGAGAAAGCTGAACGTGGGCTGATTACTCTCGGATAGCAAGCGTGAGATGCATTTTTGTCAGAGTGGTGCTCTGAAAATGGCTGCTAACATCTCTTACCTCCTGCACCAGTGGACACGGAGTGCTGGAGTCAAAGCAGATTGTCTAAGGTGAATAGAAAGTTGTGAGGGAAAGAGAGAGAGAGAGAGAGAGGTGTTGATTGTCCTCAGAGCCACTGTTGGTCTTAATAACTGTGGATGGCTGGTGCTTTAGCCATCTGCTGTGCTGAAGAGGCCCTGGGGGGGGTGAGCACAGCAGGAATTATGGAGGTCATACTGCAGGGCTGAAGGGTCAACAGCACTGAGGACAGAACTGAACTGGTGTTGGGTTTCGTTTCGAACCACACACACACACACACACACACTAATGCAAGAGGACATTTGAGATACTGTATGCATAGTCTTATAAAGCCAGACTCGGTGGACCAAATCTAGTCCACCTTGCAGATCTGTCTTACCAAGAACCATACTTAAACTGACACACTGCTGTTTGTTATTAAAACTTGAAACATAAAAAAAAAGAAAATTAATTTAAATGCTAAGAGTGAATTTAAACATCACAACATTATAACGTCAAGTATTCAACCTTTCAGAGAGTCCTTGAATATGATTGGTCTGTTTTTCTGTATTCGTGCAGTTACTCTTTCAGATGGTTACATTGTTATACCAGTAGATGGCCACAAGTAACTGTGTTTATCAGTCATAAAGTTATTTATTCAAGCAATTCACTCAAAAACACTGATTTATTTATGAATTAAATAAGTGACTGTCTTCATGAGTGAGTCACTTGCTCCTTTCACACTGCGATTCCAGAAAATACACGAGTAATGTGTCCCGGCAATTGTTCCCGGGTCGCTACATTTTGCACTTTCAAACTGCCAGTGATTACCCGGAATATGTGTGTGTGTTCACACACAACCTGTAAAGGTCCCGTAAAGACATGTGACATCAGGATTTTACGTGTAATGTATGAGACGAAAACGCTAGGCACATTAACTTTCACTTAAGCTAGTGAACGATCTCAGCTTCAGCGCAGAAAGTGAGGAAAGAACTGATCTCTGCTTCATTACAGTTTGTACATATTTTTTTTTTCATCGCTAACGTTGATTTGCCTGGTAAACACTTGAAACACCTGGTAAAAAAAAGTTGCGCGATAACTTGCGTCATCACTACGAAATACCCTTTACGGGATTTAATTCTGGCTTTTGTTCACACAATGCTCGTTCCAGGACTGAACCCAGCAATGTTACTACACTGTAAAACCGAACAGTGAAATTAATCAAATGAAATTAGTTAATTGCACTCAAATAATAACGAAAGTTCATTGGACTTAATTTAAATAAGTTCTGTTAACTCAAAAATTTGTTGTAGTGAGGTGAACTTAAAATGATTGTGTTTTCTAGTTCCCAGCATGCTTTGCATCAGAAAACAAGGAAAATAAATTTAGAAATTAAGTGTTATTTTGTGTGTTTTTACACAAGATTAACATAGAGGGACATAAGTTAATACATAAATGTTGTGTTATATTAGATTTTACAAAGGTTTATGTTATGTTGGATTTGTAGTGTTACCGTTGTGGTGAAGAGTAGAGCCTGTGGTTAGACTGAGGATGGACAGCAAAAGCCTAATTTAGAGTGTATTTCCCACATTATAGGAGTTGAAAAATAGATAAAATTATGAGTGAATTACTCCCTAATTATAAGTTCAGAAATATAATTATTTAAGATAACTCTGAGATAATTTAAGGCAACTGGAATAAATTTTTTTAAGTTTGTGTAAACTTAAAACATTTAAAAACATCACTTAAATGTTTTTGTGTAATCTGTTACAAAATATTTTTTGAGTTCTGTGAACTTATCAGGGTTTACAGTGTAGGTTCCCGACCTGGGATCAATCCCGGGACGTGTATGCTGCAAGGGACTGCATAAATCATATACTTTGTACCTACTACATAGGTAATTCTTTTGAATAAGTAACAAAGTTTTACTCCTCAGATTCATTCAGGTACAAAACAAGTTATTGGTTTATGAATAAATCACTTAGTTTCACAACTGATTCACCAAGGAACAACTATTTTCTTGTGCCTACATATCAAACAACATCAGTGCTAATATTCAGACATTCATAATTCATGTTTGTGTGATATTACTTGTACATACTATATTAGTATGAAAAATGCATAATATTTTTGAGACTTGCTAAAGATAACATTTTATAGTATTTTTAAAGATTATCTTTTTTAGTCATCTAAAACTCACTTAAAAAAAGTGATATTAATCTAAATCTAAGACTGGTCTTAATCCTGTCCTGAATTCAGAAAGGGCAAGCAGTGATGGTCACCTGCAGATCAGAAGGTACATGACATACATGTTTATCAGACTGACATGTGCTGCTAAACACCCATGACCCTCTCTGTAAATCTAATGCAGAAGACAGGCACTCACATCACTGAAGAAAATGACTGGGACAAAAACAGTGTGAACATCTTCTGAGGAGGAGCAGAAAACAGCAGCAGATATAAATTAATAACGTGGCGGCAGACAGCTCCATTCAGAACAAAACGCTGACGTAACGAGTGTTTTGTTTGAGGATATCAAAAGAGACCAATTACTACGAGAAAAAGAGAGTCAGATGATTTATCAGTGTTGTTACTCTGGCATGTAATGACTGTTTCATTAATAAAAACAAAAGCACAAATGAAAGCAATGGGGCTCAAACAAATCCCCAAATTTTTTTTTTTCAAGGAATCCTCTGCGATGAGCTCCTCTAACCCCACACAGCCTGAGAGTATTAACTGTGCTTTTGGCCGTCGGCTCCACTGACTTTATTCAACATCAGACCTGTGGCCCCAACAGCCAATTAAAAGAGAGAGAGAGAGAGAGAGAGAGAGAGAGAGAGAAAGAGAGCCTTGAGTGTTTTTTCACCTGAAAACCCTCCAGTGAATCCAAGCCATTAAAAGAGGATAGCTACATCAGCTCAGATCAGAACATGGATAAATAACGGCTTCCATAGACGTTTACTCAACACACACACACACACGAACACACATGGTCCTGTTTCACACCGATGCCTGTTTTGATCAGTGTTTCTTTTCCAGTGTGATTGCCAGTGTATGATGTTCAAAAATCAATCTGAAATGTCATTCATGGGATTAACTACTTTATATTTTGTGTATGCAGATGCGTGTTTGTGTGCATCTAGGGTAGTGGAGGACAAAAAGGTAAAATCTTGCTGCTTTACTGGTTTTATTTACTGTATGCCTTGCTTTCAGGAAATGTGTGCTTGTGGCCTTCAGCTTGCTAATTCCCTATTCATTTAATGGATACTTCAGTTCATCTTAGCTTTCCATACTGTTAGGTTTAATCTGTATGTTCTAGACCTCTTAGTGAAAGCTACATGAGTTGAAAGTGACAGCTTTTCCATTCATGTTTTTGTGCTTTTACACAATGTTTCAGGGGTCCGAAAGTGTGACATAAATAGGGCTGAGTACCGAACTTCGATGCCTTTATGGTACAGAACGAAAAACTTCGATACTATGAGTATCTAAAAATTATTTATCTTTCGGTGCCAAATTTCGGTTCCAAAAGCCAAGCGTCCATTTTTTTTTTTTTTGCCAAGCGGCTGTGTCTGTGTGAGCTTGTAGCATACGTTGCATGTAAGGACCTAAATTTGCCGTGATTGGCTGTCCACCACCACGTGACGTGACGGGGAGGATTTCTGAAGATACTCGCAGTCACACAACACAGGTGTAGTTGTTCTCTCAAAACATTTACGTTTTACAATGCCAAAGAGGTCTAAAGTGTGGCTACACATTATAAAAGTGGATGCCGAGTCAGCAAAGTGCAACATATGCGATAAGAGTATTGCAACCAAAGCTGCTGTTAATGAAGCATTTGTTTGGATGAGTGTTTTGCCCTCCCTCCCTGTTTAGTTTGGTCTACTCCATTGCGTATCTTGAAACACACCCCCTTTTCACGTCGTCTATAAAACAGAGAGAGACAGATTTATCCGGAACAGCAAATTTCTTTTAGCAGCAGGCCACTGTATACGTTCACTTAAAACATAACCGACTGTGTTTACGAGAATACTTGCAGAGACCATTATTTTGATATAATTGTGTGTATGAGTGAATCCACTTCGGATCATCTTAAAAGGTGGCCTGAGATGAGTTTTCTTTACAATGTGCATGTGAAACAATAGCTGGGTTTCCATTCAAAGTTGCAAATTTAACTTATGCACAAAATTGGAATATCGCACAAAACATTTGTGATCAAGCACCGTTTCCATCCAACGAGTCAAAGAGAACAAAATCATCACTTCCTGATAAACTGGCATGAAACATGATTCTGCTGTTTGGGAATGCAGTTGTTTAATAGTTCTGTAAGGCAATTATACAGAAATACTTTGATGACAGACTTTGCTCAGGCATTTCCAAATGAACATACAGTAACATTTCAGATGCTGTGGAACAAGATCAGTCCACTGGTTAGCCAGGTATTACCGTCCCACAGTGCAAAGTCACATAACCTTTTTGATGCGCTTGGAGGAATTTATTCGCAAAATGCATTTCCAACTCCCATTATTCGCATGAACCCTTTTTTGCACAAGTCAAAAACCACCTCTAGCGAGCATAAAAACATTTTCACGAATTAAGCCATTTTTATTCGAAATTCAGCGTTTCCATCACTCGACTCTGATGCGCAAAATGTGCATAAAAGCAGGGTGATGGAAACCCAGCTAATGTAGATTCACATTCAAATGCCAAATATTTAGACCTGTTAACAGGAATAATGTATACTTGTAGGAAGATAATGACACACAAGAAAAGAAATGAGCAACTTATTCTATGTCTATGGAGATGATAGAATGAGCATATTAAAAACACTTTCAAAAGTCCTCCTTCAGTGCTCTGTGCAAATGAAGGCTTAAGGGTAACCAGACCACCTTGCAGTACCATGTGAAAGTTATGAAATTTACAGATATAACACTAGCATATATAAATGGGTTTAACCCTAGGATGTGAATAGATAAAAAAAATAAGATTCATGTTATTTTTGGTTAATGTTTTTTTTATTTTGCAAAACACAATTAATCAAATGCATTTGCCATGCTATAGGTGTATATGTATATGCGTGTGTGTGTGTACAGGTGTGCATAGGATTTGAAGAAGTTAGATAAAAAAAGCATCTTCAAGGGCCATAAATGCAAAAGCAAAATGCAAATGTGTGTATGTTTTGCAGGTGAGGTGCCTCAAAGAATGATGGGAAACTATTTTATCTGTTTTAATGTAGGTCAGCTAACAGCACAGGCCATCCATTCCTGTGTCCTACTTCCAGACACACACTGCCCTACCTCTCATTTGAGCGAGGCCCCTTCCCAAGAGCATGAGCATAAAAGAAAAAGGAATCGAAAACAAGAGAAAGTAAGAAATCATATAACAAGAACAGCTTTGTTAACTGTATATTCAATATTTACTAATGGTTTAGAGTTCTATCTTTTTAATAAACATAGATTAAAAAGCAAATGTTTAAATTGAACATAAGGTAGAGTTTGATTTCCAACTCCAATTCGACAAAATTGACCCCTCTGCTGTACATGTCCCAGATCCCACAGATTCCACACCTGACACTGCTTCTCGCCAAATGCACATTCACAGCTCTGTTGAGGTTCTCTTGGGCTGGAGTCTCTTTTGAGTGCACAGTTTTTGTGAAGGTCACCGGCAGCTACAGATACCTAACATATTTATTAATTTGAGAAGAGAGGCTTAAGCCACGTTTCCACTGCTGGAACTTTACCCAGGAACTAGGGACTTTGGCCTGGTACTCGGTGTGTTTCCACCACAGGAACCAGGAACTAAAAGTTCCAGGTAAACGTTTCGGGGGCGGGACTTGGGTGCTAAACATCCTGATTGGTTGAGTTCACGCAGCATTGGTTGAGTTCAACCACCATTTATTCGGATCAACATTTTCAAAATATTACTGTTATTGTGTCATGAAATGTAATTTTAAAAGTATTTAAGGCGAGAATGTAGTTGTTTAAAACTCAAATCTGTGGTTTATTTATAAAGACAGCGCCTATTTAAAAATGTGTTTCGCCGATCTCTGAGACAGTCAGCTCCAGGTGATCAGCGAGAGCTCAGTCCTCATGTATCCGCCGAGAGCAGCCTCACCTCGGCTAGACCTTCTGATATGTGCCACTGGCTCTGATGTCTCTTTAGTGGTTAAACATAAAATATATTTAAGTTTTGGGTAAATCTAACAGGTAATCTTTGGTCTGTATTCATTTTATCTACATGTTAAAATGAAAATAAAAAAAGCAAGTTTATATAATATCTCGTTTCATTGTAATGGCTGTATATATACACATATCCCTGAACTAAGTACATTTCTGCAGCTTTTATTATGTTTAAATGAAAACGAAAGGAGGCAGTGGTATTTGATATCATATTTTGTTTTATTGTAAATGTACAGTGAGGAAAATTGCAGTAGTCAAGGCGATGTTATCAAGTACGCTGCTGTTTGCAGAATTACCAGATTTGCATCGTCGTGGACATCACACTACCGAGTCGAATGCGCGAAGTCTGAACTACCAACGATGCAAGTCCAAAATCAGCACATTTTGTTTTGAGGGACGTGCGCAGACCTACGTCACCAGTCTATTTGTTTAATCTTCCCGATACTTTAGACCACAGTGGAAACGCAGAGAGCAGCAGTTCTGGGGGAAAAGAGTTCCAGGGGAAAAAAGTTCCCGGTACAAATGTTCCGGGTAATTTCGGTGGAAACGCTGCATTATTTCAGTAGAACGCAATATGTAATAAATGAACTCTTGAAGTAAAGGGAGATGATGAACAGAAAGAGGATTGACTCTGGATTACAGAAACAGACCATTTGGGGATAGTTTATAGAAGAGATTAGAAACCACAACAGATAGAGAGAATGAGAGGAGATTTACATGAGAGGAAATTAGATGAGAGAAAGAGGGGAGAGGAGAGAGAGAAGTGAAGAAGAAAATTTGGAAAAAAGGGAGATGAGAACAAGAGGATAAGGGAAGGTAAAAGACAAAAAGAGCAGTGAGGTGAGGTGATAATGAGATGAGTGGAGAGGAGAGATGAAAACAGGAGATAAAAATGGAGAAGAAAAGGAGAACTAGAATGATTTGAGCGAAGATGAGACAAAAAGAAGGGGATATGAGACAGTAAGAGGACATGGCTGAGAAAAGAACCAAAAAGGAAATGTTGAGACTAGTGGAGAAGAGAGGAGAATAAAAAGAAGAAGTGGAGAAAATAAGGTAGAGCAGAATACTCCATCTGTGCATTTAGTCTTTCTGTAATTGCATTAGAATTTCAATGGTGCTTTTGAAAAGCACCGAGCGGGAGCAGCCCTCCAGATGAATCAGACGGCGCTGAACATTTAAAGTGAGCCCAACATAAAGTAGCATTGATTAAACTTAATTAGGCTTTTGGTGGGCACTCAGACTACACTGTGTGTGTGTGTGCTGTCGTTTTAAAAGGCACACAATGGATCAGTTCATCTGTAATGAAGAATATTGGCGCTGGCTCTCGTGTTTGTTCGAGGGGGACGCCGGGATGAACCTCTGACACAAATAAAAGGAAGTGATAGTATTTAAGAGTTGTTAGTTTACATGAGTCTGTCTAGTCTTAAACAATACCAATGATTAGAGCAAGAAAACCAAAATTAATTCCATTTTGATGACCAGAGCTGGGCAGAACCAGCCTAGGAAACCGATGGGATGCCTTCGGTTGTTTGAATTCACAGCTCACTGGGTTCGTTCGGATCCCCAGTGGAGTGTAATTGGTATAATTCGTTGGATTAATCAAAATGCGGAGGCCCAGAACTGGGAGGTGCTCCAGTGTGCCACTTAGCAGAGCGTCTGGGATGCAGCCAGGAGGAATTAACTTCGCCACAAAGCTCCGTCTCTCTTACAAGAAGTTTTTTTTTTTTTTCATTTAAACTGATCTGCCTCTCATACTGTGAGATTAGTCAGCACATCACACATAGACACATTACGGCCTCCGAACTACACACAGGATGTGTTTCATGTGTAACAATACGAGGGCCAAACAATACAATGTTTCATCAGGAGTGATGAAATCTCCATGACGTACATGAGGCTCAGCGAGATCTTCATGTTCAGTCTGAGAGATCCTGCAGTCTCTTATGAAGCACATTACTGACAGTGAGAGATCAGCGGTGTGAGAGATGGAAATGTGAGATCACTTGAGTGTCTTCAGAGCTGGTGTGTGTGTGGGCTTTAAATGCCAGCTCTGTCAGGGATCACACTCTTTTCTTCACTGGAAGAAAATAAATCTCTCACTGGTCCATTCCACACCGCCATTGGAGATTCAATGTGCCCATGTTTCTCAAACGAGTGTTAAAAATACGGTAAAAACAAATAATTACAGCAAAGGCATGTAGCATTCAAGAATTTCTCAATGAAGTGATTGCAGATTCAACACAGTTTTTTTTTTCTTTTTTTTGTTAATAATGTTGTTTGATTAATAATACTGATATATACATATAATATAAGATTTACGTTTTTTTTTTTGCTCTTATGCTCACCAAAGCTACATTTATTTGATAAAATACAGCAATAGTTAGTCAAAATAACTTCTATTTCAATATATTTTAAAATGTCATTTATTTATGATGACAAAGATACATTTTCAGCTTTTTTATTTTCCAAAAATGTTTCCTATTATGCTGTTTTGGCACTCAAAAAACATTTATTCATATTATCCATGTTAAAACATTTGCAGTGCTTTATTTGTTTGATTGACAGATGATTTTTCAGGATTACTTGATAGAAGTATTTAAAATGGAAATCTTTTGAAACATTTTAAATGTATTTACCGTCATGTGTGAACAATTGAACGCATCTTTTTTGAAAAGTAAAAAAAAAAAATAAAAAAAAAAATCTTACTGACTTGGGGTTAGGGTTAGATAGTTAAGACAGTTTTATTAAACTGTTATTGGACTTCATTTGTCCAGCCTGTTTGTAATCACAAACCTGTAAGTCAGTATGACACTGCAAAAAGATGTGCGTGTGATTTTATTTTTAGATGTGCGTGTTATTTTGATCTCTGCAGATTAATAAATCTCCACACTCTATTTAGGCTTCTGGGTCAAAAAACAAAACAGACAAACTAACAAAGTGTTGGATTCTTCAGAGAAAGATGAAAGAAAACAAACCTGTGAGGATCCTGTCCTGAGATCCTCACACACAGAGTTAAATTACAGCCAGGTGAAATCACTAAACAAGTCCAGAGCTGCATGCTGCCTCTCAGGTTCAACAATTAGCACTCAAGAGGGACATTTCTGCTAATTAATTCTGAATGTGTAATTAGTGAGAGAAACAGGGAATTTTGAAGAGGTGAGGGAGAAAGAAGTGTGTGTTGAGTGTGTGTTTATGTGGTATACAGCCAGAATTCTCAGGCTATGCATATAACACACAAAAGTAGCCAGAGCTGGTTGAAATCTCCAAACCATGTCCTCAGCCAGATGTGTAACTCTGCAAATGTTAAATACTAGATAGCAAATGTGCACTTTAGCATGCAGACATTTTATTTTATTTTTTTACTTTATGAAGTAGCACAACTGTTTTTAACAATAATAATAAGAAGAATTGTTTCTTGAGCAGCAAATCAGTACATTAGAATGATTTCTGAAGGATCATGTGACATTGAAGACTGGAGACAATTCCGCTTTATCACAGGGATAAATTACATTTTAAAATATATATTAAAAATATATATATTTTAAATTGTATTAGTATTTCACAATATCACTGTTTTACTGTATTTTGATCAAATTAATACAGCCTTTGTTATTGTGATTTCAAAAAAATACTGCTGAACCAACTCTTTCAAATAGAAGTCTATTTTTGCTGTAAATTCAACCAAATTTTTTTTTTACATTAAATAACAATGTAGCAATGCCTACTAAAGCTTAATCCAGTGAATCAAATACTTGACAAATTAACTAATAAATCAAGTTGTATTATTTGAAGCTTCGCATTATGATTGAGGTAAATACTCATATACTCATACTTAAAGTAAAAGCTATACTTAATACAAGACTACAGAGGTAATAACAGTGAATGGATTGCGGTAACGTCACACCATTAACTTTAGCCCTGTGAAATCATCCTGATACTCGTAAAACTCTGTCTCCACCTCTTTTGTTTCAGATGGGTTTGTGTGTAAAAGCCCTAATCATCAACCTGCTGACTTTCTTAGACACACAACCTTTCTAACCATGCCAACCTCATGCTGTTGTAACTCTTGGCTTTGGACATCTTTATCATCTTCAGCAAGAAATCTTTTGGCACAGAAAGCCCTGCAATTGACGTCTTATCAGACCAATCCCTCCGTGTAAAAATAGAAACTGTGTGTATGTGTGAGTGAGAGAGATCTGCATCCATCTCTCAATGACATTCACGCAGCACAAAAAAAATATTTCGGTGTGTAATGAGCCGTCGCCGGTGTGACTGAACAAGGCACTCACACTCACACACATGTTCAGATGTTAATGGTGATTTATTCTAGAAGGGCAGGTATTCATAAAAGCATATACTGGCCTTGTAGGTGGAATGCGTGTATGTGCTGCTCAATCATTTTCAAAAAAGTCTACACAACATATTTTCTATTTGTTTGCTGCAAACAGCATGTTGTCAGTGTCAAGTCAAACTTCTTGGTTCTCATGTTTGACATCTCAATATTTAAATACTATTCATCTATTCATTAACTTGGTCTCTATGATGGATGACAACTATATCACTACCTTGAGGTCTGTACAAATGTCGTAAAGTTACAGTAGCAAAAATGGCTTTTTAATTCTAAGAGTCATAGAGCAAGAAAGGAAAATGGTCCTGAGAATCTAAATTATGGCTCTTCTGGCGAGACAACCCTTTATTAACTGGGTAAGTGAACTTACAAAAACACTGAAGGATAAAGAATAAAATATGATCCTTTACAGTTAAAAGCTCTAAAATAAATAAATCACTGAAGACAGTTTCAACTAAAATAATCAGATCTCCTACAGGTGAGCAGAACCTGCCCATGGCTGCAGCTATGTGTGTTTGTGTGTGACAGATCTGTTGAAGAGGAGGATGGAGAGGCAGGTCTTCATCCTTAAGTCCATCAAACAGCTCTTGACAGCTCTCTCTGGACAAAAGTGTGTGTGTGTGTGTGTACGTACGCGTGCGTGATATGTGAGTGTGTGTCTCTGATAAGGGCCAGTGGGCTGCTTTGTCCTCTAGAGATAAAAGACCTGAAATGAAATCTGAAGACTGAAAGGACACCGGCCTACCCCAATAGCTTAGACCGAGAGAGAAGGAGAGAGGGAAAGAGGAAATGGTCTACTAGAGAAAAAAAGAGAAAGAATGTGTAAGCATCTTAGAGAAAGGAAATGAGAACGAAAGAGTCTTAGGTAACTGTGAAGAGTTTCACAGCTTTTCAATAGTCTACTGAACAGTAGGACCAGAAGCTTCCTGTTGAGTAGATCTGGATTAAACAACTGCTGCACGAACCACTCTCAGCATAATGACAACACACACAAACAGTCTGATATTTACACCTCTCCTAAGAAAAGACTGATGAAACACTGACATGCCATGGGTTACATGCCAGGGTTGAATTAACAATGCTTATTAAATTCCAACTTCGACTTTGAACTGAATATCAATTAGGTAGCAAACAGATGCAGAACTGATTTACATTTTTTAAGTATACTTAAAATTTCTAATTTTAAATTGGAAAAAACAAAACAAACTGAGTGTAAATGTAAATCCTTGTTTGCAAAGGTTGAAAAAGTTGGAAAACAATAATAAAACAAAGAACTGAGAGAATGATTGATACTGCACAGGGAATGAGAGAATAAAAATGATATGCAAAAAGATAGAACAATACATACAGAACAAGTGATAGACAGATTATGAAGAGATGGATAGAATGACTGATAAACAGAACAATAAAACAGAAAAAAACTAAATGATGAAACCGAGAGAACAGAAGAGATTATGTACAGAGAATGATAGTCTAAAATTAGAGAGAATGATATACAGAGAGAACGGCAGAATAAAACATAGAAAGAGAAAGACAATGATAAAACGACAGACAGACAGATAGAGAGAGAGACAGAGAGAGAGAATTACATGAGACACAGAGAGAACAATATATGAAAAGATAGAGTGAAAATGATCAACAGAGAACAGAGGGATATATAAGGAGACAGATCAATATATATACCAGTAAGTGAGCACTTGTGTTTATGTCTATTGTTTTCAGGTTTATGTTTCTCACTATGCTCATGAGACAGTCATTCTACATCTGCACACACAAAGAGGAGGGAAAATGAGTTGCAAATTAATGGATGGACGGACGGATGGATGGAGAGAGAAATGAGAACAAAGAAGCAGAGTAGAAAAGACAAAAAAATGATTTTTTTTAAAGGGACAAAGAAGAGATGTGACATTTACAGAAATAAAAAGATGAAACCAGGATGAGGAAAGAGAGTCTCCTGGGAACACTTCTCCAGAAGATATGAGGGGTGGAGCGCTTTGGGGAAAAAGTGTTACAGAGAGTAAAAGAGAATACTGTGTGTGTGTGCTTGTGTGTTAATGTAGTGCCGATATATATAAAAGCTGCTCCTTCAACTCTGACAGCAGTGAACAGCCCAGCGACTGAGACCTCCCCGCTTCCTCTCCATTCTCACATCACACACGCGTATCAAAGACTCTCTGTGATGTGCCGTGATTCCTGCCACACTGAGAGAGACAGAGGATGGGTACGCTCAGAGAGAGACGGGTGGACGAATACACTGAACACTCCTGATTCTGAACACATGGTAAA
The DNA here is from genome assembly GCF_003368295.1 of Carassius auratus. Classification (NCBI taxonomy): domain Eukaryota; kingdom Metazoa; phylum Chordata; class Actinopteri; order Cypriniformes; family Cyprinidae; genus Carassius; species Carassius auratus. The sequence continues at coordinate 13,322,991 of NC_039277.1, read as the reverse complement.
ACATGCCCTGCTGCTCTGAGATCAGTGTATGAGACAAACTAGCTGATCGTCCTCACTTGAGCAAAGAACTTAATTTAATATTCACGTCTCAAACTCTCCATCAATGCATACACTCAAGCCACTTATTAGCTGCTCTGGTTTCCTGTCTGAAAAAACAGATGAGTGGAGAGTGTCCTCATCAAAATGTAAATGACAACAATGGGGATCCCAAAGACTACACATGCATATATAAGGCCCGTGAGCCCGTCAATCTAATTCAAACCCCAGACAAGCGTGCGACAGAAGCAATCGTGCAGGAGAAATCAGATTCACGTTCAGCTCGATTAGCAGCGCGTCACCATCGCCATGCCAACAGCAATCAACGTGCCGATGAGAGATAAAATGTAAAAATGATTGACAGCCTGTCAGATCAGCTCATCTTTGCTAAATATTACGGTTATCAACAATAGAGTGAGTTTTAACTCTCCTTCAAAAGAGCTGTGCGAGTTGTGTGAAGATGCAATTATGGATCCAGAATTAGATTCCTAGGAAAATCAAGGCTGTTAAATGTTAAATCTAAGTACCTAAGTGAGAAAAGCTGTTAGTTAGCGACAGTCTGACAGCTCTGAGGAGCATAGCAGGGCTTTACTTGGAGTGAGTGCAACTCCTGAGGTTTGGATCTGATCAAAATTTTCTGCCAGAGTTCAGGTCTAGATGAGCTGATAAGTGCGGTCCAATCCTCCCGATTCATATTCATCTGACACGTTTGGCTCACTGAAGACTCCGCAATCCAGCTCTCTCAGATCTACTCAAAGATTTCCAGCTCCTCTTGTGGGATTGAGATGTGTGTTAAACATTCATTTATTGTTCCAAGACAGATAAAATAAAAGAGGATTTTCAGCTGGACAAACATGAGAGAATTGAAAGGGTTTAAACTAGGGCTGTCAAATTTAAAACTAACTAAATATATATTTAACAAATAGATATATTTAATTCAGCTAACACTTACCTAATTTGACCACTGCGTTCAATACGCACTCATTAAAACACCATTAATAAAATGATGAGCTAATAAATTTATAAATTAAACTGTTGAAAATGTTTTTTGCAGTCTTTATACAGAAGATTTTAACATGCATATATAAATTATAGTGTATACATTAAATATTTGTATGCTTATTTATTATTTATTTGATAGATTATTTCTTAGTAATTTATTACTAATTACCATTTTTGTTTCCTGAGGCAAATAAGCTCTAATAACAGCTCTAGTTCAAACTTTAAAACGGCCAAATATATTTGATTTTCATATATCATCTGGTCAATGTTCCTTTTTTTGTGATACTTTGGCACGACTTAAAGAAAAATATTGCGAAAGAAGTCAAGGAATAAGATGCTGACAGGAGGTGTGTAGTTTCTCTCTCTTGGCTGAAGGACGGAAACAGCTGTAGTGATGCTCACTGCATTAGAAATTTATAAGATTCGCCATGAAAAGCTGCCAGCACTTGTTTAATAAGAAAGCAGTTCCCTGCAGACTAAATGCACATTTCCACTGCCTAATATTTACAGACTCCTTGATCAACAGACGGACCGTAGGTTTGCACTCAAAACAGACAAACACTATTTATTATTTGGCAGCTGTGTAGTCCTGGACAATGTCACGACCGCTGTCCACTTAGTAGAGAACGCGTGTTGGACAAAACCTTTCAGAGGACAGTCTGTGATCTAAGAGCCACTGGCTTTTCCAAATACAAGTCGAGCTCATGTTGAAGAATAACAGAGCAGGAAGATGGATCTTTTCCCCTGAAGGAAACATTCCAGGCTGCTCAATGTGAAATTCAATGCAACAACACCAAAAAAATGGAAGCAGATTTCCTGGATGTGTCAAAAACATCTCAAAATATACACTAGCTTATACTTCAAATCCAGGTCGCATACGTGTAGATCAACACGTAGCATGGACATAGTATTTGTGTCTGTTAATAGAATGTATTTCCTCCCAAAGAACACGTAAAGTAAATCTTTCTGATGGCAAATCTTGAAATCAGTGGACATGGATTTGATACGGCACGCTGGACAGGTCAGTATGCTATTAGTAGATATAGCACACACATTCAGAATAAGACAGGAATGTAATATGTTTGCACAACGATATATTTGATAAACCGAACACGCTGTGGCTCAGCGTTTCTCAACGCTGGCCTCAATCTGAGAGTTTAACCTGTCTTAAGGTCCCTGATTCCCTCCCACAAGTCTGTATATTTACAGCATGTACATTAGCTCCAGGAGATTCAAAGGTCAAAGGTCACATGCAATGACAACTGAGAGGTAGTATTTTCATTTCCAGAGGAGATAATGGGCTCCCAAACACAGCCCAACTGCCTCTCTTCCTGTCAGATCTCTCTAAAACTAGAGCTCCACAGGAACTGGTTAGGGATATAAAACATACTTCATGCTGATGCAAAGCTGACTTGAAGCCTGGCTTTCTCTTTTCTGTTTCTGGTTAGAGAGAAAACCAGGCTTCACTCACATTACATATACATCTGCCTATCTATATATAGTTTGAGCTGTGAAACACCCACACACACACAGAAGTTGTATTAATATTAATTATCAACTATTGATTCATTTATTTTTCTTTTGAAAAAAGTAACAAAAAATTATATTGCCCCCCCCCCTCCAAAAAAAGAAGAAGCTAATATTTAATATTATTTACTTTATATATATATATATATATATATATATATATATATATATATATATATATATATATATATATATATATATATATATATATATATAATATTATTTTCAAAATATATAGTAATATTTATTGGATTAATAATATTAATTAATTTTATGAAAATGGTTAATTTGATTTCATTTGGATTGTTAGCATATCCAGTTATGCAAGTTGGTTTCAATATTATATTAAAGGAGAAGTTATTTTACTCTTTTTTTTACATCTCTAACAGAAGTGTGTAGACATCTTATACACACTGTATAAGTTTGGTGAATATGTTGTATTTGAAGAATATATTTGAAAAATTTAAAGATGGTAAAAGAGCAAGAGACTTAAGGAGGGAAAGAAAGAGATATTGTTTCTGATAAACGACAGAGAAAATGTCCTAGCCATGATTGTGGATCTGAGCATCATTTTCTCTACAATTAGTCTGAATGAAGTCAGAATATCAATAACACAACTAACAAAGCACTCATGCACAAATAAATACTGTAATATGCCACAAAGTTATCAGACTCAAACAGACAGCCACAGCCACACACACACATACAGAGGCTGGGGACTGTGTTGAGTCCAGGGAACGCCGATCCAGGTAAGGAGATTACAGACGCACACAATACCACCTTCTGTTCATCGTCCAGGAACAATCCGGTCCTCTGGAGCATCCAGGAAACGCACACAAAACAAAACCTCATCCACGGCCAAAAATTCCTAACTCAGCCCAACACCTGCTCCTCTCTCTCTCTCTCTCTCTCTCTCTCTCCCTTTCTTTTCTTTATACCCCTCAACAATAAAAGTCATAATTCATGCTCTCTGTTGATCGAACCGAGACGCTGTTACTTTTACTTACATCATTTGAAAATCACAAAGTTCCAGCTGTAATCAGACGCGTGTTCGGAAGCATGTTGAGCAGAACCATCAGCATCCGTGACGTTACACCAGCTTTCATCATCCCGGCAGACTTTTGTATTCAGGGAAACTGGGTGAGCAAAAGCAGCAGAACTTCTGCTATGGGAATTACAGGTGTGTAATTACTGCGTCTTCTAATACGACGAGAAAAAAATGTGTTCTTTGAGAAAAATGTACTTGAGACAGATGAACAAATGTGGTAGCGATGTAAAGGAAAATGTTAATGTATGCAGCACTTGATGCAGAATGATGGGAATGGGGCTTTCTCCGTCAGCACAGCTTCAAAACTGTCCTCCTACATGCCCCGCTGAAATAAAAACCTAAACTAAACCACCTCTCGCAAACACCACGTCAAAACCACCTTCTGTCAGATGCTAGCAGAGTGTTGGACAGGGAAATGAGGGTTTGGATTACACCAGGGTTTTAGATGCCACACTGAAATATGTGAATTACTGAAATAAACAGAGGACCAGAGAGACCTCCAGGGAACTCCTTACTCAACAGTGTTGCAATAATGACGTGTGTATTGATATGCATTCAAATGATTTTGGTCCAAGTACATTTTACATTTATTCATTTAGCTGACGCTTTTATCCAAAGCGACTTACAATTGCTATATATGTCAGAGGTCGCACGCCTCTGGAGCAACTAGGGGTTAAGCGTCTTGCTCAGGGACACATTGGTGTCTTACCGTGGATTCGAATGAAAAAAATCACAACAACCCTTGCATTCATTGTTTCACTATGTAAATTATATCATACCCAATTTAAAAAATAATAGGCCATAAAGTTGGTTTGTATGACTGCATGTTATTGCAAACACAGTGTGTGTTCTGGCAGAGCGAGGGCTGTATGGCCTTTGGGTATTCACTGTAACGGCGCACAAAAGGAACCAGCAGAGCCCTGATGAAAATCACACCATTACATCTGTAATTAACAGCATGAAATCCCGCCACAAAACCCCTTCAAATGTCTGAATAACATCCCTGATCCGTGTGCCCACAGGAGAGCCAATGCACGTTCCCACAATGCACTGGGGCAGCAGGACTGATGGAGCTTTGGAGCTCAATTTCCAACACAATCATCCTCATTTCAGCCTGAAAATGCCAGAGAGATTCTGCTTCAGTCTCTTTAGTGAAAGGAGAGAGAGAGAGAGAGCAAGAGAGAGGGAAAGCAGGGAGAAAAGAATGGAGGCGGACAAAAAGCGTCTCTTAACAGCAGTTTAACAGTCACCTGGAGGGCATGAAGGACACGAGAGAGAAAGGAGACAGTAGTGTGAAAAAGCGTGTGTGTTTTAAACACATTTACTCTCTTTTTCCCACTCTGAAATGTTTTGTACTGTACAGATCTCCCTTTCTCAATTAAATGCTAATTATTATATAATTTTTTTTGCCATGCTTTACTGGCATAACACTAGATATAGTGCACCGTCAATCCTCACATTAGCAAGGATCAAAAACCTAAAAGCTCTGTGTCGTCCACAACATTAGAGGACACTCACATATATTTTGCTTTATAGTTTAGAGGTCCAATGGTCTTACCTCTATGTCTGTTTGTAGTTTTGTCAAACATTAACATGGCATCCTCTACCTGAAAAACAAAAGAAAAACACACTCATGAGTCAAAGAACAGTGTAAAGTACAAAAAAAAAGTCCAGTGAGACCAGATAAAACATCTTAAAAGAAAAGTCATTTGAACTCTTTCTATGATTACATTTAATTATTAAAGCTCAAGATACATCATGAATTCTTACAGTCCAAACATTACTAAGACCAGATCATTAATAAGAAGATCAGATGTCAAGAACACCTTCCAAGATGACAAATGTACTTCCATCATAACTTGACATTTTACTTTAATTGCTCAACAGGACAAATGCATGACAAGAAACCATTTGTATGAGGCAGGCAGATTCTTGAAAGAAAACATGCAGAATCCTGCAGAGACACACCAGTGTCCAGAGTAATATGCCCTTCATGACTCACATCAGAGAGAGAGAGAGAGAGAGATAGAGACAGACAGACACAGTCAGTCTCAGGGGGAGACAGAGCGGTTCATGTGTCCGTGCACTGCCTGCCTCCTGGATACGGTCGCTAGGTAACATGAGGAGTTGTCTAAGTGTAAGAGACAGACTGTCCAGCACAGCGGGGGACTTCAGTATGAGGCCAGCGGCTAGGAACACACACACAAGGGTCATGGTGAGTCTTTAATAGAGAGATATTAAAATAGGAGTCAAAACTGCTCTGCCCACATGAGACCTACGGCCAACCATTATGCACATTCAAATAGACCTACTGTACAGTACAGGCTAGAGCAACGCGGGGTTAAACATTCAGATTATGAAAAAATATATATTATTGAGAACGTACATTTCTCAGAAAATATGGGTTAATAGCTGCTAGCAAACCTGAGCCTGGTGCTCTCAGAGCAAATCAGATCAAACAACAGCAGACCAGACCATATCATGCCCTACTATTCCAGTCCAGTCTAGTCTATTACATATCACACATATCATATCTCAAACCAAAATGTGATTCTTACTCTAACATCTACTTGCATGCAAGCATCTGAAGACCTCAAAACATGCTGATGGAGATAATGTGTGCTGTATACTGTCCTTCACACACACACACACACACACACACGTTTGTTTTTGTGAAAAGTGGGGACATCCCATAGGCGTAATGGTTTTTATACTGTAGAAACTGTATATTCTATAGCCCTTCACCAACCCTACCCCTAACCCTAACAGGAAACTTTGTGCATTTTTACTTTCTCAAAAAAAAAAACTCATTCTGTATGATTTATAAGTGTTTTGAAAAATGGGGACATGGGTTATGTCCTCACAAGTCACCATCTCCTTGTAATACCTGTGTCATACCCATGTAATTATACAGAGTTGTGTCCTGATGTGTCACAAAAACATGCCCACACACATACACACACACACACACAAGTAGAGAGGTTGTCAGAAGATCAGAAATGCGTCACACACAAATAACGCACATTAAGCTGGTGAAATCAGTGTAGGACTGCAAGTCTTTTCTAAAGTGTCTGTCACTGGAGTCCTGAAATGCCTCTCTGCCTCTATCTGATGCGAGGTTAAGGACCTCTTCTCACTCCCTCACACACACACTTCTCCTGCTCCTGAAAGGAAAGCTGAAGAGGCTGACACAGTTCTTATCAATTTTAAAGGAGAAGAGAAACTCTCTGGACTTTCTTTAGTAGAAATAAAGGAGAAAAGTCTGCTTTCAGCATCTACAGTAAATGTTAGAGGAGATACTTCCCTCACACGGGTAAAAGCTGCTTGTGTTTCTGTCAAACACGTCAATATGTTTTTAAAACATCTGTAGAAGGGCAAAGATCACAAACACACCATACAGATGGGAATTATGAATAATTAAATCCCAGAAACTGCAGTATTAATAAAAGAGCAGAGGATAAAGAGATTTACAGCCCAGGAAATACATCCTGACAACTGTATGATCAACCACACTCAGATTTTCCACACCTTTTGGCCAATGAATTTCCATGACGTTTCTGGTCATTTGTGACTGCTGGAGAAGTATTTTTAATCATTTTATACAAATTGCAACCTACAAAGAGTACTTTATAGAATATTAAGAGCTGAGCATAACTAAAAAAAAAAAAGCATGACCAGACTTTTTAGGATTGTATTATCAATTGAATATTTAAATTCAAACGAATATTTCAAGGTTCTCCATAACTCTGAGAACTCTGAATTATACACGTAAACTAGGGATGGACACAAGTATTCGAGTACTCCGAGGTGAAAGCGACAATCGATCATAAAAAGCTAATGTAAAAAATAAAAATAAAAAATACTTTTTCTTTTGGTTTCTGATTTTTCTGCACCATTTTTGAGAAGCGGATTAAGATCTGAGTGGTTAGCGTTGCCAGAGCATGTGGTCCCGACTCCAAAGTACAGACCAAAGAACAAGAGAAAAATGGTTTTAAAGTTGTGTAGTGATGTCTGGATTCACTGGATTTCCTCAGAAAAAAGAATGAAGCACTTTATTCAGCAGAGATCATAAACATGAGTAAGTCTCTTTTTATTTATTTATATACTTGTACTAGTTTTCACATAACGTGTAAACATTTTATTAGTTAGACTTTTTCCAAATACTTTTTCCAAACTATAATTCCTGACTAAATGTATAATCAAGTGAAACATTATGAAGTTTCAATAACAATATACAATACTATACCATTCAAAAGCTTGATGTAAATAATATAAATGTAACAAATAGAGATAACTCTAACAAATGTAAAAACAATGCAGTTCTTTCAATTTATTCCCCCTAAAAATCCTGAAAAATATTTCTCAGCTCTTTCCAACATTAATAATGATAAAAAATAATAATGATGATAATAATAAATGTTTGTTTTTTTTGGTAGAAAATAAGATTGTTAAAATGACTTCTGAAGGATTGTGTGACCGGAGTAAGGATGCCAAAAAATTTGTTTGAAAGTAAGCTTTGATTTTCCTAATAAACCCTAATAAAATAAATATATTCTTAATAAACTACAAACAAAAAATTATATAGATTTATTTTGTTCTCACATTCTCTCTTGTAACTCCTCACTCAGTGGCACAGCTGAATGAGAGGCTCATTATGCAGCTCATTATGCAGGCCTTTGTCTTCTCAGGTGTAAATCACAATGATATTCATGGTAGTTGACGCCTACTCACTTATGTCTTTTACCAACAAAAAGTGTCTTAGAAAATTTAAATCAATATATTGTTTTCTGCGAATGAGTAAACAAAATGATTTTCACATAATTTAGAAAGAAAAATAGACAAATTCTCCAGTTCTCAACAATCCCGGGAACCAATGTTATGTATGTGTTTTATGGCCTTATTCAAGTGATTTAACATTTTTAGTTTTTCACTATCCATGCATAACATTTTTTTTTTCAAAAATACAATCATGTACATGCATGCATTTCACATATTATTATAGCCCAGTTTGTGCTGATTACAGTGATATTAGACTTTACCTATTTAGATATTTATAAGAAACTGAAAAAAGCACAAATATCAGGGCATGACAAAACTCTCCAGGCCCCAAAAATACCCTTAGACTCCAGAGGGTTTAATGATCACGAAAATGATTCAAACGCCAATGTGATTCTATTCCTAAATTACAATGATTCGTTGATTTCATTAATCCACCCTTGATATGTGCGATCAATGTTGTAATCACTTGGTTCATCCGTGCAGCATACGATCACACCAGTGTGATTTGACCATTTAAATTCGCGTTAACTGTGCCATTGACCTGAAGAGAGCAGTTATGATCGGTCAGGAATGAAACCGCTTTTGAATTAGTTAACCAAATAATTTAAAAGAACTGGGTCAAAATACATATTCATTAAAACAGTAGAAACTTTGGGCTTGAGTTTGTCTGGTACACTTTTTCTGACATGGACCTGATGTCAGTGTTATTGTTTACTAAAACTCTTAAAAAGCTTTCGTTTAAATTAAAATAAGCTGAAATATATAAATTATATGAAAACCTAAGCTTTACCAACTTTGTAACCTTGGCAACTACTTGAAATAAGTTGGTAGAGCATTGCGTTAGAAGCGCAAAAGGTTTCAAATCCCAGGGAACACACATACTGGTAAATAAAATATATATATATATTATTATCTGCTAAATGCATAAATATAAAAATGACAAAAGTGCATAAAATGACAAACAAAAAAATAAAAAGGAAAAAAAGCTATTCTTTTTTATTAATTATTATAATATCAAAATATTATAGAAGTATATAAACAAGACTAAAATAACACTGCCTGATGTTACAGACCGCACACAGGCATACTTCAGTTTGTATTAAATGTAGATTATATATCTGTAGGGAGAGAGAAAAGCCTTGCACTCCTCTTCTTCTAAAACTCATTCGTTCTCTCCAGGGATTGGAGCTTAAACATCAATAATTCACTTTTCGCAAAGAGAAACACATTTATGGTTTGTATTTGAAATGGAGATCTAATCCAGCCTGACCGGGCTGGATAGATTTCGGAGAGGCCCGGGAGATGAGCGCTGAGGAATTCCCCGTCTTACTGGCTCAGGGTGAGAATGTAACATGAACTAATGATCTCTCATCTGATCCAGGATCAGGTCGCATCAGAGCTCTACAGAGAGCACACCATATGCATCTGGGATACACTTCCTTTGTGTTTGAACTGAACGGTGTACAGGTGGAACACAGCTCATTGCTTGAAATTGATTTCACAGAACATTAATATAATCAAATGTTTATTAAAGTTTCTTTCTGTCTATTTCTAGGGCTGTTTCGAATGCCATTTTTTGAGCTTCGAAGCTTAGGTGGCAATCAATATCGAATATTCGAAGCTTCGGTGGGTGGGGCTAAATATAATAATAGTGTCGGTTTGCATTTGTATCATCTTTCACGACTTCACGTTTCACTCTTCGGCATCGTAAATGTGTTGCGGCAGACCCAGTGGAGTGCAGTGTTGCATTTGGTGCAATATGATCAGGTGGCACACATTCTTTAAATATTAATAAACATTTAATAATCTTTTAATTAGAACAGTTTCCGGTACACATTACACGGGCAGGTTTATGCTCCGAAAACGGACAGTGCACAAGTGATACAAAACACAAAGTCTGTTGAGAGCAAGAACTTTAATAAGGTATTAATAACGAACATTTCTTTAAAACGAATTCCAAAACAGAAATTAAATTAGTAACACACAGTGATTTCAACGAACTGTAATAAATAAAGAACACGGTAGCATGCTTATAAACAGCTTAATAAGAACAAATGAATTGTTTTTAAAATGACACAAAATGTAATATCTATTACAATTAGTTTTATTCTATATAAGGGATTTATTTTGTCTTATTCTGACTTTTTGTTAATTTAAATCTTTAAAATGCGCGATGCTTTTATTGAAAGCATGTTGCAATTAGCCTATTTATCATAGCAAATTAAGCGCATAAAAGCAGTTTGTTTTTTTTGCCGCGTGCTACTTACAGAACTCAGGTGATTTTTCAAACTTGTGGTGCTGTTGTGGTAGGCCAGTTTCAAATCGCATATTTGACACACTGCCTTTGTCTTGTCATCCTCACTTAATTTAAAGTGCTCCCAAACAGCTGAGGTCTTGGGCATTTTGTACCTATTCAGTATGAGATGAAATAAATCACTACGTTCGCCAACGGGCGGTTCAAGCATGAGTGAGAATGAATCCGCGACGGAAGTCACGTGTTAAAAAAAAAAAAGAATATTCGAATCTCAAAACTGAAAATCGAATGCCACCCCACCGAACGAATATTCGATTATTCTAGTACAGCCCTATCTATTTCATGTTTATCTATCTTCAGGTGCTATATATATCTATATCTATCTATCTATCTATCTATCTATCTCTCTCTCTATATATATATATATATACATACATATATACATATATATACATACATACATGCATACATACATATACACACACACATATATATATATATATATATATATTGTATTACAACATTTATTTTAAATCTGTTTGTAAGCATATTTCAAATACTGTTGATTTTTACTGCTGGGGCACACAAGTCCACTCAGAAGGGACAGATCTGTAGACAGAGACCTACAGCAACATCCATCAGAACGTCAGACAAAGCTGCCATGGAGGACAATTATGGGTCATTTTGTTAAAATGCCTTTAATCTATCCAGGCTATGGAAAAACTCACAAAATCCATCACATAAGCTGTTGGAAAAGAGAAAATACTCTCTTTTTAGGTAGAGAAAGGTACTTGGAGAAACAAAAAAATATCTTTATCCATGAGAAAACTGTATAACAAGCGATCGCTTTCTTACACTTTGCTAATCAGGCTGTCTTTTTCGTTTTATAACCACCCCCCCCCCCACCCAATTCATTTATCTGCATGCTAATTATATTAATCAACAGAAAAAGCTGTTAATAAACCTGCTAATTGGTATGTAAATAAGATCCTCCTGACACTAACCATGCCACAACAACTTTAATTTAAATAAATACAAATATGTCAGTATTCATTTAGTTCCTTGACGGCTGGCAGAGCAGCTGATATCACTCCTCTTTCTTTGCAATCTATTCACCTGATTTTTCTTCATTCCTTCGCGAAAACATCTGACAGCATCCAAGAGTCTGAACCTTCTCCACTAACTACTAAAAAAAGACAGACAGGAAGAGGGTAATGATAAAGGGTTTACTTTATTTATTTTGGTATCAACAGCTTTATAAAATACTTTTAAATCTATTTAAAAATACAGTAATATTATAAGCATTAAATATAAATAATTAATCAAGTGAAATTTTTATTTATATATACATACATACATACATACATACATACATACATACATACATATATATATATATATATATATATATATATATATATATATATATATATATATATATATATATATATATATATATATATATATATATATATATATATTAATGTCCAAGCACAGTACTAGAGAGGTGATGGGAAGGAAAAGATGTGGTAGAAAAAAAAGTGTACAAGCAATAGGGATAACAGCACCCTGGAGAGGATGGTGAAACAAAACCCATTCAAAAATGTGGGGGAGATTCACAAATAGTGGACTGCAGCTGGAGTAAGTGCTTCAAGAACCACTACACACAGACTTATGCAAGACATGTGTTTCAGCTGTTGCATTCCTTGTGTCAAGCCACTCTTGATCAACAGACATCGCCAGAAGCGTCTCACTTCAAAAAGGACTGGACTGCTGCTGAGTTGTCCAAATATATGTTCTCTGGTGAAAGTAAATTTTGCATTTCCTTTGGAAATCAGAGTCCCGGAGTGTGGAGGAAGAGAGGAGAGGCACGCAATCCACGTTGCTTGAGGTCCAGTTTAAAGTTTCCACAGTAAGTGATGGTTTGGGGTGCCATGTCATCTGCTGATGTTGGTCCCCTGTGTTTTCTGAGGTCCAAGGTCAACGCAGTCATATTCCAGGAAGTTTTAGAGCACTTCATGCATCCTGCTGCTGACCAACTTTGCAGATTTCATTTTCCAACATGACTTGGCACCTGCACACAGTGCCAAAGCTACCAGTACCTGGTTTAAGGACCATGGTATCCCTGTTCTTAATTGTCCAGCAAACTCGCCTGACCTTAACCTCATAGAAAATCGCTGGGGTATTGTGAAGAGGAAGATGCGATATGCCAGACCCAACAATACTATCAGAGCTATCTCATAACACCGGAGCAGTGCCACAGACTGATCAACGCCATGCCACGCTGCATTGCTGCTGTAATTCAGGCAAAAGGAGCCCCAACTAAGTATTGAGTGCTGTACATGCTCAAATTTTTCATGTTCATACTTTTCAGTCGGCCAAGATTTCTAAAAATCCTTTCTTTATATTGGTCTTAAGCAATATTAAAATTTTCTGAGATACTGAATCTGGGATTTTCCTTAGTTGTCAGTTATAATCATCTAAATTAAAAGAAATAAACATTTGAAATATATCAGTCAGTGTCTAATGAATGAATATAATACACGAGTTTAACTTTTTGAATGGAATTAGTAATAATTAACTTTTTGATGATATTCTAATTATATGACCAGCACCTGTATACATATACACATATATACATACATACACACATACATATACACACACACATATACCCAAACATATGTATTTATATATGTATATATAATATATATACAGCTGAAGGAGAAAGACAGTGAAAGAAAGTAGAGAGACAGATGGAGAACAAGAAAGATGGATCGAGAAAACAGTTGGAAAGAAAAAGAGAGAGAGAAAGACAGATGGAAAAACAGACATAGAAAGCATGTGAGACAGTGAGGAAAGGAGAAGCTGAGGGAAAGAGAGGTGCTTTCTGTCATTTTCTATGTAATGAGAAAAGTAATGGCATTTTTACTCTTTCTCTCCAGACTGTGATTGGAGGTGAGGGCGACACAGAAATTCACATCAATCCTCTTTCTCTCTCTAGCTATTATGAATACTAGGGGTGTAACAGTACACAAATTCATACCGGGTCTTTCAGTTCGGTACGCATGTGTACTGAACAAATACAGCATTGCTTGTTATTAGGGCTGTAGATATCGATTATTTTAGTAATCAAGTTTTCTACCAAAAATTCTATTGATTAATCGAGTATCTCTGATAAAATGTTTTTTTGCTTAATTAAAGTGCAATGTTAATTATGCAAGAGAAAATAAAATTCCTGGGTCTCTTAAAATGAACAACTAAGTTTCCTTTTTTAGAAAATTTATTTTATTTTTTAAATGCATAGAATGCAATGCATACATCAAAAATAAAGATTTAATTATTACCCATTGTTTCTCTGTCTGTACTTGTACTGTGAACAATGACAATAAAGTTGACAGATGAATTAAGTGCATGTAAGTGCCATTCAGTTGGGTTTTTAAATAAAGCATTTTCTGAGATGCACATTAAACACTTAAAACATTAATTTAATTTATCTTTTAATTATTGAAAATTAAGCAAACTTAACATTTTGGTAAACAAATGGGATTTACAATTAAAAATAAAACATGGAATTGTTGAGTGATTAAACCTTTAAAAAAGAATGATTGATTTTTTCTTTAGTAGTAGGCTATGTACATTCTGCTGAACAATAGTCTTTAACTGGACTTTTATTTTGGCGGGTTGACGTACCTTTACAATTCTTTGTATGTGATGTGACGCTAGTTTTACTCAAATCAAATGGTCAAATGCTCATGAAGTGACTGTCAGAGCAGTTCTGGAGATGTTGTTCATGTGAATTTATTTAAAGAAAGAACAATTTGTTCAGTAAACCACTGAACCACTGAAATTGTACAAAATGTTTTTATTTTAAATAAATAATAAAAATAATAATAGACCCCAAACATTTGAATGATAGTGTATATGCACTTAAAAATACTGAAATAAAGCTCAATACAAAAAAATGGGAAATTTACACGTTTATATGCACTAAAACGTGCATTACATAAACATTCATTTGAAGGTAGCTGCCTCCACTCACTAGGGATTTAAAACTTACCTTTACTCTCCACAGTACAAAACCTGTTTTGAGTGGAATCCCTCTCCACCTGCCCTCTTAGACACAGCTCAGATCCTTCAAGAACTTTAAGAGGATCCCCATTTTATCAGATCGCAGATATGCAATAAGGTTTCAGACAAAGCAAAAATAAACTGAATCTCTCCAGTGTCAGTGTAATAATCTGCTCTAAAATGGAAATGCATAAAGAGCTTAAGAAGAAAAGAAATGAATTCAATTATATCTTCTTAATTATATTCATCTCCAGTGTTTTCTTTGAGATTAGTTACTAATCTCTTTTAAATGTCATTTCAATAATAATGACATATTCTATCATGATGGAAAAGAATAGCTGAATGTCAGTCAAATCTTTTCTTCACTGTCTTTCACATGCAGAGAAACTGTGCCAGCTGTTTCTTAATAGCACAGCCGTTTTTTTGGTCACAGTAGACACGGAAGTTCTTATTTGAATCCGGCAAGATACTGCTGTATTTATTTCATCTTGGATTAACATGACAACTAGTTTTGTCAGGGGGGTCTTTAATATGATGGAGAGGAGCGGTTTGTGCCGCTGTAATCCGCACTGCTAATATCGAGAGAGATGTTGCTTTCTCTCCCTTATAGAGCAGAGCGTCACAAGATAAACAGAGGAGGGAAACCTCTGATAAACCTCTGAAAAAATTAAGTTTTTTTTTCTCAGCTCCTGAGGCAGTCATAAGTTTTAGATCTGTCTGTATGTTAAATCACGCTGTGTGCAAATGACACAAAGCACTATTTCTGTCCTGCATAAATGCATATAGGTTCTACAGAATTTCAACAGATAAAATTCTTATTTGTTGTCATGTTGTAAAGAATCTGCACAAACCTTCAAACGCCACTACAACCTGTACACACCATATACTACAAACTGCACTACAAATACTAAAAACCAAACCTAACCCAAAATATATACATACAAGATTTTGTAAATGTTTTTGAAAGAAAGCTGAGAAAGAAGGCTCTTCAGAGGCTGCATTTATTTGATCAAAAATAACATTAAACAGTAATAGCGTAATTGTAATATATTACCATTTAAAATAGGCTAACTATCTCTGTGACATTTCTCCAGTCTTCAATAGCTGTGTTTACATGGACACTACTAATCCGATCGTAATAGGACTAGAAGTACAATCAGAATAAAAAAGTCACATGTAAACACTTCAGTTGGATTGAATTAACTCGATCACACTAAAATTTCGATCAGATTGTAAGGGGAGGTTTATCCCTTTTGCAATCCGAGCAAGAGGACATGTAAACACTTGATCGGATTGAAAACCGAAATGGGAAAGTACTGCGCATGTGCAGTGACGTAGAAATAGCGTAATGACGTATGACGCGTGGAACGAGGTGTTCTTCCTGGTGACTAAAGTGTCATAAATAAGTGTCCTGTCATTATAAATCTCCCCTTTTTTACTCAGTGTATGTAAAGTGGAATAGGACCACATCCCACCAGTCCTTGTTTAAGACTCTTATCAACAGACGACTAGTTTTGGGTGCAGGAAAAAAAAAAATTAAGTAACGTTAAGAAGCACAACAGTTCATGGTGCTGGTCGTCGCCTAATTAGGACCTGAAGTAGATAAATATAAGCAGCGGGAAACTCTGAAAACTCTGCTTGTGACATGTAAATGCACATATCAACCCGATCACTTTATTCAGCTTTCATGTAAACACTAGGCTCGGATTGGTCAATCAAAATGATTTCAATCCGATGGAAGCAAAAAGTGCATTGTTTATTGCATCCTTCTTAATAAATTCATAATGTTTTAAAATAAATAAATAAATCTAACTGACGCCAAACTTTTTGGACCGTAGCATTGGTTGTACTGTATATAAACAAAATAGTGAACATAATCATGCATTATTACGTATCCAATATTAGCCAATATTTACACAAAATCAACCACTAACTAATATTAAACCAGTATATTGTGTAAATATCAGTATCAACAAATGTCAATATCTGAGGGAATTAAATCATGTTCATGTTAAGAGCACCACTGATGAATCCATCAGATCAGATCACACACAAACACAAAGGATGTGAGGTCACGGTCTGCACAGGTGTTGAAGTAAATGCACAGTGATGAGTCTCCTACCACAGGTTTTAGTTGTGGTGTGTGGGTGTGTGTGTTTCTCTACTCATCCTGATAAGAACCCACTCTGAGTTCATCATGAGAAGGTTTATCGTCCTCTAACAACCCCAATTACCATGACAACATTACAACCGTTTTAACCTGTCATTTTCTCTTCATTTTACACCATGTAAAGCTGAAGACTATAAGACTGTCATTACACCTATGGAGAGTCCCCGTGAACCACAATTGCAAGTACTGTGTATGTGGTGTGTGTGTGTTTCCCCAGACCCACCCACTGCTGGCAGCAACTGAATGGGTTTCAATGTCTTTCATCCAAGATTTATAAAAACACCAACAAAACAAGCAGGGTTTACTGGCAGGACAAACATTCAGAAAATGACTGTGGCAGCGTGAGGATTATATTGTTCTCTGAAGCCAGACAGCTTTAAGCTCTAGATGCCAGTAAATCATGAATCTGTTTATCATTTAGAACAGAATTCCACAACCACTGGGTCACAACCCAGTTTCAGGCCGTGGAAGAGTTGCTACCGGGTCGCAAGAACATTCTGGAAAAAATGTGTATATATGAGACACTACTATTTATTTGCATTTATTTGTTTTTAATTCTTCTGTATTTCTGTCTGTTTTATGTGATTTCTATGGAGTAGTTGAGAGGAAATTGTCCGGAAATTTCCACCTCTTTGCAACCCTAGCATGCCCTTCCCTTTCACGTCTTGCGTTTGAACAGATACATACCATACACATAAAATTATATAAAAATACTGTACCCTTTCATCCTTGCTCCTTGTTATTGTGTTTGTTTTATTTTATTTATTTTTATTTTTTATTTTTCTCTCTCTTCAATGTAAACTATGTGCTGGTCTATATGAAAGTGTCTTACATTGTTGGTTCCCTGTCTTATGTACATTAAGCAATAAAAAAATAAAAATAAAAATACTGTACCCACCCCATTCTGATTCTCCATGCTTTAAGTAGTAAATGGAAAGCAAATTTATAATGATATAAGAAAAATTCTTACTGATCCGGAAAAATCATCTGATCGGTGAAACAAAAACCACATACATTAAATATACACATATGAATTATGACAGATATCAAAAGAAAGTTTGTTTTAAGAAAGCTGAACGAGTAAATAAATTGAAAGACAGACAGACATAATCAGACAAAAACACAGTCTCTCAGAAACTACAATCAGCAGGTGATGTCACTTGGGGGTGGACACAGCAGGTAGCCAATCACACATAACAGGAGAGCTGTCAGTCAAAACGTCCAACTGTGAACAATATCAGAGAGTCTACAGGACTCCTGTCCACTCGGTGTTAGATGGGCCATGGGTTATAAAAGTCAATTATAAATGTGTTGTAAAACATGTTTAATTAAATAAATATTAAAACATCAATGATATAGGTATAAAATATAATGGGGCAAAAAAGTTGGTAGGGTTTTACAAAACAGTGGCATATATTAAAGTAAACAGGCCTATCATTTCCACAACACATCAGCAGAAAGTCAAACCTCTCTTCTTCCATACTCTCTTTTTCTGGCTTTATCGTGTCATGCTTAAAAAACAGTCTGCACCACAAAAACACGACTGACATCCCAAGTACCATCTCCAATATATAAACTCTGAAATAAAAGATAACAACTTCACAAACGCATTCTTGTGAATTATTCACACATTCACGTGTCATTATATGAAACTGCATGTTTCAGAACATCTAAGCACAGCAAGTGTGCAAACGCTTTCCAGACATTTAAAGGTGAATTAACGAAGACCAAAGCAGAACATTTTTAAGAGCTTTTGCATCTCTGTTAGCTTTTTTTCTTTTCTTCATGGAGAGAACTCCTCATCTCAAAGGGTGCATGCTGAAAGTGTGTGAGTGTGTGATTCACTTGAGTGGGCATCTGGCCCACTTCTGTTAACCTGCTATCAGATGAGGCAGCTTTCAAAGAGAACGGCCTGTGCTCTGAAGTTCCTTGTATATTAATTTGAAACATTAAGCAAATGCTGCATAAGCTGTCAGAGCAAAGCTAGGAGAAAGAAAACAAGAAGAGAACGGTGGCCCGCTGACCTGACACAGAGAAGCACAAACCCCCAGAGGAGCGTTCAGGATTCAGAAAGCATAATGGCAGAAAAGAAGTCTTAATATGAGAAATGGAGAAAGAAAGAAAATTCAACTCTTCTATCTGTCTCCATGGAGTTCCAGACGAATCTCAGTGTGTGTTTTAGGGGTGTATGTGTATTTTAGGAATGTGTTCAATGTAAGTTTGTAATAAAAATGTTCAGTGGAATCCGACTGCAAACATGTGAGCATCACCATTACAGCAGGTGCCAAGCACTTCTGTTTGGATAACCTGCAGAGAAGCAAACGACTCCCTCTGAAAGTAAGAGAGAGACAAGCTGGATGCCAGCCTCATATTGCATTTGATCAGACATCCCCAACACACTGCCAATATGAATAAAACACATCCAAGCCTTACAGCATCAGAACAATCCTTCAACACACACCTCTGACAATAACTAAGCATGATCCATACACAGATGTAAGGATCGTAATATTCCAGCATTCTTTCATCTGAGATTAAAGCAGCTTTTCCTTGAGGAAATCCAAAGTGGTATCACTAAATAACAGGGTTTTCTAGGAATCAAAAATATTCATTTTTATATATATTGCACAAAGAACGGCAAATTCCAGCAGAGCAATTCCAAGATATAATCCTCACAGAGGCATCAAGGCCCATACAAGACCATGCTTTTCTTCAGCAGAGAAAAAAGCATTTAAAAAACACTCAAACAAAAAGAGAAAGGGAGAAGGAAGATTAGCGTGACATCAGATTCTCCAATGAAAAATAAGCCATACCGTTCTGATTAAATGAACTAATGGCTTTTATTGATCAATGCCACAGATTTTCTCTCTCATCTCCATTTGTAACTGACATCAGTTTAATTCAACTCAATTAAAACCTGCACTCAGGATTTTTTCCTACACCACTGAACCGGTTTCCACCAACCATCTGGCTATCCCTCACATCATTACCTCCACTCTAGTCCAGTGACACCTGTCAACACCCAATGACATGAAGCTGGAGAACACAGGTGAGACACTGACACACCAGCACCAACTCTGAATTCAAGCTGTGACCCTTTCACAGAGTAGTGGTCCACCGATATATAGCGGCCAATATTTTAAATTTTTCAAATAATATATATTTTTCTGCTTGGCCGATGCGTTCGAGGCGGGACTTTTATTTTGATGGAGCCTAGAGCGGCATTGCCTGAGCAAACACAGTGCTCTCACTCTCGCTCTTGTTTATCGCCGTGGTTAACAGTTCTGTCTAACATATAGAAGTCTGTCTAATAATCAGATAGAACGGTTAAACAAAATAAATTAAAGTATTATAATGATTGCTTTTATATTAGACCTATTAGTAAATAGAAAGTAAACATTATAATACTTTCTTGTTTGCCGTAAGCATTAAGCAAATATGCATTTAAATAATTTAACAATTTTTTTAATGACTAATGAACATTTAATTTTATAAACCATTTAAATTTAGTCTAATCCAGTTGTTAGATCTTGTGAAGTGTGCATTTTTATCCAGCATGATCACATGTTCTCTGCGTGATGGTCAGTCCGTGTGAATTGAATGCTTTAAATTATAAACTTGTGATTTCAAACAATGCTGCACTTTATGCATTTGCCCATGTCATTTTTACTGTGTAAGCTTTATGTAAAATGAGGGTTACCCTGGCATTTTTTGAATAGTATGATTCCCAGTGCACACAAACTTCCCAGAATACTGAGTCCCCTATTGGTTACAGTGTTTACTTTCTTTTTAATGTTATTTTTATATAATTTTTATTAATACTGTCATCTAAAGTATAAGCATGTTTCTTTTACACATTTATTTTTTATTCCATTGTCAAAATGATATGAAAAAATCATATCGGCTTTATATGTAGTCCTTAAATAATGGCTTTCCTCATGAGGATCACAAGGTTGGCCCATAAAAAGATCACACACAGTGCCTTAGTACAGCAGTCAGTAAGGAACAGTTTTAAGAAGCTTCTTTAGGTCAAGGGGTTGAACTCGTATCTCACTCTCTTCCTCCGTCCATCAGGAAGTGCTTCAACCCCTCTTCTCATTTCCATTGGCTGAAAAGAGCCAGAGACCTCGGGCAGCCAGCCATTTGCTCTCTAGCACAGACACAGAGGACATATGAAACTCCCACAGCTGTCTGGCCTGATTAAAGTACAGCACAGCATCTGCACACACAGATCAGATTCATAACACACTATCGTCTTCTCTGCGGCACGTCCCTGACTGTTATACTGTGAAATATCAGCTCGAAGAGTCGAAGCAGTGAGCTATCAGATTCTGATGGAATCGGGTCTCCGCTGAGAGAGAAAAGACTCTTCGTCACACTTCCTTGTCACCCCAGAGAAACGGGGCATTGTGGGACTGCTGACATGAACACACCAAATCCATAATTCATGAGTCATGCTGAACAGCCTTGCAAACATGCTGCTCGCAGCAACGACAACCCACCGCTGAACTGTGTTTCCCTGCAAGAACGTTTCCCCCGTCGGAAGCGAAGCAGGAATTGTTCCGTGTGTCAAGAGAATGAATGAATACAAGCACGGTTGTTGCAAACTTGAGATCTCTTCCTCTGCCGTTGACTTGTGAAAATCACATTGCCAAATGAAAGCGGACAGAGTGCGACTTACAACTTTTTTTATCCGCTCGACTTACACTTTTTACAGACCTGTGAATGATCAAGAGCATCAACACAAAGAAAACAAGACTTTCATCTCCTGACAGACAGAGAGAGAAATCACATTGTATCAACAGCGCATGGTAATTGTACAAAGCCTGCCTCTCTTCTCTTTGATTTCTGGCCACTCTGACCACTCTAACAATCTCTCTCTCACTCTCTCTGTGCGCTGGCGCTCACAATCTGAGCCGCACAGCTTCACTTCAGCACACTTCTGTTATTACGAGCAAAGTCGGGCACTTCCATAAAGGATATGACCAACTCCAGCCCCTAACACAGCTGGGCAGACATGAGAAATAATCCACTGAGATCACGGTCTTGCTTTTATTCAGATCATCACCTGACATCTGTAATATCAAGAAAATATCAAGAGAGAAACTACAGAAAATTGTGTTCTCACCATGTCATTCTGTGTTGCATCATTATGGACCAGACCTCACCTAGTGGCAGCCTTAGATAACATGCCCATAAACCACCAACAATCACAGACAATTATATGTATATATATATATATATATATATATATATATATATATATATATATATATATTGTTTTTTTTAAATAAATCGCCAGTTTCAACTAGGGCTGCCCTATAAGCAATTTAAAAGCACATGTAAAAATAAATACATGATTATGTATTTTGACAACAAAAATTTATTTGACAACCATTTATTTATTTGCTCTGAAATCGATAAATAGAACCGCTAATGTTCATTTAAATATATATTTAGAGTGTACGTTTTAATTTAATTAAGGGATATTTCAATACTGCGTTTCACTAAATGACCAAATGGAAGAATTCAATACAGAGACATTCTATTCATATTTTTGAGTGATCTAGGAAAAGAAACAAACCTGGCATTTCAACCTCAGAACAGCTCATTTGTGTCAGTGAATAAAATTATGAATCATATTATCATGTTTCATATCAGACATACTATTATTATATTTCTGTCTTCGCTTTAATGTTCACAGGTGGTGACACAAAAAGTGTGCACAGAATCTCTAAAAATCATGTGTGTAATTTTGTTTGATCACCCAGGTCCGATGGGAGAAAAGGGCACTGGAGTGTAAACACTAAGGCTGATGGGCCGAAGCCGGCCGCACTGCAACTATGGCAATTAGGGCTTTTAATAAGATGAGAATATTGCTGATAAGAATCAATTAGAAGCCTTTTAACTGAGGAAGAGCTGGGAGAGTCCCACTCAGCTTAGATCAACACACTCTCGACTCTCACTGGAATCAATCAGGGGCAATCTGTTTTCCTAACTAAAATACTGAATCACCCCAGAAGCCAATATATCAGGGCTCTCAAATCTAGCAACCCAGAGTTTATCCTTAAATCTGACCAATAAACACATTTTCACTAGATCAATTTTGGCATTTAATTTTACATTAGAGGGCTAATACAATTTTCTAAAAGTATATAAAAGAACACCGACCTCTCCAAACGCTGATCAGAGCCAGACGGTGCTAAAAGGCAAATCAGATGTTCACTCAAGAGTTGTTAAGAGTCTAGACCTGGGGGGGGGGGGGGTCTGATGGTTTTGGTGGGCATGTGGCTCTAAAATTAATTAGTATTCAAGCATGAAAATGAGTGTGAATCTACACTTCACCCTGAAAACATTCCCTCCACCATCACCATCTTTGTATTTTATCGATCACCACTAAACGCTCCAGCTGGCAAGATATGAAAGATTCATATTTCAATTTTGGCAGTTGTTTTTAAAAGACTTATAAACAACTTGAAATATAAAGACCATGCACGACTCTCATGACCACATTCACACCTACATTTTTTTTTTTACATCTATCTACACTAAAGGTTACTGAATCAAAACAAAAACATTTGAAACTTTACCCTCAAGCTATGGTTTTAGAAAACTAAAAATGTTTGGTTTCATTATTCTTTTGGATGCTCCTAACAGGAAAGTTTAATGTATGCCTGTCATAAATCAATCTGAAAGACTGTAAACCGAAACCTGTTTGGTTACTCCCTGAGTAGAGCAAGACCTGTTTTTATCTAGTGCTTCAAAGGAAACACTTGCATCTTGAGGTGGGTTGATTATGTGCAATTTTGCAGATGTTTTTATCTGAAGTGCAGACACACAACAGGAACAGGCCACCTTAAAAACATGAATATAAATGTTTTGATCCATTCCAAATTCTTGCTTTGATGTGGCCTAAAAAATAGTGCAGAATCTTAGGAGTAGTGCAGATAGGGATGGGGTTGGATACAGATGGTAGACAGGTTACTAGTCTTTTGGTAATTATTAATTCAAAGTAGAGTCATTCATTTCAGGAATCAGACAACTCTGGAACCAGAGTTCAGAGAGACATTTTGTCCACGATCTATATTTTTACCTAGCTAACCTATTCAAAGTTTTCCTATTCTTATAAAAAGGTTAATGTATATATATATGTGAACTCTGTACACATTTGCAACCGAAGTGTTCAGTTAATGGCATTTGCATTCAGATATGGTAATTCTGATGAAGGCTGTCAGTAATAATATCTGCAGGCTGAAAGAAGTTGCTGTTAACAGCTCCGATTTCTCTTTCCTTTCTGAATGCAAGCATTAGACTGATGGAGATAATGCCAGGGTACGTATTGCCTACAGTAACTCATCCTATCTCATCCTCATTCTCTCTCTGACACCCATTAAACATACACAAACCAGCCAGTTTACTCAGAAAAGGCTCTTCTTCCTCTTTCCCCTGATGTCTCAAACATATTGATTATAGGAAAGCATCTGAACATCCCTCTCCAGGTCTAAAGAGTGCCTTCTATCTCGCCTCTCCTCTGACTGCTCTTGAAGTGACTTGCTAAAGAAAGGCTGAGGGTTCTTCTTCCCTTCGAGGAATCACACAACACCACCCACATAGCAAACAGCTCAACAGGGCAACTCACGGCTACCATTATTGACATGACTGTGTTACGTTTTGATTTAACTCTGCCACAGTTCTTAAGAGTGTACAGGACTCAATGTGAGAATAAACACATCTCTTATGCGCACACACACACACACACACACACACACACAAACACACACACTTCACTTGGCAAACAGAGTTCTATACATAGGACAGTAAGCAGTGGCATTCACTTTTGACTTATGTGTGTCTCCAAATCTCCCACAGATGATGATCTACACTCTTCTGACTTTCACCTACAGTCTCTTTAATACTACGACAGACATGCAGACAGAAAACAATATAATGAAAGAGAGATAAAACAATATACAGTGCTGAGTATGGAGCAATATATAGAATTATACAATTTTAGATAAAAAGAACAATGAAAATATAGAGACATTTTGATAAAATGAAAAATAAAAAGATAGAAAAAGAAAACAATAGAGACAGATGGAATGACAATGTTATATAAATACAGTGAGATTGATAGACCGAATGATATATGGAGAGATAGAATGGTGTATAGACAGACAGAAAGAATGATAGAAGATGAAAAGGAAAGATGTAGGGAAAGACTGAACAATATACAGGGAGAACTCTAGAATGATAAAGAGAGAGATGGCGAGAACAACGGAATGATAAATAGACAACAACAGATAGAATGATGTATAGAGACAACATAAATAGAGATAGAGCAATATACAAAGAAATAATAAATAGAATTACAGAGATAGATTAAGCTACAGATGAAACAATATATTGAGAAAATTACAGAACATTAGAATGACAGATAGAATGGTTGATAAAACAATTGATACAACGACAGATAGAATGAATGACAGAGATAGAACGATATATAAAGAGACAGACAAAAAAAAAAAGTGAAGTGAAGTGAAGTGACATACAGCCAAGTATGGTGACCCATACTCAGAATTCATACTCAGCTCAAACCCATCCAAAGTGCACACACACAGCAGTGAACACACACACACACACACACACACCGTGAATGAGAGTGATAACACAATATATGTTGCGGGTTTCCATGTGTGAACCATGTATGAACAAGATGTTTCGAAACCCACACCTGCAACTAAATGCGGTTGTCAATCCCAATAGAGGTAATGTAAATGTGGTCAGAGAAAGAACAACAGAAAAAAAGTCTAAACTACAGTTGATTTGTGTTGGTCCCAGCAGGAGACCGAAACGGATGAGAACAAGTAACCTGCTGATGTGTACTAGGGGACATTATGCCTGTGAACTGGAATAAAATGGCATCCAGTATGACGGTCGTCAGGACCCTCCATCACCCACAGGCCTCATTCCCTCTCTCATTCAAAGCAGTGTGATGATTTCATCCTCAGGCTGAGATGCATCATTCAGTGCCTCACGGGGAGCAGATGGCAGGATTAGAGGGGAGGGGCCATTTTCCCCCAGGAATGAGAGGACCGATCTCTCTCCCTCTCCAGAAAGTGAGACTCTTCATCTGCGCTCGGCTTGATGAGCCTTTAAGAGTTTTAAATGGGTTTTTGGCTCTGTGGTTCCACAGGAAGCGGCCCACCTGAGTCCCGAATGACTCTTCTTTTAAATGGCTGCTCTATTATCAGTGCTCAAGTCAATTTTTGATGTGCGGATCATCTTGGGGTTCTTTTCTCACTTTTCTCGTTGGCCAAGTTAAGAGTCTCTGAGGAGGCCCGATGGAAATCTGACAGCCTTCTCTTCTAGAGCTCATTTTCACCCAATCACACGCAAAGCAGTGAGTGTCTCAGATGCAGAGCTGGGTCTCTGTTGGTCTAGCACCGCCAGATTTTTGACAATCTGCATAAAGTATGGTGTAGTTTGCAACTTGCTCTTGCCAAGGACTAGATTAGACAAGAAATGAAAATAAATTAACCAACATGTCAAAGGACATTCTTCATGTTTCACATCTGAAAACCACACATGGTTGCAGACAATATCAATGAAAGTACTGGGAAATGTGTGCAATCTTTGTGTTCAGAATTTATCTCTATTTAAACTATTTCAGAGTATATATAGCACTTGTTGAAATCTCATATGAATGTTTTTCAAAGCCACAAACCTCATAAATGTTGGCAAACCAAGTTTCTCATCACATTTGATTTGGGAAAACTGCTTGCATCAAAGAGGTGACTGGGTCTTTGAGCAGGTCACATGAGAGAGAGTTAGCAGGTGTGTGTAGGTCTGAGTGAGACATCAGACAGGTTTTTCACTCCACAGAACAATCTCTCTCTGGATGCCTCTGCAACAGCATGTGACTCTTCTGATTGACACTTAGCCAAAACGGTTTGGTAATAAGACTATATTTATCTGATACAAAGGTTTTTCAGTATTATTGTTATTATGATTTTAGAAGCAGAGAGAGGTATTAATGTTAATCAGGTCCACAAGGTTTCAACAGTGCATAAAACTCAGTTTACAGCATCAGTACATGCAATAAAATATGTATATAAATAAAATTTCAACGATGATGGCATTGATAAAACGATAATGAAAATGACAATAAAACAAATAATATAATTTAACAAAAGTTAAATGATAATGGAAAAAATAAAAGTTGATTCAAAAATGTATGTATGTATTCAGAACCCTTGCAATTTTTCACTCTGTTATATTGCAGCTATTTGCTAAAATCATTTAAGTTCATTTAAGTTTTTTCCTCAATGTACACACAGCACCCCATACTGACAAAAAAACAGAATTGTTAACATTTTTGCACATTTATTAAAAAAGAAAAACTGAAATATCACATGGTCCTAAGTATTCAGACCCTTTGCTCCGTATTTAGTAGAAGCACCCTTTTGCTCTAATACAGCCATGAGCCTTTTTGGGAAAAATGCAACAAGTTTTTCACACCTCCTTGCAGATCTTCTCCAGTTCTGTCAGGTTGGATGGTAAATGTTGGTGGACAGCCATTTTCAGGTCTCTTTAGAGATGCTCAATTGGGTTTAAGTCAGGGCTCTGCCTGGGCCATTCAAGAACAGTCACAGAGTTTTTGTGAAGCCACTCCTTCGTAATTTTAGTGTGAAAAGATGCATCTCAAAATCATACACTGTAAAAAATTTATCACGGGTCTTGTAATTTTCATTAAAAAAATTAAGGCGATAATTAAAAATAATGTGTGAATTTCATTAAAGAAATTGTGATTCGGTGTTATATAGAAAATTAGGACTTTTTACTAATAAAACCAAGAAATGTTAAGCAGTTTTGGTGCTTGAATTGGGGAACTGATTGAATTAAAATAATTAAGGAAAGAAGGCTGCCTATTTATTTTAAGAGAATTAGCACAATTTTGCAGTTTTATTTTAGAGGTGATTGTTAGTTCCCAGCATGCTTTGCATATGGCTGGATATGGAGAGTAGATTTTGAAATTAAATGCTACTTTGTTTTTGAGTGAGGGGAAGCATCTTTTAATGTTTAATGTTCAGTTACATATGACATTTCTAAGAGTTTATGTAACATTGAAGTTTCCATTGCCAGAGATGTATAAAGTACTAGAGAACCATACTTGAGTAAAAGTACAAGTGCTCTATCAAAAAAGTGACTTGAGTAGAAGTAGAAGTGCTCTTTAAGCACCACACTTAAGTAGAAGTACTAAAGTATTCAACATTTTTTGTACTTAAGTATTGCAAGTAGTCTATTTTAAAATTTACTACTCAAGTACTGAAAGTAAAAGTAGAAGTATTGTGTTATGTAGCTATTAAAGAAAGTAGTCAAAAGTTTGAACATATTGTTTTTACTATTTCAAATGATTAACCTAAAGGACAATCACAATTCCTTTGACTGTAACTTCTTGTAAACAAAAAAGGGTTACTAGGGTTAGTTAGCCCAATTTGCAAAATGATGTAATTAATAACTTACCCTCATGTTTTTTCAAACCCGTAAGACCTCAGAGGGTCATTTAGAATTTTTTGAAGCATCGAAAATACATTTTGGTCCAAAAATAGCAAAAACTACGACTTTATTCAGCATTGTCTTCTCTTCCGTGTCTGTTGTAAGACAGTTAAAAACAAAGCAGTTTGTGATATCTGGTTCGCGAACGAATCATTCGATGTAACCGGATCTTTTTGAAACAGTCCACCAAATCGAACTGAATCGTTTTAAACAGTTCGCGTCTCCAATGCGCATTAATCCACAGATGAATTAAGCTGTTAACTTGTTTAATGTGTCTGACACTCCCTCTGAGTTAAAACAACCCAATATCCCGGAGTAATTCATTGACTCAAACAGTACACTGACTGAACTGATGTGAAGAGAGAACTGAAGATGAACACCGAGCCGAGCCAGATAATGACTCGTTCACGAGTCAAGAACCGTTTCTGTCAGACGCGTCCGATTCATGAACCGAGGAGCTGATGATACTGCGCATGTGTGATTTAGCGTGAAGCAAACCGACACACAAGCTGTGTCCAAATTCAGGGTCTGCATCCTCCTTAGGATCCTTCCTACCCGGTTGAAGTAGGATGGGTCCTCCGACGACCGCAAAAACCGGAAGTCGGTGTTTGTGAATTTGGACAGCCTACCCTTCTTTCAGTTCCCTCCCTTAACCGTTGCTCATATCCTGTCGCCTAGCAACCGTGACAGCGCCAAGCAAGACGCCGGTGAAGAGCTCATCGTTCTCTCCCCGGAGCTTTATAAACACTTCTGTCTGCTCTTTCGTCCTTAGAAGCGTTAAAACAGCTTCAATCACTAACAAATAAGCTGTGTGTAAGGGGATATTCACACAGGCAGTAAGGAAGAAGCTAGTTTACAAAAGTAAACGTTTTTTTTTTTTTTTACACGTACACATGTAAAAAAAATGCTTAACGCTAAAACAAAATGCCTAACTAGAAAACCACTGAAAATATATCTTTTTGAAAAGCCAGTTTTTAAAAAACATCGAAAATAATACTCCTCCCCCACTCCGCTACCGCTCGCTTCGTCCTGCCGAAAAGAATTATGGGATAGGTAGGACGCGAAAGGATCCATCACACCCATCCTTCGAATTCGGGGAAAAGGAGGACGCATTTGTGGGCCGCATTTGAAGGATCCTACGAATTTGGACAGCCTTCGTCGCGGCGCTGTGACGTAACATCCTTCAAATGCGTCCTCCGAAGGATGTAGACCCTGAATTTGGACACAGCTACAGAGCGTCTGAACCGAACTGATTCTTTTGGTGATTGATTCTGAACTAATTCTGTGTTAATGTTATGAGCCCATGTGCAGTCAACGCCAATGACGCCATTGCATCGAGCGCAAAAGAATCGGTGAACTGTTTTCTTCAACTGGTTTATTGAATCGAACTGTCAGAAAGAACTAACGTTACTGGTCATCCGAAAACCGATGCAACCGGTTCTTGACTCGTGAACGAGTCATTATCTGGCTCGGCTCGGTGTTCTCTCTCTTCACAGCAGTTCAGTCAGCACGCGCAGACTCGCTTGATTCGCTCAATGATGTGCCAGCTTCATCAAACCTGCCATCTACAGTTCTGGCAGTGGTTTGTAATGGAATGATTCGTAACATTATTATAATTGTAACGAGTAACGATGCAGCACATTAAAAAAATATCGGAGTAAAAGTATTAAACTCAGCGAAAATATGTACCGAAGTAAAAGTGGAAGTAGGAGAAAAAAATAATACTCTAGTAAAGTACAGATACCGCCTTTTAGTACTTAAGTACAGTAGTGAAGTAGTTCTACTTCGTTACTATACATCTCTGTCCATTGCACAGTGCAATCGTTACCACTGTGCAGAGTAGGGCTGCACGATGTGTCGTTTAAGCATCGATATCGCGATTCATGAATCCACGATAGTCACATTGCAGGATGTGCTATGTAGGCTGTCGTAGTTGATCCGTTATTCATTAACTGTATGGGCCAGCTGCTCCCCGGCCCTTGACGAATGTGATTCGCGGATTAATTGCACAACTTAACCATCATAGAGTGAGAGTTTTGACAGGGCAGAGAGAGAGAGAGAGAGAGCGCAAGAGAGAGCGCGAGAGAGTGTGAGAGAGCGCGAGAGAGCGCGAGAGAGAGCGCGAGAGAGAGCGAGAGAGAGCGAGAGAGAGCGCGAGCGAGAGCGTGATAGAGAGCGTGAGAGCGCGAGAGAGCGCGAGAGAGAGCGTGAGAGCGTGAGAGAGAGCGTGAGAGCGCGAGAGAGAGCGCCAGCACGAGAGCGCCAGCGCGAGAGAGAGCGCGAGAGAGATAGAGAGAGAGCCCGTGAGAGAGATAGAGAGAGAGCGCGCGAGAGAGAGCGCGAGAGAGATAGAGAGAGATAGCGCGCGAGAGAGATAGAGAGAGATAGCGCGCGAGAGAGATAGAGAGAGAGCGCGCGAGAGAGATAGAAAGCGAGCACGCGAGAGAGATAGAGAGCGAGCCTTATTCAGGTAGATTCCATTAAAAAAATCAAGCATGAAAACTACTCAAAAATATTATGTGTAGTAAATAGCTCATTCGATTTTTTAAATAACTCAATAGTCCTTTGAGAACAGACTTCCAGCATTTTACTGAGGACCAAAAGAGAACATGAGCACATTCGATATGTCCTCCTGTACAGGCCGAAGCCCAAATTCAGCCATGGACAAAAAGGACTCTGAAAACACAAAAGAGCCAGTGCCGAATTTTAATTAGCCACTTAAAGAATGAAAGATTCTGCTCCCAGTTGCCCTTGCCTTCTTAATAACAAGGAACTTTGAGCAGCTTTCCCAGGCACTCCGCCAAAACACTCAGTCAATTCTTTTCTCTCTCTATCTATTCTTTAATTAATCTGCTTTTCTCATTTGTAAGGTTTTGTTCCAGCAGCTTCACTGTTTGTGCTCGGTGAAAGAGAGAATGACTCTTCACCACAAGATGGAAAACTCCAAAACTCTCTTTGCTTTATTGTCACTCATGGCATCCTCTCTGTCAAAACCATCTGTTCCTTGAGACAATGGTGTCATGTCTGTGAAAAACAGCCCAATTCAGGGCTTTATTTCGTTGGTCGTAAAGCTCAATGTGGCTGGAATGCTCTCAGATATCTGAGCTACAGTATGCTGCTTACCAGAACTATCCAAGCTTGAACTATTGAGTACATACTAATGAGTGTGGGTGTATTTGTGTTAATACCAAGAATTCAAAAACTGGTTAAAAATAGCTCAATATAAATGTTTAATTACACAAACACTCCCCATACAAACCTCAAATGCCCAACCACACTATCAATGTATAAGAGGACTCAAATACAGCATTTTGGAATCTACAGAATTTTGTGTATCGGTAAAGGTCTCTGGGAATGAGGGGAAGTGTCTCCTGGTGTCTGGAAGGAATAACGTTGAGATCATTTACACATGGATTTAATACTTTCTTTAAATTAATTTGTTCATGGTTTTAAATGTCAGAATTGTCCAGAGGGCTCTCTCTCACACAGACACACACACACACATTTAAAAACATTTAAATTTATACTACATTCAAGTGTGTGTGTGTGTGTGTGTGTAAATGTATGTATGTATGTATGTATATCACACACAGTTTAAAACATGTAAAAGCATTCTAACTGGAAATAAGAATATACATATTAACTACAGAAATTTTGTCTTCAAATTAAGGGTCCACTGAAGTGGCTTGAATCACGGAACATTTTGCTATGTGGTGGCATCATTTCAACTGAAACATGGCAGGACATACCTAGCAGCCCCGCCCCCTTTTTAAATGACCAATAGTGTTTCATTTATATCACAGCTTGGGCCAGAGCCATTGAGCTCAGTAATGCTGCATGTGACAGCTTATGACAGCCTAGTCTAATAGATTAGCCATTTGGATTCAATATGAAACTGTTACTAAAGCAAAACAGTGATTATAAAGATGCTAAGAAACAAGGATGTGTAGTTTAAAACTGTGTCATTTATGTTGGTGCAGGGCACCAGTGTTCTCTCTTATGCTCGTACATTCTGCATGACTTGTGCAAATGATCTGCTCTGTGCTATTGTGTCTCTGGACTGGAGGAGACTGTGTGCGTGACAACGCAAAACCAGGCTTCTTTCAACCCAATGGAAAGCATATTTACATTGTCTGGATCATTTTTTATTTCCCATATTGTGCACTACGGGCCATTCAGCATATAGAAAATACTAATTCTGTGAACAAGTGACCTATTTCAGCCTCAGTTTCAGAGTCTATTTATAGTGTAGGGGGTAGGGCATTTCAGATTCTAGAGAGCATTTGATTGGACAAAGTTTGCTGAAGCTGAAGTGCAGGGTGATGTCATCAAAACAGCTGATTGATTTTGCCAGAAGAGATGGTAAGTTTTGAATGCTTATATCTTCTAAATACAAATTTTGTCATTGTTTTGAACGCACTAGCTTATATATAACTATAAGCCTAAGATATTAATACTAAAATACTAAAAATGTTGATTTCACGGGGACTTTAAATTCTAACGTAATTAGAACTAAAAAAAAAAAAACATTAAACTTTTTATTTTAAATATTTAAATTAAAATTTGAATTTGTTTTATTTGTTTGTTCATTAACAACACTAAATTGTCTACTAAGGTCACAGCGGTCTACTTCCTGTCCCTCTGACGTGACTGCAGCAGCACTCATGCCAACGAGACTGATGATGTATCTTCACTCTCTCTGTCTGTCTTTCTGTCGGTCTCTTTCCCAGCAAATGTGTTAGCGGTGTCCTTAGTGTGAGTGTCAAAGGTCAAATCTTCCAGCATAAATCAACGTGGCCACTTCAGTCCATTGTCTCAAAAAATAACACAGTTTAGTCTCCGAGATCATGAATCCCACTAAATTATTGTTTCTGATGTGGGAGACAGATAAATGCAGGTTGCACATGACTCATCTCACAAAGCTGACACAACAGCAGCTAGACCTAAATTATGTCAATTAAAAATCACCTGACTTCGACTTGGCACTATTCTCAGATGAGTACGTTTATATTTGCAGTTTGTGTAACAAAGATGACTGAAAGACAAGACTGTGGGTCAGTGTTTCCTGTGGGCAGAGAGACGCTCTCAAAGTAAACCCAAACCCTAAGGTAAGCCTACACTGTCGAAGAAAATATTCAAAGGCCTTCCGTGTAGGCTAAGAGACTTCTGATACCTCTGCTGTAAACTCCACACATAAACTGTTTCATGTCATCTTGCAGCCCCCTCAAAGTGACCAATCTGAATCAAGACCCATGCAATTGTGTCATTTATTCCCATTTTCATGGTGTGTGTGTGTGTGTGTGTGTGTGTGTGTGTGTACAGTGGTCAATTAGAGCAACTCAAACAGCTGTGAATAAACTCAGTTTCACTCTGGAAGACTTTCAATTACACTGGTCAGTGCTCACACACACACACAAACACGGTCATCTGGGAGCTCAAACCATGAGCCATACTGGAGTGCATCAAACTCTCCGCTCTTATTTCGCTCTCAACACACACAACGTGCAAGTGTGGACCGAGGATAATGGGTGCTCCCAGCATGTATATGTTTGTCTGTGTGTGTTTGTGTGTGTGCGTGGAGATACTAAGGTCAGGCTGGTTAATGAAGCAGTCTGTTAGTGCTAATGATGATTTACCTCTCCCCGCCTAAACATTCATTCACTGTAATCACCACACACATACGGCTCCAACCTCACATAAAAAAAAAAAATATTCAGGTAGAATTTTAGAAATAAGAGACTTGCACCAGTGATCCATTAGAAATCAGTGACTTTCTAAAAGGTTAACCCAATGGCTGCTTTAGCGGAGTGGTTAAAGATTTGAGCTGCTAACCAAATTGGTTATTTCAACAGAGCAAGGACGTTTTCAATTACCATTCTTCTTTAAACATCTGACCCTTCCATCACAGAAATGATTCTATTGAATCACAGAGTATTACAACTGTGTCCCCACTTCTTCATCATTTAAAGACGTAGTTGTTCTTTCTAGCTCCGTTAGCTGCTCGTCTACGCTCATTGTTAGTGAATGTAGATCAGCATTTTTCATCAGTCACTGGCTCTGGGTACTGCTGGCAGCGATCAGTGGACCTGTCACTGAAGTGTGTGTATGATTGACTCCAGACACATTTACTAAAGATCAGTATTGAGAGAACGGAGCGAAACAATGCACTCCACAGCTCAAGACAGCAAGATATCATTATCTGTGCACACACACACACTAATGTACAGTAACAAAAGACTAAAATAAAAGAAAAAGTAAGCCAAAAAGGTATAAATTACACATCAGATGACTGCAGAATGTGTGAATAAATTAATTAACAATAAACAAATAAAATTGTAATGTTTTCAGGGATGGATCCAAACTGAAGTTTGTCAGATTTAGCAAACTTTTTTTTTCTTCTTAAAAAAAAAAAAATGCATCCCCAAAGTACGGCTATATTAGAAAAAGTGTGGAAGCTGTTCTTTAAAGGTCACACGAGCACTTAGGCAGCAAGAATAGTCAGAAACCATATACTTGTTTCTTCTCTTTTGCCTCCATTACCTTCTGGTCAAACACAATCTAGAAGCTTCCCACCTTCTTAATAGACACACACACACACACACCTGTCAGCGTGATAAACTGTGTGACTGAGGATTTGAAGCACATAACTGAAAGCTGAAAATTACTGAAATGATCCAGTTGTGTTTTACATTAACCCTTCTGAAGGAGAGAGCAGAACAAAATAAAGGGGGAAAAATGACTAATAATAATAGAAAAAATTATTTTAAGCATGTCGGAGGAGCCTGTAGTTCATCTTTTATCAGTGAACTAAAGCCCCAGATTGCGTGAACAGCTGTTACAGCATAAAAGCCTTGTAAAGAAGCGCTAATTAAAGACGTGTTGAAACTTGTCTTCTCTGTCTGTTCAAAGAAAGCAATAAGGAACATTTCAGACAGCATGATTCTCAAATTTTTAACAAATTACAACCAATTTTATATTCTTCGATTCACAAACTCTAAAAACAAGAGAATCATTTCTTTGTGTGTACCAGGCTTCATCTTGCACACATCCAGTCTGTTTTTTTTTCATTACTAACATTCATTCATTACTAACATTTATATTGGAGGTTTTGAATTTCACCTTCAGCTACTTGCTTTCTTTCTTATCATGTAAACAACAAGTTAAGTAAAACTATGAATATGCAATATAGAGCATAAATTTAGCAAAATGCTCGTATTTATAATGATTTTTTCCAGCTGACTGATGAGCTTATGGCCGCCGAATGGTTATTCTGGTGATTGTTTGCGGTTTTAGTCGCAGTCTGGAGCCCTGCATACAAAAACTTCTTGATGGTCAGGACATATACAAGCCACCTACTCTGCTCCAAACCAAAAAATAATTACCCACAATTATACTGCTACGCACTGCTGTACACAAAAGCCACATGGGTCAAGCAGGAGCCAATGAACAAAGGAAGTAAAAGGGAGAGAACAAGTTTGTTTATTAAATCCACAAACAAAGTCAAATCTCTCTCTTTTTGTCAGCCTCATTTCATTTGTCTGACTTAATTATATATATCATTTATATCATTTACCTTATCATTTATAATGATGATAACCAAAGAAATCACTAGAGAGAGACTGAGGAAGTTATGACTCTTTTGGAAATTCTAACCGAGCCTGATATATTTATATTTTAACAAATATAAAATTTAACATTTTAATATTTTATTTGTGCAAGGAAATGGACATGTAAGGTCAGTAATCAGTGCTGTGAAAATCAGAGCTGAGAGAGTCAGAACATCTATTTACAACAGAACAGGACGTGAAATGGAGAAAAAGTGAATTAATAATACATAAAGCATGTGTGAGATCACATCTTACAAAACAGAAAATAAAAACAGATAAACCTTCATGTTCAGGTTATGAGAAGAGAGAGTTAAGAATTATTTCCTCAGATTGCCTTTAGCTTAGCTGCATTAGAGGGTCAGAGGTCACCACAGACACAGAAATGAAACCTCACCTGCAAAATTCACTGTAATTAAAACCTTTCAAAGAGTCAGAGGGACACAGATATATTGAAGCGATCTGAAATGTCTCCCTAGGCAGAATATCCCATAAGAGCATGTGTTGCATCTGCAGATTCTCCATTATTAATTTGATAATAAAAATTGAAGTGAAAGAAAATACAATCTAAACTTTTATGGTCAGTATTTATCAATTCTGTTCGTTTCATAAACTATTATGCACCACAACTGTTTTTAGCATTGATAATAATAAAAAGTGTTTCTTGAGCAGTAAATCAGGTTATTAGAATGATTTCTAAAGGATCGTGTGACACTTAAGGCTACATGGCTGCTGAAAATTCAGCTTTGCCATCACTGGCAATACATTATTAATACATAAAAAATTGTTTATTATTTTACAATATTGCTGTTTTTACTGTATTTTTACAAATAAACGCAGCTTTGGTGAGCATTAGACTTTTTTCAAAAACATTTAAGTAACCAAAGAGTGGCAGGACTTTAATTTATGCATGAACTAATCTTTTAATTTATCCATTCATCAGAGAGATTCAAATAGCAAGTGACAAAGGAAGCATGAATGAATAAAATATAAAAAAAGAGGTTACTTAAGGCCAGATGCAGTTTCTGAGCTGTGTGTGAGGTCCTTCAAAGCCTGAATTGTCTGATATTACAAGAAAGAGCTTTATTTACTCAGAATATTTACTTACACATACAAACGCCAATGTACACACGAGTATGTTTGTTCAAGTGTGGGAAATAAGAGGCTTTAGACAAAAATCCTCCTAATCTGGAGCAAGATGTTAATTCATCCACTCTGGTTAAACACCCTCTCTCCTAACACACACACACACACACACACACACACACACACAGGACTGAGGAAGAGGAAAACCAAGGACATAATTCTTTGTCTTTAAAGAGGACAGTCTGTGGACAGAAGTAGTTTCAGGAGAGGCTCTGAGTGATCAAACCGTAAAAGGTAGAGAAAATAATTCTGCACACTCGGCACATACTCAGTCTGAGAGACTCACGATGAACCCAATTAGATTTCAGTTCTGTCAGAGCGGTTCAGGCTGCAAGAGTTCATATTCTAAAGACATAAAAATGCTAAACTTTGCAAGTTAAGTCATAACTTTGATAATGCAGATGTAGGGGTCAGCGATCTGATGATTCTATATAGTAATCGATCTTGCTGTCACCCATTTACTTTTCAAGCGCATCGTAGAGATTGTGATCTTTTATGTCCTCATAATCATGTTAAAATAACAGCAGTGATTGCTTATTAATGACTGTGAATGGTCAAATTATTTTGCATGTCTCTCTCATGTGTCTTTCATGCTTGGTGGTGTATTTATAAAACAATTCAGGTGAGCTAGCAGTAGAAGTGCAATAAATAAAATTTTTAGTTTCAGTTTCGTTTTGTGTCGCATGCCATTTCACCTCTCCAAGATGTTCATGTCTTTCTTTCTTCAGTCGCAAAAATTTAAATTTTGAGGAAAACATTTTTCTCCATATAATGGACTTCAATGGTGGCCCATGGGTTGAAGGTCCAAATGGACTCTCAATGACTCTCTTAAGACGTTTCCATGTACTTAAAGGAAATGTGCTACTCTTAGAAAGCTAGTGTGTGCCATTTTAACCACTACTGCATTAGACCAAGACTGCATTCAAAAATGTAAAAACTGTATGAAATTGTCTTACAATTTTAAGTAACTGTTTTCTATTTTAATATTTAATATACACCTTTTTTGTGGAAACAAAGACATTTGGCAGTTATGGCCTAGTGGTTAGAGAGCCAGAATCGTAACCCAAAGGTTGCAGGTTTGAATCTCAGTACCAGCAGGGATTGTTGGTGGAGTGAGTGAATGTACAGTTCTCTTCCACCTTCAATACCACAACTGAGGTGAGACCCTTGAGCAAGATACTGAACTGCTCCCGGGGTGTGTGTTCACAGTATTCACTGCTGTGTGTGTGTGTGTGTGTGTGTGTGTGCGCACTTGGATGGGTTTAAATGCAGATCACAAATTCATGGGACACCTTACTTAGCTAAGTCACATCCTGTCCTTCCTTCCTTCCTTCTCGGTCACGTTTGACCATGCATGTATAAATATAAAAATTAATTTCAACAAACTTCTAAATGGTAGCTAAAGGCATGGCTATATTAAATAAGTAGTTACTACAGAGGAATTGTTCATATTCTATATCATATCGAAACACAACACAGGGCTCCAGAAAAATAAATAAATAAATAACTTAAGGAACCATTGGGTCCTATGAGAAACAAAATTAGGTGCCAAATAATCTTTTTTTTAGTGCCACAGAATAAAAGGCAAGGTTCAATCTGGAGCCCAACTCAACAAGGAATTCACAAGAATGTCAAGCAAAACTATGAGCACACTCATTCACTCTCATACTCATCAACACTTTCTAATGAAAATAAATGCCTTATGTGAAGATGATTTTATTATGCCTACGTATGTGAACTGTACAACTAAATTGTTATGACTATCATACACTGAAAGCAGATATGCCACAATAAAGTTATGAAAATGTGCACCAGTAACTAAATCAGACACCTGATTTCAGTATAAGACAAATATGACAAATACAAAAACAAAATCTCCAAAAGAATGAGAACATATTTTTTTAGGCCTTATACAGAAGGTAAACAATTCTGGTAAGTGAAATGTTCCTGCATCTAGATCCTGTATTTTGGTGTTTTTAAACAGAGTCTGCAAGTTGTTTTGTGGTAGCTGGGGCAGTGAACATCTGCTTATGGTCAGTAAATCCATTTGGCTGAAGTTATTGCACATTCATGACATTAACTCAGACGCCACACAAATGGAAATAGTCATCTGCCTTTTTTTTTTAATTATTACTGGCCTGCTATTTAAAAAAAATGTCAATGCACACTAAACATCTGCCATGATATTAGAAACACATTTCCTGTCTCTGACCCCAAAATCGTTGTATCCTCTGAAAACAATTCTGTTTCCTCT
This sequence comes from Carassius auratus, assembly GCF_003368295.1. Taxonomy (NCBI): domain Eukaryota; kingdom Metazoa; phylum Chordata; class Actinopteri; order Cypriniformes; family Cyprinidae; genus Carassius; species Carassius auratus. The sequence goes on along the minus strand of NC_039277.1, from coordinate 13,283,544 downwards.
GAACGGAAGAACACAAGCACCCTGAGGTGGCAGCAGTCTCTCTCTCTCTTGTTTGTGGAGGGACTCATTCTGAGGCCATCCTTAAAAATATTCTTGTTTGCCGTAACCCGACCGACCCTGTCAATTTAGGACTGATCAATTGATTTTATTTTTAGTTTTTTTGCTTTTAGTCCGACCGACTTCCCGGTTGTACATTTGAACTAAGACCAACCAATTTTTTTTTACGCTTCAAACCAATAAAAGCAATAAAATTGTATTAATGATATTTTAGTACGTATTGTAAAATTACTTATACAGTATTGTTCAAAATAATAGCAGTACAATGTGACTAACCAGAATAATCAAGGTTTTTAGTATATTTTTTATTGCTACGTGGCAAACAAGTTACCAGTAGGTTCAGTAGATTGTCAGAAAACAAACAAGACCCAGCATTCATGATATGCACGCTCTTAAGGCTGTGCAATTGGGCAATTAGTTGAAAGGGGTGTGTTCAAAAAAATAGCAGTGTCTACCTTTGACTGTACAAACTCAAAACTATTTTGTACAAACATTTTTTTTTTCTGGGATTTAGCAATCCTGTGAATCACTAAACTAATATTTAGTTGTATGACCACAGTTTTTTAAAACTGCTTGACATCTGTGTGGCATGGAGTCAACCAACTTGTGGCACCTCTCAGCTGTTATTCCACTCCATGATTCTTTAACAACATTCCACAATTCATTCACATTTCTTGGTTTTGCTTCAGAAACAGCATTTTTGATATCACCCCACAAGTTCTCAATTGGATTAAGGTCTGGAGATTGGGCTGGCCACTCCATAACATTAATTTTGTTGGTTTGGAACCAAGACTTTGCCCGTTTACTAGTGTGTTTTGGGTCATTGTCTTGTTGAAACAACCATTTCAAGGGCATGTCCTCTTCAGCATAGGGCAACATGACCTCTTCAAGTATTTTAACATATGCAAACTGATCCATGATCCCTGGTATGCGATAAATAGGCCCAACACCATAGTAGGAGAAACATGCCCATATCATGATGCTTGCACCTCCATGCTTCACTGTCTTCACTGTGTACTGTGGCTTGAATTCAGAGTTTGGGGGTCGTCTCACAAACTGCCTGTGGCCCTTGGACCCAAAAAGAACAATTTTACTCTCATCAGTCCACAAAATGTTCCTCCATTTCTCTTTAGGCCAGTTGATGTGTTCTTTGGCAAATTGTAACCTCTTCTGCACATGCCTTTTTTTTAACAGAGGGACTTTGCGGGGGATTCTTGAAAATAGATTAGCTTCACACAGACGTCTTCTAACTGTCACAGTACTTACAGGTAACTCCAGACTGTCTTTGATCATCCTGGAGGTGATCATTGGCTGAGTCTTTGCCATTCTGGTTATTCTTCTATCCATTTTGATGGTTGTCTTCCGTTTTCTTCCACGTCTCTCTGGTTTTGCTCTCCATTTTAAGGCATTGGAGATCATTTTAGCTGAACAGCCTATCATTTTTTGCACCTCTTTATAGGTTTTCCCCTCTCTAATCAACTTTTTAATCAAAGTACGCTGTTCTTCTGAACAATGTCTTGAACGACCCATTTTCCTCAGCTTTCAAATGCATGTTCAACAAGTGTTGGCTTCATCCTTAAATAGGGGCCACCTGATTCACACCTGTTTCTTCACAAAATTGATGACCTCAGTGATTGAATGCCACACTGCTATTTTTTTGAACACACCCCTTTCAACTAATTCAACTAATTGCCCAATTGCACAGCCTTAAGAGCGTGCATATCATGAATGCTGGGTCTCATTTGTTTTCTGAGAATCTACTGAACCTACTGGTAACTTGTTTGCCACGTAGCAATAAAAAAATATACGAAAAACCTTGATTATTCTGGTTAGTCACATTGTACTGCTATTATTTTGAACAATACTGTATATAAATTGCCTAGGCCTACATACAAATAAAAGGCAACATTCTTTTTTTTCTTTTTTTTTTAAACCCTGTGATGTCATCTATGTTTACACTGACACTGATGTCTCCTCTCATTCACTGTCACAGTCAATGGTTCGCGCTTGGTAATGATGGCTGCGGCTGCAGTAAACAAAATTTTCGCTGTCACTGTTCAAAGTCATAGGGGTTCGGGCACCATAATACATCAAAAAAATGCATTTAAACAGCTCGACACCGCTTTAACTCTGCACGAAGTTCTGGAAAAACTGTGCCCAGATCTGTTCCCATCCCTTCTCCCATCTAGTCTAAAACCGTGACAGTGTCGACTGTCACTTTATGTTCGAAAATCTATTGCACGAATCGATTGGAACAACCAACACAAGTTTCGAAAACGAAAATAGTAAAAAATTTAACGGCCTTCTCTCTGAGTGCGTCCAGGTTTTTTTTTGTTTTTTGGAACACGCGTCACACAGCAGCAGCAACTTCGGTCACACACGCATAACAGTAAATAACATTTCTGCACAGTGTTTCTCTTTTTACAACAGAAATGTGATTCTGCTGGTATTCAGACAGTCTCATGCATACAGATACAGATTCGGGCTAGAATCGCCTATGCGATCTTTTGTTGTAGTTGACATTTCTAATCGTAAACACAGCCATGTTGAAGCCTGCAGTCAATGTTTTGCATTGTTATGGCAGTCCACTCTGCTTATTGTTTTTCGAGAATGTTGTCACTCCTGTTGTCATTGTGCATGTAACCTAATGCCAATAAATCATCAGAAATATTGGTCTTTACCAATATATTAAATCTTTACATTCCTCCTGCCTGTTGTCCGTGGATTTACCTGTATTTGCTGTATAAAATGCATCTAGATCAATTCGATGAACAATTGTCACTCAAATCAAACAGGATTTTTTTCACAAAAGTGACAACCCAAGAAAGCAAAGTAAATGGTCTCTCATTTGTAGGTTGTATTGACACCTAGCGGTGGATGCAAGTAAAACAGTAGCTCATTTATTTTCTTCTCACCTGAAATTCATGCAATTAACATGTTTTCGACAAAGATTTCAATTTGTTTGTGGTCTATATAGCCTGCATCAAAATGAGGTTTGCAATGATGCGCCCGAAGGCACGGGTTGAAGACCCAGTCAGTGACGTCATGATATGCTAATCTGTTTACACTGAAACTTGAAAAAAAAATATATATAGACCTACTTACCTTTTTTTAAAAAAAAGATTTACTGCTACTGTAAACGAAAATATTTTTAAGGATTTCCTGAGCAATGGCCAGCTGTGTCTCTGTGTGATGTTCAGAGCTGCACTTGAGTGAACTCTCTTGTACACACTCATGTATGTTCTCTTCCCTGTCTGAGCACACACTTGCTTGAAGCACATCAGTGTTTGTGCTCAGTGTCTGCTCTGCTTCTATCCTTCCATCACAATGGATAATCAGTATTAAAACCAAAAAGTGCAGACTAATTAATCAGAACAGACACTAAATTTAAAGAGGCTATTTAGAGGATTCAGAGACGCTTGTTATTAGCCTCACCTGTGGCCATTAATTCAATGCAGCCAAAAACTGATCTGCTTGTGTGCACATAACATACAAGAGATGGATTTGCATTTACAAACAAGCAGCTTAAAATTCACAAGATGTTAGTTGGACTGAAGTCATGTGGATTACTTGTTGATTATTGTGATGTTTTTATCAGATGTTTGGACTATTCTGACAGCACCCATTCACTGCAGAAGATCTGATGGTGGGGGATGTAATATAAAATTTCTCCAAATCTGATTCAATTAACATATCTTCCATCTATATCTTGGATTGTATGAGGGTAATTCAATATTCGGAAAAATCTAAATTTTTTAGCAAAATATTTCTTTAGTTTGATGTAAATGAGAAACCGGCTGTAAAGAGCAGAAGTCAAAAACATGCACTGTTGCTCTCCATGGTGTGATTTGTTTAGCCAATGCAACACTGAAACCTTTATTACGCAGTGTTTTCCCTGAAAGAGATAAGAAAACTGAAATCACCACCTGTTTCCTCCTTTCAGCTCTTAACCAACTGTCACAACTACCTAAAACACACTCACACAAAATTAAAAACATACACTAACTCACCCCGATCACTGAAGCACATAAACCACATCCATGCAGAGGCAACTGAACTTACACACACACACACACACACACACACACACACGAGTAATGACATTTAGGTCCACTAAGAAACTCTAAACATGTCCAATTGAGACATGTGAATTGCTTGATCGCTGTCTCTCTCTCTCTCTCTCTCTCTCTCTCTCTCTCTCTCTCTCTCGCTCTCTCTTAACTCTAAAGTGCCGGGTTCCCGTCTGTGGGAGTCTCAGTGCTGCACAGATACACAGAGATAATGGCAGTGTACAGCGGAGGGCCAGTTTATTTAATAAACATAGAAATCCACCTGAGAAAGAGAGCCTTTTCCCAGCCTGTGGAAAATGGAAAGAGAGAGCTGGGCGAACAGAAAGAGAAGGGCTCTGATTTCAGATGACATGTTCAATCACCGATTTGTTTGTGCTCTTAAAATCTTCCACAAGAAGCTAAAAAAGCTTGTCTCAAATAATCAAGTCAATAAAGTCCTGCTCAACCATGATGACTCTGGCCGTTGTGGTGAATTTACACTCAGATTTTTTTTTTTTCATATAAGCAGACAGGTAATATTAACAACCCACAGTCTTTCATTCAGAGTTGAATTTTCCATAACTAAGGCAACAATACCCATATAAAAATTAGGGGTGTAAGAAAATAGAGACACGTGAGTATCGAGATATTTTGTTTGGCGATACTGTATCGATTCTCAAAAATGTAATCGAGATTTAAAAAAATAAATAAATAAAAATCATACAAGATTCATGGCAGTTGTTTCATTTTGGGTGTATTTCCCAACCACTAGACGGCAGTCTTCATCTCTGAACAAATCCTGAGTGACTGGAAATACTAGTATTAGAGCACACCACTCATGTTAGCGTCAATATAGTTTGCTGCTAGTTATGGAGGATGAAAGAATTATCCCAGTTCATGTTTCGTTGTACAAAGCTAAAGTGTGCCGTCATTTGGGCTTTTGTGGTAATGTCCACTGTGGGACTGTGGCGCTGGTGCTACCTCAGTTTCGCCACTTGCCATGTGAAGAGGCTCACGCGGGGTACAACAGGCGGAAGGGTCACCCCGTGGCTGCAGCTTTCTCTCATTTTGGGGCCGTTTAGTGCAGTTGGTGCGGTGCTCACATCGCGGTTTCGGCGATAATACAAACATACATAAATACAAACGGTAAAACTTGAGATATCCAAGTGGAAAGTTTCAACATCCGTATTTATTTTATTGTTTTACAATTGTTTTGTTTTCTTTAAGAACCCTGTAAGAATCCTTTATTTTTCATTGATATTAAGCAAATGTAATTCTTTTGTTCAGATCAAAAATGTTATGACATTGTATGTCACACTTGTAAACTTAAATTGTGAACCTTTAAAGCAGGATCCAAAATAGGGGTGTAACGCCACTTAATATGTTCGTTTGGAAACACAAACAAAATATTGCATTCGGTGCAAACGTGCACCGTACCGAAAGCCCTGTACCAAAACGGTCCGGTACGAATACACGTACCGTTACACCCCTAGTCCAAAAATATATATGCTCTTTTTATAAAATACATTTTATACGTATTAAACATTTAACACCTACCAAGCACCCCCCATTATGGGACTCACAGCTGAAAGTACCCTACCTAACTTAAAATTGTAACAGTTCCTTACTTCAGTGTTATACAAATAATTTTGGTGTCTTTGGAAAGAAGACCCTTTGGGCTTTATCAACCAGATTTGATAATGCTCAAAAATATTACAAGTTATAGACACTGAAGTGCCTTGAGATTCCTGCAAACATTTTTTAGAGACTATGTCGAGAACAAAACATCCTGAGATTGCTAGAAATGCAGCATTAACAATGAATTACAATGGAAATACGTGCTGATGTGATGATGGCCAGTTATAAAGATGGTAATAACACAAATGCGCCATACAGTAAAGTCAATAAATTGCACTCCATTCATATAGACGTGTTCGCGAGCTTATTTGAGGTATATATAGTAATGATATATAGTTTGTCAGAATTACATTTGTCCCATTTCATTTAATCTATTCGTAAAAATTGACACGTGCAAACACAGGGAGTTGAGGATGCGGGTGTCAGGGTGCAGGCTAACAGGTTAACTAAAGGATCCTACTAGCCCTTTAATTTATCCCCCTTTACTCGTACTGCACAAAAAGTGATTCAGTAACATTGAATGTTACAGGGACTGATTATTGCAAACGCAGATCCACTGTGTTCTGGTTAAATACTTTTTTATTTATTGCTAAGGTTTGCATATGGTGGCGTGTTCTTAATGACAGCTTTCCTTACAATATATACAATTTCTTTTAAAATAAGAAATATCCCAATATATTGCCTTGCTTACAGTATTACAGTGTATTGCAATATATCGTATTGCAATATATCGTATTGCAATCCCTGTATCGTGATACGCATTGTATTGCCAGTTTCTTGGCAATACACAGCCCTAATAAAAATACAGTCCAACTCCATTCTTATGTCTAACCAGGACAATCTAGCCACACCTACAATTCAAACCCTACCCACTCCCAGCCCAAACTCCATCCCCAACATCCCATCCGCACCTTAGCCATGCACTCAAATTACCCTACTCATTTCATTATGCCCCCAGCCATAGCCACAGACTAAAACTCACCCACTACCATCCTAGCCCTGCTCCCAGGCAGGTTTTAATCAATGTCAACTACTTGGCAGTAACTGTCCAGATATAAATACTTCATTCTACAGCCTGTAAGTTTCAACATCACTGAAAACACCAACAACAGTTTCCTGAATCAACCACACACCGCCTTCACACAACTGTGCCCTCATTTCCAGCATTGCACTGTAACGAACACATCCGGAGCAGACATGAGCGAGTCTGTGTTTGCCTAGGCATGGAAATCTGTAGAAGTTCATACTGGAATATCAGTAGGGAGTGATGTTCTGGTCTTACCTTTCCGAACTGTTCAAAATACTGTTTCACATCTTCAACAACTGTGCTTGCTGATAATCCACCCACAAATATTTTCTTTGTCCTTGTTACCATCTGGTGAGAAAGAGGGAGAGAAAAACATGAGCAAAACAAAACACGTTCAGACCAAGCAGACACCTAGATTACTGACACTGATCTATTCCGATCATGATGTTCGTTAGTTTGTCTAAATATGTGATTAAATAATCTGCATGTTTACCATAAAAATGTATTAATTAAATACAGAGGAGAATGAATCATTAATTTACGTACATTTCAGTAACAAACAATACGTTTTATGAAATACCAAGTATAGATCAAGAAATAGAGCAGACTTTTTAACCAGATGGTGAGAATGAGAATGAGAAACAAATATAGAAGAGAACGGTGTATCAGTATTTCCTGCAAATCTGTAGTGCCACCAAAAAAACAAAAAACAAACAGATGTATTTTGGCTGAGTTGTGAGCTTATGTACTATAAGTGACACGAGTGAAAAAAAATGAAAAAAAAATGACAAAAACACATACTGATTCAAATGGTAGCACTATATTTTACAGTCCTATTCCACATGCATAGACTATGTACTTGTTAAAGTAATTATAATAACTGGGTAATAACTAGGAACTAATCCTGAACCTACCCCTAAACCTAACCAATGAAGTTACCTTACAATATTCAGCATTATTCACTTTCTTAGGCAAGTACACTGCAAGAACAAGTAAGTGCGCGTGCTGTAAAATAAAGTGCAACCAAAAAAAATAAAAAATCTACACAAACGTCCTATTGTGTTGTCCAAGATATGTCGGAATGCCAACATAAATACTTGTGCCTGCTTACAAAGACCCACAATTAAAACTTAGTAAAGACAAAATACAAGAACCGGTCTAATTCCATTCTTTTGACTATCACAATGCCTTTGAACATCTTGATTTGGGGGCTTTTCTCAGTATACCTTCATGTTAAGATCATGTGGATGACAAAGGTCTGACCTCAGGATGACACATTTGTGTTTGAACATCATCTTCCTCTGTAAACAAACTCCAAAAAAAGCTTTAAAAGAGGCACAGTGCTGATTCCAGTCTCTCCAGATGCACCTTCCTAAGATATAACAGCTAATAATGCTGTTACAAATCACTTTTCACTGATGCCACAAACGTTTGGCACCATTAGTGCCGCTTTCTATTCAGTTAAACTCCTGACATGTTTACTTCTGCTCTGACACACATCCAGATGCTTTTCAGCTCCAGTCACGTTTAAAACCAAATGACAGAGCAAAACAAATCCTTCCTTTTCCCCTCTAAACTCAATTAAGGAATAGTGGGAAGGAGGGTAGCATTAAAACCTTTAATTCCCAAGCGGGTTAAATACAAAAGATTTCTACAGCCCACAAGAAGAGGTGACAGGAGGATGAGATCAAGTGTAGCCGAAGAGAGAAAGACAGGAAGAATCTTAAAACACACGCACCTTTAGGAAATTTAATAGCCACATAAAAAGTGCATTAATAAATAGCATATATTCATGCAGTAAAAACAGTAATAACAGTGAAATTATAGTAAATACTTCGGACTTTAAGAAATTGATTGCGGCCGAAAATATTATAGAGTTCTTTTTTTTTTATTGCGCAATTAATTGATTTATCGACTATCGCGACAGGTCTATAAAAAAAAAAAAAAAAAAAAGGCAGCAAAAACTGTTTGCGGCACTGTTAATATTAAAAACGGTTCTTAAACATCAAGGCAGCATATTATTTATAATATGATTATAGATTCAAATAGAAAACAGCTCTTATTTATATATTTATATATGTAATAATGTTTTACAATACTATTGTTTTACATTATCTTTTTAAAAATGTATAATTCTTAATTATTCCAAACTTTTGAACAGCAGTATGAGCCCTAATTCCAGCAATTGTTTGAAAACCTTTGTTCTATTTGCAATTCCATCTGGTGATTCTAGTTAACAAGAAATAAAACCCTACTCCTTTAAATACTACATAAATCTGTTTATTCTGTCACTGAATGTGCAATAACCGGAGCAGATATGTGTCTGTCTATCTACCTGTCTATTTGCATCAGCACTGGCAGCTTGTATTTGACACACATTCAGGATGCAAATCAATCCAGTGGCTGGAGATCAGAGCCTAACAAGAGCACATCCACCCAGGTTATCAGGTCTGTTCAGCCTGGGTATTTACCAGCATCCCTGTTCTTATCAGCACAGATCTAACTAATGGAAACAGCAGCTGGCCCTGTTCCCAGACTACCAGCAGCAGCTTCATCTGCTTCCTGTGACACCGTGGGTCTATGCGAGAGGCGTTTCCCTGCTCACCACCTCTGCTGCTGCCCTGTCTGAGGATGCTTAAGTTTTTAGCCGGCTTTTTATGCTCTGTGACAGGTCTGCCCACAGGGCTGATGGGATTTCTACAAGCACTGCAACAACGCAATTACTTTCTCTCCTGCTTTCTCCGTGTTGACAACCCGACACGACTGCCTAAATCCTCCTGGAGAAGAGAGAGACAGACAGCCAGGTAAAAAGACACTGATACAGGAATAAAGTAAGCTTGTGTGTTACACAACTTACATTATTCAGAGCAAAAAACGTCTAACAGGTATCAGAGCCCACCACCATAAAGACTTCCAGGCTGAAAGCAGAGCGGGTATTTTTCTCTCAGGGACATATAGGAAACGGTTTGTGCTAATATGAGATGGTCGCTTATTATTTGTGCAGAATCTGCTTGTGACACTTATTAAAATGAGATCCGAGTTATGAAGATGTATTCCCAGCTCAGCTCAAACAGGCAGGAACACAGACGACGGGCTCCAGGGAGGAGCTGGAGAAACGGAAGAGACGAGTAACTTTCCCACCGATCTGCTTGCACACCTGCTGGTGCTTTAGAGCAGTAACTCTGAAGGAGAATTCAACAGCATGAGCGAGACTGAATGACCTCTCTCTGGTTCCCACAAGGACACGGTCTCCTCTCTCTCTTTCTCTCTGCAGCAGTGAGTGTGTGAGATCTGTTGCAGGGTCACTGCCGTTTCTCAAGGACATGTTCCTTCTGGCTTTTTTTTCCTGACAGATCTTAAGTGACATTACAGTATACTACGTCAGCATAGTGAAGCGAGGAATTGAAAGAGCCATATGTAAAATAGGATGATGTTGTTTGGTTCCTAACATTTCAACAAAATAAGTTATTGGATGTTCCACAGTTGTCAATCATACAGAATTGGAACGACATAGGTAAGTAAATGATTTTTGGGTGGACTATCCCTTTAAGTTACAAAAAAACAAAACAATCATGAGCTCTCTCTTCTAAGCGTCTCTATGGGACACACATGCACACTCGGTTCATCCACGACTTAAATGAGAGTTTCACACACAAACACAAATACAAACACACGCTTATCCTCCATGGCCCCTGATTTGGTGAATGACAGTATTTGTGGACAGCTGAGGACAGTTGTCTGACTTTGGCTTCATCTCTCTAACAAGGCCACTTGAACCAGAGGGCATCCTTTCAAATCGAGACCTCTTTCCTGTGAGGAGCTTTTCTTCATCCTGCTCTCCCAATCAGAGCACTTTCTCCCTCAGCTTTTCTGACTTCTGTTCATTTTCAAAAAGAAATGATTAGAATGTGGCCGCAGCCATCAGCGATCCACGTCGGCTCTCACATTCCCAATAGTAATTACAGGGTGAGACGTCCACCCGCCCCTGACAGCAGATCAGCACACACACCTGAACTTTTAAAGCAGTTGTTGTAATTCAACACATCCTTCCAGTCTAAAGTTAGTGTCTGTGAGATGTTTCCGTGATGAGGTGTGGACTTCCATTACTGCCTCCATTCTGGCTTGTATATACACGAGTTGTTTTATGTTCAAGTCAGCTGAACAAAGAGAGACTTGCTCACATTTATAAACACACCCCTGCCATCTGCATAGTAAGTGAGCTTCATATGCAAAATTAATATCCAGATGAAATGTGAAAATGCCACAATGAAACCGTGAGTGCAACTCTTGTGTTATCAGTGGCAGCCTAACTAAAAATACTCTGACAGGATCAGGTCTTGCAAAATAAATGTTTTCATTAGAAATAAAAATATCTATTATTGTTTATTTATACCTCTAACTGCTGCTTCTTCTAGACAGAAATTACATTTAAATGGGAACCAAATCAAGACTTCTGCTTTTGTAGATGAGACCTCAGGTTTAGAGTTCAATGGACAACAAATCTTCACTGGGACAAATTGGATATTTAATAGTTCTTGGTTTTCCTTTAAGTCTCCTGAGCAATGAAAGAGCAACTGTTACGTTGTTTTCCTTTAAAGCTGTCCATTAATCCTTTAAAAATAATCTTAAAATTTTTTTTTTAAAAGCATTTCCATTCATTTTATAAAAGCAATAACTGAGAAATAAGCAAAAAGCATCTTATTTTAAAAAAATCATTCTGTCATGAGTTGCAGGCAGCCCGTTTCCTGAACGGTCATGGAAAGTCAATAAACTCAGGGTTACACTGTGAAATGGGCTGGTTCATTAAGGTGCAGTTGAAAGTTTGTGTTTAAGGATGAGAGTAAGCATTTGGCTTGGGCTGTGGGTTTAATGTTTTTAATGCTGAGTGTTGAAACATAGGCTAACTAACCTCAAGAGATCCTCCCTGTCAATCATACATTTGAGCTCAGTTTCTCTACCTCTCTCGTCACTTAGCACTAATCAGGTTTTAAAGGGAACCTATTTTGCACCTTTTTACAAGATGTAATATAAGTCTCATGTGTCATCTTGATAATATTAGATAACTTTGATAGAAAGGTATGTAATGGATTACAATCAACCAAAAATTATTCAGACAGCTGTTAGTATGACTATATTTACACATCTATCAATACTTAGTCAGGCAAACCTTAGCCTTAATGACTGTCTCCTGGCCATGCTCCAGATTCATGCAGACTTTTGGTCCCAAACTTGTTTTACTGGTAGTCCACTGTTTTAAGGGTATAATTGAGCAATTTTAGACCAATATCTAATCTTCCTTTTATAGGCAAAATTATAGAAAAGGCAGTTTTTAATCAGCTGAACAAATACTTAAACTCAAATGGATACCTGGACAATTTTCAATCTGGTTTCCGACCGCATCACAGCACAGAGACAGCACTCATTAAGATAATAAATGATATTCGCTTAAATTGTGACTCTGGCAAAATATCGGTGCTGGTATTGCTAGATCTCAGTGCTGCGTTTGACACTGTCGATCATAACATACTACTAGAGAGACTGGAGAACTGGGTCGGGCTTTCTGGGATGGTACTCAAATGATTCAGATCATACTTAGAAGGGAGAGGCTATTATGTGAGTATAGGAGAGCATAAGTCTAAGTGGACGTCCATGACATGCGGAGTCCCACAAGGGTCAATTCTTGCACCGCTCTTGTTTAGCCTGTATATGCTTCCACTAAGTCATATAATGAGAAAGAACCAAATCGCCGATCACAGCTATGCTGATGATACCCAGATTTACCTAGCCTTATCTCCAAATGACTACAGCCCCATTGACTCCCTCTGTCAACGCATTGATGAAATTAATAGTTGGATGTGCCAGAACTTTCTTCAGTTAAACAAGGAAAAAACTGAAGTCATTGCATTTGGAAACAAAGATGAAGTGTTAAAGGTGAATGCATACCTTGACTCTAGGGGTCAAACAACTAGAAATCAAGTCAGGAATCTTGGTGTGATTCTGGAGACAGACCTTAGTTTCAGTAGTCATGTCAAAGCAGTAACTAAATCAGCAATACTACCATTTAAAAAACATTGCAAGAATTAGATGTTTTGTTTCCAGTCAAGACTTGGAGAAACTTGTTCATGCCTTTATCACCAGCAGGGTGGACTATTGTAATGGGCTCCTCACTGGCCTTCCCAAAAAGACCATTAGACAGCTGCAGCTCATCCAGAATGCTGCTGCCAGGATTCTGACTAGAACCAGAAAATCTGAGCATATCACACCAGTCCTCAGGTCCTTACACTGGCTTCCAGTTACATTTAGGATTGATTTTAAAGTACTTTTACTCGTATATAAGTCACTAAATGACCTAGGACCGAAATATATTGCAGATATGTTCACTGAATATAAGCCTAACAGACCACTCAGATCACTAGGATCAAGTCAGTTAGAAATACCAAGGGTTCACACAAAACAAGGGGAGTCTGCCTTTAGTTTTTATGCCGCCCGCAGTTGGAATCAGCTTCCAGAAGAGATCAGATGTGCAAAAACACTAGTCACATTTAAATCTAGACTCAAAACGCATCTTTTTAGCTGTGCATTTATTGAATGAGCACTGTCAAATGTCCGAACTGATTGCACTATATTTTCAATGTTTTATTTTATTTTATTTTTATGTAAAATTATTTTCTAACTGTTTTTAAATGTCTTAATCATTTTAAAAGTTTAAAAATTGCTTGTTTTATTTTTATTTTTCTTCATGATTATTTTACTTTCTTTTATGTAAAGCACTTTGAATTACCACTGTGTACGAAATGTGCTATATAAATAAACTTGCCTTGCCTTATAATTTGTCACAGTTTACTTTATTTTGCTAACCTTACATAAACTTTAGTGTCCTACACCCACTAGTAAATAAAATTATATCTGGTCTCTGAATAATCTTTGGTTTAAACGTAAATCCTTAGGTTATTTCCACACTTAATTATAAATTGTCTTTGACGATTTAGTTTTAATCCATATGCGTGTGCTAAGTGAGTGAATATCAAAGACCACAACAGAAGTGCGAGCATGCTCTCTCTCTCTCTCTCTCTCTCTCACACACACACACCAGAAGTGCGTGAGCATTCTCTCTCTCCCTACCATTAAGTAACTTGTGCATTGTTTTACTTGTTTTTGACCTATCCAACTGAACTACAAACTTTCCAGTGATGAAATGCATGTTCACTTGACAAGCTCGCATCTCCGCCGCTGTGCCCAATCCACTCAGCATGCTTTATCAGCTCGTGCATGTCAGCTATACATGCGTTAATACTGAATGTTTAACATTATATTCATTGCCTAGATATCCTACATGGACAACCTTAATCTCTAATAACTCCATTCTGCTGTCTGTGTTTCTTTGTCTGAATATGGCACTTATCACATGCTGTGTGGTATCGGTGTTTGGTATGGGGCATTTTAACGGGTACGAGTACAGGAGCTCAGTATCGGACCCAATACCGATACCAGTATCGGTGCATCTCTATTTTATTTTTACATTAAAGTTTTGATTGTGCACTTTCAAGTCTATGTTAAAAAATGTCAGTTACAGTTAAGAGGTTAAACATGGAAAAAGAAAATGGAAAAATGGGGGGGGGGGGTACTCTAAAGGGTCAGGTTTTTTAAATAAATATTTATAAAAATCTTTTAAAACTTTTGAACAATATTGCATGTGCTAGCAGGTAACTCTTTAGCTTGTATTCATTTTCTTTATGCTTTCCAGGCATTAGTATTGGTCATTTTAAATGTCCATAACAGTCAACCATTTGTCGTAAAAAAAAATATATATATATACTTCAAAGGTATTAAATAAGAATTTTGAAGGAAAAACGGGCTTTGGTAAATCCAGAAGGATTTCTTGTTGCTTTCGAGGAATACTAAATAATGATTATGAATGGCTACCCTCAGGCTTTTTTTTGGCATTTGGGCTTGGGAGATGTTAGAGTTAAACAAAAATGACCTCAACTGTAAGACTGCAGTTTTCTCTCTCTCCCTCTCTGCACCCACTGTCCCGCTGAGTCACCACAGCTGGAGAAAAAAAAGAGAGAGCAAAACGAGAGGGAGAGAGATAGAGAGAGACATTTTGCTAGGGATGTGTAAAGCAAGCTGGCACAGTCAATTCTCTCTCCTCCCGATGCTGGACTCACAGATGACTAGGCACCAAGCTGGCACTTCTATCCTGCAGCTCTGCCCTGTGCTCTGCAGTGCACCTTCACAGCTGCCGAGTTCAGATCAGCTCTCTCCTGTACTGCAGCCCCAACAACTCCTGTAACCTCATCACTGCCAGCTCTTAAACAGGGGCCAATGAGCAGATGCACCAAACCCACCTAACCTGCCAGATCGGATCAGGACAACTCAGGCGCTGAATCATATGGAAATGATTCCACACAAGTGAAGGAACAACCATCTGGGTTCTTCTGAAAACCCCTAAAAATTAGAGAATGTTTCATTTTAAAGACAACATGCAATAAACATTGACCCTTTCGATTTTAAATAAATTTGTAAAAAAATAAAAAATAAATTACACCCTTACTGGGGTGTAAGAAAAAATCATTTGATGAGTATTGTGACATTTGTTTGGTGATACTGTATCAATTCTAAGAAAAGGAATACCGATATTTTGAGAAAAATCGTTCAAGATTCTAGTCAGTTTTGTTTTGTGTTTATATCCCAACCGCTAGATAGCAGTCTTCATCTCTGAACTTAAGCAGTGACAGGAAACATTAGCATTAGGGCATGCCACTAATGTTAGCATTAATATAGTTTGCTGCTAGTAATAGTGGATGAAAGAATTCTCCCAGTTCCTGTTTTGTTGTACAAAGCTGAAGTGTGACATCATTTGGGCTTTTTATGTCAACGTCCACCGCGAGGCCGTGGCACGGGCACTGTCTCGGTTCCACTGCTTGCCATGTCCTGTGTGAAGAGCACCGGCCCAGAGGGCAGGTAGCAGCTTTCTCTCGTGGTGGGGGCGTTTTGTGCAGTTGGTGCAGTGCTCAGTCACGATCTCTGTGATTCTATGTGGATCAAAAATAAATACAAACTGAAAAACCTGTGAAATCCAATTGTAAAGGTTCTATGAATGTTCAACATCTGTATTTATTTAATTGTTTTACAATGGTTTAGTTTTCTTTAGGAATTCCTGCAAGCACTTTCAATTCTTCATTGATATTGAGCTTTTGTTCAGATCAAAATTTGACATTATAAATGTTTGGGGTCAGTAAAAATTATTATTATTATTTATTTTTTTAAGAAACTTTTAGAATACTTTTATTTAGCAAGGATGTGTTAAATGGATCAATTCATACTGTTAGAAAATATTTCTATTTTGCATAAATTATTTTCTTTTTAACTTTTAATTTTATTAATGGAACACAGTTTCCAATAAATATTAAGCAGTTAACAAGTGAAATACTAAACTGACACATTTTGAATGATCACCCAAAAGAAAAACATCTTCATACATTCATTCACCTTTGTTAATTTGACACTTCCCTGATTTGTTTTTTACATTTAATAGAAAAACCATATACGTGTGGCAAATGTTAACTATTTTAAGGAAAACAAAAAACATTTACCCATGTTTGCATCTGCTGAAAGCATTCGTTACACATTGTGCTAAATGTTAATATTTACAACCGTATTTTATTTGAAGGACAGAGAACCATGCACTTGCCCTTGAAAAGTGCCTTATTTAACTCTAGAACACAGATGTACAATCACTAGACCAGCTTAAAATAGTTTTAAGTCTGGTTTAAACTAAAGAACAAAGTTTCATTCTGAAATATTCCGAAATCTGGAAGTTAATTGCACACTAAACCCATCCCACAATAGCCCTTAACACTCTAAAGCTGTCATTTGCACTTTATTCTCTCTTAGGCCCTCAAAAAGAAGCTGTTCATCCAAGCAGGAAACACAGCATCTGGTCAGCCTCTGGGGAGTCCGAAACACGGAGTTACCCTAACACACATACTCATACACACTCTCTGATTAACCAAATCTCTTCATTTCATTTTCAATGACTTGTTCATTTCTCCCCCTCATCTCTCGTTTTCTGCACTTCTCTGTATCTTCTGTAATTGCTCCCAGATCTCTCATTTCTCAGTCATGCTCTGCTGCTAAGCTCTTAAAGATTTAGGCACCTCACATAAACCCAATCCTGTCACACACCTCGACAGAACCGCAGGACCTCTCCACAGAGGCGATTAAAATCATAGATCTTGCCAAATGGAGCATGTGGGCTTGTAAAATTGTTGGTCACTTCAGACGAAAAACAGCTATGTGCCCTTTTCCGAAGGAATTATGATGTTTAAAGCAACACTGTAAAAGAAAATAACTCTTTAAAACACTCAAGAGTCAAGCAGCACTTGAGTGGACATCAGAAAAAAGTAACAGTGAGTTCAAATCACTGAAATGCCATCATAAAGAACAGCTGATTTATGTAACGAACCAGAATAAATCAGTTTTACAGTAGAAATTGTCCATGGTGATATGATACATGCAGCCTTGAATAAGGCTTTATGTAATGTGTTAAATGTGCACAACATGAAAACAAGCACTACGAGTCTCTTTCAGTCTCTCTGATAGGGTCTGATGTATCATGTGCTGGTCAGGATAATATGTAGGCTTACACAAAAGTGCCTTAAAAAAAGGAAAACACTGAAACTGAAAGTTTTGCATTTAGGAACTTCAAAAGCAAGCTTTATTTAACCCAAATTACTAAAGTATGCACTTTATTTTTTGACCTTGTGCAAATACTGTGATGAGAATTACGTCAATAAACCTTTGAGCACAGCTTAGTCTGTAATAATTAAACAAATATAACTAAATACACAAGTCATCTGAACATACAACTGCTCTGATGACCATTATACAACTAAATGAAATCCTGTGATAACAAACTCTGTGATTTCAGATCAAATTCATAGCTTAAGAGTGTCATATTATACTGAACAACCAAAGGCCAACTACTTCAAAACCAATAACCAAATGCTTCATAGTATGCAAATTCAAAATTAAAATAGCTTACTGGTTAATCATAAAGTAGGAAACTTCAAAACAAAAACAAGACCCTCTTTCCATATTGATGCTCTTATACTCTCTGCCACTTGCTAATTTTAACTTAAATTAAACACACATACCTGTAAATACAACTGCATTGTGCACAGACATGCATTCATACATTACATTACCATACATTACCATTCAAATGTTCGGGGCCGCTAAGATTCTTAAAATGTTTTTGAAAGGAGGTCTCTTATGCTCACCAAGTTTGCATTTATTTAAACAAAAAAATACAGTAAAAAATATATATTTAAATTATTATTAAAATTTAAAATAATTGTTTTCTGTTAATATGGTTTAAAATGTAATTTATTCCTGTGAAGGTAAAGCTAAATTTTCAGCAGCCGTTACACCAGCATTTGAGTGTCACATGATCATTCCAGAATTATTCTAATATGCTGATTTGATGCTCACGAGACTCTTCTTCTTCTTCTTCTTCTTATTATTATTATTTTTATTAATGCTGAAAACAGGTGCACTGCCTGAAAACTGTGTTGTAGTGATATGGAGGAAGGATTTACTGACCCCAAACTTATGAATGGTATTGCATGCACACCCATGCAGGTAAACATCCATTAGCACATAATTTCACATGTCTACTTCCTGCCTGGCTTATCTGGACTAGCCAGAGCTACAAATAACAAAAACAAAAAAGAAGAAACATGATATTTGATATTTTGTAAATCCATTAAACAACTCTCAAA
Organism: Carassius auratus; assembly: GCF_003368295.1. Lineage (NCBI taxonomy): Eukaryota > Metazoa > Chordata > Actinopteri > Cypriniformes > Cyprinidae > Carassius > Carassius auratus. The sequence goes on along the minus strand of NC_039277.1, from coordinate 13,264,987 downwards.
CCAAACTACCCGGGATTTCTCATAGCATCTCATAACCAACAGCATGATATATACTGATCAATATAGAAGGCGTTTTAGCAGACGAACTCTCCGCAAGGAAATGTGTTTTTATCCTATCTGAAGGTCTTTTATGGAGACTCTGTGTATATAATTATCCAGGTGAATAAAAACCAGGAAGAGTTTTAAACCCTCAAATCAAAGTCTAAAAGAAATGCGAAGACACAAAAAGAGGAGGGGATCGCTTCCTCTCTCTTGTGCTCCTCTCTCTCTTCATCTCAGCTTCACCGTGCACATCAGAGCAGCTGAGGCCTTCAACAAAACAGGTTCCTGAGTTTATTTACATAACCTTCAAAATGCCGCTCTGTTTAGGAGGAAACAAAGAAAGCAGACATCAAAGTTTGTAAGATCTGGCCAGCGCCTCCACGCTGCAGCCACCGTGTGCCTTGAGTAAACCTCTAAAAAGGATGTTTGCTTTATTCCCACCCAACAAACTCTTTTTTTTTTTCTTTTTCTTTTGTCATTCTCCACTGAGAACTGGAACATTAACTGAGAACACTGTGAGAATGTTTCATCTGTACTGGCGGGGAATTTGGCAGTGCACCGAGGGATTCCAGACCTCCACGCTGACAGAAAGAGCAGAACACATCGTCCTCAGCTGTCCACTTGTTTTCTAAAACCTAGGGACAAATATGACTACTGGAAAAAATACAGAAAAAAAAAAATAATAATAATAATCACAGAATAAATGCCCTGATCCAGATACAGAAAAAATGGGCACCTAGAGCTTACAGCTTTGATTTGTTCATTAGTTATAGAAAGTTTTAGTCAGTCAGAGAGGGAAGGTCAGACTGGTTTAATTGAGTTTGACTTTGCAGTGGTTCAACATTGATATTAAATGTTTCTTAGTATCAGAATATTACAATATTTTCTGAGTAGATCATTTGGCACTAAAGACTGAAGTAATGACTGCTAAACTTGACTTCACCTGAGAGAAGGTTGGAGATGAACAAGAGGGAGGGTTGTAGAGAGATCAGGACACAGCAAGGGGAAATTGACATCAAGGCCTTTTGTCCCCGTTTATGCATGTCTCTCTCTGAAGACCTCCAGCAGCGGGGCGGTTGCCAACAGAGCGAGTTGCATCCATGCATGCCTGCGGACTGCTGTTTCTGGGCTCCGCTCTGGAGGGATTTCAGCTGACAGCTGTTATTAATAAACGAGTGCCGGAGGTCAGTTCATTCCTCCACCTCCTCTCCACCTGACTCCAGCATAGCTACACATCCAGCATCTCACCAGCTGCTCTAAGCACGTCTGTAGGAGCCATGGACACAGAAATGGTCTTTAATCAACAGCTACACTGACTGGCCATGTGGTAAATACAACCTACATTATTGGCCAAAAGTCCAATAAGACATTTGTGTCAAAACAATGTAACATAATAATCCTTTAGAATAACTTTAACAATGGTAACACTTTTCTTAAAAATAAATATAAATATTTGTAAATACAATAAATATTTTAATTATTTGCTTGTTTGCAATTCCTAAAAAAAAAAAAAAAGGTATCAATGTATGCACAAAAAATATTAAGCAGCTCAAGAGTTTTCAATAGGGATGCACTGAAATTAAAATACTGGCTCAAAACCATACTGGATGCACTTTGCCGAAAACCAAAACTTCTATATAATAATTATTTATTATTTGAATAAATAATACAAAAGATTTTTAATTGAAACCTGTGTGCTAAATACTGCTGGGTGGTGTGCCGTGGCACATATTTTCCACCGTTTTTCTTATAATTTTTCTGAATTTTAAGTGCATCCTTAGTTTTTAACATTGAAATTGTTTCTTGGTATCTTGACCACCAAATCAGCATATTACAATATTTTCTGAAGGATAATATGTCACTAAAGACTGGAGTAATGACTGCTGACTGGTTCTGTGCCATCACAGAAATAATTTACACTTTAAAATCTATTAAAACAAAATGTTTTCTTCAAATTGTTATGAGACTGCATTATTATGGAACTTTTGAAAATATGTTTACAAATATTAAAAATGTTAATAATATAAATAAGAATAAAAATATTTGAAACTTATAAAAGCATTAAGTAAATCTAAAATATAGCTCAAAATAAATTTTATTAAACATTTATAGATCATGTGCTCCCACAGTTGGCACACATTTACACTTCCTGTTTAAATTAAAGTGACAAACATCAGGGCAAACATTAGGAACACTGTTTTCTACTTGTATCCCTTATAGTCTAGACTGTTCTGAAATCCCAGAGCAGCTGTTCTGTATCCGTATCTCTGCTTATCCTTACTGAACACTACTACACATGCGACAGAGTCAGCTGTGTCTAATCTCATCCAGGGAATCCTCAGAACAAAATTTCCTGCACACAGATTAAAGCAGTTGTCCTCTCACTCGAGGGCTCTGTGATTCTACCTGTAAATGGACTCCAGAAAATCCCATTCATCATTAATGTGTGAAAATATATCTTCAGAACAGTGTCAAATTGTTCCCTGAAGACATGTGACCAAGCTAAACCCTAAACATATGTGTGTGATGTGTCTAGAGTTCAAATCTGCAGTAAGACACTCTCGTATCTACCTGAAGATGATAAAAATAAAGTCTCTTTCACACAGAGATTCTGAATGAGAACGCAAATCCACTCTCTGACAGCAGGTGGCACTTATGGATCAGCCATCATAAGAGGGGAAAAATGCCGTAGAAACTTTTGTAAAGTCAGTTCCCTTCAGAAATACATTCATATAAACCCCCACCCCAATATTTATATTTTTCTTCCAAACAGTGAGCTTGCTATAATTTAGGCCATGCTTGCAAGAGATATACCCTTGAGCTTGAAGCTTTTAAACTTCAGTTCAGCATTTATTTATTTTGGCGGAAAACTCCAGCTTCTGTCAAAACAGGTGTACAAACACTACTAATTTAATAAAATTAAAAAATCTGTAAAATTTTCACATTAAAATATTGAAAATGCATAGCTGCATAACTGGTGGCCATTACGTTCCCAAACCCGCGCTAAACCACAGCGGGCCGCCACAGTCTAGTTAATGAATGGGAAACACTGATATGACATCATGTGTAATGGAAACCATTTCACTAAGCGTGTCATCCCAATGAAGCCCTTTGCGGCATTGGTCCTGGCTTTTGTTCACACAGGGCTTGTTCCTGATTCTGCCAATGTTACTAGGTCTCCATCCCAGGATTGTTCTTGGAAATAATCCCGGGACATGTTTGCATTCACACAGAAACAACTCTGGCAATTTTCCATGATCATTGCGCTGTATGTTAGGAGCTTAACTTACACGCATCCACATCTTGCCTAAAAAGAGGGTGATTCAGTCTGCAGTGCCTTGAGCTCTGAATTAGACTCGCGTAAAGAGTTTCCGCTGAAATGACAGTGATTTTACCACAGTTTTCAAGAGCCAGCACGTATCTGAACAAGACACACACACTCACTCTTCCTTCTCTAGTGTCCTCCCTTTCTCCTTCTCTGGTCCTGATGTTCAGCATTCTACTCCTCTCAGCATTAAAGGGTGTTGTATCATAAGGACATCAGATTTTTGATGATAAAATAGTAATGAAATCTATTGTAGCTGTTACTGGGAAGAAGTCCTCCACAGTTCAAAATAAGAATTTAGGACAGATGCTCCTTTGCTTTTCGGGTCTAAATTTGCATTCACCTTTTCTGTGTTCAGTTAACAGACTGTATGGTCACCATTTATTTTATTTATTATTTTGTAAAAAAAAAAAGAGGTTTTTATTTCACATTAACCTTCTTTCTCTTTCACCCCTCTCTCAACCCCACCAAGAGACCGTCCAGAGACAGTTAAAAATAACACAAACAGCGGGCAAAGTCGTCATTGCCAGAACCTATGCCACAATTAATCACACTTCCAGGTTTATAAAACTGAGCCTCCAGACACACACACATCCAGGTCTCCTGAACTGACTGTGTTCTGTGTTGTGACACTCAGCAACAACAGTTGTACCATCCACCTGCATCTGCTGTCTTCCCAAACACACATTGAGAAAATTTTCAAGCCCCTATTCTGTCAAACACACCCCTCTTAGGCCTATAGGAGGCGGCATTGTGGAAATACAGTGAATATATAATAATGTCATTAGGCATTAGACATAATTAGGATGAAAATGGTGGGATTTACACAGTCGGCTAGCATTTACTCATGCATACAGTATGCACAAATGACATGCCAGGGCTTGACATAAAGACTTGATATGTGCAGTAAATCAATCATTCACCTGTCAGAGTAAAAAAGTTACTTGTCCAGGGGGAATTTTTTTTTTCTTCATCTTCATGTAAAAGAGGAGTATGGTCCTGGATTGACTGGAGACAAATTATTTCTCACACACGCTCACTTGGTGCATCAGACTGTGTAAGAAATAAAAAGACTTTTAAATGATAATTAACTGGGCCATTTAAAACCAATCTGCTCCACACAGCTAATTACCCCAGACGACTTCTGCCCTCACTTTCCCATTGTGCCCCAAAATAGTGGTGGATTCAATGATCTCAGGGGCAATCATGCAAGAGCTCAGGCACAATGACAGATTGAACACCACTACCTGAACAGCTTGAATGCACGCAAATTCTCTGCCACTTTCTGATTTGATGTCTCAGATAGAGTGATTCTGCCCTCACAGGGCAACCAGCACTGAACATAAGATATGTCTTATGTCTTATGTTCTGCTCCTGACATTTCTGCTCCTGTTAAAACACACAGTGTGAGCAAATAACCACAAGGTGGATATAAAATCAGAGCATCAATGATCTTCTACACAGCAAAGCAAAGCGTAAGAAAGCATCTCTTCTAATGGACCTCAATGGAGTGAAATGTTTAATGCTAATGATGGTGGCTGATTCATTCCAGCCCCTCTGAGTCAAATACACACAATGAGTTAAAAATAGACATCCTCACTTCCTGCTCCCATTAGCTCAGTCTTAGAATAGAAGTCCCACATTTATAGAAACGCCAAAACAAAGGAGAAAATAGGAATGAAAAAAGTGTTCTGTTCTGGCTGAAACTACGGAGCAGAAAACTCATGATTTAAAGTATTGTATGAAAACCTGCAATCATAAAATCTGAACAGCAGACTACCACGAAGTACAAAACTTACAATTTAGAATCAAATCAGACATAACACGACTAGACAAGACTAAAAACAGTCGCTCTTGTCTGTAGGTCACCCTGTGGAAAGGGAAACCGTTAGTCAGAACTGTATAAACTGAATGTAAAGGTCAGCGTCAGGTCACCAGGACACAGTCTACAAGGCCGGCAATTGGCTGTAATTAAACTGATCTGGTTAAAGATTTTTGGCTAAGATACACTATCCCACCTATAGAGACAGTGAAAGCCCAATGATGTTAAAATGTCTTTTGTCTGGACCATGAAAATCCCAGGAGAGTGAATGTAAACAACCCCTGGAAAAGAGATGGCTAGGTGACCTCTGCCCTCTCTGACGGCCACTTAAAAAAAAAAAAAAAAAAAAAAAAAAAAAAAAAAAACTCACCCCAGCCTGCCTATCAGAACAAACATCTGGATCACAGTGCTGGTCTAATCAGAACTGATGAATGTGGGTCAGCTTTAATCTTGTCGTGTTGAACTGATTGGAAGGCAGGCTTTGCTTTGAAGTGGAGAATTCCATTAGCTTCCGGCTCTCTGATCTGACCAGTCCAGGAAAGCCATCGCACACTCATTCTTTTCCTCCACCACCCCTCCACCCCCCAAAGGCAACTGTAGAAGCCCATTTCCACAGAAAACAGCAAAAATCTTTTTAAAGAGCATCCGTATGCGAGAGATTCTCAGTCTGTCTTGGCTGTCTGGGCAGCCGTGTGGCATCCTCAGAAACTTCAAGGGCTTGCCTTCACTTTGATCCAGTCAAAAACGACAACTGGCTGTTAAGGGATCACAGACAGAGGAGAAGAACAGAGCAAAGAGCCAATGAAATAAAGAAAGCGAGCCACCATCTGGGCTGACCACATACTCTTTCTCCTCAGACACAGGCAAACCATCAGAACCTTCTGCTCCATGCAACAAAACAGACTGTACCTGATGTTACCAGCCATCATTTCCTTACAAACCAGCTCTTCATGCCCATTTCAGTATGGCTTTTAAACATCTTGTGAACAAGAATAGTCAAATGCAATACTGTCAAAGCAAGCCAATAAAAGACATTAAATTTGTAAAGTAATGGGGAAAAAATTTGAAAACCTCTAATCAATATTTAGTAAAAAATACATTACAGTTCAAAAGTTTGGGGTTGGTAATATCTTACTGACCCCAAACTTTCAACAATACTGTACTTCAAAGCTCCATAACATTGCTTTGATTGATATTTAGTTGATATCAGTGCTCGGTAGTAGGGCGGTCACTTTTTATTCGATATTCGAATATGCATTCAAACATGACGTGAAATATTCGTAATCGAAATCAAGCGAATAATAGCTAGTAGCCAGGCACGTCTGTAATTGTATCTTTATGTTCCCTTATTAAGCTAAAAGACTTCCAGTGCACCCCTACATTTTTCAACTTAGGAGCACATGAGCCCTGTAGTGTAACAAATTACTGTTGCCACACAGTAATTTAATAAGTAACCATTTCTTTTGAAAAAAGTAACTAGTAACGAGTAATAATTTTTTTTTCTGAGTAACAGGGCCAACAATCAAATTATGTTTTAAATAAAGAGGTGGTCTCCTCCTCCCAGGCATCGGTTCATAAAATTCAAGAGTTCAAAGCCATAAAAAGGGAGACGAAAAAGGCACTGCATTTACGGGCCTGTCCTCTGTATTAATAAAAAAAAAAAATTATATGGAGGGAGAACGAAATTCACAATCAAACATTAAGATCTTCCCATTTAGTTGCAGTTTGTATTCAAACAGAACTAAGAACGCAATCAGACAGCAGTCAAGTAAACAAAGCCTGCATCATTTCGTCTTATATTACCACAGGGCAAGTGAAGAGAGAGGTGAAGAGAGAGACGATAAATTAGGACACAAAACTGCAAGGAAAGCAAACCTAAGCGGTCACCTCTGGTGCTACAATCCAGCTGAGAGCCATTTATATTCCCCTACATGATTTTAATTTTAATATTACAGCCAAACAAAACCAAACCGGGTCAGATTATACTGCACTCAACGGAATCTCTCCTCCGTACAGCCCGGAGAGAATTGAAGCTGGCAAACCTCAGGAAAACCACTTCGGTTTGTTCTTCTAGTTGTTGTTGAGGCTCAAGGGAAAGAGAAAAAGAGAGAGACAGCTCTGAAATAAAGAGGAAGAGAGAGCATGCTATAGGGCAGGAGAGAGAGAGACATGACTGAAATAAGGGGAAAGAGAGAGACAATGACAAGACTTGAGATCAGGAGAGAGAGAGACAATTTACTGTTGTACACAGCTATGCTTTGGTGATACAAATGCACAGGTTTTTCGTGCCATTAAAGCACACAAAAATTTAACATTCATGGGTGAAAGAGAGAGCTGAAGAAAAAGTGAAGGATAACTAGACAAGCCTGGAGTCAGGACAGAGAGACAGAGAGAGAGAGAGAGAGAGAGAGAAGGAGAGAGAGAGAGAGAGATCGACAGGACTTTGGAGACAAGAGAGAAAGACAGTGTTGGGATCGGTAGACAAAGAAATAGAACTGAGTTGAGAGATTAAAAAGAAGGGCAGGGCGACAGGATGAGGACAGGAGAGTGAGACAGTCCTGAGAGCACGAGTGTGTGTCAGGACAAACGGCAAGAGAGGGAGAGAGGGTGAGACAGCTAGAAGCACTGTCCTACACTGCGTACTACAGCTGAAGACAGAGATAAAGCAAGCGAACACAGAAGAGTGCAGCAGGGAGTCTGGTTGCTTTATTGCAAGATATTGGGTCATGCCTCTGTACACATGCGGGAGTGTGTTTGTGAGAGACAGACACATCTGTGTTTCAGCCCCAGCAGTTCCAGCTTCTCTGTCAGCAGTGGGCTCTGACTCTAGGCTGCTTTGAATTAGTGGTTCCGTTCTGGTCGGGCTTCAAAATGACAAAAGAACCTGATCCACTGGGCAATGAGACAACACTATTAAAATACTGACTGACTGTCTTCTCAGATCACCAAAACACTGCACACAGCCATAAATTGTTGAAGGCAAATATCGTAGTTTGTGTTCGCAGAAACGTGCAAAATCAAATCTTTAGAGTCAGTGCCTCGGGTGGACCCAAACAAAACTAATACTACCAATTAAACACAACGCATTAAAAAGTAAACAATGACATTTAAACATCCCTGATTACACAAACAGCAGTCCGACAGATTTCCCAAGGTAATTATCTGTTTTGATATATAATTAGCAGGTATGAGCAGTAATTCATTAAATAATTTTTTGACATTAATATTTCTCTGTAATCCTGAGGTGAGACTCATGGATTCTAATCAGAATGAGTGTCAACGGGTTCTACTGTTGCTGTATATTCCACTGTTTAATGACTGAAATAGTGGGGAAGAAATTTTGAGAAACCTGGCAAGTAACTTTGTAACTTTAATAATGATTAATCTATATTAAATTTATACAGTGGAGTAGGGCTGTAGCTATCGAATATTTTAGTAATTGAGAATTCTACCAAACATTCCATCGATTAATCGAGTAATCGGATAAAACGTGTTTTTGCTTAATTAAAGTGCAATATTAATTATGCAAGAGAAAATAAGACTCTTGGGTCTCTTAAAATTAACAACTAAGATTCCTTTTTTATAAAAATTGAAAATTAACAACTTTTTGGTAAACAAATGGGATTTACTATTAAAAATAAAACATGGAAGAAATGTTGTGCCATTAAACCTTAAAAAAATAATGTACGATTTTTTTTTTGTAGTAGGCTATGTACATTCTGCTGAACAATAGTAATACATATCTGGCAAATAATTGTCTTTAAACTAAACCAGACTTTTATTTTGATGGGTTGACATTTTACTCAAATCAAATGGTCAAATGCTCATGAAGCGACTGTCAGAGAAGTTCTGGATATGTTGTTCATGTGTTCACATCCTTATTTAGTGAGACAGCTGACGCTGATATCACAGCTAATATTTACAGATATTAGTCCATATGGTGATTTAAATGTAAGTGCATTGACCTATTTTTGATTAATTCATTCAAAATTTTACAATTCCGCGTTAAAGTGTAAATTCCATTTTTATGACTGGATTCCGCGATTCCCTCCGTATTTTCTGCATCGTGGAAATCATAGGGCCCTAGTTGTGGAATGCCAGCTCTATCTTGCAATGGACACACGCCACGACGTTTTCTTTACGTTTGCATGTGCCCTCAAATCAAAATACTGCTGACTCCTTGCAGTATGTGATTTGGGACGCAGAGCTTGTGTCTCCTTCCGCTTTGTGGGTGACGTAAACGTGTTGTGTCAAATTAAAAAATCATTGCGAAAGAACCTGACGTGAGATTTAAAATAAATTAAAAGAGGCTTCGAGGCAGAGGAATTAGCCTCGATCATTTTTTGTAATCGAGTTACTTGAGGAATCGTTTCAGACCTACAGTGGAGTACAGATTTACCAGTCGACTGGCCATTTATTGTTTTCATCAGATCTCTGTTCCAGGCATGCACACAAACTGCACTGCAATCATTTTCCAAAATGTCATTTGTGTGTAAATATTATGAAGTGTGTAAACAGCCTTTAACAAAGGCCAGAGATGCTGAAGACAGACACAAAGAGAATAAAATACTGCACAGGCAGAGCTCAGTTCACAGTGCACAAAATACTGTAAGAAAATCCTGAATACTGAATGGGGGGGGTAGGAGTCAGGGATGGAAATTAGCACCCGCCACCAGCCAAATGCAGGTGATTTTGTGTTGTGGTGGCTAAACTAGCTTCACCTACCGGCCGCCGTGGCGGGTAAATAAAAATAGCATACCGTTTCACCCAGCCGGTGGACCAAAAAGTTAATTTCCATCCCTGGTGTGTGTACAACACGCAATAAAGTGTAATATCATCATTAGAATACCCAAGATGCATCACTCGTATAGTTTTGAATGGGGTAAAATGCAACACTCAATATGGCTGCTCTACCAAAGGAACCCCCACCTTCTGAATAAAAGAGCCAAACACAAACAGTAAAGTCATCGCGTCACTACAGCTGCCATTAGAAGTAGCTATAGAAACAGAAAGCATTCTTCTGAGACATGGTCTTTGGACAGCGCACGCTATTTGAATGTTTCCCCATTCAAATAGATAGGAGCTGCACTTGCATGTCCAAGAAGTATTTCAAAGATGGCCACAGAGTGAAATTACTTGCCTTAAAGTGTTAATTCACGCAAAAATGAAAACCATCCTCATGTGTATATAACATTCTTGAGTTATGAGTTATATTAAATGTCCAGGCTAATCCATGCTTCAAATTTTGGGCTACCATCCCTCCCATTGTGAAGTCCAAAAAGTTGCACCCTTTTTCTTGGTGAATTGGACCTTAGAGCAGAAAATGCACCTTTTATCTAAATGTAAAATAATATTAATAATAATAATAATAATAATAATAATAATAATAATAAATCCTTCATGATTTTTAATGAATAATCAAAATTAGTTTGTGTCTGCTTATTCTATCCATCAGTGTTTGAACCATGAAAAAAGAAACTGCATTTTAATTTCTGGGTATACTTTTTTTTTTTTTTGATAAATGAAAAATAAATGGACGCCACAGTACACGGACCCCTTAGACAATGCATTTTTTTATTTTTCTTGAAAGAGAATGAGGCTGTGAGGGATAAACCTAGTCTGTCAAATAGTACTCACTATGTATTAAATGCCCTAAATATACTTTCCATAAGTCACAGGCAACTCACACCGGTTTTATTTTTGAATGCATGTGTAAGGAATGTGTGAGTATTACAAAAGCAAAAAATAATGAACTAATGTATTAAAATATTCTTAAGCTTACTAAAGGCAAGTAAACACCAAGTATTACTTTCAAGCTAAATGATGAAAAAATATATTACTCCAAAATACTAATTAAAAAGTTTTTCAGATAGTGGCCTAGTAAAAGGCTTCTAGAAATATCCTTCTACAGACATTTTACGAAGTAACAAATGTAAAAATAATCTTCACTATATACATTAAATATAGATGATTCTTATTAAAGTTAATAAGTGATTCAGTCAAGAACAGGGAGTTATTTTCTCCTTTTCTTTTGTTTGATTAACATTTATGACACAGTCGGCGGCTGCAGGTTTACACAGCTGCTTTAAGATCTGACACATAGATCAAATATTTTGATACAGCGGTATTTCTCCCAACTGTTCAAGTTAACTTTAAACAAAACCAACTGTGTTTACATTAATGGTCTCCAAGACAAAAACTGTACTCGAAACCGGACTCATCAGAGTACCCCAACACTAGTACATACAACCAAATTAGTGGAGTAGTAAAGTAGTATGCTATTCAAAACACAGCCAGAGCAAAAGAAAAATGAAGGAAAGCTTTAAATTTGAGTCAGGCAATGACAAAGGAAGCATTTCTAATTTCTAATTTCTATTTCCACAACAGCTCATCAGTCTCTCTGGATGGTGGCGACATCTCCACCATGATTAACCCCTGAGACAGAGAGACAGACAGAGAGAAATGAACGAGTGTGGCGCTGGAGGTTGGACTGACAGGCAGAGACCGACAGTGACAGTATCAGTGAGACTGACTCCCTAAAGAAAGAGAGAGACAGACAAAAGAGGAAAAAATACTGAGTGAAAACTCAATCACTCAGGAGGAGGCACAACAACGGCTGATTTTGTCTTCCAGGAGAGATAGAAAAACTAAATTTCTAAATAAACTGTGAAAATGGACAGAAATTAGTCTGATAATGAGGAAACAACAAATGACTTTAAAACACTGAAATAACCGACTCTCTCAGACACACACGCTTCTCATCTTGTTTACTGCAGTGCTTGTTTAAAAAGTGCTTATATCTAAAGAGTTTAAGCTGTGGAAGACACAGAAAGATGGAGACGAAGCGCTCTCTCTCTCCAGCATAGTTGATGTTGTGCTGGTGTAATTACTTGTGCAGACGCATCATCGCAAACCCAGCTGACAAGTGCTGATGTAGACTTGACTACTAACAAAACTGTCCTGATTTTAACGGAGCACAAAAGCAGAATCATATGTGTGATAGTCCCAGAGAAATGCTGGCTTAGCTTAAAGTGATGTCTCAGCACCTGCAAAGTATCACGACAGATAGAGAGAGGAGAGAGAGAGCGAGAGAGAAAGATGCTGTATTCCACCCATCCAGAGAAGACTGCTATCAGCATTGATCAGAAA